>NC_084592.1:2657500-3857500 GCF_033807715.1 Cololabis saira | reverse complement strand
TAATAGTTCAAATTTAAAAAGTCTACTTCCATTCTGCACAAAAGTCGTTTTTTCAAAGGATATTTGGATGTTTTCTTGACGGCAGCGTTGCTGGTAACACACCACTGACTGTACGTGCTGCGATCCCGTTATCAGCACGACTGAGGGAGTAAAACTCTGCCTTCCAGACCAGGGCCAAGCCTGGAGAGATAAAACTAACCCAGGTTGTACATTTAGGATCAAGCATCATCTCATCAGTTTATTACGGAAGCGTAGTGCTGCCATAAACATTTCATGTTATTACAATATACAAACGTACGACGGAGTATTAGGGCCAATAAATGATAATAATAATAATGAGAATAAAGTCGTAAAATTACGAGTAAAAAGTCATAATGTTGCGAGAATAAAGTCGTAATAGAATAAAGTCGTAATATTACGAGAATAAAGTCATAATTTATGAGAATAAAGTCGTAATATTACGAGAATAAAGTCGTAATTTATGAGAATAAAGTCGTAATTTATGAGAATAAAGTCGTAATATTACGAGAATAAAGTCGTAATTTATGAGAATAAAGTCATAATTTATGAGAATAAAGTCGTAATATTACGAGAATAAAGTCGTAATTTATGAGAATAAAGTCATAATTTATGAGAATAAAGTCGTAATATTACGAGAATAAAGTCGTAATTTATGAGAATAAAGTCGTAATATTATGAGAATAAAGTCGTAATATTACGAGAATAAAGTCGTAATTTATGAGAATAAAGTCGTAATTTATGAGAATAAAGTCGTAATATTATGAGAATATAATTTATGAGAACTCTAACAGGAAGAGCTTCTTCTCCCTGTGTTAAAATGAGGAATATTGAGCATCTTGTGAAGTTATATTTATATGTTTATAATATATTTAATATTACGACTTTATTCTCGTAATATTATGACTTTATTCTCGTAATTTCCATTTTTTTTTGTCTTAGTTTGGCCCTAATACTCCGTCGTACAAACGTATCACGTTATAATGTGATAAGTTTTTATATTGTAATAATGTGAAAAATATAACGTTATAAATAGTATACTGTTCTAACAATAAATTATCACGTTATAATGTGATAAGTTTGTATATTGTAATAACGTGAAAAATATCACGTTATAATGTGAAATGTTTGTTGTTCCAACAATAAACTTTTCACGTTACAACATGATACTGATATTTTTGTCTTTTTCTGCCGTAGCAGCATTACGCTTCCATAGTTTATCACATATAACCTGCGTGATCAAGATTATTTTTCCATGACATTAACAGTTTTCAGTCCTTTCCTATTTTTTTTTTTCTTTTGCAATGTGTGATCATTTTAAATTTGGATTGTTAACAGATTACTGAGTCTTTTTTATGTAGCAGGTTTGGTTTCTTTTTTAAAACTACAATAAGATACAATCCCATGGGTACAATAATAACCTATGAAGGTTTAAAGTACGTCCGGTTGAAAAGAGATCACTTTTGTGGGACTGTTCGTAGAGAGGAAATGTGTATGTATTTGTCTGTTTATATTTTATATTACTGTACATAGACTCTACAGCATGTGTAGACCTCATTATATTTCTTTTTATTTGATATGAAAAATGTTCTTATGAAACCTTGTATGAAACCAACTTTGCATATTTGTAACATACATAAGTGTAATTAAAAAAAATGTATGTGTATATTCACGTCACCCAGCAGGCCTACCCGTGTCATGGCAGCTAGTGTTGGAGACAGGCCTTCATTTAGGAGTGTTGTTCTCTGTTTAGGACAGGGGTCGGCAACCCGCGGCTCTAGAGCCGCCCTAGTGGCTCCTGGAGCTTTTTCCAAAAATGTTTGACCTTTTTTTTTTTCCTTTTTTTTTTCTTTTTTTTTCTTTTTTTCTTCTTTTTTCCCTTTTTTCTTCTTTTCTTTCTTTCTCGAAATTTTGACTTTTTTCTCGACATTTCGACTTTTTTCTCGAGATTGTACTTCAACATTAATCTCGACATTTCAACTTTTTTCTCGACATTTCAACTTTTTTTCAAGATTGTACTTCAACATTAATCTCGACATTTTAACTTTTTTCTCGACATTTTGACTTTTTTCTCAACATTTCAACTTTTCTTGACATTTCGACTTTTTTCTCAACATTTTGACTTTTTTCTCAAGATTGTACTTCAACATTAATCTCGACATTTTGACTTTTTTCTCAACATTTTGACTTTTTTCTCGACATTCCGACTTTTTTTCTCAAGATTATACTTCAACATTGATCTCGACATTTCGACTTTTTTCTTGACATTTCGACTTTTTTCTCGACATTTCGACTTTTTTCTCGAAGTGCATAATGAAAAAAAATCTTCCCCCAGTTCTAACTAATATAGAAACATGCAGCATGTGTTGTCTTCATTCTAAGGCTTATACAAGACTTTTCATTGTTTGCGGCTCCAGACATATTAGTTTTTTGTGTTTTTGGTCCAATATGGCTCTAAAACATGTTGGGTTGCCGACCCTGGTTTAGGATCAATGGTGCTTGTTTGTGGAGCAGAGTGAGTTTACTGAGAGCAGCAGGGTAAACGTGTGGAACAGTTTCATAATATCACTCATTGAAAAGTGTTAATGCTCTGAACTTTTAATATATTCTCATCTTTTATGTATCTGGCATTTTTTTTTAAACCTTCAGAGTAACTGAATGGAAGCACAATTGCCCTTTCTATTGGAGCCTTTTTAAACTACATTTATTTTACTACAGAGCTACATCCTATTTTGTATTATTCACATTGGTTCCTGTGGTACAGTAGGTACATATCTGTGAAGCAGTCGTCAATGATGGGGCCACTAAGTTTGGTGTGGAAAATAGTCTTTTTTTCTTCAGTTCACATCAAGCTTGATACACAGCAGTGTTTTTGAGTTGTAATTGTTTCCTTTTAACTTTTATCCGGCCTGTGGAAATGGTCTGGGCTATTTACGGACTTCTCCAGAGCTTTGACATGGATCTGGGTCTTCATGAACACTTGGATTTGCTCAATTTCCACATCACGACAAAGTATACAGCATTAGTCATGTGACAATAATGGAATAAGAGAAAAGGCCAAGAAGCTTTCCTTATTTTCTGTAATGCAAAAATATCATACATTCTGGATTCATTATAAATCAACTGAAATATTGCAAGTCTTTTATTATTTTAATATTGCTGATCATGGCTTACAGTTTAAGAAAACTCAAATATCCTATCTCAAAAAATTAGAATATTCTGGGAATCTTAATCTTAAACTGTAAGCCATAATCAGCAATATTAAAATAATAAAAGGCTTGCAATATTTCAGTTGATTTGTAATGAATCCAGAATGTATGACATTTTTGTTTTTTTAATTGCATTACAGAAAATGTAGAACTTTATCACAATATTCTAATTTTCTGAGACAGTCCTGTAGTTCCTAGAAATGTGAGCTGTGCAGGAACCGTAGTGGTTGCAACTAAATTAGGATCTGGTAAAACTGTACGTCTCTATTTGATGTTCTGTGACAGTGTGATTTGGATACAATTATTTGGAGACAAAACTTCTTACATGATATTTTTGTAACGCATTTCATGAAATGGAAGAAGCCAGACAGACCAAACTGCATATCGGGACATATTTCACTATGTAGAAATAAGTGCGATCTGCTTTGAAATGATTTCCGGGGCTCTGTATTAGTTAAAATCTGTAGATCGTGGTGGCGTTGAGTTACTGAGAGAAGGTGTTTCACCCCTTGTGATTCACAAAAGTGCTGGTGCTGACAAGGATTGAGTAATAACCTTTCACTGTCAATTTGTCAATTGTTTGTGCAACTTTGTGATGTAATAATATTTTTCCTACAATACCAGCCCATTGTTTCCAAATGCTGTAATTACATCTCTCTTTTGTAAACACTTACAGTGTCAAAATAAACTGCTCTTAAATATTGTATGCCATTTAAATTCTTGTCACTAGTCAACAGTCAGTTATTAACGTGGATATTTATTGTGAAGGGTTACAAGTTATTTAGTTTTGATTTTGGCTCATATTTACCATATTTTCAACTAATATTTTTGCAAACAGTTTAAAAGGTTAAGTTATATTGTTCAAAAATAGGAGTATCCCCAGTAGATTATAGAAAATAAATAAGTAATAATTATTGGCAAGGATAATCATTATGTATTAGTATTACTATTTGAATGTTTCAAGTATATTTTTACTATGCCAGCATGTAATGCTGTTTGTCTGTGTACATTTTTATGTTATAAGCTGGTCAGTACTGAAACATTTTTCTTTAGCTATTTACTTTAAGTTTGGTGTTAAAATCGGTTTATTCCCAGATGTTTCGATCAATGAGCGGAACTGCTTTGATTGACTGCTACGCAGCGCAATAGCGGATGAGTTTCAGTTTTCACTGTCAAAAAAGGGTGTGGACCGGTGACTACACAAAAATAGAGTGAAATCAGTTTTGACTGGCAGCTAATTTGACCAATGGATGCGCACTATTTCACTGTATTTTGACTTATTAGCCAATGGGAGTGAAGAATATTGTGAGTGGGCGGGGTTATCACGCCTCCGTGCAGCTGGTGAGCTCCGGCATAGGCAACGTAGACGCCCCATGGAGCTGCTGGGATACGTCAACGTCGCCGCCATATTGGAGGTGGCAAGACTGCGCTGTAAACTAATACAAGTAAACGGACTTATTTTCATAAAGCGCCTTTATACAAAGAAATTTACGTTTTACGTCTCATTTATTCATTCACACACGCACTAATATAGTTGGGAAACAGTTAGGCACCAAATATAATATATTTAATTTTCTCAGATGGCAAAAATAAGAACTTTATTGATCCCACATAGGAGTAATTCATGTTATATCAGCTATAGAGAACAGGGTAGTGCCGAAAAACAATATATATCCCTTTTCACAAAAATAAGAAAAATAGAGAAACATATTTTCTCATCAACAAAGCATATTTTACATTTTTCAAGTAACAAAATAACATATTCGAGACATTTTTTTTTTAGATTTTTTCAGTTATTTTATTGTCTGAAAAATGGTTCAAATGTTATTTATTGTCTGAAAAATGGTTCAAATGTGTTATTTTATTTGAAAATGTTTTAATTTGTTTTGTTGATGAAAAAATGTTTCTCTATTTTTGTTAGGGGGATATATATTGTTTTTCGGCACTACCTTGTTCTCTATAGCTGATATAACATGAATTACTCCTATGTGGGATCAATAAAGTTCTTATTTTTGCCATCTGAGAAAATTAAATATATTATATTTGGTGCCTAACTGTTTCCCAAGTATAATAGTGCGTGTGTGAATGAATAAATTAGACGTAAAACGTACATTTCTTTGTAGAAAGGCGCTTTATGAAAATAAGTCAATTTACTTGTATGAGTTTACAGCGCAGTCTTGCCACATCCAATATGGCGGCGGCGTTGCCGTATCGCAGCAGCTCCATGGGGCGGATACGGATACATGTCTATGAGCTCCGGCAACAGATGGCGGTGGACTGCGCCTGCGGTGCCAGTCTGCTAGGGAGGAGGCGAGACGAGACGAGCAACCACAATTTGTGAACTTAATGGGAAATATGGAGGGACGCTAAGTGACCTGACCTTCATTGTAAATGTTCCGCCCCACAGTCCGGTCTTTTTGAGGGGTTTTATTCTGGATGTCCGCTGGAGGCCGCAGCAGAAGCCTCGGGCTAGATTTACCAACACACGGAGGAGTCGAGCGCCAGGACCGGCAGGCGTCTATGGGATTGTTTTGAAAAGTGGCATAACATGTATTTTTTTAGGCTTTGTTCTTTTGGAGTATTGGCAACTGCGTTTTGCATGGACAGTTCTGTTTACATCATAAGAAAAAAGTTGATTTTCTGTGGAGTATAGAAAGTTGGGAGCAGATAAGTAGTTGCTGCTGGTGGAGGATCTCAGGGTTTAAATAACTGGTTTCACTACAAGAGTGTGGAGTTTCCCAGCAGAAGAGCCTGGAAACCTGCTGGTCTGTCCCTGCTGGTCCTCACATGGATGTCCTGTTGACCACCGGCCGGTAATGAATGAATGAATTATTATTTATTTTGGTATTTGTAACCGAAAAGGCTTATACAGGACTGTCTCAGAAAATTAAAATATTGTGATAAAGTCCTTTATTTTCTGTAATGCAAAAATGCCATACATTCTGGATTCATTACAAATCAACTGAAATATTGCAAGCCTTTTATTATTTTAATATTGCTGATCATGGCTTACAGTTTAAGAAAACTCAAATATCCTATCTCAAAAAATTTGAATATTCTGGGAATCTTAATCTTAAACTGTAAACCATAATCAGCAATATTAAAATACAAGGCTTGCAATATTTCAGTTGATTTGAAATTAATCGAGAATGTAGTCATTCAAATAATGACTTGAGTAAAAGTAAAAAAGTACTTGGTGAAAAAAACTACTCAAGTACTGAGTAACTGTTGAGTAACGTCTGATTTATTTTTTTAACACAACCATTCAAACAGACAAAAGTACAAAATAATCATCTTCAGGCAAATTAAATCAATAAAATAAATTAAAATGAATAAAAAATAGCTTAAATTAAAATAATCTTAAATAAATAAATTAAGCACAAGTAGCACAAAATTTCCAGCCTTTGTACTTTTCTTTTTTAACCAGGCAGAACTAGAACAAACATGAACTCATAGAAACTCTGTGTGTGTTTGAGTCTGTGTAAATGTGACAAAACATGCAAAAACAAACATTTTTCCCAAAGAATCACTCAGTGATGTCATGAGATTGACGCGTACGCGGATAAAAGGGATAAAAGAAAAGTAACAGCTCAACGTAGCCTAATGTAGCGGAGGAAGAGGAACAGTTTCTTCTTCACAAATCTACTCAAGTAAAAGTACAAAGTATAGTGATTCAAAAAGTCTAACTCCTAAAAGTACAAAATTTCCCAAAACCTACTCAAGTAAATGTAACGGAGTAAATGTAACTCATTACTACCCACCTCTGTATATACCTCCCCTTTTTACTGGTACCTTACATTGATTACAGCAAATACAAAAGAGCAAAGCTCAAGACTTTGAAATGAATAATCAGTAAACTCAAATATCCTTTCATAGCAAAATAAAGAAAGGCACAGAGCTCAAAACCCAAAAATAAAAAAAAATTCCCATCATAGCAAAAATAAAAAATAGCGCATAGCTCAAAAATCCCAAAAACAAACTTAATTTTCCCATCATAGCAAAAATAAAAAGTGCATTGCTCAAACCCAAAATATAGCAATACAGAAGTTGGCAAACTTAATTTTCCATACCATAACGAGAAAGTACGTAATTTTTATAAAGTCTTTTAAGGCTGAATAGTGTAAGACAGGGGTTTTCAATTCCGGTCCTCGGGCCTGCCTGCCCCTTGTGTTTTAGATGTTGCCTTGCATGAACACACCTGATTCTAATTAATGGTCCTCATTAGCTTGTCATCAAGGTCTGCTGATGACACAGCTCCTTGTATCACGGTGTGCTGAAGCAGCGCAGCGTCTCAAACATGCAGGGCAGGGGGGCCTGAGGACTGGAATTGAAAACCCCTGGTGTAAGACGTGATTTGATATTTACAGGACAGTTGTTCCAGATGTTGAGTAGACGGGAAGAAGCTGACTTTAGCTAGCCGCAGATTTATTTATATATTTATCTATTGTAGGTCCCCATTAGTCACTGTCTCAGCAGCGATTATTCTTCCTGGGGTCAATTAAAAAATACACAAATATAATATATACATTCACACATCTACCAAAGGAAAAAGATAACCAGATCTATTATGCTACATGACAAAGAATGATAAATTAAAATATAACAGACATAAAATACAAACAAAAATAAAACATATATCAATATAGTAATGATAACCTCACTCAGCACACTCATTTGAAATGAAACCAAAAACGTATAAAGAAAATCAAACATTCATAACTCCTAACAGATTACAGTTAACTGACAACAGTCGAAATGTCGAGAAAAAAGTTGAAATGTCGAGCATTATGTTGAAGTACAATTTTGAGAAAAAGTCTAAATGTATTTCAACTTTATTCTCGAAGTCCTGACTTTATTCACGAAATTTCGACTTTATTCTTGAAATTCTATTTCAAAATTAATCTCGACATTTCGACTATATTTCTCGAAATTGTATTTCAACTTTATTCTCAAAATTTCGACTTTATTCTCGACATTTCAACTTTTTTCTCGAAGTGCACAATAAAAAAAAATCTTCCCCTCTCAAACATTTTTTCTCCTGCATGGCCCTAATACTCTTCCGTACGATGCAGAACTAATCTCACAGCTCTATTTTGGGTAAACTAGATTTTTAGTTCTTGTTTAGAGACATTTCACCAGATTGCTGGGCAATAATCAAGATGTGACAAGACAAGGGATTGTATAACTTGCTTTTTGGTTGTGCTGGTTAGAAAACAAGCACTCCTTCTGATTGAACTCCCCCTTCTCATTTTTGTTCCTCTATTATCAGCCGCTAGCCGCAGACCTGTGCGCTGCTCGGACTTTGTCTGCGTCAGTGTGAAGTTCCGGCCCGGGGATGGGGAACACGGTGTCCTGCTGCGTCTCCCCCGAGTCCAGCCCCAAGCTGCCGTCACGGCAGCCGGCCGCGCGGCTGGAGGAGCTGCAGAGCAGCACGGAGGGGAGCGACGACACCAGCGCGCCCTACCTGCAGCACATCAGCGACCGCGAGGTCCCGGAGGGTGAGGCCGCGCTACATACTCTGCTCTTTTTGGGCCAATCCCAATACACCCCTACTTTCTACCACTAGCCCTAAAAATGAGGCCACAGACTTTAGGGCCCTTGTAATGTTCCCTAGGGATTGGGTCACCACTTGCTACTTCACTGCGTGGTTTACGTTCGGGTACGTAAGCGACTGCGTAGTTCAGGGCTCCAGACTGCGACCAAATGCTCGCATTTTGCGACCAAAATTTGAGTATGTGCGACTGAATTTCATGTCCAGTCGCACACGTGCGACCAGTAAATTTGCCAGTGTTTTTTTTTTTTTTTTTTTTTTTTAACACGTTAAACGTGGAAGGGGTGCGTCAATGAACCCGCATATTTGCAGGCCAATGAGTGTGAAAGGGAATGAGTCGGGGGATCTATTTATTTATTTATTTTTTTCGTTTAATTTCACCAGCTCAAAGCAGGTATTACGCCCGGACCACATTTAATGCGACACAACTCGCTGCCGCCGCGGCGCGCACATAAAGTTAGAAGAAAGAGATGGCGGGTATGTTTGGTTTTAGTAACATCATGCTCAGGCAATGAGTCTGCAATGGCCCATGACACATGTAGCTCAGTGCTTAACTTTTATTTTTAATCCACTCTATATTCTTCTGGTTGTTCTCCGATATGTTCCCCGCCTGATTTATGGTTCTGCCTTAAATCGACGCAGAGCCTACGCCGCAGTCTACGGCGTAGGCTCTGCGTCGTTGTAACGCGGAACCATAAATCAGCCTTCACCCGGTACATACATAGGTTCCTCTAAACATCTGTCCCCGCTACAGTTTTAACTAAAAGAAAATGTTCTCCAATACAGCAGGTCTCATCATTTTATTTTGAACACTGCCAAAACTCTAACTTAAAACTTAACTAGAACTTAAAATTTGTTTGACACAAATGAAAGTTAAATTTTAACACGTGGGAAAAACACCTAACCTTTTAAGTGATGTGTGTTATCAGGTGTAATGGCATTTTTAGGTTAGAAATAAGAATATTTCTTGGTAAGATCCTTAGTTATTTGAGTGAAGGCAGTGAATTTGGTCGACTGGTGTAAGTTCAGGGTTTTAGTAAAGACAGTAAGGAAATGTTATTGGCCAGTACCCCCAATATTTGTACATTTGTTAAGTACTGTGTTTAACAGTTAAATTCATGGCTGAAAGGTTACTAAGCACTTTGTTACCAAGCACTTTTTTATCATGTGAATGTATGTTTTTTTTATATATAATGACAGCAATGGTGCTGTCAGTTTACTTTATGTTGCGGCATCTTTAAAAGTGCACAATAAAATGTAACACTGCATTTGAAACAGCACATTGTGGTAATTCATTAATCTTTTATGAAATACGTATTACTAATACACTGAAATGTAGTAGAAATGTAAAAATGTGGTTAGCGTGTCGATAAACGATGTGCGCTCCTAAAATTTCTGATTGTGCCCCTAAAAATTTTCAGTTAGGGGCTACTGTGCTCCTAGTGAAAAAAGTTAGTCTGGAGCCCTGTAGTTACGTTTGCACAAACGTCACACCATATCAGGAAGCCCAGAGATAAAAGCTGTTTTAATTTCCGCTGTAGCGCTGTTAATATGCCACTTTATTAAGTTTTAATATTTTTTCAGGCGTAAAAGTAACCGTTAAGATCCCCAACCTGGGCTCAGTTTATCCAAATAACGCTTGTTAAGAAATTTGATCTGATGTTTTCGGGATGAGAAGAGCCGCCGGCGATTTATGGTTCCGCGTTAAAACGACGCGTAACTTACGCCGTACGCTCTGCGTTGGTGTAACGCGGAACCATAAATCAGCCTTTATTCTGGCGAGATCTGAAGATACAACGATTATGTACATTCACTGAGTGAATATTATGAAAGTAAAATATATCTTTTTCGCTAGAAATCTAATCAAATGCATTTTTATGCAGAAACTAACTCAAAATATTGATTTTATCTTCTTCCGCTTATCCGTTCCCGGGTCGCGGGGGCAGCAGCCTCAGCAGGGATGCCCAGACTTCCTTCACCCCAGGCACTTAAACGTAAAGCATTCTGGGAAATTTTTCAGGCCCTCGGTCAGTGAGTCAGTATCTGAAATCCCTCACTGTGAAGGGCTAGATTCATACACACTAGCCCTCGTTATGTCCACTAGCAAAGATGAATTGGGACACCACTACCCTCACGGGAACGCACAACATTTAGGGGTAGGACTGAAAAGTAGGACTAGGGGGGGATTGGGACTGGGCCTTTAGGATTACAAAATGTGTGTGTTTGCAGATGATTGAAACATCCTCGTGTTCCTTTATCTGGAGCACCATAAGAAAACCAGGGAACAAAATCAAAGTCAATGCAAGCTTTTATTATGTCATGCACAATGTTTTCCAGCCGGAGGTTTTACACTTTTCTCAAACCACATAGGTAGGAGAGAAATGCACCCGGTGGTCATCAATCCAGTCATATTTATACTGGAAAAGGGAGGAGTTTTGTACGTTATACAATGCTGAAAAACAACATGAGACAAAATATTTTGTTTTATTTTTTATTTTTTTTAAATATAGATTGGTGTTCTCAAATACTATGTTTACAAGCAGTCAAAATTGGGGTTAGGGCAACATTCCGGAAACATTGGGAATAATGTGTTTCCATGCGTGAGCAAACAGGGTTATCCCTGTTTACATGGTAATTAATCATTTGGGATATCTGGATCAAACCAGCGACGCACGGAGAACGTCATGACGCAATTCCCCTCATTTCCGCTTCTTCTTCCTGTATCCAAATCTAAAATAACAACAACAACAGCAGCACGGTGGATAATGAACAGCCCAGTAGAAGTGGTTTTGTTTCTTGTCCCTGTAGTTCTCCTTTTCCAGCGTCTTCCAGCGGAGCTTGATCTGGTCTGGCGTTCCTACAAATGCTGCTTCACCCAACTTTTCACTCACCTTTTTGTAAATCTGGCTATCCCGGTACTTTCTACCGTCTACAAATGCAGAAATGTCCGTCATTACATTTATGAAGTGATTAGTCTCCTCCTGGTCTTGGTTTCTCCGTGTTTATAAGAACTTCCTGGACTCAAAAGACCAGGATTCCTTGTGAACAGAGCATGTGCAGAAAACAAATTCCTGTTCCGTTTGATGGGGATATTCTGTTTGGTGTTTACATGACCCAATATTCGGTTAGAAAAGGAGTAACCCAGGACTCATATTCAGGTTTTTAAAAACCGGAATATGAGCAAATTCTGGTTATTGAAAGGGGTTATTGCTAATATTCCGGTTAGAAAAGGGTTATTGATGCATGTAAACATAGTCAATGGTGATTCCAGTTGGATTTGTGTAGATGCATTTCACCCTGAGTGTCGTGCTTGCTGACGTCCAGGACTATGAGAGTAATGAGGTGTCGGGGATTCCGTTGCTGTGCTGTAGTCTGGACCTGCATGTTGCTGCACTGACATGGTGCCAGAGACAGCTGCCTGAAGTAAAGCAACAACCACCTCCGCCTCCGCTACTCTCTTGTGACTTGCTGAGAGTTTGCACCGTCAATCCACTGTCATGGGTGAAGAAAAGCATATTGGGAGATTGAAATGAAGAACATCGAAATGTTCAATTTGATGTTTATTCATAACGATGATGGAAGCAAGATGCATCATGGCTTTGCCACCGTAGCACATCCCGTTCATTCTTCTCCATTTTGGTTTGTTCACATGTTCTTTGGTTGTAGGTTACCATAGCAACAATTAGGAAACATCAATAAGGATGCGTGGATGGAATATAATAACTTGCAATATATGATGTGAACGCGGTCAGTAAGAAAGATTGGGTTTCCATCAGACTAGGGCTGGGGATCGATTCAAATGTCAAGAATCGATTCCATGCTGATTCTTAAAGCAGCACTGTGTAACTTTTCCACCTTAATCTAATATTTCCAGAGTCATTTTGATGGTACATCAACTTCATTGTTCGTCAAACATTTACCAAAGCAGCTGCCAAACACTCCTAAACAAAGTAGCCTAAGACGGTGGTTGTGCAGAACTGCGGCAGTAAATCCTCATCGGAGCTCCACTCTTTGATAGGGATTTCATATGGATCCAAACCGTTAATAATTATTATTTTCTCCATATACCGCTCCCTGGCTTCCTTGTTTAAGGTATCCCGGTAAATTCCAGTTCCTTTCCAGCAGTTTAACATCTTTTTTTGCGTTCCGTCTGTTCACTTGGTGAAACAGAAAAGTAGTTTATTCACTATCAAAACAAATGCAGCGACGGGGACAGGAGTTTTCCGGCAGTACGCGCTGGTGCTCATGGGAAATGTAGTGTTCTTTCTGGTAAAGCACTACCGCTTTTGTCCAAAAGAGCCGCTAAACTCAACAAAAGCTGAAAGTTACATTGTGCTGCTTTAAGATTCAGAATCAATTATCAGGATTTGATTTGATTCCGATATTGATTTGGGTTAGTGTTATTAAAACTGTTTTTTGAGCTGTTGCATGAATGATATGACTGTAGTTCTGCAACATATTAATACTAGTATTATATTGAGATTCAACAGCAAGTATTGCAGCTAATGATGCTGTAAGGACCAATCAGCTCCCAGAATGCTGATAGAACTGCAAACAGAAACATCATGTGGGTCAGAATTATCAAACAGATCCAGGGAGGAAACAGAGACGGATGGAATCGCTTTTATTTTTTCCATTTTCAGTTTTTCTGTTCTAATTTTTGAGAATTTGGTTTTTAGCATTTTATGCAAATGTAACCCCAAGAAAGTATATAAAGCAATGAAATATAGACAATTTATCCAATTATAACTGAAAACATTCATGTTTTCATACTTTTAAACATATTCAAAGGCAAAAACATGGCAGTAGTTTTTCTCGTATCCAACAAAACATTCCTTTTTTGGGCATAAACAAAAAAAATACCAAAAGTTATTTGTATGAAATAAATAACTAAGAAATAAATAACTCAAATATGCCTTTCAATATCCAAGGTGCAAAAAATAGAAAGAAATTGCAACAGTTCAACAGCGCATGTGTGAATTAAATGAAGTGACTACTGGGATTAAAGTTCACCGAGTGAAAATGTAATAATGAAAATCTTTAGACATACAAATCGATTTTTAGGAATTAATATGAGAATCGATTTAGAATCCGAGAATCAATTTTAATTTTTTCAACACAGGCCTAGATCAGACTAGCTTAAATTTAAATTTGGGCTGGTAACATGAGCATTACTTTAGAGTTACCGCCATTAAAAAAACAGAAGTGCAAATGAATGTTCCAGCAGAGGGAAAGGCCAGCTGCTTATCTATCCATTTCTCTGTTTCTCTAAGCAGGCTGAAACTAATACTAGGAGAAGTCCTGAGCAGGAAAGCATCTGAAATATTTCTGTGTGTTTAGTCCGAAGCTCACTCTTGCAGTGTCCGTCCTTGTGCCACTCCTCTCCATTGATTCCCTCTCATGCCACGTTCATTCCACTCATGTCCCCGTGGCCGGTCCTGTAAGGATCCGGAGCAGCAGCTGTCGGTCGGGGGACGCTCCTAATCCGTCCAGTCCTTCATGGACTCCTCACTGTCCGTCCTCCACAAACGCCTCCCTCCCCTAATCCCCTGTCTTTTATGTAATGTGCTGCTCGCATGGATTCGAGGAAAGGATACTTAAAGTCATGCTCTTTCAGTGGGGTTAACTATTTAGGTTCATCTGTAGTGTGTGTGGAAACACTTGGGCTGATAACTGTGTCTGTTCAGTTACGTAATGGCACTTTTACACTAGTACCTACTCTCGTTTGTTTTTTAGACACCCAGATCAGAAGTAGGCGGGATTGGAGCGAAGCTGCTGTGACGTATTTGATTGACGCTATTTTTTTTTTGTTAGTTTGTCTCTGCTGCTGAAAAGTCAGCTGGAGCCGTGAGCAGCTATGAAGAGACAGAGCTCCTGGTGGATCTGGTCGTTCCTTATCTCCGTCTAGATCCTTTTTAATTCTCTCCAGGCCATTGAATAAAATGAAGAAGCCGCGAGTCGCTGATTTCCTCCTCCTGACTCAGACGTCTGACTCCAACCCCCCGACCAATCAGTGGCCTGTAGTGTGATGATGTCAGATACAGCCGACTCAGCCACTTATGGCACTTTTCCACTAGTACCTACTAAGCGCGCTTCTACTCGCCACGCCCCCGTCTCGCCCTTCTCCACTACGGGCCGAGGCGGGTGGAGGCGTGCAGAGTAGGTACTTTTCTGTAACTATTCTGCCGAGGTTCTAAGCTGCTGAGTCGGCTGTATCTGACATCATCACACTACAGGCCACCGATTGGTCGGGGGGTTGGAGTCAGACGTCTGAGTCAGGAAGCGGGAATCAGCGCGAGAACGACTCGCGCCGATTTTTTTCAACCAGCAATGGCAGCAAAAGTCTGTTTCATGATCCAACTCTGAGGGTCAGATGTTCATAAACCTGGTGCTGAGGAGAGAATTAAAAAGATCTAGACGGAGATAAGGAACGACCAGATCTACCAGGAACTCTGTCTCTTCATAGCTGCTCACGGCTCCAGCTGACTTTTCAGCAGCGCAGAGACAAACTAACAAAAAACATCACTGCTTGAAGCTTCTCTCACTCTCATTTTTTAAAGGGGACCTATTATGGCATCTAATACCTATTTTAAACAGGCCTTGAATGTCTTAATTAGAAATTAGAAATTAGAAATTCAGCCTCTAAACCATGTCTTTATCTTCCCATTCTCTAACCTCACTATCTATGCAGGATTCTGAGTGGGCGGGGCTATGATAATGAGGCTCTGTGCTGATTGGCTGCCTGAATGCCGCTACGGAAAAATGGAGGAAGCTTGGGCCGGCGGAGTTAGTTGTTGTTCCGGCCAGAGTTAGTTGTGGGCGTGGTTTCACGCATCGGAGGCCAAACTTTGTAAATCACATTTTGGTTACGTAACAACAGGAGCAGAATCTTATTGGCTCGTAGATCCACATCACACTGGAGGATCATCCGGGCGGCTGTACAGACACTGCCGAATCTGGTTGCTTTCCTACTTCTCTGTGTTGGCAGGCTGAGGGGAGACCTCTTTATATATGTTAAAGCAAGAAAAAACCTGTTTTTTATAATAGATCTCCTTTAACTTGATATCAAACACAAGCCACAGATCCAGCAGCACATCTATCATCTCCTCCAGGTTCTACATCTTTAGTGTTGTTGTCTTCTCCGTTTAGATACACAATCAAATACGTCACAGCTAGGGGTGGGTATTGGGAAGGACCTCACGATACGATACGCATCACGATACTTGAGCCATGATACGATACACATTGCGATACACATTGCGATATCCCGATTATGCGATATCCCGATTATTATATTCTACATAGTTCACCGAAAAATGTAAAAATGCATTACACATCTTAAAATCCAAGTTGTATATTTGTACATCAGATGATAGTGATGGATCTTAAAATCTGAGTTGCACGTTCATCAGATTATAGTGACAATTCATGGGACAAACTGAGTCAAAACAATGTTTTATTATAACTATACAAGCTAAAGTTACAACATATTTGTATATGTTTTTCATATTATTTACATCATATGAAATTAACATTAAATTTAGTATGAGGTTGCTTTAATTATGTGGGAAATGATAATAAACACAAGAAAGATGGAACTAAAACCAAGGACAGGCACAGTGATCAGTCAGTATAGATATAAATCCATAAATAAATAAACCTCTGTCCATTATTTTTCATTTTTTAAGGACAGGCAATTGTGTTATATAAAAAATAAATTATAAAATGAAATAAAACGTGAAATAAAACCTGAGCTCAGTGCAGGGCCCTCCCAGGGTTGGTAGAGAGTGGCAATGCCCAGGACTGTCACTTAGGTAGGAGCACTGGGTGATATGATGGGAAAAAAATCGGGGATAAAAAATATTTAAGAAAAAAAACGTATTCAAATTTTGAATATCGATATTGAATCAGCTGGAAAAGTATCGCGATATATTGCCATATCGATATTTTTGCCCACCCCTAGTCACAGCAGCTTCACTCCAACCTCCTACTTCTGCTCCAGGTGCTGAAAATCAAACGAGGACAAGGCGAGTGGAGGCGTGACGAGGCGTACCGAGTTGAGGCGTGACGAGTAGGTACTAGTGGAAAAATGCCATTAGAACCTCGGCAGAATAGTTTCAGAAAAGTATCTACTCGGCAAGTTAGACCCCTAGTGGAGAAGAACCAAACCGAGTGGAGGAGAGTGGAGCTGAGTAGGAACTAGTGGAAAAGCGCCATAAGTAACATAACCGTAACAGCTTTATTTGCTTGTAGTGAAGCAGGTTGGATCTGTAAAGGTTAATACGTGGGTAAAGTTTGGATGCCTGTCAACTAGAGCTAGGGATCCTTCAAATGTCAAGAATTGATTCAGATTCACAAGATTCAGAACCGATTTATAACGATTCAATCCGATATTGATGTGGGTTAGTGTTATTAAAAATGTGAGCTGTACCTGAACTACATGACTGTAGTTATGCAGCATATTCATACTAGTTGTTGCAGCATTATATATGTTTGATTATTGATTGTTTGCTGCTCACGGTGCAGGTGAGATTGGTTGCAGGTGATTGAGACCGGGATGAGCACACCGTTTGTGACCGTGTAGCCATGCAGACATCTTTGGATTTTATACTGGAATAAAGGCAGTTAAAATGTGACAGAAGTCATCTGTGTTTAGTTCACGGGTCTAAACTTTTATTTCCCAGTAAAGCAATCCCTTAGGGACTTTCTGAGCAGCAACAGTCATCACACTGGTATTAAACACCGTGCTCATTGTTGGATAGTTTCACACCACGCGCATGCTGGAATTAAATGACCCCATTACTGGGATTAAAGTTCACTGGGTGAAAATGGAGAAATAAAAAAACGATCTTTAGACATACACAAGGATTTTTAGGAATTCATATGAGAATCGATTTAGAATTGGAGAATCCATTTTTTTTTTTCCCCAACACAGGCCTACTGTCAACCACCAATAAGTGCGTAAATAATTGATTTTAAAATTGTGCTCTTTATGGAAAATGAAAACGGAGACCATGAAGAACTTGACAATCTTTCCTGATGATTTTTCTGCCAGATCTCTAACAAGCTTCACTTCCTGCTTGTCTCTTGGAATTTTCTTGTCAGATTAATTTATAAACAGATATGTCATTGTTGATGCTGGAAATCAGAAAGTTCTCTCATCAGTGTGTTTACTCTTGATTTTGATCTTTGTCCAGAAATGAAAACGGCACATCTAGCAGCATTTCATGTTCACTCCTTAACTCTGTGTGTTTTCAGAGCTGGCCCTGGAGTCCAACCCCTCAGACCACGCCCGAGCCAGCACCATCTTCCTCAGCAAGTCCCAGACCGACGGTGAGAGACGAGGACAACACACACACACACACACACAAGTCGAAAAAAAGTCGAAATGTCGAGGAAAAAGTCCAAATTTCGGGAATAAAGTTGAAATGTCGAGAAAAAAGTCGAAATGTTGAGATTAGTGTTAAAATACAATTTCTAGAAAAAAGTCGAAATGTCGAGAAAAAAGTCAAAATTTTGTGAATAAAGTTGAATTGTCAAGAAAAAAGTCGAAAGAAAAAGCAAGTATAAGGATTTTCTGGCATGAATGATGATTCATCCTTCCGATTCTGGTAGACCAAGCGTTGTTAACGTCAGAACTAATCTTTTAGATTTCAGTCTGCACAGTCTGTTCAGGCCAAGGCTAAACTTTCCATCCCAGATCTAACGGCTGCACCATAAACCGTTAAAAACCGAGATCAAGTGATGCAGCAACCAACCACAATCCCAGTTCCACTGGGATTTTCTGTAAACTTGATGCTTTACACTTTTCATCTTCAGCACATTCACTGCAAAAACTCAAAATCTTAACAAGAATATTTGTCTTATTTCTAGTTAAAATGTCTCATTTTTAGTCAAAAAAATCTCATTACACTTAAAACAAGACTCATTACCAGAAAAATAACTTATTAATTTTCACTTAAAATAAGTAGAAAAATCTGCCAGTGGAACAAGATTTCTTTGCTTGTAATGAGAAGATAAATCTAGATCCAGATATTTCTACTTATTTTAAGTGAAAATTTACTTGAAACAGGTGAAAATTGTCAAATAACAAGTTATTTTCTGGTAATGGCTCTGGTTTTAAGTGTAATGAGATTATTTGACAAAAAATGAGACATTTTAACTAGAAATAAGACAAATATTCTTGTTAAGATTTTGAGTTTTTGCATTTGGTTTTTAAATTTAAGCCGAACATTCTGAACATTTTACAGAAGTGTTTTTGTGACGCTGAATGTTTTAATCCTGTGATTGATCCAAACTTTATTTTTTGCTTTTTGCTCAGACCTAAGCTAGTTCCTACACTGTAACTCCAGCTTAAGTTCCCTATATGCCTTTGCACTGTAACTATTAATCTTTTTTTTTCTTCTTTACTTTTCATGATTTTATTTTGTAAAGCACCTTGAATTTCCTTGTTGCTGAAACTTACTATACAAATAAGCTTTCCTTGCCTCTTTAACACATTTCTTCTTCTGCAGTGCGAGACAAAAGGAAAAGCAACCACATAAACCACATCAGTCATGTAAGTGTTTTTTTTCTAAAACTGTATAAAAATATACTTAACTATTTTGACTTTAGTCACCTGATGAAGTTCAGACTTAACTGTGACTAAATCTGATTTTTGAAGGTAGTAAGTCTAGTGTGTGCATTTACAGTTATGATTTTTATTTATTTATACATTTTATGTGCATAATTGTAGCACTTAAAGGTATTGTGACATAATTTTTAACATGCTTTTAACACTATTAAAAGTCTTGGCCAATATCCCTCAAATGTGTCTAAAAGGGTGTAACAAGAAAAACTTCACTCCAGTACTCCATTCCTGGCTTTTTTTATGACGGTATTTTTTGCCTGTGAAAAACGCTTCCTTTTCCCCCTTTCCTGTCAATCATTGCCCCGCTCCTCCACCCAATTCCCAGAAAGCACACAATACACTGAATGTTAAAAGTTGTTTTTTTTTGGGTGTAATTGATGTCAAGACACCCAACTAAACACAAAAAATCAAGAAAAATGTGTTTTTCATGTCACAATCCCTTTAAATGTTCCAGTTACATGTTTTAGTTTTCATCAAAAATGAAAGCTTCAGATGTGGAAAATGTTGGACAGACGAGCTCAGCTCTCTAGCATAAGAGTGAAGGTGGAGAAGGTCGTGCAGAATAATCCACCTTAAATAAAGACATCCCCGCATCCATCTCAATTAAAAATAGTGGTAAAGCACAGAACCTTTATTTAATGAGAGGTTGAATTTAATTAGAGACGACTTGGACTCTCTTACAAAGAGTAAGTGTAGCTTACTAGCTTAAGCTTTCTTGTAGTAATAATTATGTGAACAACACAACATGTGCAGCAACACAGACAACAGCAGACGTGTCACTGTCTTAGAGTTGATACAAGTTGTTAACTATAAACCTTAGTTTTCCTGAGGAAAAAGGAATTCAATCTTAAAATAAAAAAATGAATCATTAAGCTTTGTGAAAGCTTTAGCGATTGCATCCGCCGCGTGTGAGGAAACTCTTCTGAGCGAAGCAAAACTCTTCACACTAGAACTCATGTCACTGGTGAAGCGACTGACACGACTATCGTCCTGCGTGAGGATTATGATGTAACTGATTAGAATATAATGTCTTTATTGTCATTTGTACAGGTACAACGAAATTGGATGCATCTTCTTTAAGGTGCATGGTTTAAAAAATATATATATTAAAAAACAACAACTATAAAAATAAATAATCTCTAAAAGGACACAAACAGGAAGACAACATACAGTATTCACATTTGGCAGGTATTGCTGGTTCTATGGCAGGTACTGCAGGATTCCGCTCCCCCGCGCTGGTCCCCGTTAACTCCACCGTGTGATTCCGGGATGTGGAACGTGAGCGGCACCTCGTCCATGTCGGGGGTGTGTCGGCTGCAGAATGAGTGGAAGCTCTCCATCTTTTCCATATAATCCGCCGGGCGCTGCTGCTGCGCTGGCACCATTTCATGAAGCGAAAGCACCAAGACGGACCTCCATGAAAATGTTAAATTTTCATTTCTTCCGCCAGCGCTACTGCTTTCAGTTGAATGGTGGCCGTTGAAACGCTCCTTCCACCCGCTCTGTGCTTCACACACCCCCCTTCCCCCTTTAACGTCTGAGGATGGTCTCTATCACGTCCGCAACTCACGGGTGCTTCACACGCCCCCTTCTCCCTTTACCGTTCTCATGGTGGCCGTCCACCTTACATTACCGTAATACAGGTAATAGAAACGGCGCACCGTTTCATACGGCGCGCGGCACATTTAAAAAAAAAAAAAAAAAGAATTTTATGTGCGCCTTATGGTCGCGAAAATACGGTAGTTATGGCTCTGGCATAGAAACTGTTCTTGAGTGTGTTTGTGCATGATTTCAGTGTCCTGAAACGTCTACCTGAAGGCAACAGTTCCGGGGTGAGATGGGAGATTCTAGTCTGGTATAACTCCGGCGGACATTCATCAGTGAAATAGTTACGACTACACCGCGGATCCAAGCAGCCAACGACATGTTTAAACCTAATGTCTCTTCTACAACAGAAAGTGGCTGATGATCAAGGCTTATGAATCCATTACCTTACGATGTAGTTCTTTATTTTTCTTGCTGTTGCTGCAGTCGTTTCTAGGTCTCTGTTACAGCGGAGTTAGCAGCATTGTTGCACCTCCTGTTCTTTCTCTGCCTTAGCAGCAGCCAACTTTGAACTCAATATACTCCTGGATGTGAGAAATGTTCAAATGTCTTATCAGCTTGGTTGTGTTGAAATTCTCTTGTAGCGTTCCACCTCGGGGATCTTGCACACAGCTTGCAAACTGCAAATGTGTTAAATTGTTGTCCTATTGGGACATTGTTAAACTCCCGTACCGGCGAGGCCGTTTTCATGTTGATGTTTTGTAGAGACGGCCACGCCCCGTCAGCAGACCCGGGTCTGAGATGTGGGAACGCACGCGCCGGTGGGGGTTTGGTGTTGTAAACGTCATCAGATCGGCTTTGAACTATTATTCTGAGAACTCTGATCAAAACCCATAGGAGCACTATCGGCTGATCCCAATCGGTTGCTGATCGATGTGAACATCTATCAAACCTGTGTGTTTATGTATAAGTATGTATATTCATCTCATGACCTGCCTCTCAGCTTCCAGAATGTTTTCAAGTTTTCCTCAGACATCCATTCATTTCAGACACGACACTCAAAGGACTTTTACCTTCTTTATGCCGTTATGACTTCACACAATCAACACACTTTAAAATACAGAGGATCATCCCTATGGAACAATTTACCTACATCACTAAAATCAATATCTTCACTGGCTTTGTTCAAAAAACACTTCAAAAAATCTTTTTTTAGTTGAGATCAGAAACACTTCTCGAGTTGTTAAATTATATTTTCTTTTTTTTCATGCAATTATCCTAAATCTTCTTCATTTTTCCCCATCTTTCAATAATTCAGTATTTTTCTTTTTCATGTTAAATTGTCTTTTTCTGTTTTATATTATGTATTTCTATATTGTGTTTTTGCTTTTGCTGTTGTTATTGTTGTTTATGTTTGTTTTATAAAGGGGGGGCATTTTCATAAGCCTTTTTGGCTTCCACCTCTCCTGCACAATGCTTCATTTGACCTTTGTTTTTACTGTTCTGTTTTATGTGCAAAATAAACTAAACTAAACTAAACTGATCGATCAGTGCAGCTCTAGTTTTAGATGTGTGTAGAAATGCACAGCCATCACAGCGTGTCATGTGTGTGATTTACTTCCCAGGTTTCTCCTGGTCTGCTGTCTAAGAAGTACAGCTCCTGTTCCACCATCTTCATAGACGACAGCACCGTCAGCCAGCCAAACCTCAAAAGCACAATCAAATGGTAACATTTCAACATCCCTGTAGCTCCTACAATGTAATCATTAACTGAAAATGTAATAACGCCTGAAAATGTAATACAATTTGCACTTAACTCAATCGAAGATGTCATAAACCCAATAATGTAATAACTTCACCAATAATGTACGGTAATAAAATATCCTGACTGATATTGTAATAACATTTTTACCAATAATGTAATACCTTATTACATTATTGGGAATTTATTACATTTTCAGGTGGGGTTTTTTTTTCTCCAAAACTGATAATGTAATACTTGACAAATAATGTAATATATATGTTCATTTTCAGTCCAGAATTCTACATTTTGTGGTTTAAGTATCTAATAATGTTTTATACACTGGATTTGAAACACCAAATTGACTATTGGGTTAAATTGCAGACTTTGAGTAGCATGTGATAAATTCCCAATAATGTAATAAGATATTACATTATCGGTAAGAATGTTATTACAATATCCGTCAGGATATTTTATTACATTATTGGGTTTTATTACATTTTCTATTGAGTTAAGTGCAAATTTTATTACATTTTCAGGAAATTATTACATTATAGGGTGCTACAATCCTCAACGCACAGAAACATCTCATTTGCGACGATACAACTATTCCCTCTTGTGTTGTTCAAGTGTTGCGTTCAAATATTTTAGTTGAAACACATCACACTGATCTTCCCCTGATGGAAAAACTAACCCGAGACTTTGACATTTTCTCTCTCCAGTGTCACTTTAGCAATATACTACCACATCAAGAACAGGTAAGCTGGAACTTTGAATGGGATTATCTTGTGTTCACTTTTAGTTTTTCTCCAAATCCGTGTCTAAAACAAAAATGCTGATGGATATTGACGTATGGATTGCTCTGACCTGTAGGGACTCTGACCGATCACTGGACATCTTTGATGAGAAGTTGCACCCCTTATCAGTGAGTATGTTGACCACGTTTCCTGAATCCAGTCCTGCCACAAGCATCGGTTAAACAGACAACATAGGAATCAAAAAACTCTAATAAAGAAGAATCAAACCAACGGAGTGACAGAAGTAAGCACAAGAATGCAGATGAATCGCTGTAACAGTTAGGCCTGTGTTGGAAAAATTGATTTTCCGATTCTAAATCGATTCTCATATTAATTCCTAAATATCGATTTGTATGTCTAAAGATCGATTTAAAAAAAAAAAAAATTCCTCATAATTACACTTTAATCCCAGTAGTCACATCATTTAATTCACACATGCGCGTGGTGTCAAACAATGAACATGGCGTCCAAGAGTAACGGCAGCGTTAACAAAGTGCTGGTTTTGAAAACTCCTGAACTAAATGAACTTTTCTTTAGAGAAAATGTTCCAAGAGGGGACACTAAAAGCTGAGGACACTGCACGCTTCTCTGCCCCCTCCCTTTGTTTGGTTTCTTCTGTTATCAGACACAGTTTGTCATGAAATATCTGAAAAATGCCTGGTGCTTCATGGCAAGCTGTGTATGGTGACAGAATAAATTACACAAGCTAAAATGATTTGTTTATTTGCATGAACTGTTGCAATTTCTTTCTTTTTTTTGCACTTTGAATGGATATTGAAAGGCCTATTTGAGTTATTTATTTCTTAGTTATTTCACAATAATTATTGGGAAATTATTATTTCACTAGTTATTTTACAGTCATATGATTCAGGCAACAGCTCAAAAAACATTTTTAATAACACTAAGCCAAATCAATATCGGATCGAATCAAATGGTGATAATCGATAATGAATCTTAAGAATTGTAATCGAATCGATTCCTGACATTTGAATCGATCCCCAGCCCTAGTACACTGCAAAAACTCAAAATCTTACCAAGAATATTTGTCTTATTTCTAGTTAGAATGTCTCATTTTTAGTCAAAAAATGTCATTACACTTAAAACAAGAGTCATTACCAGAAAAATAACTTATTTGACAATTTTCACCTGTTTCAACTAAATTTTCACTTGAAATAAGTAGAAAAATCTGCCAGTGGGACAAGATTTATCTTCTCATTACAAGCAAAAAAAGTGCAGAGCCGTCTACAGACTGCATGTAAACTGTCTCCTAGAAGATGATTTCTCCATGCTTGTGTTTTCTCTGTCCAGAGAGAGCCGGTGCCAGACGACTACGCATACGTAGACCCAGAACACAAGCTGATCTACCGCTTCGTCAGAACGCTCTTCAGTGCTGCTCAACTCACTGCAGAATGTGCCATCGTCACACTGGTGAGTGGATTCATGGAGCCGTGTCTAGGATGGAGCAGCTCCAGCTGTCCTCCTAATGCCTGAAATAGATCAACCTACCCTGCAAACAGTCACACCATTGTCTTTATATGTCACCAGTTGTTTGAATGAAGTGCTGTTATCCATATATAGGTACAGTATATAGCACCTACTCAGCTCGACTCTCCTCCACTGGGTTTGGTTCTTTTCCACTAGGGGTCTAACGTGCAGACTAGATACTTTTCTGTAACTATTCTGCCGAGGTTCTAAGCTGCTGAGTCGGCTGTATCTGACATCATCACACTACAGACCACCGATTGGTCGGGGGGTTGGAGTCAGACGTCTGAGTCAGGAGGAGGAAATCAGAGAAAGAGACTCTGACGGATTCTGGTTCATTTTATTCAACCAGCAATGGCAGCAAAAGTCTGTTTGGTGATCCAACTCTGAGGGTCAGATGTTCATAAACCTGGTGCTGAGGAGAGAATTAAAAAGATCTAGACGGAGATAAGGAACGACCAGATCTACCAGGAACTCTGTCTCTTCATAGCTGCTCACGGCTCCAGCTGACTGTTCAGCAGCACAGAGACAAACTAACAAAAATTAAAAAGCGTTGCTGCTTGAAGTTTCTCTCACTCTCATTTTTAACTTGATATCAAACACAAGTCACAGATCCAGCAGCACATCTATCATCTCCTCCAGGTTCTACATCTTTAGTGTTGTTGTCTTCTCCATTTAGATACACAATCAAATACATCACAGCAGCTTCTCTCCAACATCCAACTTCTGCTCCAGGTGTTGAATTGTAGTGGAAAAGAAACCAGGCCGAGTTGAGATGAGTAGGTGCTGGTGGAAAAGCGCCAATTGATATACAGAAACAACCAGGCACACTCACACCTACGGGCCATTTAGAATCATCCATTAACCTAGCATGCATGTTTTTGGACTGTGGGAGGAAGCCGGAGTAACCGGAAAGATAGAAAGATCCCACTGGGCCAGGGAGTCAAACCGGGAACCTTCTGTGAGGCAACAGTGCTAACCACTAAGCCACCGTGCTGCCCTGTTTGCCGTCATCTTGTTGTTGGATTAATGGTGTTGCTTCATCAGGCCACCAGAGGGCAGTAAACCCCCACAAACGGACTCACTCTCCAACTAAACAACAATACTGGACAACTGAATGTATGGGCAGGAAATGAGGGGGATATTATTTTATTTGTTTTAATTTAAAGAAATAATTTAAAAT
Source organism: Cololabis saira (assembly GCF_033807715.1). Classification (NCBI taxonomy): domain Eukaryota; kingdom Metazoa; phylum Chordata; class Actinopteri; order Beloniformes; family Belonidae; genus Cololabis; species Cololabis saira. Next base: position 3,831,344 of record NC_084592.1, on the reverse strand, counting down.
TCTAAACCAATATGTCGCCCCAGTTACATCAAATAGGAATCCCTTTATACAGTAACAATAATAAACCAACAGACTTGGTTTGCTAAATAATCGTTTCAATCGTCTCAGTATTAGCAATTCATTTATTGTTAGACTTCTGTTATGGTTTTTAGTTCTGATTACTTTCTCAGTGATAGGAAATAAAAGTAGCTTTACCATCTTCATGTCTCCCTTTCACCCGGAGAAAAAAACATTTTACGCTGTTCTTATTTGTAATAGGGGGATTTTTCTGATATTATATCAGGAACTTCTAAGGATTTTTTCAGGCTGAATTTGACATGAAAGTTGAAGTTTAAATATGGTTTAAATATTTTTTTTTTTTTTTTTTTTTTTTTTTAAGATTTCTTCAGGTGCGTCATCACTTAAACAATATTATGGCAAAAGGCCAGAAATCAATTGATAATAGCTTATTAAAAGTATTTATGCGTGCTTACAGTGGTGATTCAGGGCTTAAAGTCATCTCTAGACTTTACGGGGGTCTTTAAGAGGCTAAAACAGTAAATACTAAGTATGTTAAGTTAAAATGGGACAGGGAAACAACCGTTGCCTCTCAGGATGTTTGGATAAAATACTGTGAATTCCAATGTGGTGATGATTTTTGGGTCAGATGTTGCTTTTAATCAAGATACCTGTTTGGTTTGCTAAGTGTAGCTGTGTGGAAAGCTGTTACCAAGAAGATGCTTAAGCCAGATGTTCCTTCATTAGATGATTGGTACGACATAATTTACGATATCTTTGTAACGGAGAGGATAACGTTCTCTATGAGGCTGCAACAATCCAAATTTGAAGCAATTCTCTATTTCCCTTTACACGCCCTGCTTTTGTTTGAGATGTATTTCATTTACACATTTGTCTTTTATATAAAGTTTTTTTTTTCTCTTGATCTTAATGGAAACACAGCAAATTTATGTTTTTGTTCTTTTTTTCTGTTTGCAAGAAAAAGAAAAATGGACCGCAGTAGAGATGTAATGTCGGTGTGCTTACCGTATTTTTGCAACCATTAGGCGCATATTTTTTTAAATTTTTTTTTAAATGTACTGCGCGCCCAATGACGCAATGCGCCCATTGTATTATTGTAAAGCGGACGTAGTAGAGACCACCATGAGTTAAAGTTAAAGGGGGTAGGGGTGGCGCGTGAATTGCCCGTGAATTGCCCGGCGGCGGCTCTGTGGGGGGACACCTGGAGCGGACAGGGAGATTCGGGCTCTCTACCGAGAAGGAGACGCGGCTTTTACTGTTGAAGGATTGTAGATGCGTGGGCTGATGTGTCTACTGGGTTGGACTGTTGTTCGAGCTTTCGCAAAAGCCGGCATCATTTCTGAGGGGCCGCACGGCACGGACTCGGCTGCAGTGCGGCCAGAGAGCTGCGGGCTCGTGCCCGTCGCAGCGCTGATCAGTTCTCCCGGTCTCAGCGCGATCAGGCTCGGATGAAGCCCGACGCGAGTCCTGACAACTGTTGCATATTTGATTTAGCGCACCTGTTTAATGCAGAAACAGAGGATAAAGACTTCGATCGAAAGACTTCGTTTGATGAATGCAATAACGATTGTAATAACTTAAATAAAGCACAATAAAACGAGTTTTGCTCCCGCTCTATTTTTAAATATGCACACTTGTGTGTGTGTTTGTGTTGTTGTGAGGCGGCGCGCCATGTGCGTTTGTTGTTGTAAGGCGGCGCTCCGTGTGTAGATGGCGCCTTTTTGGTCGGTGCGCCGTATGTGTGTGTTTTAAATACAGAAATGACACAAAAAACTGAGGGTGCGCCTTTCCACACGGTTCGCTGTATGGTCGTCAAAATACGGTATGTTATGCTGCTGTAATGCTCATGTTATTCCGAATAATAATAATAATAATAATAATAATAATACTAATAATAATAATAATAATAATAATAATAATAAAAAGCAAGTAAAAGTGTAAAACATCCCGTTGTTCCTCAGGTGTACCTGGAGCGTCTGCTGACCTACGCTGAGCTGGACATCTGCCCAGCCAACTGGAAACGCATCGTTCTGGGAGCCATCCTGCTGGCCTCCAAGGTCTGGGACGACCAGGCCGTCTGGAACGTCGACTACTGTCAGATCCTGAAGGACATTGCTGTGGAGGACATGTGAGTTGTTTTTCTCTCTTCAAAGCACTAAACTAAAGCTTGAGTTATGGTTCGGCGTCAAAACTGACGCCGTCACTGACGTCACCTCCCGAAAAGACCACACGCAGACGAGAGGGCTGTGATTGGTTCGCTTGGTAGCAACGCATTTCCTGTTTCTGGTTTGAAGCAGTCGTGAACTTTCAGCGCTCTTTTCTTCATGTATGTGTTATTTTTTTTTTTTTTGTTTGTTTTGTTTTTTTGCACAATAGTTGTCCTTATCTCTTTGATTCACTGTGACCGGAAAGAGTCGGATAAACCATTCAGGAAAAGATCGCTAACTAGCGGTCGCGGGGGGTACTGCACCGCAGAGAAATGGAGTGACGGAGAAATCCGAAGGTTCACGACGGCGTCACGGTGACGGCGTGTGCGTTGGTTTGACGCAGAACCATAATTCAGGCTTAAGGCCACGTTTCCACATAACCGGGTATTTACAAAAACGGATATTTCCCCCTCTACGTTTTGAAAAATATTATCATTTCCAGGAACCTGCATAAATATCTGTTAAGGTGCTATGAGCAGCCAAACCTGCAGGGGGCAGTGTAACGAGAAGATAAAGTCATGCTAGCCAATCAGAATCCTGGAAAAAAACATCAACAAATGACACGAGTAACTTCCAGTTACTTCCAATGGGGATCTTAATAAAACAAACAAACAAACAAAACGTTAGAATATAAAACAGGTAAAATACAAGAAAATATTGACGGTTACAAACAAATTGTAAACACAGGTGTCACTCATGACGCTGGTGACGTTTCTGTCTCATAATGTGACGTTCTGAAGAATAAATGTCCGTTTCTCTCCGTTTACAAGCAAACGTGAAGACAGAGTTTTTGAAAATCTCCACTTTGGCCGGAGTTTTCAGAAATGATGGTTTTTGGAGACTTTGAGCTTCGTTTTCGTGTAAACGAACGGCCAAAACGCATGAAAACACCACCGTTTTTGCTACGTGGAAACGGAGCCTAAACTAGTTTTCTAGAATGAATGAACTGCCTGATTTTCCAGCTGATGGAAGTGCTGGGATCTGACTGTCCTCACACTGACCTCAGGTCTGTGGGCTGGATCCAACAGTTTATTTTTATTTTTAAATATTTGTATTAGGGGGTAAGGCACAGTAGAACAGGAATCAATGACACATTTACATTAAGTATCATATTACTTATGTATGGTAATCTACAATCTATCAATCAATCATCTCTATGGAATGAGAAAAAGATATAGAGTCTACCCTAGGATGTTTTTCTGGATTTAAGGACAAAACATTACACAATTCAACAAAAATAATATTAATAATGATGAATAAATAACAGAAAATTATTTTAAGTAATAATTACGTATTAAACCTAAATAGTATAAATTAAATAAATAGATGAATAAAAAACAAATAAAAAGTAAACAAATAACTAAAAAGGAAGAAGAAAGAGAGAGAAGGAGAGAGGGGGATCCGTCAATCCGGGGCAGGGACTGGAGAGAGAGGAAGAATGTAAGGAAGGGAAGCCACTTATTATAACATTTGTTAGAGCTACCTCTCACTAAGTATCTGATGTTTTCCAGCTTCAGAAAAGACATGGTGTCGTTCTAGAGGAGCGTTAGTGACTTCCAACAGTTTAGTTTAACAGCTCACTCAATACAATTATATTTGTTTTGTTTCCCTGAAATTGCTTTGTTTTCCACTTTTGTGTGAACCCTGAATTAAGAATTATGTAGGTGTTAAATACATACAAAAATACATAAACCAGTCTAGCTGTTTTTAATTTAATTCTTAATAGCAAAAGCCTTTTTTATCCGGCGGAGCTAGAAATTCAGCTCATTTCCCCGATGAGGGAACTCTTAAAACAAGCACGAGGAAATGATGAAGTACTGGTAAATATCCGTCTTCTTCCAGCAGATGGACACAAAGTACCATCTCATTCTAGCAGCGCCTCAGTCACTTCAGCTCTTTAGGAACTTTACACAAATAACCACAGGTGGGTAAATGTTAAGCGCTGCGTGTGTAAAGCTTTATACAGTTAAAGACGCAGCACTTTAGTCATTCATAGTAATGTTTAAATGCAGATGCCCCGATCACCAGAGTATTATTGGAGTGAGATCAGGAGGGCTTTAACTTGAACTCGTCGTCAAAGTCGTTGATTTAAGAACGTTGATGTATTTGAATCAAGGACAGGATTTTGTTATCGAATAAACCTCAGCAAATGAATGAGAAAAATAAAACTGACCTGCTGGAGTCAGGCGGGAAAGGAGGAGGCTTGCAAGCAAGAAGGTTAGGTCCAGCACTGCAAAAACTCAAAATCTTAACAAGAATATTTGTCTTATTTCTAGTTAAAATGTTTCATTTTTAGTCAAAAACTCTCATTACATTTAAAACAAGAGTTATTACCAGAAAAATAACTTATTTGACAATTTTCACCTGTTTCAAGTAAATTTTCACTTAAAATAAGTAGAAAAAGTTTTTTTTTGCTTGTAATGAGAAGATAAATCTTGTTACATTGGCTGAATTTTTTCTACTTATTTCAAATGAAAATCTGCTTGAAACAGGTGAAAATTGTCAAATAAGTTGAAAATTGTTGTTTTTTCCAGTGATGACTCTTGTTTTAAGTGTAATGAGATTTTTCGACTAAAAATGAGACATTTTAACTAGAAATAAGACAAATATTCTTGTTAAGATTTTGAGTTTTTGCAGTGAGATTGTTACCATGATAACTAAATCAGAGTTTAAACAGTACCGGTCATCATCAGTGTGAGCAGGATGTGATGGCTGCACCGCTGACGTCATGGAGCGCCTGGAGGAACATCTTATTGTGGGTGTGGGAGGCGTGACTCTCCTGTAGAGATGCTGGACCTCCATGTCTAGGTTTGTGGGACCAGTGTGGTCTGTGTCAGCGGAGGGCGTGCACGAGGCTCGCTGCAGACGACTTTATCGGCTGCTTGAACTCTGACTTGTGTGTGTCTGATTAGGAACACAGACTACGTTTCCATGCATCAATAACCCTTTTCTAACCGGAATATTAGCAATAACCCGGTTGCACACGGACATGTAAACACCAATAACTGGAATTTGCTCACATTCCGGTTTTTAAAAGCCCCATTACGACCCCTGGGTTACTCCTTTTCTAACCTGAATATTGGGTCATGTAAACACCAAACAGAATATCCCCATCAAACGGAACATGAATTTGTTTTCTGCACATGCTCTGTTCACAAGGAATCCTGGTCTTTTGAGTCCAGGAAGTTCTTATAAACACGGAGAAACCAAGACCAGGAGGAGACTAATCACTTCATAAATGTAATGAAGGATATGAACATTTCTGCATTTGTAGACGGTAGAAAGTACCGGGATAGAAGATTTACAAGAAGGTGAGCTAAAAGTTGTGTGAAGCAGCATTTGTACGAACACCAGACCAGATCAGAACCAGCACCAAAGCGCAAAAGAAGGCAACTTCTACTGGGCTGTTGATTATCCACCGTGCTGCTGTTATTGTTGTTGTTTTGGATTTGGATACAGGAAGAAGAAGCAGAAATGACGGGAATTGCGTCATGATGTTCTCTGTGCGTCGCTGGTTTGATCCAGATATCCTGAATGATTAATTACCATGTGAACAGGGATAACCCTGTTTGCTCACACATGGAAACACATTATTCCCAATGTTTCCGTTACCGGAATATTGACCTTAACCCCAGTTTTGACTGCATGTAAATGTAGTCACAGATGGTGGAGTACTTCTACATCTACATCTACAAAGAGAAATTCTGAGATCAAATTTTGTCTATTGAATCAATTCTGTGAAATCAAAACACGTGGTCGTTGCACATCCGTTTATAAACCCATGGCTTGTCAGTTTCTGATTTTCCGTGCGCTACATAGACGTGAAGTGTCTCTGACCCTGCGGGCTCGTCCCCTAATGAAAGGATTATAAGATGCACCTAGACCAGACAAAGAAGAGATGGAGTGGATGAAGCGGCAGCAGCATCTCTGCTGTACTGATGCAGGCCGCTGAAGAGGCCCGTGGCTGCACTTGGAGGACCCCGGCTTTATTTTCTACAATTGTTCTCCCCATGTCTGCGCGTAGAGGAGGGCGAGAGTGCTGTCTTGTTTTTCATGATTCGGTATGATGCATGTCTCCCCGTCTGAGAGCCCCCATCCTCCTCTGACTCACTCTCTCCTCTCATATACGTCTGACCTCTGCTCTGCTCGCTCTGGTTTCATTGTAGCCACTGAAGTGCCTTTGTGAGCGGGTTCAGGTCCGGGCTGAGGGATGGAGAGAGGAGTGGAGAGAGGAGTAGAGGGGGAGGAAGAGAGGGATGGGGGGGTCTCAAGTGCTCTCACTGCTTCTACATAATAGCCCCGGCTCTCGCCCGCTCCATTAGTTGCCCTGGGAGACCAGACATCACACACTCGTACTCACTCTCATCACCTCTGCTGACCAACAAAGCATCCCGGATGCTGTTTCCGTGGCAACCGCCTCCATTAGATGTTATTTATTTATATTTTTGTCCCGACTGTGATGATGTGGAAGGATGGAGGTTGTAGTTTGGAAGATGAAGCTCCAGCTGAGAGTGCACCGAGATACGGGTCTGATTACCTACCGGCTTCTTTTCTTAGATGGAACATTTAATCTTGATCCTACGGAAGAGTATTAGGGCCAGGCAGGAGGACAATAAAAATAATATTTTAGGGGAGGAAGATTTTTTTTTTCATTATGCACTTCGAGAAAAAAGTTGAAATGTCGAGGAAAAAGTTGAAATGTCGAGATTATTGTTGAAGTACAATGTCAAGAAAAAAGTGAAAATGTCGAGAGAAAAAAGGGAAAATGTCAAGAAAAAAGTCAAAATGTCGAGAAAAAAGTCAAGATTTCGAGATTAATGTTAAAGTACAATTTCGAGAAAAAATTCGAAATGTTGAGAAAAAAGGAGAAAATTTCGACTTTATTCACGAAATTTCGACTTAATTCTTGAAATTATATTTCAACATTAATCTCAACATTTCAACTTTTTTCTCGACATTTTGACTTTTTTCTCGAAGTGCACAATAAAAAAAAAATCTTCCCCTCCCAAATATTTTTCTCCTGCATGGCCCTAATACTCTTCCGTATGATCTTTCCCCAACAAATAACGTGTAGAAGTTTGGAAACCAGGTTTTTTTCTCCTCCACCTGCAGACTTCTTGCACCAACCGTTTATTCAGTTGGCTCGTGTCAACTTCTTTGTTGCACCAGAGCAAATCCACAAGTTCTTAACTCACAAGTTTCCCGAAGTGAGAAGCCTCAATGCAGATTGTACTTTCATGTTCACACAAACGTACACTCATCCACATGCACACATGAGCAGAGCTGTGCACTAACAAACTTATTCTATCAGGAATTAATATCCAGCATCCAGCAAACTGACATATTTGCTGGTTTGACTGCCGTTTTTACCTGAACTGCTCATGTGAAACACGTAACTGTCCCAACCATTTTATTTGCTACATTGATCCAACGAAAAATAATTAAAAACCGTGCTTATTACTCACAAAACACAGTTTAAACAATATGACCAAATCCGCTCCGACCCGGGTCAGGCAATTTTTGATGCTTCCAGTGTGAATCCACCTTAAGACTTTTAAACAACCAGAACCCGTTCCCTGTCTACCCTGGACAACGACTGTCTACAGTCCTGCACCAAGTACTTTGAACTCTGTATATCCTTATGCACTTTTGAGTACGCAGCGTTTTAGTTTTTATCCCAGTGTCCTTATCTTTTAGTGTTTAGATAGTGTTTTAATTGTTTTTATTGCTTGCTTTGAGCCAGTGGCAAAGAAATTTCATTCCGCTTGTACTTGGACTTTTGGAATGACAATGAAGTGAACGTTGAACCTTGAACCTTAACTTAGTTGTGTTTTCTGAGCCGAGGTTGTTGATTACAGAGGGAGTGGAATGATGTGTTGTCTGAAGCAAAACATAGTTTACCTTGAAACTTTTCAATTCTAGGATTAGTTGTGACGAAAGTCAAACCATATTCATTCATCAATTTTGTTGTTAAGTTTGGTCTGCTTATTTAAAGGAGACTTATTATGGCATCTAATACCTATTTTAAACAGGCCTTGAATGTCTTAAAAACAAGCTTTTGATTGTTTTTGCTAAATAAATTAGAAATTCAGTCTCTGATCCATGTCTTTATCTTCCCATTCTCTAACCTCATTATCTATGCAGGATTCTGAGTGGGCGGGGCTATGATAATGAGGCTCTGTGCTGATTGGCTGCTTGAATGACGCGATACACCGCTACGGAAAAATGGAGGAAGCTCCGGCCGGTGGAGTTAGTTGTGGGCGTGGTTTCACGTAGTGCTGGGCGGTATACCGGTTCATACCGAATACCGGTGTTTATTTTTCTTATGATATGAATGTTTCATATACCGTAGTACCGGTGAGTATGTACAGTAACGTACACAACGTTGGGAAAGCCGCGCCACGTTCTGCCGCGCCGCGAGCGGAACGTAGCGCCGCTGGACACTGTTTGTGAGGGGACTGTTTAGCAGCAGTGATGCACGATTGTTCGGTAACCCAAATTATTACCCCGAAAATGGCAAAAAAACACTTTCGGTGTTCGGTGGAATAAGTGGGGAAAAAACCGAAAAATTAATAACGGCGTTGTAGGTTGTAATATAAGGAAATAGACTGGCCGCTCCCGTACCGGTTGCACCACAAACATAAATCGTTGGCCAACCAAAAAGTAACCACATAAGATTTGACCTAACATTCACCAGGAGGTGGAACCAAAACAACATAATGCTGGGAAATTAAAACATGTTCAGTTTTTTATCTTCAATAAATATGTTCTACCTTGTAATTTTGTAAAAGATTTTTTTCTTTGAAAAGCATGCCTAAATCAAATTTATTTTGATTTGATTTGACAGTAAAATAGGCCATTCTAAGCCAATTTATTGCAGCAATTCCTTTCCAAATCAAACCATCCTGTGTAAATCGCTCAGAATTTGGTTGCTTTCCTCCTTCTCTGAGTTGGCAGGTTGAGGGGAGACCACTTTATATATGTTAAAGCAAGAAAAAACCTGTTTTTCATAATAGGTCCCCTTTAAACAATAATCCACGTCTTTACTTGTATTTTTGGTACCAAGGTTGTAGGACTTAAACTGGGCTCTTGTTCAGGAGAGTAGTTGGTAGGAAGTGAAGGGAATAATGCCCCCGTGTCTCCCTGCACCGCAGGAATGAGATGGAGCGCCACTTCCTGGAACTCCTGCAGTTCAACATCAACGTGCCGGCCAGCGTTTACGCCAAGTACTACTTTGACCTGCGGCAGCTGGCTGACGACAACAACATCAGTTTCCCTCTGGAGCCGCTCAACAACCAACGAGCACAGAAACTGGAGGTAAGCTGCCGCGTCACGCCTCAGAGGATATAATATAATATAATATAATAAAGTGGCCGCTGCTGGAGAGAGATGGACAGAGAGCTGGAAGTTTCTGATAAGATAATAAGATATAATAATAAGATAATATATAATAATAGGATAATATTTCTTTCTGCCACTTTATTGAGGTTTTTGTAGTGAAATGAGGAGGAATCATAGAGATAACTTCTCATTTCAACTAACTGGATCAACCGTTCCTCATCATGACTGTTTCCTGCAGCGCTTTCAACCGGCTTTCAACACGAGCGACAGGAAGAAAATAGAAGAACATTTAAATATAACAATATCAAGCTTGTTTTCTGTTTAGAAAGTACAAACGTAGGAAAATTACAAGTAATCACCCATCTTTTACTTGTCTCTTTACTCTTTTAGGAGTTTCTTTCAGGAGCGCACGGGCGGGTGGTGCGGTGAATAAAGGCTGATTTATGGTTCCGCGTGAAATCAACGGCTTAGCCTACGCCGTAGGGTATGCGGCGACGCGCACAGTTCGGTGCGTGTCGCCGCATACCCTACGGCGTAGGCTCTGCGTTGGTGTAACGCGGAACCATAAATCAGCCTTTTAAAAAGCGAGTTTCAGCTGTCAGTCAAAAGAACATGGGGGGCCCATTTTAACGCTTTCAGTGTGGACAGAGATGCCACACAGTGCGACGCGATAGTCGGACGCTTGCATGCAGTTAGGACAGGCTGTAAGGAGTCTGAATCTAACCCTTCACAACGAGGGATTTCAGATACTGACTTCGCGACCGAGGGCCAGAGAAAATTTCCCAGAATGCTTATGTCATTATTTGCAGACTGAATCAAACAAAAAAACATGGCGGACATTTTTAATTTTTAGTGAATAAAATCAATATTTTGAGTTGGTTTCTGCATAAAAATACGTTTTGATTACATTTCTAGCCAGAAATATATATTTTACTTTCATAATATTCACTCAGTGAATGTATATAATCACTCGCTTGGTCGTTGTTGAGTTGTATCTTTAGATCTCGCCAGAATAAAGGCTGATTTAAGGTTCCGCGTTACACCAATGCAGAGCCTACAGCGTAGGTTACGCATCGGTTTAACGCGGAACCATAAATCATAAATCAGCTCCCGAGCCGCTCCCGAACCTCTTCTCATCTCTGAAAACATCGGATCAAATTTCTTAACAGGCGTTATTTGGATAAACTGAGCCCAGGTTGGGGATCTTAACGGTTACTTTTACGCCTGAAAACATATTAAAACTTAATAAAGTGGCATATTAGCAGCGCTACAGCTGAAATTAAAACAGCTTTTAGCTCTGGGCTTCCTGATATGGTGTGACGTTTGTGCAAACGTAACTACGCAGTCGCTTACGTACCCGAACGTAAACCACGCAGTGACGTAGCAAGTGGTGTCCCAATCCCTAGGGAACATTACAAGGGCCCTAAAGTCTGTGGCTTAATTTTTAGGGCTAGTGGTAGAAAGTAGGGTGAACATTGGGATTGGCCCTTTGACAGGTTGAGGATTTTAAAAGCAGCTTCTCAGTTTCTGCTCCTTGTTTTCAGGCCATTTCCAGACTGTGTGAAGACAGATACAAGGAGCTGAGTCGAGCAGCCATGAGACGATCCCTCAGCGCAGACAACCTCATCGGTATACGACGCTCCAACGCAGTGCTCTCCTAGGCCGGCCCGGCGACCTCTGACCTCTGCAGGCCCGCTAGCCCACGGCCAGCCCCGGACAGACACTCAGAAGTCCCGGCAGCTCCGACCCGCTCCCTGGGTTATTTCTATAACGCTGCAGCTCCGTCACGGTCGGCTCTCACACTGGGCTGACAGCTGAAATACAGCACGCAACTGTCGTTTTTACACATCACTTATTTATTTCTTACTTGTCCTTTTACTTTCAAGAAAAAAGTGTTAAATAGGGAAGAAATTAATGAATGTGGGATAGACTTTGAACTGTAATACATGTTTAAATGAGCCCCTCTAGCCCGGAACAAGGTTGGTGGTGTTTGTGTTCTTTTTCTTTGGCCCGAGCGTAAAAAAGATCCAAACCAACATTGTTTTACTGAAGATGGACTCGGCCTCTTTACGTTACACCATTACGTTGGAGAGCAAAACGTGAGCTTGGTTAAGTCTGTGCATGTGTTCACGGGGAACGTTTGGTTTTATGGCTAAAAAACATGAAACTGGCAGATAAAGTGACTTTTTTCCCCTTTTTAGGAATCGTCAGAGTGGATCTTGTTCCGCATGTTGATTCGGCCTCTGTTTTACGTCTATATAATAATAATAATAATAATAATAAAATAATATTTCACTCTAGAGACGATTTAGACTCAGTTACAAAGAGTAAGTGTAGTTTAAGCTTCAGTTTTCCTGTAGTAATAATGATGTACAACATGTGACCAACACAGACAACAGCAGACACGCCACTCTCTAGAAGTGGATACAAGTTGTAAACTATAAACCTTAGTTTTCCTGTGGAAAGAGGAATTAAATCTTAAAATAAAAACTAATTCTGAATGATCAAGAGTATTTACATTAAACGGTAGTATCTCAGAGGAGCGAGTGTCTTCCTGTTTCCACACAAAACCCCTCAGTCTAATGTTGGTTTGGTCTTTTCCAGGGCTTCAGTTTAACAGTACGAGACATCACCAGTCTTATCCTCCTGTTCTGTTTATTTTAATTGGAATGAAAGTAAAACAATGTTGTGTCTGAATTAGTCTGAATACCAAAGGTTCCTTTTGAGGGCGTAAATCATGTTTCTTCACCATCAACACCAGTAATGTCTGATTTAGTTTGATTTTCTACGGTTCTGGACGGAGCACACAGCATGTGTCCTACAATTAGGTATTTAAGGATAAATACTAGAACACAGCAGTTGGTTGGAGTAAATAAACTAGTGATGCACCGAAATTAAAGTTTGTGGCCAAAACCGATAATAATAAACACTTGGCCGAATACCGGATAACAAACCGAACATGGTGCTCAGCAGTTTTTCATTTATTTTGCCAATTTTTTCAACATTGCATAAATCAAATAAATGTGCTTTAGACATGCTTTTCAAAGAAAACAAATCTTTTACAAAATTCCAAGGTAGAAATATTTATTGAACATGAACAACTGAACATTTTTTAACTTCCCAGCATGTTTTTAAATATTTCAGCAGACATTATACCAACAAAGCACAATAACTTAAAATAAATAAATTAGCAAAATAAATTATTTGGCCATGTTTTAGCTTAAGCCTATAACTGACTGCTGAAAAATTGTAACACAGGCCTTAAAACAAAAAAAAATGCATTGAATGCATTAAAGTGCATTGTAAAAAAAAAAAAAAAAAGTGCAAAAGTAGTGGATAAACCCACAACAAATTAATAATTGTCCTAGGCATTGATTGCAAACTGCAAAAAATCAAGAATATTTGACTTATTTCTAGTTAAAATGTCTAATTTCTAGTCAAAAAAATCTCATTACACTTAAAACAAGAGTCATCACTGGAAAAAACAACAATTTTCACCTGTTTCAAGTTGATTTTCACTTAAAATAAGTAGAAAAATCTGCCAGTGGAACAAGATTTTTTTGCTTGTAATGAGAAGATAAATCTTGTCCCACTGGCAGATCTTTCTACTTATTTCAAGTGAAAATTTACTTGAAACAGGTGAAAATTGTCAAATAACAAGTTATTTTTCTGGTAATGACTTGTTTTAAGTGTAATGAGATTTTTTTAGAGACATTTTAACTAGAAATAAGACAGATATTCCTGGTAAGATTTGAGTTTTTGCAGTGCAAACAGCCATTCTTGTATCATTAATTAATTGTTCGGTTTTTTCCCCACTTATTCCACAGAACACTGAAAGTTTTTTTTGCTATTTTTGGCCGAACATTCGGTGCATCTCTAAAATAAACCATCATTCAACTGTTGTTTAAGCACCAGGAACGGGAGCGCTGCCTGTGGGATTGGTGTGACATTAAATGTGTAGGGGACGATGGATGGTGGTGTAAAGTGGGGGGGGGGGTCCACACTGCTGAGCCCTCGCATCCTGACCTTGCCTCAAAGAGCTGGGGGTGATGACCTTTCCTGTCCTTACCCCGGGGGGCCCCGGCCCTGCACATACGATGCTCAGAGCGTCTATGGAGAGACGATGCACACGCCCCTGGTTTTTGCTTACTATGTAGGCTTCTAGCTGTGAACTGTATCTTCTTTTTAATTGAAAGAAAAAATAATTTGCAAATGCAGTATTTTAAATAAACACTAATCATATAATGAGGATTTGTTGCAGCAGTTTTCTGTTGAGTTGTGTGCTGATGTGTTTTGACCGGCGGTCGGAAACCCGCGGCTCTAGAGTCGCATGCAGCTCTTTAGCGCCGCCTTAGTGGCTCCTGAAGCTTTTTCAAAAATGTTCAACCGTTTTTTCCCCTTTTTTTCTTTCATTTTTTCCTTTTTTTTCTCTTTTTTCCTTCCTTTTTTAATCTCGATATTTTGACTTTTTTCTCAACATTTTGACTTTTTTTTCTCAACCTTTACTATTTTCTCAACATTTTGACTTTTTTCTCAAAATTGTACTTCAACATTTATCTCGACATTTCGACTTTTTTCTCAACATTTTGACTTTTTTCTTGAATTTGACTTTTTTCTCAACATTTTGACTTTTTTCTCAAGATTGTACTTCAACATTAATCTCGACATTTCGACTTTTTTCTCGAAGTGCATAATGAAAAATAAATCTCCCCCAGTTCTAACTAATATAGAAACATGCAGCATGTGTTGCCTTCATTCTAAGGCTGATACAAGACTTTTCATTTTTTGCAGCTCCAGACGTACAGGTAAAAGCCAGTAAATTAGAATATTTTGAAAAACTTGATTTATTTCAGTAATTGCACTCAAAAGGTGTAACTTGTACATTATATGTATTCATTGCACACAGACTGATGCATTCAAATGTTTATTTCATTTAATTGTGATGATTTGAAGTGGCAACAAATGAAAATCCAAAATTCCGTGTGTCACAAAATTAGAACATTACATAAGGCAAATACAAAAAAGGGATTTTTAGAAATGTTGGCCAACTGAAAAGTATGAAAATGAAAAATATGAGCATGTATAATACTCAATACTTGGTTGGAGCTCCTTTTGCCTCAATGACTGCATTAATGCGGCGTGGCATGGAGTCGATGAGTTTCTGGCACTGCTCAGGTGTTATGAGAGCCCAGGTTGCTCTGATAGTGGCCTTCAACTCTTCTGGGTTCTTGGGTCTGGCATTCTGCATCTTCCTTTTCACAATACCCCACAGATTTTCTATGGGGCTAAGGTCAGGGGAGATGGCTGGCCAATTTAGAACAGAAATACCATGGTCCGTAAACCAGGCACGGGTAGATTTTGCGCTGTGTGCAGGCGCCAAGTCCTGTTGGAACTTGAAATCTCCATCTCCATAGAGCAGGTCTGCAGCAGGAAGCATGAAGTGCTCTAAAACCTGCTGGTAGACTGCTGCGTTGACCCTGGATCTCAGGAAACAGAGTGGACCGACACCAGCAGATGACATGGCACCCCAAACCCTCACTGATGGTGGAAACTTTACACTAGACTTCAGGCAACGTGGATCCTGTGCCTCTCCTGTCCTCCTCCAGACTCTGGGACCTCCATTTCCAAAGGAAATGCTAAATTTGCTTTCGTCAGAAAACATGACTTTGGACCACTCAGCAGCAGTCCAGCTCTTTTTTTCCTTAGCCCAGGTGAGACGCTTTTGCGCCGTTTCTTGGTCAACAGTGGCTTGACACGAGGTATGCAGCAGTTGAAACCCGTGTCTTTCAAGCATCTCTTGGTGGTGGATCTTGAAGCACTGACTCCAGCAGCCGTCCACTCCTTGTGAATCTCCCCCACATTTTTGAATGGGCTTTTTTTCACAATCTTGACCAGGGACCAGTTTTTCCTTCCCTTTGCCTCTCCATTAATGTGTTTGGACACAGGGCTCTGAGAACAGCCAGCCTCTTCAGCAATAACCTTTTGTGTCTTGCCCTCCTTGTGCAATGTGTCGATGGTCGCCTTTTGGACAGCTGTCAACTCTGAAGTCTTCCCCATGTTTGTGTAGGCTTCAGAACTGGACTGAGAGACCATTTAAAGCCCTTTGCAGGTGTTTTGAGTTAATCAGCTGATTAGTTTGTGGCACCAGGTCAAGTGTCTTCAAAATGTAACCCTTACACAATATTCTAATTTTGTGACGGACAGAATTTTGGATTTTCATTTGTTGCCACTTTTAATCATCAAAATTAAATGAAATAAACATTTGAATGCATCAGTCTGTGTGCAATGAATACAGTACATATAATGTAGTTACACCTTTTTTCAAAATATTCTAATTTACTGGCTTTTATCTGATGTAGTTTTTTGTGTTTTTGGTCCAATATGGCTCTTTCAACAGTTTGTGTTTTGACCCCTGGTTTTGACCAACTGTTCGTGGAGATGAGAGCTGCTCGGCCCGTCTGGCCCGGTCCGCCATCCATGTGTCCTCTTCCACATTCTGCTTCCTCTGGATCTAAGTACCAACACATGGAGAAAAGTCGGCCTGTGGATACGATCGGACAGTCAACAGAACGTAGGCAGAGTGACGACCAGATCGGTGTCATCAGGAGACTTCCAGACCACTACATTCGTCAATGTCGTATCAATGTAATATCAGCGATTCTGCAGCCGTCTGGGTGGTTTTATACTGGTTGTTGGCCAATCCTGTGGGATTTATCGCATAAAGTCCGTCCCCTGCCCTGCTGCCATTGGCCCGGTCCATTCTGTACCGGTGGAGATGAAGGCCCTTTTCTCCTGGGGACTGATGGGGAGACCAGGCTCACTTACTCAGCCTGACTCTCCTCAGTTTGGTTCTTCTCCACTAGGGGTCTAGCGTTTTGTAGATACTTTTCTGTATCTATTCTGCTGAGGTTCTAAGCTGCTGAGTCGGCTGTATCTGACATCATCACACTACAGACCACCGATTGGTCGGGGGGTTGGAGTCAGACGTCTGAGTCAGGAGGAGGAAATCAGAGAAAGAGACTCTGACGGATTCTGGTTCATTTTATTCAACCAGCAATGGCAGCAAAAGTCTGTTTCATGATCCAACTCTGAGGGTCAGATGTTCATAAACCTGGTGCTGAGGAGAGAATTAAAAAGATCTAGACGGAGATAAGGAACGACCAGATCTACCAGGAGCTCTGTCTCTTCATAGCTGCTCACGGCTCCAGCTGACCTTTCAGCAGCGCCGAGACAAACTATAAAAAATTAAAAAGCGTCGCCGCTTGAATCTTCTCTCACTCTCATTTTTTAACTTAATATCAAACACAAGCCACAGATCCAGCAGCACATCTATCATCTCCTCCAGGTTCTACATCTTTAGTGTTGTTGTCTTCTTCATTTAGATACACAATCAAATACGTGACAGCAGCTTCTCTCCTTGGGAGAACCAAGTGACTGAACTCCTCACTATCTCTAAGGGAGCGTCCAGCCTGCGGAGGAAACTCATCTCGGCCACTTGTATCCGTGATCTTGTCCTCTCGGTCATCACCTAAACTACGCATTGAAGCCATTGCTCTATCACAGGAAAGTGATAACACAGTTATTTTTTTAAATTTAGATACAGCCTCCTTTGAAAAGACACCTACTACACAGCCCCACATTGAGTTGGAATCCAATTTTTTTTTAACCTTTTTTCATTAAATGATTATAAATGAAAAGAATTTTCATTTTCTTTGCCATGTAAAGATTTGTTTCAGTTCAATAGTGATATGCACCATTTTAATACAAGACAGATTGATCATTTAAATCTCCTGAAGTTCCGTACTGGTTTGTGTCAGTTCTCCATCAGATGCAGGAGACCAGTTATGGAACAGTTATACAGCAATAACTGGTACTACAACTGGTACTACTGGTACTACTGGTACTATAACAGTTATTCCAGTTATGAAATAACTTCATTCAATTATTTTAAACATCAGCTCAGGACACATTTAATTGATCAGATTACCTAATGATATTTCTAGATTTGTTATTTTTTCCTTAAATCATGTAGATCCATGTATTCTATTCATACTGCTGTTTATTTGTTTTTGTTTTTAGACTGCAATCATGTATTCTGCACATCTTTGTACAATCTTTTGCTGTATTTTACAGGTAGACGCCTCGTTGGGCTTTTTGCCTCAGCCTAGCACATTACCAATCTCTCTTTTACGTTTGTATGTTATTTGTTCTGTTTTTTATACTGTGCTGAATACATTTAAAAAAAAAAAAAAGAAGAGGAACGAAAGAGAGGAACTTTTCTGAAAAGAAACTTATTCTATCTTTATTGGTGACCATATATAGCCTACATAATTTTTCTTCTCAGAGGCTTTCTAGTCAGTAATGCAAACTAAAATGTAATCAAAAAACGATCAGGCGAGACAGTTCTGATGAAATAGTGTTAATTGTTGACTCAGTGTCGGCACAAGATCAAGGATTCTGAGAGAAACTGAGAAATGGGGAGAAAAAAGTCATCGTCAAAGAACTTCAAATGCAACACAAACAGATTGAAAGATAGAAAAACAAACTGCTGAAATGTCACGTAAACGCTTGCAAAAGATTAGCAACCTTAAATCAACTTAAGTCAAAACAAAAGTAAAAATATGGTTAAGCCACAATTTAGACTTGTTTTTCCACATTTGCTGATTTCTTCCATTATCTGACATCTTTGCTATGATGGAGATGATTTGAAGCGGCTCTTCCTCGTTAGAGAAGCAGCTTAAATCACTCAAGATAACAAAAAACATAGTTTTGCTGATTTCACTGGCGATGAACCGTTAAGCAGAAAAACTCAGAAGCTCAGAAGCTTGATGTTATGCATCCTATCTGGTGAAATTAAATGATATATGTCGGATTGTTTTTCTGGTGGGGTTTTTTTTTAATGCAACTGAAAAACAGACTATGGTCAGCTACATTGAAACAATGAAAGCATTATAATCAATACAGCCAGAGCCGCCTGGGAGATTTGCGAGGCTCTGTGCGAAATGGCGGGGGGGGCCCTCACGCAAAATTTTTGGGTTTTTCGGGCCGGATTGAGTGTCTATATGTGCAATTTTAACTCTCCAATTAGCAAAATACTGGATACCTTCCCCTGCCTCATCATCATCTGTTTGTTCCAACTCCACCGTCTGGATCAGAGCAGCTTGTGTCTGCGCTTGGTCTGATCAGTTGTATTGAACAACAGACACGCGCATCATTGCACATATTTATTGATATGCACAGACTAGTACACATTTAGGTATGTAATGGAACGTGTCTGTTGATATTTATAAGGGAAAAAACGAAAAACAAAAACGAAAAAAAAAAAATTTTTGAAAAAAAAAAAAAATTGAAAAAAAAAAAAAAAAACGGCCCATAGCGCGAGGCCCCTTGGGGCGCGAGGCCCCGTGCGGACGCACGGTTCGTACACCCCTTGCGGCGGCCCTGAATACAGCCTCTCAATGTGATACTAGCCCAGGGGTCGGCAACCCGCGGCTCTAGAGCCGCATGCGGCTCTTTAGCGCCGCCTTTGTGGCTTCTGGATCTTTTTCAAAAATGTTTGACCTTTTTTTTCCTTTTTTTCTTCTTTTTTTTCCTTTTTTTCTCGTTTTTGTCCTTTTTTTCTTCTTTTTTTTAACTTTTTTCTTTCTTTTTCGTTTCCTTTTTAATCTCGTCATTTCGACTCTTTTCTCAACATTTCGACTTTTTTCTTGGCATTTAGACTTTTTTCTCAAGATTGTACTTCAATATTAATCTACACATTTCAACTTTTTTCTCGAAATTTCAACTTTTTTCTCGAAGTGCATAGTGAAAAAAATAAATCTTCCCCCAGTTCTAACTAATATAGAAACATGCAGCATGTGTTGTCTTCATTCAATTCAATTTCAATTCAATTTTATTTATATTGCATCTAATACAACAGATGTTGTCTCTAGACAAGAGACAGAGATCCAGAACATGAACATAAACAAAAATATAATTATAAATATAAATATAATCCCCCGAGCAATTATTACATAAACAATGTAAGGTAAAAACTCCCCTAGTGGGAGAAAAACCTTAAGCAGAAAGGTTTTAAGTTTAGTTTTAAAGGTGGAGGTGGTGTCAGCCTCCTTAACTCAGATTGGAAGTTGGTTCCAAAGTAATGGTGCCTGAACGCCCGTCCTCCAAATCTACATTTAGATACTCTAGGAACTACGACTAAACTTGCACTCTGAGAGCGGAGAACTCTGCCAGGAACATAAGGTACTATCAGGTCTTGCAAATATCGCGGAGCTGAGCCGTTTTGGGCTTTATACGCAAGTAATAAAATTATAAATTGGATTCAGAATTTTACAGGTAGCCAATGGAGCGACGCTAACACTGGAGAGACGTGGTATCTCCTGCCTCCTCCATTCTAAGGCTTATACAAGACTTTTCATTTTTTGCGGCTCCAGACATATTAGTTTTTGTGTTTTTGGTCCAATATGGCTCTAAAACATTTTGGGTTGCCGACCCCTGATCTAGCCGAATTAAGAAGCACCTTTTCTCCCACATTTACATATCTGTATCTATCTATCTATCTTCTCCTCATATTAACAGTTTCATTTATATAAAGATGATAATGTTGCAGCGTACTACAGTGGAAAGCAATTGATTTGCATGTAAAACATTAGCCATTGTGTTTTTCTCTGTCTCTGTCTAATCTCAGTGAGAGAGAAACATTTCCTGAACACACACACAGACGTTTCCATGGCGACCAAGCAGCCACTCTTCTTTTCAATAGTCCGCGTGAGTGGTGGTGGACGTCGTCTATTGTGCCGTGTGTGTTTGGGGGGTCAGGGTGCCGGCTAGAGTGTGTTTAGGGGGTGCAGTATTCAACAACGCTCTGAGAGAGAGATGAAAGCCCTGCACATCCTCAAATCTCATCATAATTTAGTCATCATCATGAGATGGTATGATCAGAATAAAGGAGGACACGGGGAGACTGAGGAGGGACGTGAGATTGCTCTCAGAGGGGAAATGATGGAGCCTTGTGGACAGAGACGGCCTTATTCCTAAAGTTGATGCTTACTTGTTGCATCAATCTTGATATCGAGGCGCAGCCACTTATCCTAAAAGGATATGGAACGCTCAGACGCAACGACATTGCTCTAGCAATGCACTTTCATTTTTGCAATGTAAAATTACACAAGCTCAACTGATTTTGATTTGATTTTTTTTGATGTGAAGATTTTATTTCGAACATACATGTTAAAAAAAGAGTACAAAAAACAGAATACAAATATATATACTGTATATATATATATATATATATATATATATATATATATATATATCACGGATCATAGATCCACCAACATGTTCCAAACGGAGTAGGTTTGAAGTAAACACTTATCCAGTCCTACCCCTGAATCTTACTTTTTTTTTTTCCTTCGCACTATTTTTTATTTCCACCACAATTTATATACTGTCTATATCTTGTACTTATATATATTTTTTACTTTTTACTTTTTTACCCCCTTCCCTGCATGTGTGTGTGTGTGTGTGTGTACTGCTGCTAACATGTGAGTTTCCCCATTGAGGGAGTAATAAAGGATTATCTTATCTTATCTTATCTTATCTTACATACATTGTTACATATAACAAGAGTTTCAATAAACTTACTTATAAAACACCCATACCTACTTTAATAACTGTTCAATATAGTGATATAATACTCAATTATATGTATATATAAATATAGTAAAAATCGAAACAAATCAAAGCAAACAAAAGAAAACACTGTTGCAAGGTTTGCAAGAACACTTCGGTATGTCTGTATGTACAGTAATAATAGAAGTAATTATAATGCATAGTATTACATTATCATTAAATGAAATGTCCAAAATGTGATGAAAATCAGAATATGCAATCTCCAAAAACAAATTAAAGGTGTTTTTGTGCCCATGAGCTTGTCAAGAGATATTGTGTTGAGAAGAATACATGTCAAAATAGATGTTAAAATATTATTAGTTCTTTTAAATTTTGCAAATCTTTTACGTTGTATTCCTAGAGAAAAGGATTAGTATCAGCCATGAGCAGTAGAGACAGAAACACAGTGAAGCCCATTAGGAGGACCCGGTTTCCCCTACTTCACTTCTCTCTGTTCAAACAGAGCGTTCAGGAGGAGAAGCTTCAACTCAACATTTATGGGCTTTTGAAAGCTCATAATAAAAACATTCAGGGATTGCTGATACTGATAACCAAAGGTTTTTGCTCATGCTAAATTGCAGTGCCAGCATTATCCAGAAAAAAGATACGATGTCTGTGAGACAGTATGAGGAACATGAATCCTCTATTTGAATAAAGATCATTAGTAGTAGTATAACACTGCATGCTAGATGAAAGATAACATGTTTTATATTCTACTATATAATTATCCCCCATGACTTCAGCACCACACCCTGGGTGGGGTTGGTGAAAAGATCTTTCTGTGTGGAGTTTGCATGTTCTCCCCGTGTTCCCTTGGGTAGCTAATGTGAGCTACCCTCACAAAAACATGCAACAGTCCTGGGCTATACATGCCCCCTCTGGCCAACCGGGGAACAGATGGGTTGGGAAACCCCACCCTGTCTGGTGAAAAGAAGCGGCCTGCTCACTCCTCAGGTTAAGGAGGAGACCTGAGCTCAGTGCAGGGCCCTCCCGGGGTTGGTAGAGGATGGCAATGCCCAGGACTGTCTTAGGTAGGAGCACTGGGTGATAAAATGGGAAAAAATCAGGGATAAAAATATATAAATAATAATAAATGTATTCATATTGATATGAAAAATAATTGTTTCGAATTTTTTTAAATAAAAAAATATAAGTGTTTTTGATTAATTAAAGCTGCAAGCAGCGATGAACGGTCCTCCACCCTTGTGCACGTTCAGGCTGCAGTGGAAGTTTGTATGACTTGATGTAGATTCTTCAGACCTGGACATTTAGTGGATGACACCACCCACGACTCTCTATATCAAACCATTCAAAAGTTATTGCAGAAAGTAGGAACTATCAGACATCGACCAATCAGAAGAAGGGGCGGGGCTAATCTGCACCAATTCAGGTGAAGGAGTCAAAACCGAGTCCGATGACACCACCCACGAGATGTTCATAAACCTGGTGCTGAGGAGAGAATTAAAAAGGGATCTAGACGGAGATAAGGAACGACCAGATCTACCAGACACTCCAGACAGTTTCTTCTCAGCCGCTCGCGGCTCCAGCTGATTTTCTCATCAGCGCCGACACAAACAAATGTGTTGCGCAATCGAGTACGTCACAGCAGCTTCACCCCAACCTGCCCACTTCTCCCCTGGGTGTTTAAAAACAAACGAGGACGAGGCGCGCCGAGTCGAGGCGTGCTGAGTAGGTCCTAGTGGAAAAGTGCCATTAGAACCTCGGCAGAATAGTTACAGAAAAAGTATCTACTCGGCACACCTCCACCCGCTTCCACCCCTAGTGGAGAAGAACCAAACCGGGGCGAGGCGAATGGAGTCGGGCTGAGTAGGTTCTAGTGGAAAAGCTCCATAAAAAGAGAGTCTTGGTAGCCACCACGGAGCGCTACCGAGCCCTGCTCTCATGGAAACTACCAAGCCCCGACCTTTGACATCTCTGTTTACGCATAGCCAACCAGTCCCATTCCTGATCTGCTTGTATTGACTCTGGTGCTGATATAGGATGTATTGATGAGAGACTGGTCCAGAAACTCTCAGTCCCCTGGTCTGAACTTCAGTCCTCGGTCCAGGTAACAGCCGTGATAATCATATCATCCATTTCTGTTCTATAGGCACGCTGTTCCAGTAATCATGTCGATAAAAAAACACCAAGAAGAAATCCAGTTCCACATCATTAATTCACCTCATCTTCCATTGGTGCTTGGAGCCGCCTGGCTGAGAGGACACAACCCTTATACTGAGGGGTTTTCTGTTAAGATCCTGGGCTGAGGACCTAACTGTCTAGTTTCATATCTGCGAGATTGTAGCACCCTATAATGTAATAATTTCCTATAATGTAATAATTTCCTATAATGTAATAATTTCCTATAATGTAATAATTTCCTGAAAATGTAATAACGCATGAAAATATAATAAAATTTACACTTAACTCAATCGAAAATGTATTAAAACCCAATAATGTAATAAAATATCCTGACTGATATTGTAAAAACATTTTTACCAATAATGTAATATCTTATTTCATTATTGGGAATTTATTACATTTTCAGGTGGGTCTTTTTTTTTTCTTCCAAAACTGATAATGTAATACTTGACAAATAATGTAATATATATGTTCATTTTCAGTCCAGAGTTCTACATTTTGTGTTTTAAGTATCTAAGAATGTTATATACACTGGATTTGAAACACCAGAATGACTATTGCACTGCAAAAACTCAAAATCTTACCAGGAATATTTGTCTTATTTCTAGTTAAAATGTCAAATTTTTAGTCAAAAAATCTCATTACACTTAAAACAAGAGTCATTACCAGAAAAATAACTTGTTATTTGACAATTTCCACCTGTTTCAAGTAGATTTTCACTTGAAATAAGTAGTAAAATCTGCCAGTGGGACAAGATTTATCTTCTCATTACAAGCAAAAAAAATCTTGTTCCACTGGCAGATTTTTCTACTTATTTCAAGTGAAAATCTACTTGAAACAGGTGAAAATTGTTGTTTTTTCAAGTAATGAGTCTTGTTTTAAGTGTAATGAGATTTTCTTGGCTAAAAATGAGACATTTTAACTAGAAATAAGACAAATATTCTTGTTAAGATTTTGAGTTTTTGCAGTGTGGATTAAATTGCAGACTTTGAATACCATGTAATAAATTCCCAATAATGTAATAAGGTATTACATTATCGGTAAAAATGTTATTACAATATCAGTCAGGATATTCTATTACATTATTGGGTTTTATTACATTTTTGATTGAGTTAAGTGCAAATTTAATTACATTTTCAGGCGTTATTACATTTTCGGGAAATTATTATTATTATAGGATGAAATTATTACATTATAGGAAATGATTACATTATAGGGTGCTACATAGGTCCTCAGACCCACATAGTGTTCCCGGTAATGGGGACTTCCTGGATTTATCTTTAGGTCCAGAAGTCTATATGGACTTAAAACAGGTATTGAGTAAATCCAGAGCAACCTTCTGACCACATCACTGTTCCTACGACTGCACTATTGACCTACCTCCTGGCATTTTCTTTGTGGGGAAGCAGGACAGAGGTTTGAGGCCATGTATTGACTACCAGGGACTCAATCAGATTACAATCAAGAACAGATACCCCTTACATCTTATCTTCTCCGCTTTTAGGTTGATTCAAGGAGCCAGCATTCTCACCAAGCTTGACCTTCGGAATGCTTACCATGTGATGAATGGAAAACAGCTTTCAACACTCCCCCTGGACATTTAGGGCCCGATTTACTAAGATCCTAAATAAAGAGTACTAAATTGCGTGTGCACTGAAAAAGTTTGCACGTGCTGTTGTGTGTTTTGCGGGTGATCAACTAAGAATGCGTGCGCAATTGATAACAGGTGCAAACCGCAGTATTTAAATGAGGTGTTGCGTGTCTTACGGTTTGCGCCATGGAGAGTCTGGATGGAAAGCAGGATAGTCGCAAGCGCAAAATGAAATTTGACGAGTTGGAGTTAGAGATATTAGTGGAAGAGGCAAATAAACACATTCATGAACTACAGCAAATAAATTTAAACATTACCAAAAGAAACGCAATATGGGAGAAAATCTGCAATAGAATAAATGCAGTTGGTAAGACAAAAAGAACGGCAGATGAGGTTAAAAGAAGGTGGCAAGATATAAGGCGAAGAACTAAAGAAAAAGTGGCCTTTAATAAAACTTCGGCAAACAAGACAGGTGGAGGGCCTGCGGAAGAGATGCCTCTAACCAGCATTGAGCAGCAGCAGGTGCAGCTCACCTTCTGCGAGGAGCAGATAACTGGGATACCGGGGTATGACACGCTAGAGCCAACTGCAGAACAAGGTATAGGCGCACAATAAGAAACACTTTTTTCTCCATGAAAACACGTGGTTTATTTATTATCACTGTTGTGCCGGATTCAGCACCCCTGCCGTGAAAAGCACCCCCTCGTCGTACACACAATGACAAAAATGATATTCTCATTCCACACACTCACATGAACACATACTTAGGAGTTTATATTCAATGATAAGTAGACCAAGAAAAAAAACAACACACTGACACTTCAATATATTTATATATACACACTCACACAAACACATACTTAGGAGTTTATATTATATATATTTACAAATATTATGGAAGACAACACAGTAAGCAGGCTATTAATTAATGGCATCAATAACCATTTACCCGATTTTTGTTATCTGTGACTGTGATTGTGGGAAAGTATGACTATTGTGGAATCCATGAGCGCATTTAAACATGAATCATTAACATAAAACTGGGCGCTAAACAGTGTGTACGACGAGGGGGTGCTTTTCACGGCAGGGGTGCTGAATCCGGCACAACACCCACAAATTAAAAAAATTAATGTGCCTCCTGTGGCAACCTTTTGCTGAATAATACTCGATTTAACATTCAAATAAAACCCAGCAACTGCATAAAATCCGTGTTTGACATCATTCAGTGCGTCCCGAGTGGATGGGAACCGTATGTGCCTGCTCATCCTGCGTAACAGAGCGTTGAGGACAGTGGACAGCACACCTGAAAAACTGCTTTGGGAGAGCCCAGCAGAAATGGCTACAGTGCGCTGGAATGACCCTGATGCGAGCAAATGAAGAGTTGAGAGCAGTTTCGGCAAGGCAGGTATGGCGTTACTCCTGCTTGTGACCGGCTCCAAATCAGCCCTTAACTCATTCAACAGCTCCAAGATGGAAGCGCTAGATAGTCGATATGTTTCAACTATCTGGTTTTCATTCATTCCAAACAAATTTACACGAGTCCCAAAGACTCTCTCTCTGCGTATTCTTTGATTTTGGCGATGTCGCCTCCTTGCCACAATAACAGCAGCCATCGGTGCGTAATGCTGGGCAGATTAGCACCTTCCTTTCGAACGTATTAAATACAGACGCAATCACAATCCCCGCAAAAACTTTCAGGCTTGGTAAATCTCATTGCGCGTGGTAAATGAACCTATTTGCATTTTCCCCTCCCAGTATTTAGCGATTTCTGGCGGGTACGCCCCATATTGATTATTCATCAGAGCAAAAGTACTAAATGAATAGCGTGTGCTATTTTGCTCATTTGAGAGACGCAGTCCTCTTTGCACGCTGTTAGTAGATCAGCTTGCACATTGGTTTGCGTGGGTGATGTCAAGTTTGCACAGGTTTTTACGCACGCAAACCTTTAGTAAATCAGGCCCTTAGGGTACTTGGTGATGCCATTTGTGTTCAGTAATGCACCTGCCATCTTCCAGAACTTGGTCAATAATGTGTTGGAAGTTTGTTTTGATGACATTTTGATTTACTCCCGCTTTGAGACCAAACATGTCCAGCATGACCTGGCTGGACCTTCCGTGATCAGTCTGGATCTGTCTGGATCAGTCTGGATCAGTCTGGATCTTTCTGGTTCTGTCCGGATCTGTCTGGATCAGTCTGGATCTGTGTGGATCTGTCTGGATCTGTCTGGATCTGTGTGGAACTGTGTGGATCTGTCTGGATCAGTCTGGATCTGTCTGGATCTGTCCGGATCAGTCTGGATCTTTCTGGATCTGTCCGGATCTGTCTGGATCAGTCTGGATCTGTGTGGATCTGTCTGGATCAGTCTGGATCTGTGTGGATCAGTCTGGATCTGTCTGGATCTGTGTGGAACTGTGTGGATCTGTCTGGATCAGTCTGGATCTGTCTGGATCTGTCCGGATCTGTCTGGATCAGTCTGGATCTGTGTGGATCTGTGTGGATCTGGATCAGTCTGGATCAGTCCGGATCAGTCCGGATCAGTCTGGATCAGTCTGGATCATCTGTCTGGATCAGTCTGGATCAGTCTGGATCCGTCTGGATCCGTCTGGATCCGTCTGGATCAGTCTGGATCAGTCTGGATCAGTCTGGATCTGTCTGGATCAGTCTGGATCAGTCTGGATCAGTCTGGATCAGTCTGGATCAGTCTGGACCTATCTGGATCAGTCTGGATCAGTCTGGATCTGTCTGGATCAGTCTGGATCTGTGTGGATCTGTGTGGATCAGTCTGGATCAGTCTGGACCTATCTGGATCAGTCTGGATCTGTCTGGATCTGTCTGGATCAGTCTGGATCAGTCTGGATCAGTCTGGATCTGTGTGGATCTGTGTGGATCAGTCTGGATCAGTCTGGACCTATCTGGATCAGTCTGGATCAGTCTGGATCAGTCTGGATCAGTCTGGATTAGTCTGGATCTGTCTGTATCTGTCTGTATCTGTCTGTATCCGTCTGGATCAGTCTGGATCTGTCTGGATCTGTCTGGATCTGTCCGGATCTGTCTGGATCAGTCTGGATCTGTGTGGATCTGTGTGGATCTGGATCAGTCTGGATCAGTCCGGATCAGTCCGGATCAGTCTGGATCAGTCTGGATCATCTGTCTGGATCAGTCTGGATCAGTCTGGATCCGTCTGGATCCGTCTGGATCCGTCTGGATCAGTCTGGATCAGTCTGGATCAGTCTGGATCTGTCTGGATCAGTCTGGATCAGTCTGGATCAGTCTGGATCAGTCTGGATCAGTCTGGACCTATCTGGATCAGTCTGGATCAGTCTGGATCTGTCTGGATCAGTCTGGATCTGTGTGGATCTGTGTGGATCAGTCTGGATCAGTCTGGACCTATCTGGATCAGTCTGGATCTGTCTGGATCTGTCTGGATCAGTCTGGATCAGTCTGGATCAGTCTGGATCTGTGTGGATCTGTGTGGATCAGTCTGGATCAGTCTGGACCTATCTGGATCAGTCTGGATCAGTCTGGATCAGTCTGGATCAGTCTGGATTAGTCTGGATCTGTCTGTATCTGTCTGTATCTGTCTGTATCTGTCTGTATCTGTCTGTATCTGTCTGTATCTGTCTGTATCTGTCTGTATCTGTCTGTATCTGTCTGTATCCGTCTGGATCTGTCTGGATCTGTCTGGATCTGTCTGGATCTGTCTGGATTAGTCTGGATCTGTCTGGATCTGTCTGTATCTGTCTGGATCTGTCTGGATCAGTCTGGATCAGTCTGGATCTGTGTGGATCTGTGTGGATCAGTCTGGATCAGTCTGGACCTATCTGGATCAGTCTGGATCAGTCTGGATCAGTCTGGATCTGTGTGGATCTGTGTGGATCAGTCTGGATCAGTCTGGATCTGTGTGGATCAGTCTGGATCAGTCTGGACCTATCTGGATCAGTCTGGATCAGTCTGGATCTGTCTGGATCTGTCTGTATCTGTCTGGATCAGTCTGGATCAGTCTGGATCAGTCTGGATCTGTCTGGATCAGTCTGGATCAGTCTGGATCAGTCTGGATCAGTCTGGATCAGTCTGGATTAGTCTGGATCTGTCTGGATCTGTCTGTATCTGTCTGGATCTGTCTGGATCTGTCTGGATTAGTCTGGATCTGTCTGGATCAGTCTGGATCTGTGTGGATCTGTGTGGATCAGTCTGGATCAGTCTGGACCTATCTGGATCAGTCTGGATCTGTCTGGATCTGTCTGGATCAGTCTGGATCAGTCTGGATCAGTCTGGATCTGTGTGGATCTGTGTGGATCAGTCTGGATCAGTCTGGACCTATCTGGATCAGTCTGGATCAGTCTGGATCAGTCTGGATCAGTCTGGATCTGTCTGTATCTGTCTGTATCTGTCTGTATCTGTCTGTATCTGTCTGTATCTGTCTGTATCTGTCTGTATCTGTCTGTATCTGTCTGTATCTGTCTGTATCCGTCTGGATCTGTCTGGATCTGTCTGGATCTGTCTGGATCTGTCTGGATTAGTCTGGATCTGTCTGGATCTGTCTGTATCTGTCTGGATCTGTCTGGATCAGTCTGGATCAGTCTGGATCTGTGTGGATCTGTGTGGATCAGTCTGGATCAGTCTGGACCTATCTGGATCAGTCTGGATCAGTCTGGATCAGTCTGGATCTGTGTGGATCTGTGTGGATCAGTCTGGATCAGTCTGGATCTGTGTGGATCAGTCTGGATCAGTCTGGACCTATCTGGATCAGTCTGGATCAGTCTGGATCTGTCTGGATCTGTCTGTATCTGTCTGGATCAGTCTGGATCAGTCTGGATCAGTCTGGATCTGTCTGGATCAGTCTGGATCAGTCTGGATCAGTCTGGATCAGTCTGGATTAGTCTGGATCTGTCTGGATCTGTCTGTATCTGTCTGGATCTGTCTGGATCTGTCTGGATTAGTCTGGATCTGTCTGGATCAGTCTGGATCTGTGTGGATCTGTGTGGATCAGTCTGGATCAGTCTGGATCTGTCTGGATCAGTCTGGATCAGTCTGGATCAGTCTGGATCTGTCTGGATCAGTCCGGATCTGTCTGGATCTGTCTGGATCTGTCTGTATCAGTCTGGATCAGTCTGGATCAGTCTGGATCTGTGTGGATCAGTCTGGATCTGTCTGGATCAGTCTGGATCCGTCTGGATCAGTCTGGATCAGTCTGGATCAGTCTGGATCAGTCTGAACTTCTTGGAACCTGTCTGGATCAGTCTGGATCAGTCTGGATCAGTCTGAACTTCTTGGAACCTGTCTGGATCAGTCTGGATCAGTCTGGATCTGTCTGAACTTCTTGGAACCTGCCTGGATCTGTCCTCCCCCTCTCCTGGATTCAGCTCTCGGTCTATAAGCCACATTCATTGCTCCTCACTCCACGTCCAGCCCTGAGTACGTTATTTTCAGTCATGTTGGGTCCATTGGACCTGCTTATTTATCAGTATTTCTTACCATACCTGCCTCACTCACCTGCCAGCTCCGTCTCCTCATGTCACTAGGGTTTCTCCATCCTTCCCCCCCTGCTCCACATCTGCAGTCAGCCCTGGGCTTCTACTTAAGCACTCCACTCCCAGCCAGTCACTGACTACGTTTACATGCAGTCAAAAGTCCGGTTAAGGTCAATATTCCGTTACTGAAACATTCAGAATATTCCGTTTCCATGCGTGAGCAAGCAGGGTTATCCCTGTATACATGGTAATTGTAATCATTTGGTGGTAAGGAATAATTTGGGATATCTTGATCGTTGTGCTGCATTTGGGTCCACCACACCCCCATGTCAAACCCTACAGTCTGGCCCAGGGCTCGCCAACCCGCGGCTCTTTAGCGCCGCCCTAGTGGCTCCTGGAGCTTTTTCAAAAATGTTTGACCTTTTTTTTTTCCCTTTTTTCTTCCTTTTTTTCTTTTTTTTTTTTCTTCTTTTGTTCTCTTTTTTCTTCCTTTCTCCTTTCCTTTTTAATCTTGACATTTCGACTTTTTTCTTGCCATTTCAACTTTTTTTTTCGACATTTCAACTTTTTTTCAAGATTGTACTTCAACATTAATCTTGACATTTTGACTTTTTTCTCGAAATTTCAACTTTTTTCTCGACATTTCGACTTTTTTCTCGAAGTGCATAATGAAAGAAAAAATCTTCCCCCAGTTCTAACTAATATAGAAACATTCAGCATGTGTTGCCTTCATTCTAAGGCTTATATATAAGACTTGTTTTTTGTGTTTTTGGTCCAATATGGCTCTTTCAACATTTTGGGTTGCCAACTGTTCTGGCCTATTCCAAATATCCTCGTTACCATAGATATCTTTTAACAACCCTCACAGACAAGCAGCAAAATGATTTAAATAAAGCACAGAGGGCATACGCCAAAGAGTCTGACTACATATAGTATTTTATTTTATACTGAAGCAGAAATTTGAGCCTCTTTCCTTTCAGAGCATCACTTGTTTAACAACCCCCACTTGCAACGCTCATGTTTAATAGTGATCAGAATTCCATTAAAGATGAAACACTGTGAAGAAAATGAACACGACAGTACAGAAGTACATACAGTACAGTGTAAGATTAAACCTTATTCTTCTGTATGTTCTGGGTACGTCCCAGCACGGTAGTGATGTGGATGGAGCTCAGCAAGGCATAGAAGTGTGGAAGGTGGTTAAACTCTAGCTATTATGCCATTATTCTAAATTAGACTCCGAAGTTAATGTTTCCATTTCTGTTTTTCTTAAATGATGCATAAAACAACAAGAAAATGTATTCATTTAATTACTACTAAATATTTCTTTACCCATATAGCTCAGTATCGATGCATCTTTGCACAAAAAGGAACAAAAAAACAACTGTACGTGGATGTGCCAGAATTTTTGTCAGATAAATGAAGACAAGTCAGAAACAATAGTGTTTGGATCCAAGGAAAAAAGATTAAACATCAGCACTCGACATGTTTTAAAGTTTGAAGGTGAACATTGTGAGAGCACTAGATGGGGATTTATGACATGTTTCTCTGTGTTAGACTAACATTTTTGTTCCGGGTTCAGTTCAAGGTGCCCATTGCTTGAAATTACTCTCCATCTCATCTTTGTGGTTCTTTTCCCATCTCGCTCAAATTTGCACAACTTTTCTTTGTAAGACTTATCAAGGAGACTAACTGCCAGTACTGGAGTTGAGGGGGGATGAGGGGGGATGGCATCCCCCCCTGAAATAAAAACGGTCCAAATCATCCCCCCCGAAATAAAAACGGTCCAAATCATCCCCCCCCGAAATAAAAACGGTCCAAATCATCCCCCCTGTAAAACTGCCATCCCTCCTATCCATCCCTTATGTCATTTCATCAGTGAATGTGGTTTTACTGCTATTTCAACATTTAGAGTCATCACCAGAAAAATAACACCAGAAAAATAAGTTATTTGACAATTTTCAGCTGTTTCAAGTAAATTTTCACTTTAAATAAGTAGAAAAATCTGCCAGTGGAACAAGATTTATCTTCTTGTTACAAGCAAAAAAAGTCTTGTTCCACTGGCAGATTTTTCTACTTATTTCAAGTGAAAATCTACTTGAAACAGGTGAAAATTGTTAAAATTGTTGTTTTTTCAAGTGACGAGTCTTGTTTTAAGTGTAATGAGATTTTTTTTTTACTAAAATGAGACATCTTAACTAGAAATAAGACAAATATTCTTGTTAAGATTGTGAGTTTTTGCAGTGATCCATGTTACTTATCCTGTGAAGGACAGAGTCATATTGATAAGTTCAGAAAAGTGTTTTTTATTGTTGTGTTTTGATGTATTTGATGTAAGCCCAGTGGATATTTAAAGCTTACAGAAGGCTGCATTTAACTGCTGCTATGTCATTCCTGCAGTATTTCTGCAGCTGTTTTGGTCACTGCTATTATTTGTAATATATTATATTATTTGTAATCAGCACAAATTATCTGTCCCCATATGATCAAATCCACCATCCCCCCTGATTTTATTTTACAACAAAAGTACTGCTAACTGCTGGAACCTCAGCTCAGCCAGTCATATAAGTGTGCAAGGTGGTTTAAACTCTAGCTATTAAGCCATTATTCTAAATTAGACTCCTTGTCAAGTTCAGTTATCAAGATTGACAAATTAGTATTGGAACTCTGTTTAAGGGATTCTGGGGAAAACAAATTATGTTGAGCCTCAGTATTCAACCAAACCTCCGCTCACGTTTGATGTGTTTCTCTAAGACGTGGCATTCCGTCAAAATAAGGTCCAAATAAACTTCTTTGAAGTTAATGTTTCCATTTCTGTTTTTCTTAACTGATGCATGAAACAACAACAAAAATGAATTAATTTAATTACTACTAAATATTTTTTTACCCATATAGCTCAGTATCGATGCATCTTTGCACAAAAAGGAACAAAAAAACAACTGTACGTGGATGTGCCAGAATTTTTGTCAGATAAATGAAGACAAGTCAGAAACAATAGTGTTTGGATCCAAGAAAGAAATATTAAATGTTAGCACTGAGATTCAAGTAGTGGAGCTGAAAACTAAAAACCAAGCCAGAAATCTGGGACTGGTTCTCACTGAGACCAGAGTCTTCACTGAGACCAGGAGACCAGAGTCTTCACTGAGACCAGGAGACTGGACCATATAAGTCCAGTTCTTAGATCTCTAAACCAGTTTCCTGTCCGTCCCAGAACAGACGTTAAATCCAACTGCTGGTTCATAAATCTCTGAAAGTTCTCGGACCAAAATCCATCTGTGATCTGGTCCATGATGAACCAACCAGAACCCTCAGGTCGTCATGGTAACGCCTACATTCTGTTGCCACAGCTACGCCGTAGGGTACGCTGTTGCCTACGCCGTAGCCACGGCGTAGCCGTGGCTCTAGAGCCTGCAGCGCACCGCAGCGCACCGCAGCGCACCGCAGCGCACCGCAGCGCACCGCAGCGCACCGCAGCGCACCGCGCCGCACCGCCAGCCGCACCGCCAGCCGCACCTGCGCTCTCCACTCTCGCCGGGATGGAAACGCCGGTGGGCAGGATGCACGTTTGGGTGGGCACAGCTGCCAGGAACATAAGGCACTATCAGGTATTGCAAATAATGCAGAGCTAAGCCATTTTGGGCTTTATATGCAAGTAATACAATTTTTAATTGAATTCTGAATTTTACAGGTAGCCAATGGAGCGATGCTAACACTGGAGAGACGTGGTCTCTCCTGCTGATTCCTGTCAGCACTCGTGCTGCTGCATTCTGGATCAGCTGGAGCCTATTCAGCAAATTACTTGGACATCCTGCTAACAACACATTACAGTAATCCAGTCTAGAAGATACAAACGCATGAACTAGTTTTTCCTGCATCACTCTGCGAGAGGATTTTCCTAATCTTTGCAATATTACGGAGATGGAAAAATGCTATTTACAAACCTGATTAACATATGGTTTAAATGACAAATCCTGATCGCAAACAACACCAAGGTTTCTCACAGTTGCACTGGAAGCCATCGCAACACCATCTAATCCCTTCCTAAGATGCTCTGGACCAAGAATGATAACCTCTGTTTTATCTGAATTTAGAAGCAGGAAATTTCTGGACATCCAGTCCTTGATGTCCCTAAGACATGCCTGAAGTTTAACTAACGGTTCTGTTTCATCCGGCTTCATAGACAAATAGAGCTGTGTATCATCAGCATAACAATGAAAGTGTATGCCGTGATTCTGGATTATACTTCCCATATTATTTCAGTAATCTCCCACAATTCACTGCAACTTTTATTTCTTTCATCTCATTTTTTCTACTTATATGTGTCTGTCTTTAATTTCTGCTTTTAAAGTATTTTAATGTTTAATGTATTGTTTTAAAATATTTTTATTTAAACCACTTTGTATTGTCTTGTATATGAAATGTGCTACACAAATAAACTTGCCTTACATGTTTTAAAGTTTGAAGGTGAACATTGTGAGAGCACTAGATGGGGATTCATGACATGTTTCTCTGTGTTAGAAAAATGAAAAAGCAATAAAAAAGTAACATGCTAGAAAACAATCCCATTATCTCCAACTTTATAGAATAAGGAACTTTAAAGGAGCTTGAGGCAGGATTGAGGCAGGATTTATGAAAAAAAATCCGTATACATTTTAAGTTTTCTAGTAATAATGTCAGATGAAGCG
The DNA here is from genome assembly GCF_033807715.1 of Cololabis saira. NCBI lineage: Eukaryota > Metazoa > Chordata > Actinopteri > Beloniformes > Belonidae > Cololabis > Cololabis saira. The sequence continues at coordinate 3,796,219 of NC_084592.1, read as the reverse complement.
TTCCAAATCAATAAGAATGAGCCCTCTAGTGTATCTCTCCTTTGCCTTGAACAGGCTGTGTGCTGCAAAATATGCTGCAATTCGGGCCCAAATTTCCCGCGCTGTCCTGCGGATGTGACGTCACATGATGCTGCATGCGCGTTCTCCCCGTTCTCCCGTACCGGCTTCATTGTTGGCTGCAGTACCCCCGACGGCCGTCGTGGTGAAGGGTGGCGCTATAGAGTCTCATTTCTTAAAAGGAGCCTCAAGCTCCTTTAAATTCACATAATGGAGCATAGAATAGGAGAGGAATTATTAAATGAGAATAACAAAAAACGAGCAATGTCTAGACTTATTTTACTTGCATTTTTGTTTTCTACTCTTTTGAGACATGTGAAAAAAAATCTTAAAATCGTTAATAAAACCCCGGAAGGAGGGTTTACAATTTCTCCATTTGGCACAATGAATATGGTACTTACCCAGTAACAAAATTATATTAATAATATCAGAAACAGAAAATTCAAAATCATCCATGAAGAAAATAATATGGCTTAATTCAAAAGGTGGAACATTATTCATTTTAAGATATCCAATTGTGTATGTCTGTCTAGAAACAATGAGACAAAGTATTGATTTGTAAGTGAGTTATTGATAAGTGAGTTCTTGATAAGTGAGTTGTGTGTGAACTATCATGTGAACGGACGTCTTGCGGAACCTTTGTCCTTTAGTTCCGGTCCCACCCCGGGACGTTAACGCGGACGGACTGCAGGATGACATAATGGTAAACAGAGTAAGGTGAGTCTGGATGTGTTTTTACCTCAACTGCTACGGTTCTCTGGTTTTATCACCGGAATATGGCGGTGAAGTGTCAGTGTACCATGATGGTTTGGTTTCCAGTGAAGTTGTTGTTTTAGGTTTTATTAAAACGACATTGATGAGTGATGAAGAGCCGCTAACGTTAGCCTTTAGCCGCACAGCCCCGGCTCTCATCCATCAGCTGGAGCAACACGGGCCTCATTCTGTCCGTTTATGCTCCAGAAACGCAGCTTTATGTGTCGAGGTGGTGTGGCTGTGTGTTGTGATACATAGGACACAATTATCTCACGTTGTCAGTGAATAAAAGAGCCGTCTAGGCTGACCCTGGCGTCACCTTCCCCTGTTTACTGCTGGAGGAAGGAGATGAAGTCCTGCAGCTGCAGCTGATTAAAGTCCTGCAGCTGATTAAAGTCCTGCAGCTGATCTAAAGTTCTGCAGCTGATTTAAAGCTGTGCTTGCTTTGGATAAGTACAGTGCTACACTTTTTGCAGATGATACAACTATATATTATGCATCAAATAATATGACAGAGTTAAGGAACACACTTCAATCAGAACTACAACTAATACTTCAATGGATATGTGTTTTGGGAGAAAATCTCACTTTTAAGGTTCTAGGAGTGGTCGGCTGTACCAAAATGAATCACACACACACACCTCGCTTTTGCTATAATGACATATGGATCTTTATTACCAGCAAGAAAAGCAAGCATTTTCATAGAAGACATCCACAAAACTACTCGTTTGCTAGGATCATTTGCCAAGTTATCCCCCGCAAATGGCAGAGCACACAAAATTACTCGTTTGCTAGGATAACGGGTCAAGTTATCCCCCGCAAATGGCAGAGCAATATTCCTCACACACAACTACAAAGGGTTTGAAGGCCTAACTCTTACCTCAACACGGGACTGGAGAGCCGGGGACAGTCCGGATATAGAGTAAGCCAAGGAAAAACCGCGCCGGGCATCCTGCATTGACCCACGGCAGACTCTAAAATCCGAACTTCCGGCTATCGCGTCTTTATACCTTTCCCTCAGCACCTTGCGGAGTTTAGTTTCGGCTCACACGGGACCCAAAATCCCGTGCGAACCAGGCTCTTTTTCACAGAAAAACAAGCATTTGTTATGATAAACAGCAGGTGCGTGGCTGACTAAAGACTAAAGCTGTGTTTTGGGAATCCAGGGCATTTTCAGGACACAAAATGTATTTTTTCTCCCTTCAATATGCGAGAATAAATTGGTTTTGAATGTGGCAAAGACTAAAAGCATCGTGTTTGGGGCCAAACATGCTGCTAATAATAACAATCAGTTGGTCTTATCATTCAAAGGTTCAGGTATTGAACAGGTTCAAGAGGCTAAACTGCTCGGTGTCACACGTGATGAGCAGCTGTCTTGGGAGAAACATATTGAGAATGTGGTCAAGAAAATGGGTAAAGGTGTAGCATGTATCGGAAGATGTTATGGTTTTCTTACTCCTGCCGCTAGAGTGCTGGTGATCCAAGCACTAGTGTTTTCTCACCTTGATTACTGCTCACCAGTTTGGTCGGGTGCAGCCAAAAAAGACCTCTCTAAGCTTCAAATTGCTCAGAATAAAGCTGCAAGGCTCGTATTGTGCTGTCCATCAGGTGTGAGACACAGTACTGAAAGTTTGCATGCCAGTCTCTCATGGCTCAGAGTCCAGGAGAGGTTGGCTTGCAGCTGCAGCTCAGTACCTTTACAGCTCAGCAGTTGCAGCTGCAGTTGCAACTAAACAACTCAGCACCTCAGCAGCGTCACTCGGCTCTGCGGCTCGGGAGTTGTCATCCCAGATAGCGATTATACTATATTACTCTAAATATACACCGGCTTCTTGGGAAAAGCTGTCTGACAAATGAAGTACAAACTACCTTGCGTAAGAAATGAGAACGGATAAAATATTCACATACGTAAGATTCTGGATTTTAAACAACCCAGGGCCTTTTATTAAGTCTTAAGGAGTGTCAACTTTTCTTTGGGACGAAACAGCGTGAATTGAAACAGTTTACTTGACTTTAATCACTTTTAACAGTTCATCATTCAGATTCTTGGTTAAACCGTCCTTGGAGAGCCTGGATGTTCCTGTACGATGGGGAATAATAATAATAATAATTAAAAGAAAAATCATGATCCCATAAAAGTGAACCCAGATGAGACCTGGGTCAGATATGCAGATTTTGGTCTTTTTTTTTCCATCAGGAAAGACACATTGTTGGCTTTTGAAAAACACACAATAGACCACATAAGTGTGTGTATATTTATGTCATGGCAAAAGTCCTGCTTATTTCAATGATATGGTTACATAATTATGGTAGTTGAATAAGGAATTTTGCTTGGTATCATATATTGCATTAATGCAAAATAGCTGATAACCACAAACACATTAAATGGAGTCTAAATGTCCTCCAGTTTACTTTTTGTAGGAGTCATATTATATATATATATATATATATATATATATATATATATATATATATATATATATCCTTTTACTTTGAAAATTGACTCAACTTCATGAGATCTTATTGAGAAGTCTGCGACATATTTTGGTTAAACTATAACAATGATAGTGTTTTGGCAAAAGTAAATGAAGACATTTGACTCAAGTGTAAAGGATTTGTGACATCTTTGTCTATGTATACAACTGATTACAGGTACTTTTAAAAAAAAAATTCCTCTTAAGACATTTGATCACGTCACAGTTATTTAAAAAAAAAAAATCAAAGTCAATTATTTTAAATTTCAAAAACATCAATAACAACACCTAAGTTATTCATTTTTGATCCTATGCAATAATGGACCATACTCTGTGTAATTATGGGTCATTTTATGTGTAATTTAGCATTTACAGTGTACTATCAAATAAAATATTATGTGGATATTATGTGCTCTGTGTTGGTTCCATCTTGGTCTAGCAGGAACTCCCGGGATAATTATTTCCCTCTTTGATACAAATAATTAGTCTGGTTCCTCTTGATTGGACTTTAAATGTCATTAAATGTCAGAACTGCAGCAAATGCAGTCAATAATGTGACAGTGATGATGAAATCACATAAGCAATGGCCATTAAATACTGAATATGTGAAGAAAAGTAAAAGAAGCTGAGCTATGGAAGAGAACAGAGTCAACAAGAGAGCATAAATGAGACAGAATTGTGTATGAGTTGAGTATGTGTGTTGAGTATCTGGAGTCAGCTGTTGGTCAGGCAGATAAATGGAAACCCCACCCAGGCCGGACTTATCTCTGCTCAGCCCGCTGGCGAGCAGCCGAGAGGGAAGTGGAGTGTGATTTCATCGGGACATGTAAGGGAGGACAGGCATTTGCATGTCCCTATGAAAGATGTGTGGAGAACAAAAAAAGCTCATCAAGCTTTTTTCCAACTGTTGTCTTAACAGAGCCTCTTATATACATAGAAGCACCTGGAATGATAGCAGGGTTTCTTTTTGTAGAAATGAATCACAGACTCGTGTCTGGCAGCTGTGTTTCTTTTCTTGGTGCTTGCTTGGCGTGCTTCCTCTTGACAGTTTCCTCTTTCTCTCTACTCTTCTGTTACAGTTGAAGCACAAACAGCATTCATTTGATGACCTCACTCACAGCCATTTATGTGGCGGAGCAATACAAAAAAAACCCCAAAGAAGTCTGCTGATTTCAGTCCCGGGACAACACAGATGGAGCTGAGCGTGTGTTCGGTTACGTGGTTTAGTTTTCAAGCCAACTGGATTGTATTTAAGAATCGCAGCCAGCATCGGTGCTAAGCTCTGGCATGAAGCTGCAGAGACTCTCCTTCCACCTAGAAGCTGCAGACTCTCTCCTTCCACCTAGAAGCTGCAGAGACTCTCTCCTTCCACCTAGAAGATACGAAGACTCTCCTTCCACCTAGAAGCTGCAGAGACTCTCTCCTTCCACCTAGAAGATACGAAGACTCTCCTTCCACCTAGAAGCTGCAGAGTCTCTCCTTCCACTTAGAAGTTGCACAGTCTCTCCTTCCCCCATCGCCCACAGGAGAACTCTAAAACTAGATGAAGCCTTGAAGAAGTGAAGAGCAGGACTTTGATTCGGACAACAGTTGCAGTCATTCTGAATGTTCTTAGCATTTGTCCTCATGGCTTCAAGTGTCTCTAGTTGGACATGTGGTTGCCGCTAACAAGACTTTTGTGCTTGGTTTGGGAGGGTGCAGCGTTGTGAGGATTCTTGTCCAAAGGGACCCCCCGTTCTGATCCGGAGATGGAGGGTCTGGAGCAGCTGGACATGGTCGGGGACATCAGCCCGGCCCTGGAGGCAACGGAAGATTTCATCCACTGCATGGATAGGATCCAAGGCCAGGCTCCGAGTCAGGCTCAGACGAGCAGCTGCCAGGCCTCCAGGCAGCCCAAGCAGCGTGGGGACGTGTCCAGCGCTGCGCTGGGGAAGCTGAGCTCCAGCGGGGTGTGGGGGCTGCTGGCCGGAGAGCAGCCGGAGGTGGGGCCACTGGGCCTGGCCTGGGCCGACAACTTCAGCGTGCTGGGGCTGGGCGTGGGCCCGCGGCACGGCAAGAGGAGCCGAGCGCGCTCCACCAACGACCTGGCCACGCAGAGCAAGGAGTGCACCAACAACGCCGGCAACGCCTCCTCCAAGTCTGTCTTCAAGAAGGGACACAACCGCTCTCGCTCGGACGTCAACTACCGGCCGTCCGCTTACACCGACAACGGACTGCCTGCTGTGGACGGAAACACCCTGAAGAACATGATCCTCAACCACCAGCAACTACGTGAGTTTAAATTTGATTTATTTAACCTTTATTTAACACAGGTCAGTCCCGTTGAGATACAATGACCACTTTTTCAAGGGAGGCCTGGCCAAGACAGCAGCCAGAGAAACATTAAAGTAGCACTATGTAACTTTTCCACCTTAATGTAATATTTCATCATCATCATTGTGATGGTACATCAACTTCCAACAGGTTTAATGAACCTCTGTCATGGTCTGAGGGGTCTGTATCACCTTCACTGGCACTATGTAACTTTGAGGTGCATGGTACAGTTGTGCAACAGGAGCTTAGCTGTCCAGTTATCGGAAGGTTATTAATAATCTTATTCAAGAATTATTAATAATTAATAAAGTCGACTATTTATCAAATTGAATTATCAAAATGATAATTCTCGTAGGGGCACCACCTGGGCCTTAACCAGGAAAATCATAACTTTTAACAGCAGAAAATCAGTCTCAGAAATTAGGGATTATTCTGCAGAATAGCAAATCTTACTATCACTTACAGAATAACAATTGAAGGCAATTAGTTCGGCGCTGGCTCTGTCAAACAATCAATGTGACCAAAATTGTATGAAACACAAACAACTCCTCATTAAAAATCAATCAGAATTTATTTACATACAGGTGTCAAAAAGATGGTAACGCAACACCCCAAATAAATCCTGATGGCACACTACATTAACATAAAACCACTAACTAACAAGAAAAACCACAATCAATAAAAATTAAACATAAATGCATGGAATGTAAAAGAAAACACAACAATAATTAACGCGATCCAACGGTTGTGTACGGTTCAAAACATTTAAAGAGGGCGGGGCTTCTGTGGTATTTAAAGATGGACGCGCCCTCGCAAGGCCACGTGCAATCGGATGACAAATACGGCGTTTAAAAATGTGAATAACTGGCGGAAAATGGCGCCCCAGAATAAACTAACGCAATAATGATAATGCACAGTAACGTGTATACAGTAACTTAATTAAAACACAAATGTAGCTGTGGATGCTCTAAGTGATCTGATCGCCCAAAGCACAGCCTCACGTCTCCTCTGGGTTCTGGATCTGGGCTGCGGGCTCTGTCGGTGGTGACCCGGTTCCTGCCGGGGGTTCCCGGTGTCGGAGAGTTCAGGTTCAGCTTTGATCCCACCGCCGATCGCTTCTGGCGGGGATGCTCCGAAAGCGAGCAGTTCCTCAGTCTCTGTCCTGCTCCTAACTTCAAAAAGAAAAGGGCAACAGTTGCTGCAGCGGTGCCTCACGCCGGCTCTCTGGTCCTGACCGCGGCCTCAACAACGGCCTCGTTGCGCACGGGGGGCCGGTTCCTCCCTCGGAACGTCGGCTCGTCCCATGTCTGTCGCCGGGCTGCGGGAGGGGGTGGCGGAGCAGTCGTCCTGGACGGCACGGCCCCTGGTGTGGGGAAAGTGCTCGAAGGAAGAAAGGAGTTAGCAGACAGAGAGAGTTGAGAGCGCAGCGCTCTGGTATCGGATTTTACGCCCGGCCTGTTAATGCAGGTCCTGAACGGCTCCCTCCCCGCCCCAGGCTCTCGGGGAAAAGGTGAGTAGATGCGCCAGCGGCTGCACCGTTGGCAGGAACGTCCGTTCGGTCCGCTGGCTGAGGGAGAGAGAGCGTCTTTTTGGCCGGAGTCAGATTCGTACTCCGCGGGTTGGGTGACGTCATCAGTCCCTGGCCCGTGATTGGGTGCGCGCCGCTTTTAGGCGCCGCCCCCCCACGCAAAGCACGCTGGGTCTTGTAGTTTTCAACAAGGCGGCCATTTTAGGAGGCTGGTTCAAGCTGATTTCAGGCTTGGGGTTGACCAGGGTTTCAAAGTTTGAACATACATTCACAAAATGTTCATAAACATTTATAACATGATCACTGGATGTGGTCCAGTAGGAACCCTTCCACACTAAAAAACTACACATTTTTACGGCTTTGACTGCTTTACGGCATACGTCACTTCCCCCTCCTTCCCGATTCGTAGTTGAGACGAAAGCTGGGCGGGGCGTGGAGCGCAGAGCTCAGCAGAAGCTGGTGTCATGGCCGACGCAGCGGAAAAACCCCAAAAAATAAAAGTTTTATCGGAGGAGGCGGAAAAAAGAAAGCGGGAGAGTAACAAGCTGAATGCCCGGACAAGAATAAACATTGTCCCGGCGTTCACTCGCTGGCGTGAGCTGAAAGACGAGGAGGGATGTCCGACAAGAGAGACAGAATTGTTATGATACAAATGTAAATGTAGAGTTGTATGTTCAATAAGAATCACAATTAGAATGTTTTCACATACAGGGGATTCGTCTTGGGTTCTAGTATTTTTCCTGAGAACTGTAAAATTGTGCAGGGTGATTCACTAATAAAACCAAGTTGAACTTAGTGATTTTCAACATCGTCATATTATATTGTTTAGCCAAAAATAGATACATTACCTCTTCACTATCCATCTTGCAAACAACCGCTGAAAACAGAAAAGTAGTTTTGAAAGTCCGTCCCGTCTTCTCTCATCAAAACAAATGCAGCGACGGGGACAGGAGTTTTCCGGCAGTACGCGCTGGTGCTCATGGGAAATGTAGTGTTCAGTGTTTCCCCTAGAATTTTTTTCAGGCCCGGTGGTACCCACCGAAAAAATCCTAAACAGACGAGGCGCGTGGGACGGCATATTGGACATGTAGCAATATAACAAAGTTTTACATTAAAAATCATTGTAGGCCTATATTGCTGAATGATATCACTTCAATGAAATAATAAGATTGAATCTAACCTTTAACCAAAGTGTCATGGGCCTGAAAGGTCTGACCCCATATGAGCATTGAGCACATCTTTTCTATATATTTCAGAGGGATCTCTATGAAAACCCTCTGGGATGGTCCTCTTTTAACGGCTGCTTGTGCTGACGGCATATGCCACAAAACATCCCTATTCACAATTGAGATTATATCAGTTATAAATAATTTAAACATTTGTTTTACCAGTTTGGTTATAACAGAGTTACATGCATTTGACTGGGGAAAAAATGAACCTTTAGTGGTTCTAGTGGAAAGACAATCTATTGTCTGTGTTGTTTTCATCATTATTGCTTACCAAAAAAAGAAGCTCAATCAGAACAAAAATGTAAGCTAAACAACAAATTGGAAATGTACCATGGGGAGTGTGTTACAACCAAGGGCTGTATTTATGGTTATTAAGCCATTAGGGATCCCAGCCAGATGTTTAAATGCGTTGTTTTTTACTGGGTCACCAGTCGGACCGGTGTCAGCGACGGTAAAGGCTGATTTATGGTCCGCGGTACACCAACGCAGAGCCTACGGCGTAGGGTACACGGCGACGCGCACGTACGGTGCGTGTCGCCGCGTACCCTACACCGTTGGTGTACCGCAGAACCATAAATCAGCCTAGACGCTCATACGTGGCTGGCGCTAGGACCCCGCGGACGCCTGGTGCGTCGTCGAGCTGTGTTTTCCTTAATGCTTCCCTGTAGCGTCTCATGCAAACACAAACACACGGACCTGCAGAAACATTTCTTTATATCATGTTGTCTGTCGCCCGCGATATTTTTTCTTTTTTTTTGACTAGCTACAAACTCTATACATCCCATAATATATGATAATATGCCCGCGCTCTCAGCAGCGTTACTAGGCAACGAAGCAGGTTGACTCCCGTTGCAGAACAGCTGCAGAGGCTCCTAAACGCAAATGATCATTGATTTTTTTTTTTTTTTTTTTTTTTTTTTTTTAGGCCTGGCGGGGGGTCTCGTTGGCCTGGCGGCCCCGCCAGGCCTATATAATGGTAGGGGAAACACTGGTGTTCTTTCTTTGAGCCAGGTCCTGGTCCAGGTTTCTTCCCTCCTAAAGGGGAGTTTTTCTTGCCACTGTTTGGTTTAAGGTTTTTCTCCCACTAGGGGAGTTTTTACCTGCCATTGTTTATGTAATAATTGCTCGGGGGTTCATGTTCTGGGTCTCTGGAAAGCTTCTAGAGACAACTTTTGTTGTATTAGACGCTATATAAATAAAATTGAATTGAAATTGAATTTCTGGTAAAGCACTACCGCTTTTGTCCAAAAGAGCCGCCAAACTCAACAAAAGCTGAAAGTTACATTGTGCTGCTTTAACTAGGTCAGTACCGTTGAGATACAATGACCTCTTTTTCAAGGGAGGCCTGGCCAAGACAGCTGCCAGAAAAACATTAAAAAGTGCAAAAATTAAAATCAGACACTACCAACTCACTCAATAAAATACATAAATAAAATACTCCACACTCAACAAGATAAATAAAAATGTGTGTTAGGTTAAAATTTACATTAAAACAACAACAACTGTGAAAAGTAGCTGCTGCAAGATCCTTCATACGGCTTTTAAAATTTCCAACAGTGATGATCCTTCAGATTTAGGCCACGTTTAAATAAACGGATATTTCCCCCTCTACGTTTTGAAAAATCCCATCATTTCCAGGAACCTGCATAAATATCTGTTAAGGTGCTATGAACAGCCAAACCTACAGGGGGCAGTGTAACGAGAAGATAAAGTCATGCTAGCCAATAAGAATCCTGGAAAAAAACATCAACAAATGACACGAGTAACTTCCAGTTACTTCCAAGATGAACGAGAGTCTTTCGTTTGGAGTGACTTTTAAGTGTGACGTTAGAATATAAAACAAGTAAAATACAAGAAAATATTGACGGTGGCCAAACTAATTGTAAACACAGGTGTCACTCATGACGCTGGTGACGTTTCTGTCTCATAATGTGACGTTCTGAAGCCTAAATGTCCGTTTCTCTCCGTTTACAAGCAAACGTGAAGACGGGGTTTTTGCAAATCTCCACTTTGGCCGGAGTTTTCGGAAATGATGGTTTTTGGAGACTTTGAGCTTCGTTTTCGTGTAAACGAACGGTCAAAACACATGAAAACACCACCGTTTTTGCTATGTGGAAACGGTGCCTTGGTGTCTTCTGTAGGGAGCTCCAGGCAGCAGGTGCAGAGAACTTAAAACAGTGTTTACCTTGTTCAGAATGCACCTTTGGCACATTTAGCAGATATAAATCATTGGAACATAAACCGTATTTGCTGTAGGTTCTGGAAATGTAGTTGCATAAATAATGTGGGAGTAGACCAAGGATTGCTTTCTAGATAAAACTGTACCAGTGGACGAGACGGCGCGTCGTCAGAGACAGACATTCACCTCTCTCATGTCAGGTGCAGTGGTGAGTGAGGGCTCTGCAACCAGGGATGAACCTGAAGGCACCACGGTTCACTGAATCCAGAGACTGCAAACAATTCGCCCAGGCATTCATATATAAAAGGTTGCTGTAATCAAGCATAGGGAGAAAAGTGGCAGAAACCAACTTTTTCCTGCCGGCAAAAGAAAAACAAGTTCTGTTCTGTTTTTTTTTTTTCACATATTCAGTACACCTAAACAATCTAGGTCAAATTTAATTGCATAATCCTAAAATTAATTGAAAAGGTAACACATTTAAAGTATCTGAGTACATACAGGACTGTCTCAGAAAATTAGAATATTGTGATTTTCTGTAATGCAATTACAAAAACAAAAATGTCATACATTCTGGACTCATTTCAAATCAACTGAAATATTGCAAGCCTTTTATTATTTTAATATTGCTGATCATGGCTTACAGTTTAAGAAAACTCAAATATCCTATCTCAAAAAATTTGAATATTCTGGGAATCTTAATCTTAAACTGTAAACCATAATCAGCAATATTAAAATAATAAAAGGCTTGCAATATTTCAGATGATTTGTAATGAATCCAGAATGTATGACATTTTTTTAATTGCATTACAGAAAATAAAGAACTTTATCACAATATTCAAATTTTCTGAGACAGTCCTGTAAATTGTAAAATAGCTTACTATTCACAATTATCACTTTTTTTAGAATAATATTCATTATATTTACCAGAGCATTCAGATTACACCGAGGATAATGGAAAGTTTCCTGGTTGGTGGTTTTGTAACCCTTATTTTGGCAGCGTCCTCTTGTGTTTGCTGCAGCATTTATTTATATATCTAAATTCATGTTTACACATGCAAAACCTCACCTGTGGTCATGTTTTTAGGAAAATCTTTTTTTTTAAAGTCAATAAAAAAGTATGAAACTGCATTGACAGTCAGTATTCTTCTGTAACAAGTAGACAAGTAGCTACATAAACACTATCATGTTCTCTTCATCTGCTGTGCTATTCTTATGCCAGCGTTTACACAGTTGTGCTCCTTTGCATATGTTTCCTCCTTTAACTGAACTGACCCTTTAATGACATTGAATTTGTCTAATTGGACATTGAGCTGTGTTGTTTGGCTGGATGAAGACTATGTTGTGCCCTCTGGTGACCAAGGCATTGAATTTGAATCGTCCTTAATTCTGGCCAGAAGGCTGGCCCTAACTTGCAAGAAGCATCCACTCCTCCTCCTCCTCTTCCTCCTACTCCTCCTCTGATTGACCGTCCATTCTCTGGAAAGCCGCCTGGGCTATTTGTGCTGCAGATCAGGGCGTGTGCTGTTGTTAGGCTGAAGCATTCTTGAAGAAAGCAATAATGACGGAAGATGATGATGACTTAAAATGACACAGCTGTGCTGTTGCAGTCCATATTCAGGCAGAGAGCAACTCTCTCTCTTTCTTTCTTCCTCTCTCCGTCACACACAGTGTGTTTGTTAGTGTGTTTCTGCTACCTGAAGGCCTAAGGAGATCCTCAGGGATCCCGAGGGATAATGGCTTCTAATCCTGTCAGCAAATGGCCTTAAATGAGGCAAGAGAAGAGGCAAGCCAATTACCCGGCCCCTGATACTGGCAGGATTACTTAGTATTAGCATATGTGTGAAAAGACATCAGACTGTTTAGATTGGCTTAATGTGTATTGAAAGAAGCGAGATAGGAAAAGGACTGTAATAAGCAGAAGGCAAAGTAATTTTGTGTGGCCACGCTATCGCTTCATTTATATACATTTTTTTATGTATTTATGTATTTATTTATTTTTTCTCTTGCCTGCACACATATTAATGGTTAATACCATGCTGGTAAGAACCTAAGGCATGTGCATTTTTAATATAAGATACATGTGATTTCTTTTTTTTTAATATTTCACATATATTTATCTTACATACATACATACATGCACGCACGCACGCACGCACGCACGCACGCACGCACGCACGCACGCACGCACGCACGCACGCACGCACGCACGCACGCACGCACGCACGCACGCACGCACGCACGCACGCACGCACGCACGCACGCACGCACGCACGCACGCACGCACGCACGCACGCACGCACGCACGCACACTTTCTTTTGGGGGGGTGACATCCACTGCTGATCCAGGACGCGACAACACACATGGAGGCGACGCCGAGCATTGGAAATCTTCAAAAAAAACAACAGACACGAAACGGGCACAGAACCGGTAGAAACACGAGCAGCAACCGGCCCAGGGCCCGAGACCCAATCACAACTAAGCTAAGCTACTGCGATTTAACTAACCCCAGAAACTACAGAGTGAGCATGCAGGTGAACGGGCCGGTGGGGGGGGGGGGCAACCCTGCCACCCGAGAGACCAGAGGCCGACAAGGAAGAACCTGGACCCCAGGCCACCAGCAACCCCACAGAGGGGAGAAGAGGGCGGGAGGAAACTCAACGCCAGCGAGCCCCCCCCCCCTCCCCCGGCGGCGGCCGAGGCCCCCACGACATGGGAAGAAGCAGCCAGGGATCCTGCGGCGGCGGACCGCGACCCAGGCGAACCCCGGCCACCCGGTCCGGGCCGGACACGTGGCCAGGAGGCCCTCACCCTCCAGACCAACGACCCCCACCCGGCGAGGGACCGGAGACGGGCCCGGAGAGAGGGAACCCCCCAACAGCGCGACACCCGCAGGGCGACACCCGGCGGAGGGCCCCAGACCCAGGCATCCCATTCATCCATCCGATTTCTATAATAATATAGTATAGTAACAATAATAATTCATTTATATAAATGACAACAAAGGGGCTTGTTTGCCCTTCTGTTTGTGACAGCAGCAGGGCTGGGTATTGTTAAGAACCTCACGATTCCATTCAATTTCGATTCTTTAGGTTTGGATTCGATTTCGATTCAATATTGATTTAAATGATTTGATATCGATTCAGAGGCGCTGCACGTCTACAGAGGAATACAGAGGAATACCCGCTTGGTGCCCAACTTCACATGCTTAATTCTCTCCTCAGCCACCAGGTTTATGAACATCTGCACCTCAGAGTTGGATCATGAAACAGACTTTTGCTGCCATTGCTGGTGGAATAAAATGAACAAGTCGCTCTTTCTCTGATTTCCTCCTCCTGACTCAGACGTCTGACTCCAACCCCCCGACCAATCGGTGTCCTGTAGTGTGATGATGTCAGATACAGCCGACTCAGCAGCTTAGAACCTCAGCAGAATAGATACAGAAAAGTATCTACTCGGTAGTTAGACCCCTAGTGGGAAAGAACCAAACCGAGTGGAGGAGAGTTGAGCTGAGTAGGTACTAGTGGAAAAGCGCCACTTGTGACTAGTCTGCCTTCTGGAAAACGGCATAAAAGGGAACCGAAGTAGAATGACAAAGAACTTGGTGACAAAGAGGACACTTGGTCATAACCACAGAATGATAAGTAAAAATGCTGTTTTGGTTTATTTATGACCAGAGTGTGCATCATTCTGTAGTCAGATATGAAGTGCTTGTATGTGATTGTCATTGCGGAGAGAACGATGGGATGATGAAGAAAGAGCAAGAGAAGGAAGAACCAGTGGAGAAGGTTCGAATCATTTCAATTAATATAACACCAAATCACAAGAAATGTCCTCTCAGTCACTGTCTTTTCAGTGAGAGCCGCTGGCTTTGAAAACAATTACAAAAATAACTTTGAAGGCCATCATGATTTAAAAAAAAAAAGAGACATGCTGTTTTATGAAAGCAGACACTGTACGGGCTGTTTCCATCACATTTGGTTTTTTGTAGTTGGCATAGAGCAAAACCTCAGTTATGAGTTCAGGGCACCTCTTCCCTGGTTCATGTCAGGTCATACTTGTTATATAAAAGTACTGTACTGTTAGCATCTGCTCTTCTGTGCCTTCGGTGTGAAAGCACCCTAAGTGACTTTGTTGTTCTATTAAGCAAGTTTTCAGACTGCTCCAGCAACTTTTCTTTTTCCCAAAAAGTGACTAGGAACAAATCATGTAACTTTTTTTTCAGATGTGATTACAGAGGGTTGCAAAAGTATTCACCCCCCTTGAACTTTATGACCTTTTGCCACATTTCAGGCTTCAAACATAAAGATATAAAACTGTAATTTTTTGTGAAGAATCAACATCAAGTGGGACACAATCATGAAGTGGAACGAAATGTATTGGATATTTCAAACTTCCAATCGGGCGTGCAAAATTATTCATCCCCCTTAAGTTAATACTTTGTAGCACCACCTTTTGCTGCGATTACAGCTGTAAGTCTTGGGGTTTGTCTCTATCAGTTTTGCACATCGAGAGACTGAAATTTTTGCCCATTCCTCCTTGCAAAACAGCTGGAGCTCAGTGAGGTTGGATGGAGAGCGTTTGTGAACAGCAGTTTTCAGTTGTTTCCACAAATTCTCCATTGGATTCAGGTCTGGACTTTGACTTGGCCATTCTAACCCCTGGATATATTTTTTGTGAACCATTCCATTGTAGATTTTGCTTTATATTTTGGATCATTGTCTTATTGGAAGACAAATCTCCATCCCAGTCTCAGGTCTTTTGCAGACTCCTTCAGGTTTTCTTCCAGAATAGTCCTGTATTTGCCTCCATCCATCTTCCCATCAATTTTAACCATCTTCCCTGTCCCTGCTGAAGAAAATCAGGCCCGAACCATGATGCTGCCACCACCATGTTTGACAGTGGGGATGGTGTGTTGAGGGGGATGAGCTGGGTTGCTTTTACGCCAAACATAACGTCTTGCATTGTTGCCAAAAAGTTCGATTTTGGTCTGATCTGACCAGAGCACCTTCTTCCACATGTTTGTGTCTCCCCGGTGGCTTGTGGCAAACTTTAAACAACACTTTATATGGATATCTTTAAGAAATGGCTGTCTTCTTGCCACTCTTCCATAAAGGCCAGAATTGTGCAGTACACGACTGATTGTTGTCGTATGGACAGAGTCTCCCACCTCAGCTGTAGAGCTCTGCAGTTCATCCAGAGTGATCATGGGCCTCTTGGCTGCATCTCTGATCAGTCTTCTCCTTGTATGAGCTGAAAGTGTAGAGGGACGACCAGGTCTTGGTAGATTTGCAGTGGTTTGATACTCCTTCCATTTCAATATTATCACTTGAACAGTGCTCCTTGGGATGTTTAAAGCTTGGGAAATCTTTTTGTATCCAAATCCAGCTTTAAACTTCTCCACAACAATATCTTGGACCTGCCTGGTGTGTTCCTTGTTCTTCATGATGCTCTCTGCGCTTTAAACGGACCTCTGAGACGATCACAGTGCAGGTGCATTTATACGGAGACGTGATTACACACTGGTGGATTCCATTTATCATCATTAGTCATTTAGGTCAACACTGGATCATTCAGAATCCTCACTGAACTTCTGGACAGAGTTTGCTGCACTGAAAGCAAAGGGGCTGAATCATTTTGCACACCCACTTTTTCAGTTTTTTATTTGTTAAAAAAGTTTGAAATTTCCAATACATTTCGTTCCACTTCATGATTGTGTCCCACTTGATGTTGATTATTCACAAAAAATTACAGTTTTATATCTTTATGTTTGAAGCCTGAAATGTGGCAAAAGGTCACAAAGTTCAAGGGGGGTGAATACTTTTGCAACCCTGTAAATATTGGTGTAGACCAGGGCTCTTCAACCGGGGGTCCGCGACCCCCTAGGGGGGCCGCGCAGGCAGGGCTGGGCGGTATATATCGAGATTTTAATATATATCGATATATTTTCAGACGTGATATGGTACGATCGTTATATATCGATACAGCTTATTTTGTGACAAATTGACTGTACATCAACGCTGACCCTTCGCGCTGGCAAAAAAGTACCTTTGTGTGCTGAAACAGACAGTGTTGACAGGTTAGTTTTCCTGGAACAAAATCTGTAAAATGTACAGTAGTTGACTTGTTGTAATTATTTCAGATTTGCTCAAAGAGATGCAATATCTGTTTACATGTTTTATTTGAAATTTGCACAAATGTTTTGTTATTTGCACAACTGTCAACCTCAGTGGAAAAGTCTGCCTGTTACTTTCTACATTGTATTAATTGCACAGTGTAATTTAATTTAATTGTTATGCAGGAAAGGGATATTTGTTTTATTTTATTCAAGAAGCATTTTTATTCTATATATGCAGGCAGTTTATTTTTATTTCATTTGTTTTATACATTTTTATATTGTGCAGACCTCTGTTAATAACCTGTGTGACATTTGGCACGAGGCTTTGTATTAAAACTGTTTTTTAAGGGTTTGCCTCAGAAAAAAATGAAGCTAACAGAGATGCTAACAGAGATGCTATGCTATAATGCTTTGGGGGAAACCCCAATTATGTCACAGAAAAAATATCGAGATATATATCGAGTGTCGCCATTCAGCTAGAAAATATCGAGATATGACTTTTGGTCCATATCGCCCAGCCCTACGTGGAGGAATGCAGAAATAAAGGCAATTTTAACCAAAATAATAAAAAAAAAAAAAAATAATATATATGATTGAGAAAACTCCATTAACAAGCGATAATAATTTATTTTGACAATAACTATTTAGTCTACAACTCTACATAAATGATTCCCATGACGTGAGTCATGTGACTAATGTCAACTTTAGAGTGGAGAAACGATTTAGCTAGCTGTTTAAGAGAAGAACATTTGTTGCAAAATTGACTTGGCTATTTCATATTTAACGCTAGTTAGACCTGAAGGATAAATTAGTGACAATAATGAAGCCTAAAGCTGGAGATTGTAACGTTACAGCTTGGCCTAAGATCGTCAGGCACAGAAGATCGTCGGCCGCCCCCTGCCCTCCCTAAATGACATTGCAGACTCTCAGGGGCTGAAAAGGGCAAAAAGGATTTTACAGGACCCATCTCACCCCGGGTACAGTCTTTTTGACCTGCTGCCCTCCGGCAGGAGGTACAGAGTCCTGAAGCAGCGGATAAATAGACTCAAAAACACCTACTATCCCTGGGCCATTAGACTGTTAAATAATACACAACATAGCATAACATAGCACAACAATACATAACATAACATAATACATAACACATAACGTAGCACAACAATACATAACATAACATAACATAACATAAAACATAACATAGCACAACAATACATAACATAACATAATACATAACACATAACATGTGAGGGGGTCGTCCTGGGGGTGGTTCTGGCCTGGATGGTTGTGGAGCTCTGCACCACGGCTTCACCGCTGTGGTGTGGACTCCTCTATCCGTCCGGGCCGGGATGGTCTCTGTGGGCCCCCCCCCCCTTGTAGCTGCGGGCTATGAGACCTCCTGCCGTGGACGGCTCCCTGTTACCGTTTCCTCACCTGGATCCTCTGTGCCTAGCCATGTCTACACCATGTGTCTGCGTGCGTGTCTGTGTGTGTAATTTAGGAATTTAGGTGAATTGTAGTGTGCTTTTGTCTGCGGGGAGGGGGGGGCATTAATAAGTTTTATGTTTATTTGTTTTTTCTTGTTTTTTTTTTTTTTTTCTGTTAAGCACTTTGTGTTTCATTATTTGTAGGAAAAGTGCTATATAAATAAAGTTTGATTTGATTTGAACATAGCACAACAATACATAACATAACATAATACATAACACATAACATAGCACAACAATACATAACATAACATAACATAAAACATAACAGAACAGGTGTATTTTCTGAACGATGTGGGAGTGATGTTTGGGTCACAGTTTGTTGCACTTTATCCATTCATTGTTTTTATTGCTTTTATGTTTTTATACTGTGGTTTTTATACCTATTTTGATTGCTTCCTTTGCACTTTGGTGGGAACATCCTAACCAATGTCGTTGTAACCTGAGCACAATGACAATGAAGTCTATTCTAACGTTACTCCTTCCACGTCTGACGAGGCCAAAGTTTCATCAACCATAAACGCATGTAGGCTAATAACCCAGTCAGGAACTGGTTAACAAGGTGATATAAGCAGAATAAAACGCATTCAAAAGTTATTATAAGCCAGGCTTAAAACTTGGCACATTTATAAATAAAAAAAAAAAAAAAAAGCGAAAAAATAAGTATTCCAGGCTCTGTTATTCCCTGCTCTGTTTTTCTCTCATCCAATGATCCCTGGGCTGAAAAAGCCTTGAAGCCCCCTGGTGTCGACTGTAAGGCTCACATGGCTGTCTCTTCTCAGCGAGCAGCCCGTGCTGCTGTAGGCCCCTCTTCCGTAACGAACGGCTCTTTCATTCATGAATAATTTCAATTAATGTAATTATTAAAATAGATATTCAATTGTGCTGCACTGGCCTGTAGTCAGTAAAGGAAGTTCAGTTGTAGCTCTAAACAGAGGCTCCCTTTTTATCTTTCGCACTACTTTATTCCTCTCTCCTACAGCATCCATTGCAATTATATGCAAATTTTGAAGCCACCAGCTACTTTCCCGAGGAGTTGGCAACACTGGCCGACACAAACATAGAGCAAACTTGAAGCGGGTTCTTGGCATTTCAGAAATGTCTGCAATTTGAAAATATTTCAACTTGGCCCGTGAATGCAGCGCTGCAGCTGGTTTCTCAGAAAGGACTGCTTCTCTTTTGCTTTCTTCTTTTTATGGATTTCCAATCTATCAGATCAGGACTCGGTATCGGCTAATACATATTAAACACTAAATGACAGTAACCTGAATGTAACTTATTTCATTGCCACTAGAAGCGTAAAAAGTAAGCTGTTAATTGTGGTGGAAGCGTTAGACTGTTACTCTGGGACGTCAGACCCTACCAGGTAGACATGAAGGCTAATTTAACAAAGCAGCTTTCCTCGCCACAATGCCTAATTCTAATTTCAAGCCTCCCAAGCGTGAAGACCGACAATCAGCTCGACTTGATTCCAGTTTAGCTTATTTGCATGTTCATTTGTTCCTTTAGCAAGAGGTTTGTTAACATGCAAAGTCCTTGACCTGGAGTGACACCGTGTCTGCCGCTGTTTTGATAAGATTGATGAGGCTCTGGACTCGCCACTCTCATGTTAACCAGCGCACCCAGGGATTTAGTCGCTCTTTTATTCTAGGGGAGTGATCCAGTACATTAAAGAAACCAAATTCAATTTCTGCCAATTAGGCTGCATATGGTTGGGGTTTCCAATTAAAGTTTGTTTTTTTTAGATTGGTTTAGGCGTTGACTCCAATAGTAAGATTTAAACTGACTTTTAAGTGTGTGCTTGTAGTCTCATTGTTTTTAGTCATACAGGAAATATATAACCATAGTTGATACACTGTTTTACTCCGAGTGCTGTAACTATATGTTGAAATATAAAAACACAAACATTAAACGGAAAGTGGAGATCAAACAAAGCATCACATTCTTTTGTCTTAACACAAACACAAATACAGTTCTTATTATTATATATGCAAGACAAATGAAACCACCAGCCAAACTCTGTAAGATTACTCAGAAGCTACAAATGCACATTTCCTACAACTACAACCCCAGCAGATTTGGATCCCTTTTGTTGCAACTGCAAAAGTTATTGTTCATATTATGCATTATTTTTTTTTTAAATAATGAGAGAGCCAGGGCTGGGGATCGATTTAAATGTCAAGAATCGATTCGATTCCGATTCTTAAGATTCAGAATCGATTATCAAGATTTGGTTCGATTCGATTCCGATATTGATTTGGGTTAGTGTTATTACAACTGTCTTTTTGAGCTGTTGCATGAATTATATGACTGTAGTTCTGCAACATATTAATACTAGTATTATAATGAGATTCAACAGCAAGTATTGCAGCTAATGATTCTGTAAGGACCAATCACCTCCCAGAATGCTGATAGAACTGCAAACAGAAACATTGTGGGTCAGAATTATCAAACAGATCCAGGGAGGAAACAGAGACGGATGAAATCGGTTTTACTCTTTCCCAGATTCCTCTCTTATTTTTTCCATTTTCGGTCTTTTTCGGGTTTTTAATTTTGGAGAATTTGGTTTTTAGCATTTTATGCAAATGTAACCCGAAGACAGTATATAAAGTAATGAAATATAGACAATTTATGCAATTATAACTGAAAACTTTAATGTTTTCATACCTTTTTAAACATATTTAAAGGGAAAAACATTGTGCCCAACAACACCTTTTTTGGGCGTAAACACAAAAATACCAAAAGTTGTAATGTAATGATGAAAAAAAAAAATCGATCTTTAGACATACCAATCGATTTTTAGGAATTAATATGAGAATCGATTTAGAATTGGAAAATCGATTTTTTTTCGACACAGGCCTAGAGAGAGCAGTTATTTCCAGACGGACGGCTATGTAAGCATTTACAAAATTCATACAAAGGTTACGGAGCAGTTTTTTTCTTTTTTCTCGACATTTTGACTTTTTTCTCGACATTTTGACTTTTTTCTACTTTTTTCTCGACATTTTGACTTTTTTCTCGACATTTTGACTTTTTTCTCAACTTTTTTCTCGACAATTCGACTTTTTTCTCAACATTTTGACTTTTTTCTCGACATTTTGACTTTTTCCTCGACATTGTACTTCAACATTAATCTTGACATTTCTACTTTTTTCTTGAAATTTTGACTTTGCATAATTAAAAAATAATCTCCCCCCAGTTATAACTAATATAGATACATGTGTTGCCTTGATTCTAAAGCTGATACAAGACTTTTTTTTTCATGTTTTGCGGTTCCAGACATATTTGTTTTTTGTGTTTTTGGTCCAATACGGCTCTTTCAACATTTTGGGTTGCCGACCCCTGCTCTACAGCATCCGTACCTGGCTGACCAGTGGGATTAACATAAGGTAGCACATGAATGTCTGTCTCATTGGTTGTTTTCTGTTTTCTCTACAGCTGATAAGAGCAGCAGCAGCAGCGTGGTGAAGCAGGGCGAGCTGGAGCAGCGGGAGGGGCCCCGGGGCCGCTGGACGCCCTGCTACGTGGAGCTGACGCCCTGCGAGCTGCGGCTCTACACCCTGGACAGCAGCGCCAACCGCCAGCTGGGCACGGCCTACTCCCTGTCCCACTGCCAGAGCGTCATCTCCCCGGCTCCCTGCAGCCAGTCCGCTCAGGCCGGCCAGCCCGCCGACCAGCGCACGCTGCAGGCCGTGTTCTTCAACAGCACGCGCCTCCAGCTGAGGGTCACCAACCAACGGGAGGCCGTGGAGTGGAGACAGGTGATGTGGGAGAAGGTGCAAGCAACCAGACCTGCGAGCCAGAAAAAACAGCAACGTAAGAACGGAGAAAATCAGCAGATTTCCCAGTTTCCTGCAGCCATGTCACCCTCCTCGTCTCCCTCTCCGTCAGGTCTGGACACCAGACCTGATACCGACACCCCCACGTCAGCAGAGGTGTCTAGTTCCGGGGTCCTGAGCAGGCCCACCACCTTGCCCCTGTTCACCCGCTGCACCCAGGACGTGCTCAAAGCTGGCCTTCTCCACCAGCTGGTGGACCAGAACAACTGGCGGGCCTTTACGTTTGTCCTGACCCGGTCTGCTCTGCAGGCCTTCCCCACCGAGGGCCGGGGATCCGTGACCCAGCCCGTCCTCCATTACTCCCTGGCATCCTGCGCGGCTGTGCAGCAGGACCAGGAGCCGGAGAACGGGGTCCCCTGGGCCACTAAAGGACATTTCTTTCAGGCCGTTTTTCCCAAAGAGGTGGTTAAACTGCGGGCGGATGATTCCCTCAAGGCCCAGGAGTGGGTGCAGGCTCTGCACGGGGCCATCATCGCACAGAGGCCCGCACAAGAGGAAGTGTCTGCAGAGGAACCTCAGGGAGTTTTACTGAGATCCAAACCCTCCAGGGACAGGAAGCAGAGGGAAGGACAGAGGGCCAAGCGGCAGTCCGTCACCACCAGCTTCCTCAGCATCCTCACCTGCCTGGCGGTGGAGAAAGGGCTCACTGCTCAGAGCTTCAAGTGTGCAGGTGAGTGCTCTCTGCAAACACGCAACACACACATGCAAACTTAAGGCTGAATTATGGTTCTGCGTCAAATCGACGCCGTGCCTACGCCGTCACCGTGACGCCGTCGTGAACCTTCAGACTTCTCCGTCACTCCATTTCTAAACAGTGCAGTTCCCCCCGTGACCTGTAATTCGCGATCTTTTCCGGTCACAGTGAATCAAAGAGATAAGGACAACTATTGGGCAAAAAAACAAAACAGAAAAAAAATCACACATACACGAAGAAAAGAGCGCTGAAAGTTCACGACTGCTTCAAACCAGAAACCAGAAACGCGTTGCTACCAAGCGAACCAATAACAGCTGTAATTTGCACATCTTTGAAGGCACCATTACTCTTACTATATATACTATATATACACAAGCTTGCTTCTTTCAGCAAGACTAAGCTAAACAACATTCTGTACACATTCTGCATCGGTGGCAAGGCAAGGCAAATTTATTTATATAGCACAATTCAACACAAGGTAATTCAAAGTGCTTTACATTGACATTAAAAGCGGCAAGACATAATTAGACAGTAAATAACAAATAGGTAAGAATAAGAAAAGAAGTAAAATAATAAAAAAAAGCACAAGCTGTTTAAAAATAAGGGCAATAGAGGTGCCTCACCTTGCTTGGTTCTTGTTCTTGTTCTCTTGTTCAACAAACCAGATCCAGATGAACCTCAGGCAGGGTGTCAAACTCATTTTAATGTAAGGCCATATCAAGATCATGAATGATCATGATCATGAACGATTCTGGCAGTGAGGTTGCTGCATGATGGAGAGCGGCTGCTTTGATTTGACAATTATGACTTCTAATCTCTAGAGGGCCACATAAATTGTTATGGTGAGCTGAAACCGTGAGTTTGACACATTAGGTCCTCAGGGGTCTGGGAGCTTCATAGGAACTAACAGATCAACCATGTATTTTGGTCCAAGTCCATTCAGGTCTTTGTAGACCAGCAGGAAGATTTTAAACTCTGGAAGCCAGTATAGTGATTTCATGACCGGTGTAATATGGTCCAGTTTCCTGGTGTAATGTGGTCCAGTTTCCTGGTGTAATGTGGTCCAGTTTCCTGGTGTAATTTGGTCCAGTTTCCTGGTGTAATATGGTCCAGTTTCCTGGTGTAATATGGTCCAGTTTCCTGGTGTAATATGGTCCAGTTTCCTGGTGTAATATGGTCCAGTTTCCTGGTGTAATATGGTCCAGTTTCCTGGTGTAATATGGTCCAGTTTCCTGGTGTAATATGGTCCAGTTTCCTGGTGTAATGTGGTCCAGTTTCCTGGTGTAATGTGGTCCAGTTTCCTGGTGTAATATGGTCCAGTTTCCTGGTGTAATATGGTCCAGTTTCCTGGTGTAATATGGTCCAGTTTCCTGGTGTAATATGGTCCAGTTTCCTGGTGTAATGTGGTCCAGTTTCCTGGTGTAATATGGTCCAGTTTCCTGGTGTAATATGGTCCAGTTTCCTGGTGTAATATGGTCCAGTTTCCTGGTGTAATATGGTCCAGTTTCCTGGTGTAATATGGTCCAGTTTCCTGGTGTAATGTGGTCCAGTTTCCTGGTGTAATGTGGTCCAGTTTCCTGGTGTAATATGGTCCAGTTTCCTGGTGTAATATAGTCCAGTTTCCTGGTGTAATGTGGTCCAGTTTCCTGGTGTAATATGGTCCAGTTTCCTGGTGTAATATGGTCCAGTTTCCTGGTGTAATATGGTCCAGTTTCCTGGTGTAATGTGGTGCAGTTTCCTGGTGTAATGTGGTCCAGTTTCCTGGTGTAATGTGGTCCAGTTTCCTGGTGTAATGTGGTCCAGTTTCCTGGTGTAATATGGTCCAGTTTCCTGGTGTAATATGGTCCAGTTTCCTGGTGTAATATGGTCCAGTTTCCTGGTGTAATGTGGTCCAGTTTCCTGGTGTAATATGGTCCAGTTTCCTGGTGTAATATGGTCCAGTTTCCTGGTGTAATGTGGTGCAGTTTCCTGGTGTAATGTGGTCCAGTTTCCTGGTGTAATGTGGTCCAGTTTCCTGGTGTAATGTGGTCCAGTTTCCTGGTGTAATATGGTCCAGTTTCCTGGTGTAATATGGTCCAGTTTCCTGGTGTAATATGGTCCAGTTTCCTGGTGTAATATGGTCCAGTTTCCTGGTGTAATGTGGTCCAGTTTCCTGGTGTAATATGGTCCAGTTTCCTGGTGTAATATGGTCCAGTTTCCTGGTCCAGTTTCCTGGTGTAATATGGTCCAGTTTCCTGGTGTAATATGGTCCAGTTTCCTGGTGTAATATGGTCCAGTTTCCTGGTGTATTATGGTCCAGTTTCCTGGTGTAATATGGTCCAGTTTCCTGGTGTAATATGGTCCAGTTTCCTGGTGTAATGTGGTCCAGTTTCCTGGTGTAATATGGTCCAGTTTCCTGGTCCAGTTTCCTGGTGTAATATGGTCCAGTTTCCTGGTGTAATATGGTCCAGTTTCCTGGTGTAATATGGTCCAGTTTCCTGGTGTAATATGGTCCAGTTTCCTGGTGTAATATGGTCCAGTTTCCTGGTGTAATATGGTCCAGTTTCCTGGTGTAATGTGGTCCAGTTTCCTGGTGTAATGTGGTCCAGTTCCCTGGTGTAATGTGGTCCAGTTCCCTGGTGTAATGTGGTCCAGTTTCCTGGTGTAATGTGGTCCAGTTTCCTGGTGTAATGTGGTCCAGTTTCCTGGTGTAATGTGGTCCAGTTTCCTGGTGTAATATGGTCCAGTTTCCTGGTGTAATATGGTCCAGTTTCCTGGTGTAATGTGGTCCAGTTTCCTGGTGTAATCTGGTCCAGTTTCCTGGTGTAATATGGTCCAGTTTCCTGGTGTAATATGGTCCAGTTTCCTGGTGTAATATGGTCCAGTTTCCTGGTGTAATGTGGTCCAGTTTCCTGGTGTAATGTGGTCCAGTTTCCTGGTGTAATGTGGTCCAGTTTCCTGGTGTAATGTGGTCCAGTTTCCTGGTGTAATATGGTCCAGTTTCCTGGTGTAATATGGTCCAGTTTCCTGGTGTAATATGGTCCAGTTTCCTGGTGTAATATGGTCCAGTTTCCTGGTGTAATGTGGTCCAGTTTCCTGGTGTAATATGGTCCAGTTTCCTGGTGTAATGTGGTCCAGTTTCCCGGTGTAATATGGTCCAGTTTCCCGGTGTAATATGGTCCAGTTTCCTGGTGTAATATGGTCCAGTTTCCTGGTGTAATATGGTCTAGTTTCCTGGTGTAATATGGTCCAGTTTCCTGGTGTAATGTGGTCCAGTTTCCTGGTGTAATGTGGTCCAGTTTCCTGGTGTAATATGGTCCAGTTTCCTGGTGTAATGTGGTCCAGTTTCCTGGTGTAATGTGGTCCAGTTTCCTGGTGTAATATGGTCCAGTTTCCTGGTGTAATATGGTCCAGTTTCCTGGTGTAATATGGTCCAGTTTCCTGGTGTAATGTGGTCCAGTTTCCTGGTGTAATGTGGTCCAGTTTCCTGGTGTAATGTGGTCCAGTTTCCTGGTGTAATGTGGTCCAGTTTCCTGGTGTAATGTGGTCCAGTTTCCTGGTGTAATATGGTCCAGTTTCCTGGTGTAATGTGGTCCAGTTTCCTGGTGTAATATGGTCCAGTTTCCTGGTGTTTGTAGGGACTCTCCAGCATTCTGGATCAGCTGCAGCTGCCTGATAGATTTCTTAAGGCCTGTAAAGATGCCATTGCAATAATCCAACCTACTGAAAATGAATGCATGAATAAGTTTTTCCATGTCTTGTTTAGACAGAAACCCCTTAATTCTAGCAATGTTTTCAGGTGGTAATATGCAGATTTAGTGATAAACTTTAGATGGCTGTTGAAGTTCAGGTCTGAGTCAATAATTACACCTAGATTTCTGGCTTGATTTGTAGCTGTCAATGACATGGAGCCAAGGTGAGCGCTGATCTTTTCCCTTTCATTTTTAGGGCCAAAAATGATCACCTCTGTCTTTTCTGCATTTAGCTGGAGAAAATTCTGGCACATCCACTCATTGATTTGGTGAATACAGTTACTCAGTGAGATCAGGGGACTGTAGTCATGTGGTGACACTGAAATATAAAGCTGTGTGTCATCAGCACAAGTATGGTAGGAAATGTTGTGATGTTCCATAATCTGAGCTAGGGGTAACATATAGATGTTGAATAGAAGCGGTCCGAGTATAGACCCTTGAGGAACCCCACATGTGATCTTGGTTCTCTCAGACTCATGGTTTCCAATTGACACAAAAAAGGCCCTATCTTGTAAGTTTTCAATTCAATTCAATTTTATTTATATAGCGTCTAATACAACAGAGTTGTCTCTAGACGCTTTACAGAGACCCATACCCAGAACATAAACCCCCGAGCAGTTATTACATAAACAATGGCAGGTAAAAACTCCCCTAGTGGGAGAAAAACCTTAAGCCAAACAGTGGCAAGGAAAAACTCCCCTTTAGGAGGGAAGAAACCTTGAGCAGGACCAGGCTCATAAGGGGGGACCCTCCTAAGTAAGATTTAAACCATTGAAGCACAGTGCCGGTAAGTCCCACCCACTTTTCCAATCTGCTGAGAAGAATGTTATGATCAAGCTAAAATCTGCCGTCTTACACTCTTTTCCACTACAGCTATCAGACTGTTATCTTTACTGGACGAGGTGCGAGTTCTTAAATACTGTTGGTTGTCTTTCATGAGCAGCTACAGTCAATGAAATATCTAATTCTCAATGATTGAACCCATTCTCTCTAGTTTTATTGTTGTATTTGGGTGTTTAATCGTAGCTCTTTATAGGACCAGGACCCCTGCAGCCCCTTCCTCCTTTATGAAGGTTCCTGTTCTCCTTGGAGAAGGCCGTAAACGGCAGGCGGAGCTTTTCCTCTCCCTGGGTGTGAAACATGGGCTTCCTCTCAGGAGGGCTTTGAATAATCACCCCTCACCTCCCTTTTTATTTGTAACAACTGGCTTATTAATGCAGCGCTGTTTGAAAGGACAGCTGAAACAGGAACAAGGACGGAGGCCGTCTGGGGGCAACTGATGATAATTGGTGGGCTTAGAGAGAAACAGATGAATGAATGAGAGCAAATGAAAGCAGCGCGGGGACGCTGCAGCGGTCAGCTGGGAGCGGAGTGGTTTTCCGGGGTTTCAGGGGAGAGCTGCACGGACGGGGACAGCTGGAGACGTCCATTCTCTTCCCCCGGTCCACTTCTTTCCCTCCTGTCCTCCCTTTCTCTCTTTTCCTTTCACCACTCCCTAAAACACTCACAGCCTTTTCATCCTTTTTGTCTCCGTTTCTACTGCTGTCCCTCTCATTTATTTGACAGTGTCCTTTCTTCTCATCCTCCAGGGTTAGTTTGCTGGTCCCTACCGTCTATTAAACCATCCAAATACAAAGCTGTAAATAATGTAAATAATGTACACCACGTTGCCATAAAATGACTTGGTAAAAAGGAAAGTATAGCGTTTCCAGGTTTTAATCACTTCCCTACAGCTGGTGCACTTCAAGTTTTCCACCTTTTTATATTTAAGACTCATCTTAAGTCTGAGAATGGAAAAGTAAAACTATGATTGTATTTAATTTAATACAGCAAATAAATAAATAAGACTGAAATATCCCATTCACGTAAATATTTAGGTGAAATATTGGGCCCTGACCATCACTTCAATTGAAGCGATGATTGATTGATTGATTGATTGAATTTATTTTGTACATGTAAAAGACAACAATTAAAAGAGAAGATAAGAAAACAAAACAAAAAAAAAAAACAAAAAAAAAACAAAGAATTTCATACTTT
This sequence comes from Cololabis saira, assembly GCF_033807715.1. Classification (NCBI taxonomy): domain Eukaryota; kingdom Metazoa; phylum Chordata; class Actinopteri; order Beloniformes; family Belonidae; genus Cololabis; species Cololabis saira. Next base: position 3,767,785 of record NC_084592.1, on the reverse strand, counting down.
TACTTTTACTTAATATCTTAATTAACATGTGGAAAAAGGAGTAGGAAGAAGTGTGAACTTATTTAATCCTACCCCCATTCACTAATCATTTATAAGTATTTAGAATAACTAACTATAATTATACTCACAAACTTACCTATACATACACATAGGTACTACACGTATTACACATATTATATATTTGTACACACATGCCCATATAAATAGTTATATAAATATACTTATTTACACCATACGAACATACCTATACACACATATATACATATACACATTATATCAGGCCCCTAAAAGCCGCTAAACCCCCTCCTCTTTGTACCTCGTGAAAATCATGTTTTTATATTTGTTTTTAAACTGGTTAATGTTTGGACATTGTTTTAATTCTGAATCCATTCTGTTCTATAGTTTAACTCCACTGACTGATATAGAAAATCTTTTCATTGTTGTTCTACGGGTCCTAAAATTTAGAGTTAAACTATACCTCCCCTCTCTGTCATAAAACATTTCCTGTAAGTGAGATGGTAATAAGTTGTTCCTAGCTTTATACATGAATTGTGCTGTTTGGAACTCCACTATGTCAAACAATTTGATTATTTTAGAATTGAAAAATAATGAATTGGTGTGTTCACAAAAATGCACGTTTCTGCCAAGAGCAGTAGAATAAAAATCCTAGTGAGTGTTGTGCTGCAGGGACATGAAGGCCCACTGTGATCCTGTATATACCGGTGGCTTGAACAGAGTAGTGGAGTCGGGTGACTTCAACATCAACTCATTGAAGTGGCTTTTTGTCTTTTTAAAAAAAAAAAATGTATTGATTTTTAGAAAAAAGAAAGTCACATAACTAATCTTCTTTAAATATAATTTGTTGTTTTTGCTCTATTGAAAAAACAAAATAAATACAATAAATATATTTGTTATTAGTAAATCATTGAAGTTGTGAAGCTTTGGCTGTTCTGATTTCAGAATTTGATCATTTAGTGTACTTAAAGGGACCTATTATGGCATCTAATGTCTATTTTAAACAGGCCTTGAATGTCTTAAAAACAAGCTTTTGATTGTTTTTGCTAAATAAATTAGAAATTCAGCCTCTGAGCCATGTCTTTATCTTCCCATTCTCTAACCTCATTATCTATGCAGGATTCTGAGTGGGCGGGGCTATGATAATGAGACTCTGTGCTGATTGGCTGCCTGAATGATGCGATACACCGCTACGAAAAAATTGCGGAAGCTCCGGCGGGCGGAGTTAGTTGTGGGCGTGGTTTCACGCATCGGAGGACAACCTATGGAAATCGCTCAGAATCTGGTTGCTTTCCTCCTTCTCTGAGTGGGCAGGCTGAGGGGAGACCTCTTTATATATGTTAAAGCAAGAAAAAAATGTGTTTTTCATAATAGGTCCCCTTTAAAGCCACTCTATACAGCAGTACCACCACACGGGGCAGCTTATCTATCACCCCACTGGCGCGGTGGCGTGATATATATATTTTTTCCCCCATGTGGTCAGATACGGTATTGCTAAATAGAATAGCTCTAGATTAGAACAGAAATGGATTTATACATCAGCCAACAGTAAACCCCCTGAAACAAAAACCACAAGTTTGTGTTATTACTCCATATGGAGCCGGATTCCCTAGAGAGGACACAATAATATCTCTGAATGGCTGCGACTGCAGTGGCTGATGCTTAATATGCATCCTTTTCCTTTTACTGATATTTCTTTGAACTTGTTTTAAGCCCCCCCTTGCATTTGCATCTGTTACTCCTCTGTACGTCTTTAGTGATTGGTTAACATCAAAAAGCAAAATGTATTCAACAAATTACATATGGGATCTACTACATTTTGAATTTCTTTTGAAGGATGTGTGCGTGCGTGCGTGCGTGCGTGCGTGCGTGCGTGCGTGCGTGCGTGCGTGCGTGCGTGCGTGCGTGCGTGCGTGCGTGCGTGCGTGCGTGCGTGCGTGCGTGCGTGCGTGCGTGCGTGCGTGCGTGCGTGCGTGCGTGCGTGCGTGCGTGCGGTTATAGTCAATAGTCCATGGACAGATTTAAAATGACTTATACATTAATGATGGTTTACATGCCCACATTCATAAAGAAAAGACAAAAACCAAGAACTACTGAAACAATATATAAATGAATACATCAAAATTCAATATAATAAAAAATATAACCCTGCGTTTCCTATAGAGCTGATGTGTTGAATATTACATTTTCTTTATACACTTCCTGATTGGTGACTTTCAAGATATTGAATAAATTGTCCTCATAACTTAAAGAAACTGTATTTTCCTAGCAGGTTAACACTTCTCCATGGCTAGAACGTTGGAAAGACTGTTTAACTCTGGGAAGTTCAGTCTCTTCCAGGAAGTTGCTATACAGTGTGCACAAAATGACAATCTTTTTATTCACACCGGACACTCCTAACTCATCTGAAAATAGTCTGAGGATAAATACCCGTGGACAGACCGGCAGTTCGATAGAGATAATATCAGATACAGTTTGTATGACCTTTTCCCAGAATGTTTTAATTTTGGGGCAACTCCATAGGCAGTGTAATAAAGTTCCTTCTTCTTTTCTGCATTTAATACAGAAATCAGGATTATTGTTATCAAAGCGATGTAACAGGGCAGGAGTAATGTATGTGCATAATCCATTTAAAGGGGACCTATTATAAAAAACAGGTTTTCTCTTGCTTTAACATATATAAAGTGGTCTCCCCTCAGCCTGCCAACTCAGAGAAGGAGGATTTATTTAGCAAAAACAATCAAAAGCTTGTTTTTAAGACATTCAAGGCCTGTTTAAAATAGGTATTAGATGCCATAATAGGTCCCCTTTAAATTGTAATAGTTTCAATCTGGTGTTGATAGTCTGACATTGTGCATCATGACAGACGGTTTCCCAGTCAGCTTGAGAGATTTCTGCATTAAAATCGCTAGACCAAGCCAATCTTTTACTGTCCGAGGATTCTTTAGATGAATCTACAATCCTTTTATACAAAAAGGAAACCTGGCCCTGGAGATGATCTAGTATCGCCTTCTCCAGACTAGAAAGAGGAGGTTTATGAGGGATTGTTTAACTGCTGTTAGAATGTAGTTTCTAATTTGTAGGTATTTGAAGAAATGTTTTTTTAGGTATATTGTAATTCTTTTGCAAGTCCGCAAAGCTATAAAGAATATTATTGTCGTTATTATACGTATCCATAACTTTGCCAATCCCTCTAAAGCAGGGATTGTCATCCGGTGGTCCGCGGCCCTCTGGTGGTCCGTGGCGGTATTGCAGGGGGTCTGTGAAATTGTAAATGGAAAAACAATAATAATTTAAAAAATATATATTCTTTATACTCAATTTATTTTCCATTTACTATTCATTTTTGTGAATAATTTACCCATCCAAATTATGTCAAATGAGTGAGAGTGAACCTTGTAATATTATAAGCGCTCTTGGCTTCCTATTGTTCATTTTTCACTGACTATGTTTACACGCAGTCAAAATTCAGGTTATTGCTAATATTCCGGTTACTGAAACATTCAGAATATTCCGTTTTACATGGTAATTAATCATTCGGGATATCTGGATCAAACCAGCGACACACGGAGAACATCATGACGCAATTCCCGTCATTTCTGCTTCTTCTTCCTGTATCCAAATTCAAAACAAATGCTGCTTCACGCAACTTTTCTCTCACCTTCTTGTAAATCTTCTATCCCGGTACTTTCTACCGTCTACAAATGCAGAAATGTTCATATCCTTCATTATATTTATGAAGTGATTAGTCTCCTCCTGGTCTTGTGTTTATAAGAACTTCCTGGACTCAAAAGACCAGGATTCCTTGTGAACAGAGCATGTGCAGAAAACAGATTCATGTTCCGTTTGATGGGGATATTCCGTTTGGCGTTTACATGACCCAATATTCGGGTTTTAAAAACCTGAATATGAGCAAATTCGGGTTATTCAAAGGGGTTATTGGTGTTTACATGGCCGTGCAAATTCGGGTTATTGCCAATATTCGGGTTTTAAAAGGGTTATTGATGCATGTAATGTCAATGACAGTTTTTTTTTTATAGCACAAGGTGCAAATACAAATATACACTGATGCAAATAAATAGCCTATATAGGCCCATACTCTTATTTAAAAGCAAGGTGCAAAATGAAACAAACATCCCCAAAAGCAGTTGGTCCCCGAGTTGCTTCTTGGTTATAATGGTGGTCCCTGGAATAAAACCAGTTGAAAACCTCTGCTCTAAAGCCCGGGTCACCTCTGACTGGAGAACATGGATGGTCATAGTCTTAAAAAAGCACCCCCCACAACAGTCATGTGTGTTTGGGGCCGGTGGCCCCCGTTGTTAGACCGGAGCACGTTCTCAGGCCCCCGTTAGACCAGGCCGGTCCGCTGGAGGGGACGGCTGGGACTGAAGTGGCCTTTGGTAGATATGAGGGAACTGAGGAAGTAGGAGGTAAATTCACATCAAAAGATGGCCGGTTTCTCTCCATCCCTCACGCACTTCCACACAATCTTAGTCAGATTACTCAGTACTCTCTATTTGTCCACATTTCGGTTGGAGTGTTTGGTCGGTGTGAATGAGAGACATCAAAGCTCAAGCTTCTCTTGTCTTTTTTTTGTCTTAATTCAACACATGGACCTAACACACACGTGCACGCCCACCAGTGTCCTGTCAGAGGTGTTGGTCTGCACCAGCGGCGGCCAGATGAAAGCTCCAGCCCTCTTTCTGCCCTGATGTCATCCCCCTCTCCCTCCGTCCAGATCCCTACGCCTCTCTCTCGGTGCGAGCGGGTCAAAGTAAACCCTCTCCCACTACAGAGAGCCGCCGTACAAGCGGTGGACCTTTTGAGCTCCGTTTGAATTCCCATTCATCTTTTCCCCCCGTCCCTCTTTCTCTTCATCCCAGAAAGACTCATAAAAGATCAGAGAAACGGAGGATAGAGAACCCAGTTGTTGCCGCGCTGATGGGATTGAATGACAGTGTTGCTGCTGGAGCTGTAAATAGTTACTCTTGAATTGTAGGGGAAAAAAGATCTGTGAGGGTCTGAAAAATTAAACAGTAGCTGTAATACATTCTTAAAGGGATCAGCTTTGTGGTGCAATCAATTATCATCAGTGACACATTTTCTATTTTTCCCTTTCTCTTGTTTTTAAAATGTCAGAAAGCAACAGAACATTTACCTCGTTCATTTCTAGATTTAAGTGATTTGTTTAACTGAGAATTTTGACATCCCAAACCAATACGAATGATTTAAAAGGTCCACAGCTTCTGTTAACACTTGAACACTTTGTCAACACTAAGTATTGATCCAGTTTTTGTGTGTCTATTGTCAGACGTTTGTCAGCTGTTGACTTTTCCAGAACTACAACAACTGAAAGGAGATGCCTGCACAAACAGTCCTTTACATCAACTTTTTGTCCACATACAATCTCCAAATTGCCTCCGTTTGTCCGTTAGGACTTCATCCAGCTTCACTTAAGTGGAATAATATTTTTGAGTCTTGCCAGAGGCTTAGAATAGCGATTGCCATTGACGTAGGTCAGTTGTGCCAAGTGCTAATATTTATTAGCACATTTTGCTACAAAGGCATGTTCCATGTTCACACAAGACTGTTCTGATTCACATTGTTTTGGTCCCTAACAAATGTTTAAGCTCATTACCATGTACCAATAGAGCTCGAGCTGTTGTTACTTTACTCTGATTACCTTCAGTTTAACTGACTTTATGCAGATGGATAAAGACTTTAATTCCACCTATAGAGGGAATGCGCATGACGTCACAGATGAGACTTCACAGCGGGTTACGCCCACTGAGTGTCAGAAAGACCGAGTGTCAGAAAGACCGAGTGTCAGAAAGACCGAGTGTCAGAAAGACCGAGTGGCAGCGTCAGAAAAAAAATAAGCTTAAGAGAGACAAATGGATCGCTCCAATTCACAGAAACAACTGGATTCCAGGCACCGAAACGTGGATTTGTGGTTCCCATTTTGTATCAGGTAATGTTGGATTTTTGGGTAGCTAACGTTAAACGGTCAAATCATAAAGTTCAGTGTCCTCATCACTTTAATTTCTACAACAAATCCTGCCTTGAAGTCGGACCAAGCGTCCAGACTTTTGTAAGCCTTCAAGCTTTGCTTTGTGTATTTCCCCAGCGTAGAAATTAAGTACATATAAATATCAGGAAACTGGATTTGTGGCCAAATATTAATGTCCATGGACCACTGGTTCTTGGTAACTGTACCAAATATTAATGTCCATGGACCACTGGTTCTTGGTAACTGTACCAAATATTAATGTCCATGGACCACTGGTTCTTGGTAACTGTACCAAATATTAATGTCCATGGACTAGGGCTGAACGATTAATTGCATTTGCGATAATATCGCGATGTGATAAAACGAGATTTTCTAACCGCAAAGGCTGCGATTTGACCAGTCACGTGATCTGGTCACGTTGCCGGCAAGGAAAAAAAGTCAACAGTGCCGCGTGTCTGCCTGTAACCTACTGTATCTACCGTGGCCTCAGTGTTAGGGCTCGGCCAGGCAGGGCTTTATAAATATATGGGCTTTATTATTATTTAGTATTAAATATATGAGCGCGGAGTCGGCGTGGCGAGGAGCTGGGCGCGGCGCCGAGCACGAGCCGGGCGGGCAGTCGCGCTGTGAAGCCGGATTTATGGTTCCGCGTTAAATCGACGCAGTACGTTGTGCGTACCGCGTACCCTACGGCGTAGGTTCTGCGTTGGTGTAACGCTGAACCATAAATCAGCCTTAAACCACCTGCAGCCCGTCAGCTCTCCGGAGAAGTTACAGAGCGGCTGCGAGTTGCTGGTTCGTTTTGTTAACTCTGTGAGCTTTATTGGTTTGTTTGTTAGTTTGCTGGTGGTTTTTTTTCTCTCTGTGATTTTTGAGTTATTTATGAAGACGTTCTGAGTTCCCTGTGAGCAGTACTCGAGTTGAAGGGGGATGAAATAAAAAACGGTCAAAATCATCCCCTCCTGAAATAAAAACAGTCCAAATCATCCCCCCTGTAAAACTGTCATCCCCCCTTTCCATCCCTTATGTCATTTCATCAATGAATGTGGTTTTACTGCTATTTCAACATTTAGAGTCATCACCAGAAAAATAACTTATTTGACAATTTTCACCTGTTTCAAGTAAATTTTCACTTGAAATAAGTAGAAAAATCTGCCAGTGGAACAAGATTTATCTTCTTATTACAAGCAAAAAAATCTTGTTCCCCTGGCAGATTTTTCTACTTATTTCAAGTGAAAATCTACTTGAAACAGGTGACATTTTTTGTTTTTTCCAGTGATGAGTCTTGCTTTAAGTGTAATGAGATTTTATTTTTACTAAAATGAGACATTTTAACTAGAAATAAGACAAATATTCTTGTTAAGATTCTGAGTTTTTGCAGTGATCCATTTTCCTTATCCTGTGAAGGACAGAGTCATATTGATAAGTTCAGAAAAGTGTTTTTTATTGTTGTGTTTTGATGTATTTGATGTAAGCCCAGTGGATATTTAAAGCTTACAGAAGGCTGCATTTAACTGCTGCTATGTCATTCCTGCAGTATTTCTGCAGGTGTTTTGGTCACTGCTATTATTTGTTATATATTTTATTATTTGTAATCAGCACAAATTATCTGTCCCCATATGATCAAATCCACCCTCCCCCCTGATTTTTTTTTTACAACTCGAGTACTGCCTGTGAGGAAGGTTTTTTGTTCCCTGTGGGAGTTTTTCTGTGTTTTTCTATCAAACTACGCCTCGTTTTGCCTAAAGTTTAACCCGGTTTGGTGTCGTGCGATTGGGTTCAGAGAGAACGACCCATGTGTAGACGTGTTAAAGAGGTAAAGGCACAGATTTGTTTTCTTTATTATTGTAATCTGTGCTTTAAATAAATCTGGCAATGTTTATTATAAAACAGACTGATTTATTGCTTGTGTAGTTGAAAAATACATGAGAACAGGACCTTGAAAAAAATAATCGCATATTAAATCGCAATCGCAATATTGAGGAAAAAAATCGCAATAAGATTATTTTCAAAAATCGTTCAGCCCTACCATGGACCACTGGTTCTTGGGGTAACTGTATCAAATATTAATGTCCATGGACCACTGGTTCTTGGTAACTGTACCAAATATTAATGTCCATGGACCACTGGTTCTTGGTAACTGTACCAAATATTAATGTCCATGGACCACTGGTTCTTGGGGTAACTGTACGGGTCACTGTCAAGTCCAACTGACTTTAATTTAAGCTGATAATCAGCTGTTATCCCGTCTTCTCCACTAGTTGCAGCTGTTTTTACCACTCAGTGCAGTAAGGGGGCTGGTCCAGTGGGGAGGTGACATCAATGAAGACTCTCTATTAGCTGACTGCTTGAACTCAGAAATGTAGTTATTGTGATTGTCCAGTCAATGAAACTGTCATTCACACAGCTGGTTCAAAGGGGCTTTTCCCGACGACTGGGAGATGGTTCTCTTCTCTTCTCTTCTTCTCTCCTCTCTTCTAGATACAGTAACCTTTTTGCATATAAGCCCGGCATTATTAGCCGTTCAGAATGTCTCAAGCCCCAGGGATGATCGTTAACTCCAGAGCGGATATTTCATGGTTGTAGTTTGGAATCCCTGTAATAAATAGCAGCTTTTCTCAGTCATTCCCAGCCAGCTGTGCTGCAGCAGCTGGAGACATTCGCTCAGTTACTATTTCTTAATTTCTCACTCAATCTGATTAATTTATTTCATTATTTATCAGGCACCATATCTATCAATCAATCAATCCAAATTGTTAAGTTAGGTGGAAGTATTTTTCTCTCTCTTTTTAGCACCATTGTCATATTTATTTTCTTTGAATCAAAAAAGAATATGACTATCGGTGTTTGACGACAGATATTTTGTGTTATTTTATAACTTTGTTGTATTTTTGTTTGTTGTTTTTTTATTGCGTTTATTTGAAATAAAGTATTGTTTTTAATCGCGTAATTTGTAATTTTTTAATTATTACATTAATTGAAATTTGATTTCTTAGGAAAAAGGGACAGATAAAATAAGCTTATTCTTCTTTCTGTTCCCTTTCATTCAAGGAAAGAGATTTGTTGTAATTATATTGAACTGTGTTGTTTTCTTTTAATGAATGAAATAAAGAATAAAAATGAAAAGAAATATCACTAGAATATCAGTTATTGAGATATAAATTATTGGCGGAGGGTAGACGGGACGTGTAATCGGTGGCAATTTAACGGCAAAAGGCAGTTTAATGGATTTGATCAAAGTTATGTGACTGCACAAATAAAGCAAGTAGTTTACAGTTTAATCGTCATATACGGACTAACTTTGTCAGTGCTCATGACCTCCTTGCTGCAGTCTGTTCTGAGCCTGTTCTGGGGTTGTTTTGCTGCTTGTCGAGGTTTTGTTCAGCATTAGGTCATCATGTGATTCATAAACTTGGTGTTTTCCTGCCGTCCGTAAGGCCCATGTGTTTTCTGTGAAGCTGCACTGCACATTGTGCAGAGTTACAGAGCAGCTCTGCTGCGGTGGATCCAGCTCTGCCACCATCTGTTTGCGTGCGTGGGTGTGTTCTGTTCCTGCAGCCGTGATATAGAATTTGAGGTTAAGATTAAAGATTGTTTTTCAGTTTGCAAACGTTTTCAGGCTTCTTACGTATGCGTCTCCGTCCCTGCGGTTCCAGCAGAGGCCGACCAAATTGGAGGCCAGCGTTGGCTGGGAGAGCAGGCCTGGTGGTCAGCTGCTTCCTCGAAGTGACAGGGCTCCGCCGGCTGCTTCCCCTCGGCCTGGCTAACCCTAACCCTAACCGCACAACCAGCTCACTGCTGGCGTTTTGGGATTGTTTTTCTTTTTTCTTGAAAGGCCATGCACCCCAAACGATAAGAATGACTTCATTGCTGTGATTAGCTTCTGTCCCTCAGAGGTGCATGAATGTGTTTGACTGTGAGCCCCTCTGAGGCTTTTCTTGTCATAGCCGATAGTTTTAATCAAAGGAAGAGCAGATATGGTTTTTATAGGAATCCTTTTCAGATTGATGAGGATAAATGAGTGAATGCAGTATTGCATGATGCAGTGGGGAACCTTCAGGGCCTTCTATGCCTTCAGAGAAGGCCTACAAAAAATAAGAAATAATAATACATGTAATAATAATGATAATAAGTATTCAGTAAAAAGAATATATTTTTTTTTATTTCTATCTCATTTAATTTATTACAATATATTCAAAAGATCTTCTCTCTATGTTCTAAATTTAAAGGGGACCTATTATGGCATCTAATCCATATTTTAAACAGGCCTTGAATGTCTTAAAAACAAGCTTTTGATTGTTTTTGCTAAATAAATTAGAAATTCAGCCTCTAAACCATGTCTTTATCTTCCCATTCTCTAACCTCATTATCTATGCAGGATTCTGAGTGGGCGGGGCTATGATAATGAGGCTCTGTGCTCATTGGCTGCCTGAATGACGCAATACACCGCTACGGAAAAATGTTGGAAGCTCCGGCTGTTACCATTACCGTGTCATAACTGCATGGGATGCGAGGGAGCGTCAGTGACAAAATCAATTCCATTGCTTTATTTTCTATTGGATTGTCCTAACTGGACGCAGCGACGCGGCACAACGCGCCGTTTTGAGCTGAACATTTGTCGGACGCCCTGCTTCTATTTTCTTCCTGTTGCTTGCGTTGAAAGCCGGTTGAAAGCATTGTAGGAAACAGTCATGATGAGGAACGGCTGATCCAGTTAGTTGAAATGAGAAGTTATCTCTATGATTCCTCCTCATTTCACTACAAAAACCTCAATAAAGTGGCAGCTGCTGGAGGGAGATGGACAAAGAGCGTCCGATGTCACGCAGTGCTACGATAGTCGGACGCTCATGCAGTTACACGGTTTTATAGTTGTGGGCGTGGTTTGCATTTTGGTTACGTAACGACGGGAGCAGAATCTTATTGGCTCGTAGATCCACATCACACTGGACGGCTCATCCGGGCGGCTGTACAGACACTGCAGAATTTGGTTGATTTCCTTCTTCTCTGAGTTGGCAGGCTGAGGGGAGACCACTTTATATATGTTAAAGCAAGAGAAAACCTGTTTTTCATAATAGGTCCCCATGTGCTGAAAACCTGTTATCCAATCAGAATGGTCCGTCTCTATTAAGGCCCGGTTAGCTGCTCATTCATTGGTCAGGACTTCACCAATCCCGGGGAAGGCCCAGCTATGTGTTTTGGTGTGGAGAGTGACGGGCAAATCCACCAATCACGGTTTGATTTCAAGTGGGGGGGAATAAAACAAAAGATGGTAGGCCTTCATGAAGTCCCAACATCAAATCTCTGCACAGTGAAATCTTTGCACTTGTTAAACCCTTTCAATTCATTGTACTGTTGCTTTTTTCTGCGGGGATTTCTTGTCTCTGATGAGGTGAAGGCCCAGTGCAAAGTACAACGTGTGCAGCTTATATTTATTCTGATGAAATATTAGTTAAAAGGTTAATAGTTCACACAAATATTGGAACAGTTTCCCACAAAAGAAAAAGAACCAATATGAAGTTGACATTGAGGGTGAGTGACCTGTGTGACTGAGGCAGCAGTGCAGGTCATCTGTTCCATCTGCTGCAGGTAAATGAAGAGGTTAACTGAAACCACCTTTGAGCTCCAGCATGAGTGTGTTATCGTTCACTCAGATAAAGATGCTGTTCATCTCTGAATGCTGGTCAGCCTATTGTCTGCGGTGCCAGACATTGTTAGAAAAGGACCTGGACTAACTTCTCCTCATAATCCCCCTTCATCTGTCCTTGTTTGATGCCTGTCTTCTTCTCTTCCGCTCTGTTCTTTCTTTCCCCCCGTCTCACTGACTCTCTTTTTCCATTCCTTCTCCTCCTGTGTTGTTTGATGTCCTGGAGGACGGCAGACAAGCGTGCTGACACATGCCCACCGCTTCCATTTTTGCCTTGGTTTAGTAAGCCTTTTTTTTCTTTTTATTCAAAAACAGAAAACAACAGCCCCCCAGAAAACCACAGATAACCATCTTCACATTTGTCCCTGCGTTTGCTGTTTTCCTCGGGGCTGAGCCCCGTCAGATGTTGTGGATAAGAGACACCTGCTGCAGCGCTGCAGCTCAGCTGTTTGGGTGCGTGATGGCTGAGCAGGTCCGGGTGTTTGGGCAGGGACAGGACTTTAAAGGCTGGGAAGACAAAGCCGGGGAGAAGCTGAGCATGAATAGAGCTGAGGATCTGTTGGCCTTTCAGATCTGCTCACTTCCTTGTTGTTGAAGGCCGCCGTGTTGTGGCTACAAGGAAACCAAAGCTCTGTTATCTAGTGATTTCCTTCAAATGAAGTAGACGGCAATAGGATAGACGATGCATTAAGAGTGAACTGCCAGTAAAAATGTTTTGGAGTTTGGACGTCTTTGGCCACGGTTACACACTGACTACGTTTACATGCAGTCAAAACTCGTGTTATTGCTAATATTCCGGTTACTGAAACATTCGGAATATTCCGTTTACATGGTAATTTATTTCTCTTTGTCTTACCATTAAGCAGCTGAGATTTCTATGCTATTCTATTTGAAATACATTTGTTCTGAAATCCCAACCCAGGACCAAGCAGCTGCTCTATTTTGCTCTTTGAAGTTTGTTTATCACGTCTGCTGTGGCGGTAGTCAAGAGTCGACAAGATTAAAGCTTCTGTCCTCCCGAATATTAAACTGCATCTTGTTGTACATTCAATATTCAAAGTGACTGAGCTAATATCTTGGTTGAGATGGTAGACATTTCTGTGTCTGAGGTTGCAAAGCTTTCACCAAACCCAGGCAACCATCCCATAAACGGCTCCATCGGTGCTGCGCTGGATCTCAGCGGTGGGGATGGTTGTCATGGGGCTGATTTATAGCGTTTATGTACAAGGTGTTTTTCACAACCAACGTGCTGTTCTGGTGGCCATGATGAAACCGACTGGTGGGTCAGGTCTTCTCTCGAACTCATCTACCGGTTTAGTGGGACGGATCAGCGTGGTATTTAGGGTAGGGCAATAACCTGACACATATTAACAACAAGTTATTTGCTCAACAAGCCTTGTCATCTTCATCGGGGTTTTCCTTGCCTGATTCAACACATTAATACCAAGAGCTGACTTGTGCAACATTTCCAGGCTCATTTGTGCAGAACAAAAAGAAGCCTTTCCTTGACGAGGCTGAACCAGAGGGTGGTGTGGTTTCACAGACTCTCATACCCATTTGATTGTCGTGTTATATCTATTTCATTCATAAGGGGTGAGCACATATATATAGAGGTTCTGCATTGATGTCACTTCCCCACTGGACCAGTCCCCTTACTCACACTGAGTGGTTAAACATCAGCAAAAACAGCTGCAACTAGTGGAGAAGACGGGATAACAGCTGATTATGGGCTTAAATTAGCGTCAGTTGGACTTGACAGTGACCCGTACAGTTACCAAGAACCAGTGGTCCATGGACATTAATATTTGGTACAGTTACCAAGAACCAGTGGTCCATGGACATTAATATTTGGTACAGTTACCAAGAACCAGTGGTCCATGGACATTAATATTTGGTACAGTTACCAAGAACCAGTGGTCCATGGACATTAATATTTGGTACAGTTACCAAGAACCAGTGGTCCATGGACATTAATATTTGGTACAGTTACCAAGAACCAGTGGTCCATGGACATTAATATTTGGTACAGTTACCAAGAACCAGTGGTCCATGGACATTAATATTTGGCCACAAATCCAGTTTCCTGATATTTATATGGACTTAATTTCTACGCTGGGGAAATACACGAAGCAAAGCTTGAAGGCTTACAAAAGTCTTGACGCTTGGTCCGACTTCAAGGCAGGATTTGTTGTAGAAATTAAAGTGATGAGGACACCGAACTTTATGATTTGACCGTTTAACGTTAGCTACCCAAAAATCCAACATTACCTGATACAAAATGGGAACCGCAAATCCACGTTTCGGTGCCTGGAATCCAGTTGTTTCTGTGCATTGCATCTATCGCAGCGATCCATTTGTTTCTCTTAAGCTTATTTTTCAGCAGTCTGTAAAACGATAACTCAGATTTCTTGCTAAATCTATGAGTACAGTCGATCGCACAACAGCTCATTCTCATTTGAGATGTTTTCCAGTTGCTCAAACTGAATGTTTACACTGCCACTCAGTCTTTCTGCCACTCAGTCTTTCTGCCACTCAGTCTTTCTGCCACTCAGTCTTTCTGACACTCAGTCTTTCTGACACTCAGTGGGCGTAACCCGCTGTGAAGTCTCATCTGTAACGTCATGCTCATTCCCTCTAAACTCACACATATGTTTTCTCATCAGGTTGTCAGCGTCCCATCGGTCTGTCCAGAGGAAAAGCCAAAGTGTGTTACTATAGCGGCTGGTACTACTGCCAGAGCTGCCACCAGGACAACTCCTTCCTCATCCCGGCACGCCTGCTGCACAACTGGGACACCAGCAAGCACAAGGTGGGGAAACACGGACGCACGTGGAGAAACGCTCACTTTAAAGAGGATCAGCTGATCCACAGAGGCTGAAACATCAGCATCGTCCTAACAACCCTTGCTGATTGTGAATATGGTGCCACTGTTTTCCAGTAGGAGGAGGTTTTATTGGACATTTTCCTCGCTGAGTGCTGCTTGATACCTTTCATGTCAGTACTCTTATGCACTTTCATACTAGTACCTACTCAGCACAACTCCACTCGCCACGCCTTACCCTCGTTTATTTTCGATACCCAGATGAGAAGTAGGAGGTTGTAGTAAAGCTGCTTTGACATATTTGATTGTGTGATCTAAACGAAGAAGACAATTGATAGAATTTTTTGATTGAAATTCTTTATTCAGTCACATCACACTACAAACATTAAACACAAACATTATCGAACAATAGTGAGTGAAAAGGCACAGGCAGAAGCATAGTGCTTATATTAATGCCTGTCCTACATACAAACAAACAATAGCAAAATGAATATATATATATATATATATATATATGTATATATATATATATATATATATATATATATATATATATATATATATATATATATATAAATATCAGAGAACAGCAAACAAAAACAAATAAATATTAACCTTTGTAGCTTTCAAAGATTGCTCTACAAATCTTTTTTTTGTAAACCGAAAATGAGCTGCACATTCATAAATCTAGGTTAGCGTCATTCCATAGTTTAACTCCCACAACAGATATACGTCTCCTTTTAGTCTCTTTTCTAGCTTTTTGTACAACAAATTTACAAACATCACGCTAATTATATTTTGACTCATGTATTGAGAAAAACCTTTGTACACAAACAGGGAGTAACTTTAATCAGGCACAACAGCTCTAAAGCTCACAAATGAGCATGGTAAATCCTGATTGTTTAATCTGTACCAAACATCAGGCTTTTGCTTCTAATTTAATTTTATTTAACCTTTATTTAACCATGCAAGCAAATTAAGAACAAATGTCTTATTTACAAGTGCAGCCTATTACAAGTGCAGCCTACAATTTAAGAACGGTATTTACTATGTGAGCTCTCCCGTTCCCCCCAGGTGTCTAAACAGGCCAAGGAGTTCCTGGAGTTCGTGTACGAGGAGCCGCTGCTGGACATCCAGCAGCTCAACCCGTGCCTGTACCAGCACTGCGAGGGTCTGAGCAGCGTGCTGCGTCTGCGCCAGCAGCTGCAGTCGCTGCGGGCCTACCTGTTCAGCTGCAGGGCCGCCGTGGCCGAGGACCTCCGTCGCAGGTACGTACGCCGCCTCACGTCTGCACGCGTGCTCCCACTGCACGTCGTCCTCACTGCAAAAACTCTAAATCTTACCAGGAATATTTGTCTTATTTCTAGTTAAAATGTCTAATTTTTAGTCAAACAATTTCATTACACTTAAAACAAGAGTCATCACCAGAAAAATAACTTGTTTGACAATTTTCACCTGTTTCAAGTCAATTTTCACTTGAAATAAGTAGAAAAATCTGCCAGTGGGACAAGATTTATCTTCTCATTACAAGCAAAAAAATCTTGTTCCACTGGCAGATTTTTCTACTTATTTCAAGTGAAAATCTACTTGAAACAGGTGAAAATTGTTGCTTTTTCCAGAGATGAGTCTTGTTTCAGAACCAAGCAAGGTTCAGCAGCGTTCAGTTATTCTGCTCCTCACCGGTGGAACAAACTTCCTGTAGACCTGAGGTCTGGTCCAACTGTAGATCCTTTAAATCGGGCCTAAAAACATTACTGTTTACTCAAGTGTACTCTTAAATTAAACTTACCTGCTGTACTCTACTGCCCTTATTTTTAACAGCTTGTGCTTTTTATTATTTTGCTTCTTTTCTTATCATCTTATTCTAAATTTTTTCAGTCTTATTTGTTATTTACTGTCTAATTATGTCTTGCCGCTTTTAATGTCAATGTAAAGCACTTTGAATTACCTTGTGTTGAATTGTGCTATATAAATACATTTGCCTTGTTTTAAGTGTAATGAGATTTTTTTTTTTACTAAAAATGAGACTTTTTAACTAGAAATAAGACAAATATTCTTGTTAAGATTTTGAGTTTTTGTAGTGCTGCTTTTCTACATTTTTGCACTTTTGACCTCTTGAATCTGTGTCTCCTTGCAAAACACTGTCCTGAACTGCAGGCGGTGTTTTAAAGATGTTATTACTACCTTACAAAGAAAGTTAATATTCATTTCACTTACAACTAGTGTTGCCAACCGTCCCTTGAAAAACAGAATCGTCCTGTATTTCTAAACTAAAGTCCCGTATTGAGCTGAAAAGGGAAACACTTTGTCCCGTATTACTGTGAGAGTCAGAAAATAGTCATAAAATGCCAATGGAAAATGGCATTGAGCTGTTGAGTTCATAAGTTATTTTTTTCTGTTTTACTACAACTGTAGCCTACAGACATGGCCTTTGAGGCACAAATATGTTTACAAGTTTTCTACAGACTTTCTGTTTGCACTTTTGTTATTGCACTAAAAATGTGCACTATTACAGGATGGATGTTTTGCTTTCTTTCTATTGTTTTATATTCATTTATACAATTTTAAGTTAAGCAGGACAGGTTTCTGTTTAAGAAAGATACTTATTTTATTCAGTTCATTTTGTTATTTTGTATTAAAGTGAATTGCTGGATAATAATTAGTTTTCCATGTGTTCATGGCATTTAAAAATATGCATCTAATTCAATTCAGGTTTGAGTCAAATAGTTAGTGTTGAAATGTGTTGTGTGAAGATCAACCTGCGCTGGATGCCTTGGAAGATGTGAGGGATTTTGTGCATAAACTAGAAACTTAGTTGATGGTACTGTTAAATCACATGAATGTAGCATGTAAACGCGTGTTTTACGTTGCAGTTTGAAGCTGATGAGGTGAAAGTATTCAGGGTTTGACCAGCAGTGAAGTCTCGTGACTTTAGTTTGGTTTTCTCTGTGTTGTTGTGTTTTTTAGGAACATTTTGAGGGCCATGCAGGAGAAAAAATATTTGAGAGGGGAAGATTTTTTTTTTATTGTGCACTTCGAGAAAAAAGCCAAATAAGTCGAAATTTCGCCTTTTTTCTCAACATTTCAACTTTATTCACAAAATTTTGACTTTTTTTCTAAACATTTCTACTTTTTTCTCAAAGTGCATAATAAAAAAAAAAATCTTCCTCTAAAATATTATTTTTATTTTTCTCCTGCCTGGCCCTAATGCTCTTCCGTAGATTTGAGAATAATTCAGCACTTTTCATAACCTTGAAATAATTGTTATCATAAGAACTGTTAATATCTTGAGCGATGCACTTTGTCTGAGTTTATGTGCACAAATCACCTCCATTTTTATCCTCATTCAGTTGTGCCTGTGTGTGTGTATAATGTGTATAAATATGTGTCTGTGAGTGTTTACGTTGCTGCATGTGACGGTCAGGGGGGGGACTGTTTATCTTAGCGGGGTCTAGTCTCACTGATTGATGCCTCTCGTTCAGATCCAGGTCACTAATAGATTCAGGTTCAACAGAGTATTTTCAAAGCAGGATGAACAGATAGACTTGAATTTCATTTACACATCCAGAAAGGACAAAGAGGAGATGACATGAGATGTTCCTGATCAACACTTTTGATAATCAATCAACTAATGCAACTGTTTGTAACCGCAGATCAGCACCATAAAACAGTTGGTATTTCTGAGAGAAGCCCCAAACGAACATTTGAATCGTCATATATTGCGATGGAGAGCAGCATGGTGCGCTGTGTTTACTCCTGTCCCATTAGCTGTACCAGTCAGCTCCTCTCCACTTCCAAACACTGCAGGATCGATGAGGACCGTGGCTCTAAAAACTTCCCAAACTCATCACTCTGCTTTAGGGGGATCTGTCTGGAGATCTTTTGTGCGTACAGACAGAGAACTGTGGACACACACATAAACACACACGGCTCTAAAAGCTGGAAGGTTTTTTTTAACAAAGATGACCTTTGTAACAGCCAAGGAATCTTTGATCTGCTTCATATGCTGAGTAACAACTGTTGTTTTAATCTACATCCTTTATTCTGTTACCGTTGTGGCTCGTTACTCTGTGGTTTCTGGCTATTAGTGGTTGCGTTTGTGTCGCTTTTGTCTCATTAAAAGATAACAGACGGGTGTGCTCTCCCTGCCTTTAGTGTTTCATTTTGAAGAGCACTCAGGAGAATCTTTTTAAGTCAGAGTTTCTCTTTATGGTCCTCAACTTCTTATAAGTTCATGGTTTTTAAGTGATTTGACATTTTGCATCATCATACTGATCAAGAAAACCAGTACGATCATGGGTTACAGTTCAACAAGGAAGTTTCTTTCTATTGTGTAAAAAGTTATGCAAATAGAAACCATAAAAATCCGATGCGAGATGATGCTTTGGCATTTCTAACAATATCCCAGTGTACTTGAGGTTGTTTCCATTATCTGTCTCCGGGGATAAAAAAACCAACAAAAACCAGTGAATTTGTGGTCATTGAAAGCTGAACTGTTGTTGTGTGTCATCACTGAAGATGAACATGTCAGTAATGTGTCTTGTGTGTGTTGACAGGATCTTCCCCAGAGAATACCTGCTCCAGCACATCCACCTGTACTCCCTGGCCGACCTGCAGCAGGTACAAACACAACAATACCACCAACGTTTGTACAGAGCTGGACCTTGACCTGAGACGTGATGCAGAACTGCTCCCACCTCTTCAGGGGTTTGACTTTAGTACCAGGCTCAGGAGATGATGGCTCTCTGGAATCTGCTTCACATCTGGGAGTTATGAAGAATTTAAAATCAGTTTGGCATTTCCATGTGGTGTCTGATTAGGAGATCCCTACCTGTCAGAATGGTCTGTAGTTTTCACACATGCAAACAGAAAGCATTCTTGCACTTGCACTGGCATTCACATCTTCATCAGGATGCCCGTCCATCGCTGAGACCTTTGTGTATCAGCCCTGTTAGGTTAGATTAGATTAGATTAGATTAGATTAGATTGAACTTTATTGTCATTACACATGTTAAAGTACAGGGCAACGGAATGCAGTTAGCATCTAACCAGAAGTGCTTGTGCAGTGAAATAAATACAATACATATACACAAATATATAAATATGTAGGTACACAGTTCAGATGAATAAATACTGTTGTTATAAGGTGCAGGTAGACATGAATGAATGATAATATATATATTATAAACAGATGAGATGTGATTATATGATTTACAACAGATTTGAGTTACAGTATGTACATGGGTGATTGCAGCATTCCCAGTGTGGAAGTATTTACAGCAGTGCGTACGGTGGCCGACAAGGGCCAAACGCACTGCAACGGCCTAATGCGTCTCAGTTAAGGAAAACGGCTTCAAGTACAGAAATGATTCAAATTCACAAACTCAAAACGAGGTACAAAAAGAGGAACGTGGTGCAAATGAAAAAACCTGCTGCAAAAAACAAAGACAAATGCAGCATCATCAAACGCTGCAAATAGAGAAATGATGCAAAGCACAAAACGATATAAAACAAGAAACCATCTTCAAAAGAAAAACGCTTCATAACCGGTCACTACAACCGGAAGTGGATGTAGAGAGAGACCGAACAGCTGACTGTAACGTTAAAATATAATAAAGAAACGTCTCGTAATGTACAGCGTTGTACAGTGATATAAACATCTTATATAAATATAGTCAGATAAAAATCACATTACCGTTCCCGCTGTATGTTTAAACCATGAATGTAAACACTGGTTCAGTCAGCTGTTCGGTCTAAGACTATAAGATCTATAAGACAAATATTCCTGGTAAAATTTTGAGTTTTTGCAGTGTGTGACTAATGTCAAATTTAGAGCGGAAAAACGAGCTAGCTAGCTGTTTAAGAAAAGAAAATTCGTTGTGAAATTGACTTGGCTATTTCAAATTAAACCCTAGTTAGACCTGATGGATAAATTAGTGACAATAAGGAAGCCTAAAGCTGGAGATTGTAACGTTCCAGCTCGGCCTAACGTTACTCCTTCCACGTCTGACGAGGCCAAAGTTTCATCAACCGTAAACACATGTAGCTAATAACCCAGTCAGGAATATGTTAATAAGGTGATATAAGCAGAATAAAACACATTCAAAAGTTATTATAAGCCAGGCTTAAAACTTGACACATTAAAAAAAGGGAAAAAATAAGAATTCCAAGCGGGTCCTGCTCTGTTTTTCTGAAGTGTGCTGAAGGGAGTCCAGTTAAGTTTTGTCCCATTTGTTTTTTGTCTGAGACTCTGGTTCCATAGCTCCATTGTTCAATGGGACTCGTTCTTTTGTTTGTTTGAATTCTTTTTCTTTATTTAACTAGATATTGTTTCACTGGTCTGAGCAGAATGGGCTTTGACCTGCGACCAGGGCAGAGAAAAGCACCAACATCTTACACCTTTCCCTTGTTTTGTGGGATTTATGGGCAAAAACAAGTCTGATTAATTTCTCTTCAGGGATTAATGATTGAATCAATCTCCCTGAATGATTCCCTAATGACTCTTTAAGTTAGAGTAACCTCTAATCTTCTTCTCTGGCCAGGCTCCATGTCTTAATAGTGATAAGAAGAGGTGTAACCTTCCAGTAGCCTTTGAAATGGATTTAGCCCTCCTTTTGTGTTTTGATCCCGGCAAAAGAAAGTAGCCTCAATGAAAGGAATCTGTTTCTGGCTCGGCCTCCAAATTCCAGCGTTGTCATAACTTGTAATTGCACGACTTGCCGATCTCTGTACTAGTTTATTAGGAGACTTTGATTTCAAGGATTGAAACATTTTCAGCTTCATATGGAAGACCATACGTTTTGCAGTAATAGATTCTCTGCTCTCAGAGAAGTTCAGCTTCCACCCGGCAAACTGAGTTGGGGGGTCCGAGGAAAGCGACCACAAATGACTGAAAAGTTCCTTTGTTTGTCATTATGTTCATTATGTTCCAGCCTGCCCCATTTTTTTCTTTCATCCCACTGTGACTCAGGGCCCGGCTTGAAACTCTCACGGTGAAAGGGAGCGGACTCCTCCTCCTCCTCCTCCTCCTCCTCCTCCTCCTCCTCTCCCACACTCTGTGTCCCTCCGCTTCACTAATTGGTCACATTCAGAATCAACAGGCAGAAAAACAAAGCGTGACATCCCTCCATTCTTCCCCACATCCCCATGGCTTCACACACGCTCAGCGCACATGTGTCTTTGTGTGTCTCTCTCCCTGCTAAAACTCCACAACTTTAGTCCAAACCCCCCTAAAACCACAGATTTAGTACTAATTTCAACAATGGGAGTCGTTGGAAGACTCCGCTCAATCCCCTCTTCTCTTCTCCTCCCCCTCTCTCTTAGAGATTCTCCAGCACTTTGCCTCTTAATTGGTTTTCCATATTAACAAGCTTGTTTCTTTTCATTCACGTCCTGAATAAAATGACGCACTTAATCAACGTGGCTTTTTTTGTTCCAGCTCGGAGGTCAGTGGAGGCTGAGCTCCTCTGGCTTAAGCTTGGACCAAACTAGTCTTTTTACCTCCTGACAAATAGCTTCCACCCATATCCCCCATTAGGAGTCGGCTCATTTTGTTGAAGCATATGTATTTGTGTAAGGACACACTGGCCTTTTCCCTCTAAGGATGTGTTGATGTGAGGCCTGAATGAGAGGAGCATGTTTGCGTGTGCGTGCAGCATGCTTCCCACAGTGACACCCCGGCATTCCCTTTATGCCAGACATTCCTCTCCACTCACACTTGTCCAGAAGCTACAGCAGCTACCAGAGGCCTCTTCACTAAAGCCATGTTCTCAGAAGGATGTCCAGTTTCCCATGATGACCTGGAGTGAAGGAGACCTTCAAAACTTGGAGACATGACACACACAACAAAAAACGAAACAATGATGCGTATCTCTGTGTGTTATTATTTATATATATATATATATATATATATATATATATATATATATATATATATATATATATATATATATATATATATGTGTGTATATATATATATATATATATATATATATATATATATATATATATATATATATATATATATATATATATATATATACACACATATATATATATATATATATATATATATATATATATATATATATATGTGTGTGTATATATATATATATATATGTATATATGTACCGTATTTTCGCAACCATTAGGCGCGCTGTGTGGAAAGGCGCACCCTCAGTTTTGTGTGTAATTTTTGGATTTAAAACACACAAACGGCGCACTGACCGAAAAGGCGCCGTCTACAGACACATGCAACACGCACGCACACACACACACACACACACACACACACACACACACACACACACACACACACACACACACACACACACACACACACACACACACACACACACACACACAAGTGTGCGTATTTTAAAAATAGAGTCTGGCCCTCGGCAGGAGGGTCCCCCCTTATGATCCAGGTCCTGCTCAAGGTTTCTTCCCTCCTAAAGGGGAGTTTTTCTTGCCACTGTTTGGCTTAAGGTTTTTCTTCCACTATGGGAGTTTTTACCTGCCATTGTTTATATAATAATTGCTCGGGGGTTTATGTTTATGTTTATGTTTATGTTCATGTTCTGGATCTCTGGAAAGCGTCTAGAGACAACATCTGTTGTATTAGACGCTATATAAATAAATAAAATTGAATCGAAAAATTGAGCAAAACTTAGTTTGATTGTACTTATTTAAATTATTACATTAATCATACCCATCGAAATCTTCATCCTCCGTTTCTGCGTTCATCAGAGCCTGATCAGCTGCGACGGGCAGAGCCCGCAGCTCTCTGGCCGCTCTGGTCATTTTCCGTGCCGTGCGGCCCCTCGGAAATGATGCCGGCTTTTGCAAAAGTCCGAACAACAGTCCAACCCAGCAGACACGTCAGCCCACGCATCTACAATCCTTCAACAGTAAATGACGGGGCCCGCCGCTCGGTCGGCGGATCTTCCGGCCTTCCGGTCCGCCTCTGCGGCGCAGCTCCCCCGGGAGCCACGTCTCCTTCTCGGTAGGGAGGCCGAGTCTCCCCGTCCGCTCCAGGTGTCTCGCCACGGAGCCGCCGCCGGGCAATCACGGGTGATTCACGCGCCCCCCTTCCCCCTTAACTTTTCATGGTGGCCTCAATTACGTCCGCCTTATGGATCCATGTTAAGTCAACGCAGCCCTACGCCGTAGGGTACGGCGTACGGCGCGTGTCGCAGGGTCAGATCACACAAACAATCACTGTTCCCTGCTTGAGCCAAAGTGAACTTAATGGATAACAGCTGGAGGGGATTCACTTTGTAACACAAATAATGTGAAAGCCAGACTGGAACTTGTCAAAATAAATTTCTAACGAGCCACAATGCTTCTGAGAGAATGTCTTTGGAGAGGTGAGGTTATACTGGAGCTGTTTGGGACGTAGCATCAGCTCCATGTTCACAGCAGTCTCCAATGATGAGTCCACATCGCTGCACGCTGATGAAACATGGACACGACTCGGTTCTGGAGCTGCTTTGCTGCGTCTGGCACAGGATGTCTTTAATATGTGCAAGTTCAATGAAATCTCAAGACTATTCAATTTTATTTGTATATCGTCTAATACAACAGATTTTGTCTCTAGATGCTTTCCAGAGATCCAGAACATAAACATAAACATAAACCCCCGAGCAATTATTACATAAACAATGGCAGGTAAAAACTCCCATAGTGGGAGAAAAGCCTTAAGCCAAACAGTGGCAAGAAAAACTCCCCTTTAGGAGGGAAGAAACCTTGAGCAGGACCAGGCTCATAAGGGGGGGCCCTCCTGCCGAAGGCCAGACTGGGGGAGTCAGGGACGTCAGCAACACACAGCAGGCATGTGGAAGCAGCAGCGGGATGATCAGAGGGGGGGAGGGGACGTCAGCAGCACACAGCAGACATCCATGTAGGCAGGTGGAAGCAGCAACGGGATGACTGGGGATGTGGGGGGGGGACCGGGTCCGCAGGCCAGAACGCAGCTCCCGAGTCTCCGGCCTGCAAACATGCACAAAAGAGAAAAAAGGGGAGCCGGCACAAGAAACTACAGGAACGATGGACAAAAATGATGGCTATGAGATATTTATAATAAATAAAAATGGAAATGGAGAAGAGAGGAAGGGAAGAGGAGAGGAGAAGAAGGGTGAGAGGCAACACCCAGCGGATCGTGTCGGTGCCCCCCTGCAGCATAGGCCTATAGCAGCATATCTACCACGAAGCTATGTTTGAGATTAACTATTATAGTCTTGTTCTATACCTGCAGCTATGACTACTGACTCTAACACACTAGAGTTTACACTACCTAGAGATTTACCAACACCAGCTAGAGGTTTACTAAACACTAACTATAGGCTTTACTAAACAGAAAGGTTTTAAATTTAGTTTTAAAGGTGGAGGTGGTGTCAGCCTCCTTAACCCAGATTGGAAGTTGGTTCCATAGTAATGGTGCCTGATAGCAGAACGCCCGCCCTCCAAATCTACATTTGGATACTCTAGGAACTACGAGTAAACCTGCACCCTGGGAGCGGAGAGCTCTGCCAGGAACATAAGGCACTATCAGGTCTTGTAAATACTGCGGAGCTGAGCCGTTTTGGGCTTTATATGCAAGTAATGAAATTTTAAATTGGATTCTGAATTTTACGGGTAACCAATGGAGCGACGCTAACGCTGGAGAGACGTGGTCTCTCCTGCTGATTCCTGTCAGTACTCGTGCTGCTGCATTCTGGATCAGCTGGAGCCTATTCAGCAAATTACTTGGACATCCTGCTAATAACACATTACAGTAATCTAGTCTAGAAGATACAAACGCATGAACTAGTTTTTCTGCATCACTCTGCGAGAGGATTTTCCTAATCTTTGCAATATTACGGAGATGGAAAAACGCTATTTTACAAACCTGATTAACATATGGTTTAAACGACAAATCCTGATTGAAAACAACACCAAGGTTTCTCACAGTTGCAGTGGGAGCAATCTCAACACCATCTAATTCCTTCCTAAGATGCTCTGGACCAAGAATGATAACCTCTGTTTTATCTGAATTTAGAAGCAAGAAATTTCTGGACATCCAGTCCTTGATGTCCCTAAGACATGCCTGAAGTTTAACTAACGGTTCTGTCTCATCCGGCTTCATAGACAAGTAGAGCTGCGTATCATCAGCATAGCAAAGAAAGTTTATGCTGTGATTCTGGATTATACTTCCCAATGGCTGCATGTATAAACTGAACAAGATTGGCACTAGCACTGAACCCTGCGGAACACCATAACCGACCCTTGACTGTTCTGAAGAAACCTCGTGTACACGAACAAACTGGAACCTGTCAGATAGACTATTCCTCTTCTGGAGGGAAAAGTGCTGCCCAGTGTCAGAAACCTTGGTGTTAGTTGCAGGTCACGGGTCCTCCAGCAGAGTAATGACCCAAAACACACAAATAATGCCCAAGAAGGGTGAAGAACTAAACGTTGGAAGATTCTGAAGAGTCTATGAGCCTTAATCTAAGGGTGCTTTCACACCTGTCCCATTTGGAGCAGTTTTTCCGAAACAGGGAGCGTTTCCCCCTAAAGATCGGTTGGTTTGGTTTATGTGAACACAGCACTCGCACTCAGATGTGGGACAAAACAAGTGAGCCGAGATCCTAGGAGAGGTGGTCTCGGCTTGCTTCCATTCCAGACCTGGAGCGGTTCGTTTGCAGTGAGAACATGATCCACATTCATGTGTATGTGCTACCACGGCGCAAGGAGAAGAGTCTGTGCAGCCTCCACCACCTTCTCTCCATGCCGAGATGTCGTCCCAGCACGGCACGGTGAAATTAAAAAAATTTCAATTCGGGCAGGGTTTGCGCAGCGCCAAACGCCGCGGCAGACGGCCTCTCGCCCGCAGAGCGGTCCGCTCTTGTGTCGGTAGCACATAAATTAATGTGAAAGCGGGCGGCGGTCTGCGCTTTGCGCCCTCTCTGTGAAAGGGGCTTGTTGTTTTTCCCGGGGTATGGAAGAGGAAACTCTGTCCACGTTCATTTCTGACCAATGAGAGAACAGTTGGTTCATGGCATTTGTTAACAGCTTTGAATCGCTACAGACAGTTGCCTTGTGAACACAAACGCCACAAACGAGAAATGAAACAACTGTATCGATTTAGCCCCTGAATCGGAACAAAACAAACGGGCCACAGGTGTGAAAGCAGCCTAACTCCTGTTCTGTGGAATTAGCTGGACTAGGCCATCGGGAAAATACACCGGAGTACCAGAGCAGCTGGTCCATGAGGGACCAAGATACCTGTCTGCAGGTGCGGACGTCGCTCAGCTGCAGTGATCGCTTCAAAAGGCTGTGAAACAAGATATAAAGTTCAGTCAAAAAGTCAGTGAGTCGAGGTCAGCTTTACTCTCAACTCTTCACATGTAGCAGCCACACAAAAACCGAGAGGCCGTTTCTCCTTCACCCGTGATGAGCACAGGCACAACACAAGAGACATTCCCTCATACTCAACACTAAAGTACCCCCTTTCTTCTACAGCTCAGTTTCAATAGTGTTTCTTTCTTTTTTAATGATTCTTTTGAACCACAATTCAAAAGCAAAGTCTGATTTTCATTAGTCAATGTGAAGTAAACGAGTATTCTAACGTTTGCCTGTTTCAGGTTGCCCTGTCTTTAATGTCTGTGCCCAACTTTGATCGTTGGTCGCACAAATCTGTAGCGCTGATCTCAATAGAGGCACGCCCTGTCAAACGGGCGGAGCGGAGACAAATATCAGACTCCTGGTCCAGGTTTCTTCCTCCTAAAGGGGAGTTTTTCTTGCCACTGTTTGGCTTAAGGTTTTTCTCCCACTACGGGACTTTTTACCTGCCATTGTTTATGTAATAATTGCTTGAGGGTTTATGTTCTGTGTCTCTGGAAAGATCCTGGAGACTCCTGTTGTAATAGACGCTATATAAATAAAATTGAATTGAATTGAAACTCCAGCCCATGTTCCTGTCGTTGGGGCTCTTGGGGTTTTTCTCAGCTGCTTTCTGATTAGGTTGACGCCAAACCTTGGGATGTTTGTTGGATGTTTCTATCCATCCACACTCGTGTTGGAAATTTTAGATCTGTTTGTTAATTTATTGATAATAAATGGAGTCGTCTGCATTACGTTTATGTGGAGAACTTCTTAGCCTGACAGGGCAGACTGCACCGACACACGCCGACATCCGTCGTACACCAGTGTGTGTGTGTGTGTCTGAGTCTGAGTCTGAGTGAGAGGAGACTTTGTTATCCCAACAGTTCACCCTGATGTTTCCAGCCATGTAATCCCAGCTGGCTTTCTAGTGTGTGAATGGAGCTGCGGGTGTTGGTGTGTGTGTGAGGAGGCGGAGGGAGAGCCAGGGCCGGCTAGCGGCTGTTAGACAGCAGTTTTAGAGGATTAGGAGGTTTCCCAGCACAAAGACTCTGCGTGCAGCAGAGAAAGAGGTTGATCTGGCCTTGGAGGAGTTTAGGAGGATGGATGAAGGGAGAGGAGCTGGGAAGTGTGTGTGTTTGTGGAGGGCTTTGAGAGGGGAGGGGCTGCAAACAGGCTCTACGCTATTCTACACTGTTGCATTTACCACTTGATGTTGTGTTTTGGGGTATTTTGTTTTGTACTTTGTTTGTTTTTGTTTTTTTTTTTAGAAAATTTTAGTTAAATATATGTCACAATATTCCTATTTTTTTAATTTTGTTATTACTATTATTTTACTTAAAGGGGACCTATTATGGCATCTAATACCTATTTTAAACAGGCCTTGAATGTCTTAAAAACAATCTTAGGATTTTTTTTTTTGCTAAATAAATGAGAAATTCAGCCTCTGATCCCCGCCCACTGCAGGCGTCCACAGTACATGCAGCTTTCAGTGTGAATCCACCAAGCAGCGATGCAGGCGTCAGGAGATTTCTGATGCATTCAGTGTGATTCCACCTTAAGACTTTTAAACAACCAGAACCCGTTCCCTGTCCCCTCGACAATGACTGTCTCCAGTTCTGCACCAAGCACTTTGAACTCTGTATGTCCTATATCACTTTTGAGTACGCAGCGTTTTAGTTTTTATCCCAGTGTCCTTATCTTTTAGTGTTTAGATAGTGTTTTAATTGTTTTTATTGCTTGCTTTGAGCCAGTGGCAACAAAATTTAATTCCGCTTGTACTTGGACTTTTGGAATGACAATAAAGTGAACCTTGAACCTTGAACCTTAACTTAGTTGTGTGTTCTGAGCCGGTGCTGTTGATTACAGAGGGAGTGGAATGATGTGTTGTCTCAAGCAAAAACATAGTTTACCTTAAAACTTTTCAATTCTAGGATTAGTTGTGACGAGAGTCAAACCATATTCATTCATCAATTTTGTCGTTAAGTTTAGTCTGCTTATTTAAAGGAGACTTATTATGGCATCTAATACCTATTTTAAACAGGCCTTGAATGTCTTAAAAACAAGCTTTTGACTGTTTTTGCTAAATAAATTAGAAATTCAGCCTCTGATCCATGTCTTTATCTTCCCAGTCTCTAACCTCATTATCTATGCAGGATTCTGAGTGGGCGGGGCTATGATAATGAGGCTCTGTGCTGATTGGCTGCCTGAATGACGTGTCGAAAATGGCTGAAGCTCCGGCCGGCTTGAGTTAGTTGTTGTTGTTCCGGCCAGTTAGTTGTGGGCGTGGTTTCACGCATCGAAGGCCAACCGATGTAAATCGCATTTTGGTTACGTAACGACGGGAGCAGAATCTTATTGGCTCGTAGATCCACATCACACTGGACGGCTCATCCGGGCGGCTGTACAGACACTGCAGAATCTGGTTGCTTTCCTCCTTCTCTGAGTTGGCAGGCTGAGGGGAGACCACTTTATATATGTTAAAGCAGGAGAAAACCTGTTTTACATAATATATCTCCTTTAAGACCTCCAGAGTGGGAACAGGTTTATGTTGTACGACCCCGTCTGGGATCAGAAGAATTTCCACTTCTCTTCAGTTCTCAGTGGAACCAGGATCTGGAGGGATGACAATCTTCACATTTGTTAAAAATCAGAAGCATTTTACCAACTTTAATTCTAAAGTGGTGGTATTTGTAGCGGACGTTATTTAAGCTGCGCGTGAAGATGAGCTGAGAAGAGACAGTGAGCAGGACGAGCTCCTCGCTCCTTTGGGTTCCAGTTGACACAGAGCCGCCGGTACGAGCTGCTCATCACCGCGCCACCGTGTCAAGCTACAGGACACACGGATAAGACCATGAGTGCCTTTACATGGGAAGTTTAATTCCTCTTTAGTTCAGAATTAAAATTAAATCAGATTTAAAATGAGTAAAAATTACCACATAAACACCTAATTCCGAATGAAAATGGCCATTCCGAATTAAACTTAATTCTGAAGTAAGTGGCTGATTTATTCAGATTTTAAATCCCAATAGAATAAATCCTCGATCATGTTTACTCTCATTCCTCTAAATTAATTCCGGTCTTTCTTTCTGCTCGTTCCCTCCCCCGTCTGTCTCCATGACCTTATATTCCACTGGGCTGGTTTTCCTAACAAAGTTTCAAGATGCAGCAGCAGTAAACGCTGGTCAAGAGCAGAGACCATTTATTTAATAAATAGAAATCATTAAAAGAACAGATGGAAACAGGAAACATCAAAATGGTGATCTTTTCAAAGTTGTAGCGGCTAAGTTAGTTTTTCTTCCGGTAGTTTAACTTCCGGTCCCCCCCCCTATCCAATCAGAACCTTCCCAACCCCCAGACCTGGAGAGGAATTGGAGAAAGACCATCAAACGTGGTTTCCATGGAAACCTCAATTTGGAATTACTATTTCCATGTAAACTGGAAGGAAAATAGTTTAATTCTGAATTATTTAATTAATTCTGAATGAAAAGACATCATGTAGCCGTGGCCCCTGTGGCTAGGAGCTGCCGTAATGTGGCCCTTTAGACACAAAAGAGGCACTTGTAAACATGATGAATGATTCCTGCACGGCTGCAGTTAAAGCAGCTGATTGAAACCCTCATGGAGGGTTGTGTTCTTGTCTGAGAACACTGTTACGTGTAGTTGTTTATCACTCTAACAAGTGGAAGTTGAGGTGTGGCTGTAAGAGTGGAACAAAACCTCCCCAGGTCCTCATTATTTCTGTGGGTGGGTCAGACACTGGTTCCAGTCTTGCAGTATGTAGGGGACAGGAATGAGTCCGGTCGGGCCGGGCGTGAGCAGCCATTAGAGCTCTGACAGATATACTGGCCCAGACTCTCAGGACAGCCATTACTCGGCCTTGTTCTCGTCCTGTCCATGTTCCGGTGTGAAGGATCGCCCCAGCGCGACCCTCCCGCTCACCGCTCACCGCTCACCGCTACCTCTCTGAGTATTTATAGCAGCAGGAACTGCACCAGGAAAGGGATTTAATAGAAAAGACATTTTACTATTCTTGAAATGTGATTTAAAAACTAGCAGAAACACATATTTTATTACAGGACTGTCTCAGAAAATTAGAATATTGTGATTTTTCTGTAATGCAATTACAAAAACAAAAATGTCATACATTCTGGATTCATTACAAATCAACTGAAATATTGCAAGCCTTTTATTATTTTAATATTGCTGATCATGGCTTACAGTTTAAGAAAACTCAAATATCCTATCTCAAAAAATGAGAATATTCTGGGAATCTTAATCTTAAACTGTAAACCATAATCAGCAATATTAAAATAATAAAAGGCTTGCAATATTTCAGTTGATTTGTAATGAATCCAGAATGTATGACATTTTTGATTTTTTAATTGCATTACAGAAAATAAAGAACTTTATCACAATAATCTAATTTTCTGAGACAGTGCTGTACTTTCTTCTATTGGTGGGACTCGATTAAAAAAAATGTATCTAATTAATTAGAGGATTTGTAATTAATTAATCGCATATCAATACTTGACACGAGAAGCAACATTTTTCAAATTAATTGCATTTGTGTATATGACTGAATCATTGAGCTTAAACAACAAAATTGTGTTTATTTTTGATAACTTGAGTGTTAACAAGTGCAATGTGAATAATAGGAATATTATTGCATTGTCCACAAGGCACAAACTTAAATTCAAGTTAGCTATATTCAAGCTTTTTCAGGAGTTTTTGCAAACTGTCTATGTCTTAAACACATTTGTTTTTGTTTAGTAAAATTAAAAAATCCTGTTGAGTTCTGTGCATCAGTATTACGGGGAACTCATACCGGGAACTCGAGCAATGAAAAACGTTCTTCACTGTTTGGAGTGCAAAAGTAAATTGCGATTAAATGTGTTATTTTTTTTGTCGCATTATTTTTCTGTAATTAATTAATCAATCGTAATTAATGTGATAAAGTCCCAGCCCTACTTTTTTCTTTATATCACCTTTTGCCTGTTTACTTTTGCCACTCTCCATCCATCCATCATGTTTGTGTGCCTCTCCCCTCATCTCTCCAGAGGAGCATCAGCCAGCAGGGCCGTGCTGCCACTCTCTCTGCTCTCTGCCAGTCCCATTACAGTGGGCAGTAATTACTCAGCCTGTCGGCCTCCATCAGCAGGAGCATCCATCATGTGGACGGGGCTGGACCAGACGGAGAAGCTTAGGTCTGGGGTGGGTGGAGGTTTGGATGGAAATGCATCTGCCACTCTCAGAACCTGTCACTAAAAAACCCAAACGTTTGGGCCACCGATTGGTCGGGGGGTTGGAGTCAGACGTCTGAGTCAGGAGGAGGAAATCAGAGAAAGAGACTCTGACGGATTCTGGTTCTTTTCATTCAACCAGCAATGGCAGCAAAAGTCTGTTTCATGATCCAACTCTGAGGGTCAGATGTTCATAAACCTGGTGCTGAGGAGAGAATTACACTGCAAAAACTCAAAATCTTACCCAATATTTGTCTTATTTCTAGTTAGAATATATCATTTTTAGTCAAAAAATCTCATTACACTTAAAACAAGAGTCATCACCAGAAAAATAACTTATTTGACAATTTTCACCTGTTTCAAGTAATTTTTCACTTAAAATAAGTAGAAAAATCTGCCAGTGGAACAAGATTTATCTTCTCATTACAAGCAAAAAATTCTTGTTCCACTGGCAGATTTTTCTACTTATTTTAAGTGAAAATCTACTTGAAACAGGTGAAAATTGTTTTTTTTTGAGTCTTGTCTTAAGTGTGATAAGATTTTTTTTTACTAAAAATTAGACATTTTACTAGAAATAAGACAAATATTCTTGTTAAGATTTTGAGTTTTTGCAGTGTAAAAAGGGATCTAGACGGAGATAAGGAACGAACAGATCTAACAGGAGCTCTGTCTCTTCATAGCTGCTCACGGCTCCAGCTGACTTTTCAGCAGCGCAGAGATGAACTAAAAAAATTAAAAAGCGTTGTTGCTTGAAGCTTCTCTCACTCTCATTTTTTAACTTGATATCAAACACAAGCCACAGACCCAGCAGCACATCTATCATCTCCTCCAGGTTCTACAGCTTTAGTGTTGTTGTCTTCTCCGTTCAGATACACAATCAAATACGTCACAGCAGCTTCTCCAACCTCCTACTTCTGATCTGGGTGTTGAATTGTTGTGGAAAAGAAACCAGGCCGAGCTAAGTAGAGCTGAGTAGGAACTAGTGGAAAAGTGCCAACTGTGTCCTGGAGTTCCTGGAGTTCCTGGAGTTCCTGGAGTTCCTGGGAGACGTGTGCCCAGATACCAGCCTTTCTCTGCTGCGTCGGGAACATCATGGCTACATTTGACTTCCTGTTCAAGTGTTTCATTTACTTCATGCTCAGTCGACCTGAACAGGCCCTTCCAGAGGAATGTGCTGCTTCCCAACCTGACTACTCGTCTTTTGTGAGGGGATTAAACCCCATCCTGTTTTTAATGACATATTTGTCCTGAACATCCAAATACTGATCGTTCGGTGTCGTACACTGGAAGTAAACACAAACATATGAGCTGTAAATTCAGCATTCTCTGGGTAAAGTGTATCAGTCTTTGGCTCTTGGTTGTGACCAAGCAACAGCAGCGTATCTCAGAGTGCTATGTGTCATTTGTGTGAGTGGTTTCTTGCTCCTCTCTCCATCTCTCGTCCTGGTCTAAAAAGCAGCATGAAGGAGGCAGTAATTGGTGGGCCCAGAGCTCTGCCAGGTGGAACCACTCGTCTCTGAATACACAGCCTCTTGGTTCTCTCTCAAGATCTCTTGTTTATTGTATCTCCCCTCTCTTTCTCCTGCTCCGTCCTCTGTTTTTCAGCTGCTCTGTCCGTTCCGGTCCTACATGCTCCCAGCTCTGTCTGCATTGCTGGAAATGACACGATAAAGCTCTAGAAACGTGTTTTTTCTTTCTTTCTGTGCAGTCATCCAGAGTCTATTCCCAGCACTACGGCTCCACCCCCCACACGCCTGACTCTTTAGGAACTTCCCAAGCGTTGCCATTAAAAGACTCATTTACTGTCGTCCTTCCTTCCCATTTCCTCTCCTCCCGTTTTTTCCAGGACAAATACAGTTGTGTGAAAAAGTGTTTGCCCCCTTCCTGATTTCTTATTTTTTTGCATGTTTGTCACACTTAAATATTTCAGATCATCAAACGACTTTAAATATTAGACAAAGATAACACAAGTAAACACAAAATGCAGTTTTTAAATGAAGGTTTTTATTATTAAGGAAAGAAAAATCCAAACCTACATGGCCCTGTGTGAAAAAGTGATTGCCCCCCCATGTTAAAACATAAATGATCTGTGGTTTATCAAGTCTTTGGAAAGCTGAGTTCAGTTTCTCTAGCCCAGGGGTCGGCAACACAAAATATTTTTAGAGCCATATTGGACCAAAAACACAAAAATCAAATATGTCTGGAGCCGCAAAAAATGAAAAGTCTTGTATCAGCCTTAGAATGAAGGAAGCACATGCTGCATGTTTCTATATTAGTTATAACTGGGGAATTTCTTTTTTTCATTATGCACTTCAAGAAAAAAGTTGAAATGTCGAGAAAAAAGTCGAAATTTCAAGAAAAAAGTCGAAATGTCGAGAAAAAAGTTAAAATGCTGAGATTAATGTTGAAGTACAATCTCAAGAAAAAAGTCAAAATGGCGAGAAAAAAGTCGAAATGTCGAGATTAAAAAGGAAAGGAAAAAGGAAGGGAAAAAAAGAAGAAAAAGGAAATAAAGAAAAAAAAGAGAAAAAAAGGAATAAAAGAGGAAAAAAAAGGGGGAAAAAAGAAAAAAAAGATTTTTATTACTATAGCGAAAATAGAGTTTTTATCAGCTACACCTTTTAGATTGGGCCGTGAAAATATTGTCAGACATTAAACCGGTCCGCGGTACAGAAAAGGTTGGGGACCAGTGTTTTAGAGTCCAACAGCTGTATGGGACTTTCTCAAATATCAGAAAAATTAGTTTTTAACCACTTAGGGGTATCCTTTTTTATTGTTATTATTTAGCAGAATGTGAGAAGAGCCCCATCATGCCTGGTTGGAATGCAAATCCTGGTCTGTCACGAGCTGCTTGAGCAGCAGAGGTTTCACCTGTCCTTCCCTTCCCTCCCTCCAGGTGATCGATGGGAAGCTGGCCCCCTTCCTCTCCAAGGTGATCAAGTTCGCCAGCTCCCACGTGTTCAGCTGCAGCTTGTGTCGGGAGAAAGGCTTCATCTGTGAGCTCTGCCAGAACGGACAGGTCCTGTACCCCTTCCAGGAGAACACCACCCGCAGGTACAGACCAGCACACGTACCGTTACCCACACGGAAACATCAGTAAGGCTAATGGAGGGGATGCATGGACCTGCAGCTAGGAGGGAAAACTGGAGAAGATGGGATAAGAGCTGATTATCAGCTTAAATTAAAGTCAGTTGGACTTGACAGTGACCCGTACAGTTACCTGAAGAACCAGTGGTCCATGGACATTAATATTTGGTACAGTTACCAAGAACCAGTGGTCCATGGGCATTAATATTTGGTACAGTTACCCCAAGAACCAGTGGTCCATGGACATTAATATTTGGTACAGTTACCTGAAGAACCAGTGGTCCATGGACATTAATATTTGGTACAGTTACCAAGAACCAGTGGTCCATGGACATTAATATTTGGTACAGTTACCAAGAACCAGTGGTCCATGGACATTAATATTTGGTACAGTTACCAAGAACCAGTGGTCCATGGACATTAATATTTGGTACAGTTACCCCAAGAACCAGTGGTCCATGGACATTAATATTTGGTACAGTTACCAAGAACCAGTGGTCCATGGACATTAATATTTGGTACAGTTACCAAGAACCAGTGGTCCATGGACATTAATATTTGGTACAGTTACCAAGAACCAGTGGTCCATGGACATTAATATTTGGTACAGTTACCAAGAACCAGTGGTCCATGGACATTAATATTTGGTACAGTTACCAAGAACCAGTGGTCCATGGACATTAATATTTGGTACAGTTACCCCAAGAACCAGTGGTCCATGGACATTAATATTTGGTACAGTTACCAAGAACCAGTGGTCCATGGACATTAATATTTGGTACAGTTACCAAGAACCAGTGGTCCATGGACATTAATATTTGGTACAGTTACCCCAAGAACCAGTGGTCCATGGACATTAATATTTGGTACAGTTACCCCAAGAACCAGTGGTCCATGGACATTAATATTTGGTACAGTTACCAAGAACCAGTGGTCCATGGACATTAATATTTGGTACAGTTACCAAGAACCAGTGGTCCATGGACATTAATATTTGGTACAGTTACCAAGAACCAGTGGTCCATGGACATTAATATTTGGTACAGTTACCAAGAACCAGTGGTCCATGGACATTAATATTTGGTACAGTTACCAAGAACCAGTGGTCCATGGACATTAATATTTGGTACAGTTACCAAGAACCAGTGGTCCATGGACATTAATATTTGGTACAGTTACCCCAAGAACCAGTGGTCCATGGACATTAATATTTGGTACAGTTACCAAGAACCAGTGGTCCATGGACATTAATATTTGGTACAGTTACCAAGAACCAGTGGTCCATGGACATTAATATTTGGTACAGTTACCAAGAACCAGTGGTCCATGGACATTAATATTTGGTACAGTTACCCCAAGAACCAGTGGTCCATGGACATTAATATTTGGTACAGTTACCAAGAACCAGTGGTCCATGGACATTAATATTTGGTACAGTTACCAAGAACCAGTGGTCCATGGACATTAATATTTGGTACAGTTACCAAGAACCAGTGGTCCATGGACATTAATATTTGGTACAGTTACCAAGAACCAGTGGTCCATGGGCATTAATATTTGGTACAGTTACCCCAAGAACCAGTGGTCCATGGACATTAATATTTGGTACAGTTACCTGAAGAACCAGTGGTCCATGGACATTAATATTTGGTACAGTTACCAAGAACCAGTGGTCCATGGACATTAATATTTGGTACAGTTACCAAGAACCAGTGGTCCATGGACATTAATATTTGGTACAGTTACCAAGAACCAGTGGTCCATGGACATTAATATTTGGTACAGTTACCAAGAACCAGTGGTCCATGGACATTAATATTTGGTACAGTTACCCCAAGAACCAGTGGTCCATGGACATTAATATTTGGTACAGTTACCAAGAACCAGTGGTCCATGGACATTAATATTTGGTACAGTTACCAAGAACCAGTGGTCCATGGACATTAATATTTGGTACAGTTACCAAGAACCAGTGGTCCATGGACATTAATATTTGGTACAGTTACCAAGAACCAGTGGTCCATGGACATTAATATTTGGTACAGTTACCAAGAACCAGTGGTCCATGGACATTAATATTTGGTACAGTTACCCCAAGAACCAGTGGTCCATGGACATTAATATTTGGTACAGTTACCAAGAACCAGTGGTCCATGGACATTAATATTTGGTACAGTTACCAAGAACCAGTGGTCCATGGACATTAATATTTGGTACAGTTACCAAGAACCAGTGGTCCATGGACATTAATATTTGGTACAGTTACCCCAAGAACCAGTGGTCCATGGACATTAATATTTGGTACAGTTACCAAGAACCAGTGGTCCATGGACATTAATATTTGGTACAGTTACCAAGAACCAGTGGTCCATGGACATTAATATTTGGTACAGTTACCAAGAACCAGTGGTCCATGGACATTAATATTTGGTACAGTTACCAAGAACCAGTGGTCCATGGACATTAATATTTGGTACAGTTACCAAGAACCAGTGGTCCATGGACATTAATATTTGGTACAGTTACCCCAAGAACCAGTGGTCCATGGACATTAATATTTGGTACAGTTACCAAGAACCAGTGGTCCATGGACATTAATATTTGGTACAGTTACCCCAAGAACCAGTGGTCCATGGACATTAATATTTGGTACAGTTACCAAGAACCAGTGGTCCATGGACATTAATATTTGGTACAGTTACCCCAAGAACCAGTGGTCCATGGACATTAATATTTGGTACAGTTACCAAGAACCAGTGGTCCATGGACATTAATATTTGGTACAGTTACCAAGAACCAGTGGTCCATGGACCTTAATATTTGGTACAGTTACCAAGAACCAGTGGTCCATGGGCATTAATATTTGGTACAGTTACCAAGAACCAGTGGTCCATGGGCATTAATATTTGGTACAGTTACCCCAAGAACCAGTGGTCCATGGACATTAATATTTGGTACAGTTACCTGAAGAACCAGTGGTCCATGGACATTAATATTTGGTACAGTTACCAAGAACCAGTGGTCCATGGACATTAATATTTGGTACAGTTACCCCAAGAACCAGTGGTCCATGGACATTAATATTTGGTACAGTTACCAAGAACCAGTGGTCCATGACATTAATATTTGGTACAGTTACCAAGACCCAGTGGTCCATGGACATTAATATTTGGTACAGTTACCAAGAACCAGTGGTCCATGGACATTAATATTTGGCCATGAATCCAGTTTCATGATATTTATATGTACTTAATTTGTACGCCGGGGAAGTACACGAAGCAAAGCTTGAAGGAATACAAAAGTCTTGACGCTTGGTCCGACTTCAAGGCAGGATTTGTTGGTGAAATTAAAGTGATGAGGACACTGAACTTTATGATTTGACCGTTTAACGTTAGCTACCCAAAAATCCAACATTACCTGATACAAAATGGGAACCACAAATCCACGTTTCGGTGCCTGGAATCCAGTTGTTTCTGTGAATTGGAGCGATCCATTTGTCTCTCTTAAACTTATTTTTCTGAAGTCTGTAAAACAATAACTCTGATTTCTTGCCTAATCTATGAGTACAGTCGAACTGTTGGCTAGTGTTTATCCATTGTTGTGATTTTAGTGAAGGTGCGATCACATTTTATGGCAAAGTGGGGCATTAAAAAAAGTTAATTTGAATACAGGGTCCATACTTTTTTGTTGATGTGTCACAAAGATGAGCTCTGATAAACCACTTTTATGATCTAGAAATTAGTGTATCTAACACTTTACGCAGCAGGAATGAGCCTGGTGTTTGCTGCTAACACTGTGGTGTGTGTGTGTGTGTGGGTGTATTTGCTTCACACAGTCCAGAACCTGGTTCTTGTCACCTAAACCCAGAATGAGCGACAGCAGAGCGATAAGAGCTGTGATCTGCAACACGCACCCAGTTGTTGAGCTGTTTTCTGACGTGTGAAGCAAGTGTTAAGTGATAACGGCTGTATCTGCTGGACTCTGGACATCGTTGACTCAGTCACCCAGACAGTAAAGGTGCAGGAGACGAGCAGAAACTGGACTGGTCCATCACGCTGACTTTATTACAGTCATGTTTAAATAAAACCTATTACGTTTGTAGATTGGACTATTAAACCCATCACACACAGACGATGACACATCTGTTTGTATCTCCTCCTGCTTGCAGCCTGACTGGGCTCACACACAAACTATATACACACAAAACACAGCTAAGGCCTAACGCGCATGAATCCTGGTTTGAAGATCAACTGAGGGAGGAAACGGCAGTGCAAACCGTTTGTTAATGATTTGTTCAGAAAGAGAAAAGACATCAAACATGGCTAAAGTCTAATGTCCAGGGCATTTGTCTAACCTCAGTATGAACTATGTATTTTGAATCTCTTATCTGTGCATAGGTGACCATGTTCTGACCTTCTTTTTTTTTTCTTGCAATTTTAGTCCATCTTATTTTTGCTGCGTTTTTTAACTTGTTTTTATTGTAACACTTTGAGATTTGATTCAAATATAAAGTGCGTTATAAATAAAATGTTTTATTACTATTAATTTATTAAAGAAATGAATTGGCACATGCAGGTTGTCTGTGCTGCAGAACACGGAGGGTCTGAATGGAAGTTAGTTTGTGATGGAGGAAGTGGTCACTTTTAATCAGCTTTGTTTGCAAACCTGCCTGGAGTTCCTGTGCAGAGCTTGACTTGTTGCATGGAGAACCCTGGAGACCAAAGCATGTTTGCATTTGCAGGTGTTCAGTTCAATTTTATTTCTATAGCCTCTATTCCAACAGAAGTTGTCTCTAGGATCCTTCCAGAGACCAGAACATAAACCCCCAGGCAATTATTACATAAACAATGGCAGGTAAAAACTCCCCTAGTGGGAGAAAAACCTTAAGCCAAACAGCTCCTCATCTAAACATTAATAAACTGTGAAGTTGACTTTGCAGGAAATGCTCGTGTCAAAATGTTTCCTCTGGTTATGGCACGAAAATAGGAGCATAAAAATGTACTTAAAAAAAACAAAGACTATATAAGAAAAACTGGACAAACTCCCACAGCTTTTAGCAGAAGTGCTGTTGAAGCCTCTTTTTTAATAATACTAATAATACATTTTATTTATAACGCACTTTATATTTAGTAATCTCAAAGTGCTACAGAGCAGAAAAATAAAACATGAAAAATCTTTAAAATATATTTAAAAAACGCATTTAAAAGATTTTTCCCATTGCCTTGTTGCAGCTGGGCGGGACAAACAGGGCTGTAACACACCCCCCTTATATCAGTCATAAGGCAAGCCTTTTAATATTTAACAGCTAGACTGGATATGTGTTGCAGATATCTGCAGTTCAATTCTTCCTAGTCAAAAAGAGCATTTCAGATCTCTACAATTACATTCTTCCTATCCACAATTGTCATTTCAGATTTCCACAATGTCATTCTGCCCAGGACAAATTACCTTACTTTTGCCATTCATGTGTGTGGGGTTTCTAATTATCTACAATTCAGTTGCAGATATCCACAATGTGAATGACGGATATCTGCAACTGAATTACGACTAGCTGTAATTCCAGTTTCAGATATCTACAATTTAATTCTGACTAGTCCGAATTCCAGTTCAAGATATCTTTAATTCCCCTCCATTCAAGATATCTACATCTTCCTTTTTAGATATCTTAAATTAGGTTTTGACTAGTCAGAACGAAGTTGTAGATATCTTGGACTATGACTTTGAACTTTGAACTTTGAACTTGAATGCTGAAAAACAATATAAATCCCCCCTCACAAAAATAAGAATGTTATTTGTTTTCTGAAAAATGGTTCACATGTTATTTTGTTACATTTTAAATTTGTTTTGTTGTTGATAAAATGTGTTTCTCTATTTTCTTATTTTTGTGAGGGGGGATATATATTGTTTTTCTGCACTACCTTGTTCTCTATAGCTGATATAACATCAATAACTCCTATGTGGGATCAATAAAGTTCTTATTTTTGCCATCTAAGAAAATTAAATATATTATATTTGGTGCTTAACTGTTTCCAAGTATATTAGTGTGTGTGTGAATGAATAAATGAGACGTAAAACGTAAATGTCTTTTGTAGAAAGGCGCTTTATGAAAATAAGTCCATTTATTTGTATTAGTTTACAGCGCAGTCTTGAACATCCAATATGGCGGCGACGCTGACGTATCGCAGCAGCTCCATGGGGCGTCTACGTTTATATGTCTATGATTTCAAGAGCGACTCTGGGCTTGAAACCTTCTCTCCCTCCGTTGTTTTAATTTTCAGGTGTGACATCTGCGGCGCGGTTTTCCACGCGGAGTGTCGTCAGAAAGCCCAGCCGTGCCCGCGCTGCGTCCGCAGGGAGCTGCACCACAAGAGGCCGTCGTCCTTCTGGTCCCCCGAGGACGACAGCCCCGGCTGCTTTCACCTGCCCTACCAGGACACCTGAGACCCCTGCAGGGACCGGGGACACGCCGGGGACACAAACTGCTAACGCTCGTGACTCTCACTGCAGGTTAGAGGGTTTTTACAGCTTTGACGGCGGATGGATGCGGAGCGTCGGCTGCTCCTCCAGCACACACCTGAGCTGGAAACAGCAGGGAGGGAACCAGCTGCTGCACCAGATCTGCTTTAGAGACTCAACGTTCCCTGTTTTGTAGTCAAGTATCTCATCCCCAGTTCCACCACACCCCTACCTTCACTTATCTCCTACTGCACAGGTCAGACAGGAAAACCACAGCTGACGCCTGGATCAATTCAAATTGATAGTTAAAAAATAGTGCAACCTATTTGGATCAGTTTGGCATTTTATCAATCAGAAAGCACAAGATTTGCCACTTTTCTTATGTTTGTATTGGTAAAGTGGAAATGCTTCATAGGTTTTGTTTGTATACATAGGATTGCAAGGTGAAAAAGGGAAGAAAAAAAGTTATTTCCAACCACACCTGTTTGCAGCTTCTACAAACCATTCAGGAATGAATCTCTGGCACATGTAGCCTTGAAAAGGTTTGTAGTTTTCCTCCGGCTGTTCTTCAGCTGCGTTCACTCCTCATCCGTCTGGAAACATCAGTCAGGTGCTCTTGTGTTTCATGAAGGTTCTGCTGGCTGGAAACGGTGCAGGATCAATATGCAGGAGTATTAAAAAAAAAATCAAGTCCTCCTGAGTGGCTGCTGCAGTTTGGGTCAAAGCAAAAGGAGATCTTTTTTATGTATAATATTTCCCCTATGTTGGATGTGTCTCATCTGTGTGGATGCAGCACATCCACATCCGTTCATGATGGGAAGTCAGAGGACGAGGGGCGTCACCCTGACAGTAACCGGTAGAGACTGATCCTGATTAAACCTGAGAGACTTGAGCCACACGAGGAGAGGCCCAGAACGCTTCCAGGTCCAAACACACATTCACACTATTCATCCTTTTACGAGTATCATTGCAGAAAGGACAAGTAGGGGCAAGAAACACGTCTCTATGTGAGCAGGTGATCACTCCATTCTCACGGCATCTGCAAACCTGCATGGAACCGCAAGAGCTCATGCATCCAGCCGACCTGCTGCCAACGAGCAGACCTGAGGCCCAGCCAGGCGGGCCTGGAGGGGTGGGGAGGACGGAGCAAGAGCCAGGCCGGACCGGCCAGACCACACTGCAAAAACTAAAAATCTTACCAGGAATATTTGTCTTATTTCTAGTAAAAATGTCTCATTTTTAGTCAAAAAATCTCATTACACTTAAAACAAGAGTCATTACCAGAAAAATAACTTTTTATTTAACAATTTTCACCTGTTTCAAGTAAATTTTCACTTGAAATAAGTAGAAAAATCTGTCAGTGGGACAAGATTTATCTTCTCATTACAAGCAAAAAATCTTGTTCCACTGGCAGATTTTTCTACTTATTTTAAGTGAAAATCTACTTGAAACAGGGGAAAATTGTAGTTTTTTTTTTCCAGTGATGAGTTTTGTTTTAAGTGTAAGGACATTTTTTTGACTAAAAATGAGAGATTTTAACTAGAAATAAGACACATATTCCTGGTAAGATTTAGAGTTTTTGCAGGGCACGGCCCTCCAGCTGCAGGCCCAGCCTGACAGGAGGATACATGTCAACCCGTCAGGATAAAGTCATGATATATTACAAGACTAAAGCTGCAAAAGTCTGACATTAGAGATACAAAGAAGAAACCAGAATACATTATTTTGCACAGTATTTCTGATGTACATTCATTTCAAGGTCCTGATTCTTATGAAGTGTGTTGCAGATGCATCGAAGGATAAAGTACTTCCTTTATTTGTGGGTGAATTACAGCTGAATAAGGTGCTCCACATCCCTTAATTTAAACACACTTTACACCTTTGTCTTCATTAAAGGACCGTTCTGTCCTTATTATGTACATTATGACTTGCAGAATAGTTTTTTTTTCTCTCCTCAATGTGACTTGTCCAACAGTCGGTATCCAAAACAACCCAACTAACAGATCTCCTGATGTTGAACCTGCTTTAGAAAAGTACGGTGGCCGAGACCTGCCATTGCTGAAAATAAAAGTAACGCTGCAAACAGAAACAAACGCCGCTGCAAATAAAATAAACGCTTAGCAAATAAACTAAATTCTGCAAATATAAATAAACCCCGCTGCAAATAAAATAAAAAAACGACGCAAATAAAAAAGCCACAACGGAAGTGAATTACCGGGGACTATTTTTGCGGATGCACTGGTGTTGCACATTAAAAATTACACGTAGCGACGTTGAACACTAACCTTTTCACTTATTTTCTCGTTCGTTGTTCTTCTTATTCCTCGCTCTTCTTATTTCTTCCTTTTCACTTACGTCCTCTTCGTCTTCTTCTTCTCCTCTCACGTAAAAAACACCGGTTCATCAGCAAAAATAGTCCCCGGTAATTCACTTTTATTGTGGCTTTTTTATTTGCGTTGTTTTTTTTTTAATTTGCAGCGGCGTTTATTTTATTTGCAGCGGGGTTTCTTTATATTTGCAGCGTTTTATTTTATTTGCAGCGGCGTTTGTTTCTGTTTGCAGCGTTACTTTTATTTGCAGCAATGGCGGGTCTCGGCCACCGTAGGAAAGTCTTTAGTACGTAAGCACAGGTCTGATTACAGCAAGCACAAAACCATCCACCACAACGGCCTCACAGCAGCCGTTAGCCAGAACCAGCCCTTCAGCACAAGCCCACCGTGGTCCCAACACTAGCCCATCGTGGTCCCAACACTAGCCCACCGTGGTCCCAACACTAGCCCACCGTGGTCCCAACACTAGCCCACCGTGGTCCAAACACTAGCCCACCGTGGTCCAAACACTAACCCACCGTGGTCCCAACAGTAGCCGCGATGCTCCCGGCCGTCCTGGTTCATTGGGAGACGTTTCAGTCCCGCCAGCACAGAGACCAATATCTGACTCAAAGAAAAGGGAAACCAACGTCTCTTATCACATCCTTCTCCTTCTCTTC
Organism: Cololabis saira; assembly: GCF_033807715.1. Taxonomy (NCBI): domain Eukaryota; kingdom Metazoa; phylum Chordata; class Actinopteri; order Beloniformes; family Belonidae; genus Cololabis; species Cololabis saira. The sequence continues at coordinate 3,723,160 of NC_084592.1, read as the reverse complement.
AAACCTATTTATTGTGTGGATGTGGAGTTAAAGATGTTCACTGGTTTCCTCAGTGTTTCCCACGTGTAAATGTGAAGTGCAGGCCCGGATCTGCCTGGACACACGTCCGTCCGTCCTTCCCTCCATCAACCCCAGTGTGAGATTAAAAAGGGCAATAATATACTGGAACTGTTCTCTCGTTGTTGCCTTACCCGTCTCTCCTCTGTGATTCTACTTCCTGTTGTGCTTTATTCACGCCCACTCTCTCAGACATGACAGCAGCTTAGCTTTTAGTATCTCTATGCAACCTAGACAGCCTTTATAACCCACTGCTTTCATGTGTAACGTTTCCTACGTGCTGTTGCATCAGCTGCATCTCCATGCCTGCTGCTTCTCCCATGGCTATTTTCACACATATTTCAGTTAGATTATGCTTTATTTCTCAGTATTTTCTATCAAACTCCATTGATAATTTAGGCTTACATCCAAACCTTTGAAGATGCAAACGCAACCTAGGTGATTTATTTACTCTTTTTACAGTGGAAAGAAAGTAAAATCTATGGAAGAGTATTAGGGCCAGGCAGGAGAAAAAGGTTGAAATGTCGAGATTAATTTTGAAATACAATTTCGTCAATAAAGTTGAAATTTCGTCAATAAAGTCGAAATTTCGCCTTTTTTCTCAACATTTCAACTTTATTCACGAAATTTCAACTTTCAACTTTTCAACTTTCTCAAAATTTTGACTTTTTTCTCGAAATTGTACTTCAACATAAGTCTCGACATTTCGACTTTTTTCTCAACATTTCGATTTTTTTCTCGACATTTCGACTTTTTTCTCAACATTTCAATTTTTTTCTCGACATTTCAACTTTTTTCTCAAAATTGTACTTCAACATTAGTCTCGACATTTCGACTTTTTTCTCAACATTTCGATTTTTTTCTCGACATTTCGACTTTTTTCTCGAAGTACATAATGAAAAAAAAATCTTCCTCCTCTAAAATATTATTTTTATTTTCCTCGTAATAAATACTCTTCCGTATAAAATGTGATGTGGAGCGCTGACGGGGGCTTGAGCTGAGCGTTGGGGCCGGACTGGAAACAACCAGCCCAACTAAGACAGAGATGTTGGTGGAATCTGCACCAATGTGCGTGAAAACAGCAGTAAACCTGCAGCCCCTGCTATCTGTTGCAGAGTTTGCAGAGTTTCCCAACACCCCCCTCAGCCATCCAGCTCCTTCATGGAGGCCAGTTTTTTTTTTGGGCTCTAGTGGCCCTTTATTGGAGATGCAGACTGGAAAGGGGTAGATAGAGAGAATGGGGATGACACGCAGCAAAGGTGCGCAGGCCGGGATTGGAACCTGCGACCGCTGCAGGAGGACTGTAGCCTCAGTATATGAGCCGCTGCTTAACCCACTGCGCCGCCGAGCGGCCCGATGGAGTCCAGGTTTAAACTGGAAAATGTATAGAACGGATGGAAACGCAGCTGCTGCTTCTTCCAGCTTCACATTTCCTTTTCTATAAAAACAGAGCTTCAGTGTGGCCTGACTGATTTAATCTGAACTGCTCTCTCTTCTGTCCACTCCCGTTGTCTTTGAGCCATATAAAGTATGTTAACTCTGAAGTTAATTATTGTCGGATCAGCTGCTGCTTTTATTCAGGAAGATGTATTTTCTGAGACAGCGATGTGTCTGAGGCTTTTGTTAACCAGGTACTGGACTGATGTAGTTGAAAATATGGCGGGAAAAGTGCACTGATGTTTCAACTTGTTGTGTTTTTATTTAGTTTTGAGAGTGGTACCTGACGTTTGCTCTTACTGCTGCTGCAGACGAGCCGTTTCTGTGAAGTTAACTTGTGCTGTGGAGCCCGGCAGGTCTCTGGGAACATTCCTTTTGTTTTAGTGCCTAAATCACACCAAAGTCCTGTGGCAGAGAATTTATGAATAGAATATTAAATTATATTAATTGTATTTCTTCAGTCAGTCACATTTCTTTAAGGGTGTGGACATCGTCTCATCTGTAGATGGTAAAGAAAAAATCTGAGAATTGAACTTTGTTCAAAACAAGGTACGTGATTGGACGAAGGTCGGCCAGTTTTCCTCGGGGGTGGACGTCCTTCCCAGCTTCTGTTTCTGTCAGAACTGGAACGCTGAGCCAGAGCCAGACCAATAGGATCAGCAAAAGTTTGAGGGACTAATTACATTTTTGACAATGACAAGTTTAGATATCCAGTCATTCATGCTGGAGCCGGAACTGGAACAAGAGGAACCACAACGACGATGATCCCAACGTTTCTGATTATGGCAGTTGGGTGAGATGGTTTTCTGAAGCCCTCCGGCCAAAGCTGGAGAGTCTGTACATGCAAACACACTAAGGGCCAATCCCAATGTTCACCCAGTTTATCCAAATAACGCCTGTTAAGAAATTTGCTCCGATGTTTTCAGGGGATGTGAAGAGCCGCCAGCTCGGGAACCGATTTATGGTTCCACGTTAAATCAACGCAGAGCGTACGGTGTAGGGTACAGGGTACGGCGTACGGCGCGCGTCGTCGCACACCGTACCGTCGCCGCTGCGTTGGTGTAACGCGGAACTATAATTCAGCTTTATTCTGGCGAGATCTGAAAATAATTGCAACAACAAGCAAGTGAGTGATTATGTACATTCACTGAGTGAATATTATGGAAGTAAAATATATATTTCTCGCTAGAAATGTAATCAAAACGCATTTTTATGCAGAAACTAAGTCAAAATATTGATTTTATTCACTAAAAATGAGAAATGTCCACCATGTTTTTTTGTTTGATTCAGTCTGCAAATGATGACGTAAAGCATTCTGGGAATCTTCTCTAGCCCTCGGTCGGTGAGTCAGTATCTGAAATCCCTCGCTCTGAATGGCTAGATTCATACACACTAGCCCTCGTTATGTCCACTAGCCCTCGTTATGTCCACTAGCCCTCGTTATGTCCACTAGCCCTCGTTATGTCCACTAGCCCTCGTTATGTCCACTAGCCCTCGTTATGTCCACTAGCCCTCGTTATGTCCACTAGCCCTCGTTATGTCCACTAGCCCTCGTTATGTCCACTAGCCCTCGTTATGTCCACTAGCCCTTGTTATGTCCACTAGCCCTCGTTATGTCCCCTAGCCCTCGTTATGTCCACTAGCCCTACATGCAGAGAGGAATTGGGACACCACTACCCTCACGGGAACGCGCAACATTTAGGGGTAGAGATGAAAAGTAGGACTGGGGGGGATTGGGACTGGGCCTTAGATATCATGGAAACAAACGAGGAGCTGATCCGTCCTAGTTTCCCTGGAGGAGTCGGGCCCCCCGGGTCCATCATGATGCCAAACCAGGATCTGTCCTCGTCCTCAGGACAGACGTAGCCGACGTCCTAACGTCTCGCAAACCTTCCATACACTGTGTTAATATTATAAATAAACCTCGTACATCCATGTTTTTGATCTTACAATGACGTCTCAGGCCTTCATTGTTGCAATACTTTACAATGGTTTATATAAGCCCCAAAACATGGAAAAAGTATGTCGACTTTAAAGGGACAAAAAAACAAATACAAGTCAATTTCATCCAAAAATAAAGGGGTTTAAATTTGAAAGCTGGCTCCTCCGTAATGAGGAGACATTTGTCATCAAACTGATGCACATTTGATAATAAAAGTTCTGGTAGATCAGTAACAGCCAGGAACCTGCCGGGCTCTGCAGTTCACCTGTTTGTAGCTAAACATTGATTTGTGTGTCTGATCGCTACACAACTTCATTTACATTTGTTTTTTTGTTTTGTTTTTGGTGTCTCTTTGTTTGCTGTTTGTTTATTCAAGCAACTTGAAAATGAAGTTTATTTTTTTAATGTTTATTTGAATTTACAATATAATCTGCGAATGTGTGTTGTGTCCAATGTGACTGTAAAAACATTCGTTTTTGCTTTTCAAAAATCCATCCGATTTTATTTATAATTTAACAACCGTAACTTGAGATTCTTCTCATTTTACAACTTTAAATTACCTTTGTGTTGCTGCAGACAAAATATATTGTACAGTATTTAAGCAGCATAAATGAACTGAAATTGTTGTCTTATTTGCACTTTTTAAATTATTTTTTATCATTGTTTATTTTTCATTGCAGCCAAACCTTTATGCAAATACACAGAGTTGATTTTCTTTTCTATAAATCTAATCAGCTCTTCATTTTGTCTGCTTTTGTTCAGATTGTTCTGCTAGCAACTGATGCCAATAAAGACAAACGTATACACTGTGAAAGTGTCTGTTTGCTAATATTTGGGTCCATTTCTAATTTCTGTGGGTTCTGAATTCCTTTGTGAAGGTGATTCTGAATAATTATGAAGCCAAACTACCAAACAGGCAGGAATATTACACTGGTGATAAAACCGCATCCTTTCGGCATCTTTTCTGTCACGCCATCCAAACGTATCTCCTCTTTCACTCCATCCAGACATCTCTCTGGTCTCCTGACCAGCTCCTTCTACTAATCTGTAAGGTGTCCATCTTCATCTAACCTCTCTTATCTCCAACACGTCCAGTCCTGTTCCACTAATAAGCACGTTCTTAATCCAAGTGATGGATGGAATCATTAGGGATGGGAATCGAGAATCGGTTCTTGTTCAGAACCGGTTCCCAGTGTTTCAATTCCTTGGAATCGTTTGGAAATTTTGTAAACGATTCAATTCAATTCAGTTTTATTTGTATAGCGTCTAATACAACAAAAGTTGTCTCTAGATGCTTTCCAGAGACCAGAATATGAACCCCCGAGCAATTATTACATAAACAATGGCAGGTAAAAACTCCCCTAGTGGGAGAAAAACCTTAAGCCAAACAGTGGCAAGAAAAACTCCCCTTTAGGAGGAAGAAACCTGGACCAGGACCTGGATCATAAGGGGGGTAGAAACCTGGACCAGGACCTGGATCATAAGGGGGGTAGAAACCTGGACCAGGACCTGGATCATAAGGGGGAAGAAACCTGGACCAGGACCTGGATCATAAGGGGGTAGAAACCTGGACCAGGACCTGGATCATAAGGGGGTAGAAACCTGGACCAGGACCTGGATCATAAGGGGGTAGAAACCTGGACCAGGACCTGGATCATAAGGGGGGAACCTCCTGCCGAAGGCCAGACTGGGGGGGGTCAGGGACGTGAGCAGCACAGCAGGCAGGTGGAAGCAGCAGCGGGATGACCAGAGGGGGGGGGGGGGGCGTGGGCGTGGACCAGCAGGCAGCTCCTGAAGCTCCAGCCTGCAAACATGCACGAAAGAGAAAAAAAAAAGGGGGGGCCGGCACAAGAAACTACAGGAATGATGGACAAGAATGATAGCTATGAGATACTTATAATAAATAAAAATGGAGAAGGAGAAGAGAGGAAGGGAAGAGATGAAGAAGGATGAGAGGAACCGCCCAGTGGATCATGTCAGTGCCCCCCTGCAGCAGAGGCCTATAGCAGCATATGTACCACCAATCCCTTTTCAATTCCCGTGGGAATGAACAACGTCATCACGAACGTTGCATGAGTCAGCAGTCAATAGTAAACCTGGCACCCAAGTGATCAAACGCTCGACAGTCCGGAAACATTTCAGTAGAAAAGACGACAACAAGACAACTTGTGATACTTGCCAAGTGAATATTTTGCCAAAGGAAGGAAATACTACCAACATGCAAAAACACAGCATGCAATCACAATCAATGAATGTGGTGTTTTCAATCCGCTCCGGACCAACGTCAGTAATTTTCAACCCAGCAGCAGCAACAGGTAACTAATTACCTAACAAACACTGACTATCATATTAGCACCATTTACCTCGTTGTTGTCCTTTTTTCCCCAAATGAGAATCGATAAAGAACCAAATCGTTAAGTAGAATCGAAAATGGAATTGGAATCGTAAAAATCAGGATCATAAACCTCTACTTCATCTCGACATTTCGACTTTTTTCTCGACATTTCGACTTAAGTGCACAATAAAAAAAAAAAATCTTCCCCTCTCAAATATAATACTCTTCCGTATAAAGGTGAGTAAACACTTCATAGAAACGGCCCCTGAAAGTAATGACATGGTCTGAGACAGACCCAATTTAAAATGTAGTCAGGCTCAACGGAGCCAGAGGAAATATCAGTGGCAGAAACGTGATGCTGCCGGTCGTCACCTCTCCATCTCCATCATCAAGAACCAACATTCATCCAGCTACTCAGCGTGTTGTCTCCACCAGATTGAAATGCCTCTGTTATCTGACTCCAGTCTTCTGGAAGATGAGGGACATGACAGCATCATAGTCAAAGGACGAGCTCCGTCAGCTGGTGGAGCTTTGGAGTGGTTGAGTTGATCAGAAACAACATAAAAACCTAATGCTACACTGCAAAAACTCCAAATCTTACCAGGAATATTTGTCTTATTTCTAGTTAAAATGTCTCATTTTTAGTCAAAAAACTCTCATTACACTTAAAACAAGACTCATTACCAGAAAAATAACTTATTTGACAATTTTGACCTGTTTCAAGTAAATTTTCACTTGAAATAAGTAGAAAAATCTGCCAGTGGAACAAGATTTATCTTCTTATTACAAGCAAAAAAATCTTGTTCCACTGGCAGATTTTTCTACTTATTTCAAGTGAAAATCTACTTGAAACACGTGAAAATTGTTGTTTTTTCCGGTGATGAATCTTGTTTTAAGTGTAATTAGTTGTTTTTTTCTTGAATAAAAATGAGACATTTAAATAGAAATAAGACAAATATTCTTGTTAAGATGTTGAGTTTTTGCAGTGTATAAACCCAGTTGGGTGTTGGATGGTTCTGTGTTTTACTCCCAGATATGAGATGGACATGTTGGGTTTACTCACTTGTGTCACATTACAACAGTTTTCTAGGTGTGTGACGTCACACTGTTGCAACACCTTAGCAGGGACACGAGGTTGCAAGAACCAGCCGAGCCAAGATTTCCAAAAAGTATTCAAACGTTGCACATCGTTGCAATATTCCATTCACCGAGCTCCTTTTTTCTGTTTGCATAAACGTCTTTACCTGTAAGGGTTTCAAGACGAAACAGCTCCTACGTTGTGACACATGTTGATAATCTACCACCTGTAGAACATCAGCCAACCATGAACATGTTTTATTGAATCTATAATCTCTTTTAGCTTATGCTGGTTTGGCAACTTATCCCTAAAGAATACAAACTCAACCACAACTCAACTCTCTCCTCTTTACTGTGCAGCTACAGAGACTGAGTCAATCTCAGATGAAACATCTCATCCTCTACACGGGGAATTCCAGTATCTCCTTCTGGCCGGAGGTTTAAAATGCCTTTGTGCAAAACTAAAAGGTATAAATGTAGTTTTGTCCTCTCAGCTATTAATGCCCTAAATAGGACATGATTTCCCATCCTCCATCTAGGTCTATTTATGTATTTATCTATTGTATTGCTTATTGAGTCTGGAGCATTAGTTTTGTTTGTCCGTCGAAGTTTTGTTCTGTTATTTGTCTTGTGTCACTGTCTCTGCACTGTATGGTGTTGTAAGTTTCTACTTTTTACCTGCAAACAAATCTACCTTCAGGTATCAATAAAGTACCTTACCTTTCCTCCATGAAGACCTCGCCAACCTGCTCTCAATGTGGTTCTGGGTCCAGGGTCACAAATAGGGTCAACAACTCCCTGTAAAATAAATAAGGGACACCTCATGGACCAGATTGCCTTCACCTTTCCTGGCGGGGTGAATTTTTTTATTGATGACACGGTGTGGGACCTTAAGCCTGATTTACGGTTCTGCGTTAAATCGACGTGTACCCTACGCCGTAGGCTCTGCGTTGGTGAAACGCGGAACCATAAATCAGCCTTTAGTTACCTGAAGAGGGAACGGGTCACCTCGTCTTCACACTAACTCACACAGGAAGATTTAATTGAATTCTAAACAGTTACACCACAGTAATTTACTCCCATTCCTTCTTTTTTTTAGCCCCTTTTTTTGCGAGTGAAACGATTTTTTAACTATTCGACTCAAACCTGAATTGAATTAGATGCATATTTTTGAATGTCATGAACACATGGAAAAAAAGCAATTCACTTTAATACAAAATAACAAAATCAACTCAATAAATTAAGTATCTTTCTTAAACAGAAACCTGTCCTGCTTAACTTAAAATTGTATAAATGAATATTTAAAAAATAGAAAGAAAGCAGAACATCCATCCTGTAATATTGCACATTTTTAGTGCAATAACCAAAGTGCAAACAGAAAGTGTAGAAAACTTGTAAACATATTTGTGCCTCAAAGGCCATGTCTGTAGCTACAGTTGGAGTAAAACCAAAGATACTCTATACAGTTTATTGAACGTCTCTGGTAAAACACAATAACTTATCAACTCAACAGCTCAATGCCATTTTCCATTGGCATTTTATGACTATTTTTTGACTCTCACAGTAATACGGAAAAGTAAAGTAAAGTAAAGTGCGTCCCTTTTCAGCTCAATACGGGGCGTACTTTAGTTTAGAAATACGGGAAGATTCCGTTTTTCAAGGGACGGTTGGAAACACTAGTCACAAATGAGCTGCTAAAGGAGTTGTGGGTTTGGTGACATGACGAACGCCACCGTGTCAGTTTGTCGTTTGTGAGCTGATGATGAGGGGGAGACAGATCTGTGGGAGTGAAGGTGCATGTGGACCGGCCTAGGTCAACATGGACTCTGTCTGCAGGAGCAACGGGCCCACGGACCCGGCCGGGTTCTGTCTGCAGGAGCAACGGCTCACGGACCCGACCGGGTTCTGTTGGGCTGCAAATCGAAGCTGAGTGTTGACCACGCTTAATTGTCATCGCCAATTAGTGCATTGTGGGACGGCCACAATAGCTCAACTGTAGCGAGCAGAACGGAGTCCTTTGTGCTTCTCCAGTGGCCTGCGAGCTCGTCAGGACTCATTTAAGGCCCCGGCGATGACGGGGCAGAAATGCCAACGTAAGTGAAAACAAAGGACAGTTTAAGGAGGAAAGAGAAGAGGAGGGAAGAGAAAGCGTGGAGGAAGGTGGAGGGGGACAACGGTCACAGAGGAGGGAAGAAGTGGCCTCCACACACACACACACACACACACACGGTGCTGCACAGAGCTGGCAGGGCCCCAGTGATCCCAGTGTTCCCAGTGATCCCAGTGACCTGCTTGTTCAGAGCTTTCAGCAGCTCTTACACCAGCAGCTTGTGTTTCGCTTTTCATCGCTGAAAAACTTCCTCACTGCACTTGAACACATATGCACTTTTCTTTACGAGATATTTTCCTCAGAAGGAAATGTTCCTGAGCACTTTAGGACACACTTTGCTACAAACTCTCCATTTCATTCTCACTCAACTCGGCAGGCCCTCGCCCTCGCCTAAATGTCTGGAATCTAGAAGACCATTTATTTTAGGTATAGAGGTGTCAAAGTCTGGAATAGTTGGTACCAGATTGCAAACAATTGTAGGTCCCTATCCATCTTCAAAAGTCACTCAAGAGAACATTTAATTCAACAGTGTAGCCAAGAAAGCTCTTGCTTTTCCCACTGTTAATGTTTCTTTTGTACTTCATATTCTGTGTTGCCACTTGTTCAGCATAATATTCATATTTTCATGATCATGTCTTTATAGGTCAACAGTCATTTTTATTTTCATTCATGTTCTGCATACAATTTTTATGATTGTATTCATTTTTATGATTTATGATATTATTTTTTATTTTATTTTATATTTTGTATCCTCATAACTATATTGTTAAATGTTATTAGGTGGCTGCTCCTCATAAGCCTACTGGCTTGCTCGCTCCTCCCTGCACAGTTTATTTTAACTGCACTTATTTGTGTGATGTTATTTTTAATGTATGTGCTAAATAAAAGCTAAAAACTAAACTAAACACAACCCAAGCCTGAAATCACAGCTTCATTTACAAAGTTATACAGTTTACTTTAGTGTCACAACTTGGAGCCAGAAATATACAATAAATCACAGCTATGTCATTTCACTATTCACTATTCACTTTTAAGTTAAAGCCCCATAAGACTGGAACAACTTACCCATTAATATAAGAAAACCTAATTAATTACACCTTTTAAAAACTCACTATATTCCAACCTCAACAAACCATGTACAGGATTGTCTCAGAAAATTAGAATATTGTGATAAAGTTCTTTATTTTCTGTAATGCAATTAAAAAAACAAAAATGTCATCCATTCTGGATTCATTACAAATCAACTGAAATATTGCAAGCCTTTTATTATTTTAATATTGCTGATTATGGCTTACAGTTTAAGATTAAGATTCCCAGAATATTCTAATTTTTTGAGATAGGATATTTGAGTTTGTAAGCCATGATCAGCAATATTAAAATAATAAAAGGCTTGCAATACTTCAGTTGATTTGTAATGAATCCAGAATGTATGACATTTTTGCATTACAGAAAATAAAGGTGTTGTGTTGTATGTTTTTTGTTGGACCCCCTCGAAAACGAGATGATTCATCTCAAGGGGCTATCCATTAATAAATTTACTTTCTATATTTTTTCAATGAATCTACTATATTTCAATGTTTAAAGATAAATAAATATGCTATGATTCCCACTGGTGTCCCCGTTAGAACCCTCCTGCAGAACCATGGCTGTAGTCAGACGTTAGTGGAGCTGATGGGAGGAGGCGGAGCCACACGTCGCTATGACAACAGACCTGAAGTTTGTTCTCGGTGACAAATCACTTCATTCAAACAAGTCCGTGCGTGTTTTCCTGCAGCGCTGACATCGACGTGGGAGGGAGAGCGTGATCTTCAGAAGTTTGAAAGTATGCAGTGAAGGTGTGTTCAGATCAAACACCAGCCCAGTGTATTTGCTCCATGATTGCATTAAGTCAACAGAGCCAGGGCTGGAAACGTCAGTTAGGAAACCAATGGTTGATTGATTAAATCTGTGACTTTCATATCCTCTGCAGCGCAGACCTCCAGCAGTAACAGTCCCAGCTCACGTGTCCCGCTCTGCAGACCGTCTCTATGCTTTTATCAAACTAAACTTCTTTTTTTAAAGCTGTTTAGTTCTTCTTCTTGGAAGTGGGTCATATGGAGAACAACAGGCTGGGGATCAGAGATGCATGATGGGAAAGGATGACCCTTAACCCACTCACTTTTCAGCATCTAAAATCACTCACATTTAAAGGTGACATATATATATATATATATATATATATATATATATATATATATATTTCTAAAAGTAAATAAAATGTCTGTGGTTTAGAGCAGGGGTCTTCAACCTTTTTTAGCCCAGGGACCCTTGGATGAGAGAAAAACAGAGCAGGGACCCCCTGGAATTCTTATTTTTAATGTGTCAAGTTTAAAGCCTGGTTTATAATAACTTTTGAATGTGTTTTATTCTGCTTATATCACCTTATTAACCAGTTCCTGACTGGGTTATTAGCTACATGTGTTTACTGTTGATGAAACTTTGGCCTCGTCAGACGTGGAAGGAGTAACGTTAGGCCGAGCTGTAACGTTGTTGTATAAATATGTATATATGTGTATATATGTGTATATACTGTACATTGTATTTATTTCACTGCATAAGCACTTCTGGTTAGAACTGCATTCCGTTGCCATGAACTTTTGACATGTGCAATAAAGTTGAATCTAATCTAATCTAATCTAACGTTACAATCTCCAGCTTTAGGCTTCATTATTGTCACAGATTTATCCATCAGGTCTAACTGGTGTTAAATATGAAATAGCCAATTCAATTTCGCAAAACAAATAAAGTTGATATTAGTCACATGACTCACGTCATTGGAATCATTTATGTAGTTGTAGACTAAATAGTTATTGTCAAAACTAGATTATTTTCACCTGTTAATGGACAATCATATGTATATATATATATATATATATATATATATATATATATATATATATATATATATATATATATATATATATATACATATATATATATATATATACATATATATATATATATATATACATATATATATATATATATATATATATATATATATATATATATATATATATATATATATATGTGTGTGTGTTTTTTTAACTCTCACAAACTAAAATTGCCTTTATTTCTTTTTAAGTTGGAGGACCCCCTGCATTCCTCTGCGGCCCCCCTCGGGGTCGCGGACCCTTGGTTGAAGAGCCCTGATTTAGAGGATTTATTTGGTTGTGTGATGTTCTTCCCAAATCAAAAACATTCATTACACAACCGTGTCAGTGAAAACACTCGCTGGGCTGTTCATATCTGCAGGTTCCTGAGACTTTACTTTGAGTCAAAGTATCTATCCTCATGTCATCTTTTATTCACCCAACTTCCCATTGTACATGATTTGTCATTTATCAGAGGGGAGTTGTCTGATTTCAGAAGCTGTAAGCTCCAAGTAAGTGAATGAATGAATGAATTAGTAGACTCTAGTATTTGGCAAATTATGTTTAAAGCTCATAAAAAAAACTTTACCAATCAACATTCAGAAAAGATTTAGAAAAAGAGAAAGCAAGTATAACTTAAAAGGAACAGAGATTTAAAAAAAAAAACAAGATTCAGGACTAAATTGATGGAACGTTGTGTTTCTGTGAAAGGAATCAGTTTATGGAACAATCTGAATAAAGAAAACAAAGAATCCAAATCAAACATTACATTCAAAAGAACAATTAAAGCCTGTATGTTAAGTAAATATAATGAAATATGTTAGTTTAGTTTAATTGACATACCCATAGACGGCGGTAATTTTATTTTATTTTAGTTTTTTATTTACTTAGTTGTTTTTAAAATTTTAAAATTTTGTGAATTTATTTCTTGGGAAAAAGGGGCAGATTAGATAAGATTCTTCTTCTTTCTGATCCCTTTTCATTCACAATTTATGAATTGAATTGAATTGTTTGTTTTATTTTTGAATGAAATAAAGAATAAAAATGAAATGAAAATGAAAAGTGTCGGATGCAAACGTGGTGAAATGTAAAAATCCACAACACAAGATGTGCTCAGACTGCTGTGGAATGAGTGATGTTGACAGGTTGAAAACGTCTGACCCAAGTCTGCTGAAACAATAACAACACATCCCTTTAAGGAGGAAATAATACATTCCAGTCAATATAAAGCCAGTGTTGTGCATTTGCTGTTGATTGTGGGTTTTCTGCTTCAGTCGTGTTCCAGAGCATTGAAGGATAAAGTAGCTCTTGAATTGCAGATATTGAAGCAGAGACCCCAACTTCCCCCCAACATTTACGTGACTGTAACCAGTACTCGAGTTGTAAAAAACAATCAGGGGGGATGGTGGATTTGATCATATGGGGACAGATAATTTGTGCTGATTACAAATAATATAATATATTACAAATAATAGCAGTGACCAAAACAGCTGCAGAAATACTGCAGGAATGACATAGCAGCAGTTAAATGCAGCCTTCTGTAAGCTTTAAATATCCACTGGGCTTACATCAAATACATCAAAACACAACAATAAAAAACACTTTTCTGAACTTATCAATATGACTCTGTCCTTCACAGGATAAGTAAAATGGATCACTGCAAAAACTCTAAATCTTAACAACAATATTTGTCTTATTTCTAGTTAAAATGTCTCATTTTAGTAAAAAATATCTCATTACACTTAAAACAAGACTCATCACTGGAAAAAACAACAATTTTCACCTGTTTCAAGTAGATTTTCACTTGAAATAAGTAGAAAAATCTGCCAGTGGGACGAGATTTATCTTCTCATTACAAGCAAAAAAATCTTGTTCCACTGGCAGATTTTTCTACTTATTTCAAGTGAAAATGTACTTGAAACAGGTGAAAATTGTCAAATAAGTAATTTTTCTGGTGATGACTCTAAATGTTGAAATAGCAGTAAAACCACATTCATTGATGAAATGACATAAGGGATGGAAAGGGGGGATGGCAGTTTTACAGGGGGGATGATTTGGCCCGTTTTTATTTCAGGGGGGATGCCGTCCCCCCTCATCCCCCCTCATCCCCCCTCATCCCCCCTCATCCTCCTCAACTCCAGTACTGACTGTAACAGTTCTGGACCAGTTCAGTCCTCACGCTGCACCAGCCGGTTAGTTCACTGTTTACCTTCAGTTAAGCTTCACCACTCATGCAAACTTTACATTCTTTGCAAAGATGTTCAAGCTAATTACTGTGATTTATAGAATTCTGTTTTTCACCAACTCTTTAGAAAACACATAAAGAATCCCACATCAGCATGACCTGTGGATCTATGACAGCCCTTATTTGAAAATAATGAGGCAATCCAGAATGATCCCCGAGGGTACGGTGACTGGGCTGAGGGGAAGGACTGGACTAGCTCCAGTTAGGACGGGTGTGTGTCTGTGTGTGTCCAGCCAATCACAGGTCCTCATTTACTCTCACAAGCCCGGCACCTGGCTGGAGAAAAACCCCCTCCAGTAAGCGGATGTGCAGACATGGGTGTGTAGGTGCAGAGAAGATACGGCCACGCTTTCCGCACAACTCCTCACTGTTTGCTTTGTAGCAGAGTAACCTCAGCCCAACAAAGCCTCTCCTGGCTGATACGCTGAGCACACACACCCTCACTAGGAAAACACACACGCCTGTTGAGACCTTTGTCCCCACACACCACTTTATGATCTTTATGATCTTTGTCCCACGTGGCTCCGTAACGCAGCCAGAGGACAGTCGGTAGATCATTCGCCAGAGAAAGCAGTTTCTCTTCCATTAGTTGGAATTGAAAAGCATTATAATTAAAAGTACCTGACTCACACTGACTCACACACACACACCCAGTTTTAGTGTGTGTGTGTAGACGTAGGGCAGGCCTGTGGCGGAGCGCCGAGGGAGGAGCCGTGGTCATGAGGAAGTGAGGAGCAGCAGAAGAGCGTGCTGGAGCCTACAGGCCTCACCAGACCAGTAGGTGTAACAGGTGGGTTTCAGGTGGAAGTGGGACCACATCACATCCTTATGGCCCGTTCTGTCTGGCCATGGTTTGATGATTTGATTTGATTTGAAGATTTTATTTCGAACATGCAGACCTCACGGATCCACCAACATGTTCCAAACGGAGTAGGAATGAAGTAAACACTTAGTCCTACCCCTGAATCTACATACATTCTTACATATAACTAGAGTTTCAATAAACTTACTTATAAAACACACATAACCAAACACCCCTACTTTAATAACTGTTCTATATAGTGATATAATACTAAATTATATGTATATATAAATATAGCCAAAAACAAAACCAATCAAAGCAAACTAAAGAAAACAAAACAAACTCCCAGCATTTAGTTGTGCTACAATTCAATTCAATTCAATTAAATTCAATTCAATTCAATTCAATTCAATTCAATTCAATTCAATTCAATTCAGTTCAATTCAATTCTATTTGTATAGCGTCTAATACTGCAAAAGTTGTCTCTAGATGTTTTCCAGAGAACAATAAACATAAACCCCGGAGCAATTATTACATAAACAGTGGCAAGAAAAACTCCCCTTTAGGAGGAAGAAACCTGGACCAGGACCTGGATCATAAGGGGGGACCCTCCTGCCGACTATGTATGTATGTAATAATAGAAGTAATTATAATATCATTACTTTACTATAATACTACAATATAATAGAGAACAATAGACAGCAATGATATAACAATATACTAGAATAACTATATAAGAGTAGATATGCTATATATACTGGTTCATATATTTATCCCCAATTATATCCATAAAAATATTGGTAAAGGACAGGAGTCTCCATGACATGTGCATATGAGGACATTGTGATCTGCAGTGAGAGGAGGAAGCAGGGGGAAGAGAAATCTGGAGAGGCGGAGAAATGTGCTAGAGGGAGGAAAAATGGAGGTTACAGATTGTGTCTTTCTGTAGTACAAGCAAACAAGTGAAGCTGTGAGGATACAAGGAACAGGGGTGTAGAAGGTAAGTAAAGCAATAGGACGTTTGGAAAAGAGGTGAAGAAGAGACTGAAAGCAGGGTGGAGTGGATAAAGAGGAGAGTGGGTGATGAGAATGGACAGAGACAAAGACAAAGAGGTTTGATTGAAATGGTTTGGACACGTAAAGACGAGGGATTTGGATACACTGGTAGAAGGATGGGAGGGAGCTGCCTGGCAGGAGGAAAGAGGGAAGATCCTCTGGATGTGGGGAAAGAGGAGATGCAGTCGCTTGGTCAGTTTTTCAACTCTGTTTGGTTGGGTTTGTGCTTTACCTGAACCCTGATGATGGGTGAACCTCGTCAGGCCGGCCACTTCCAGCCAAACAGCAGTGCCATCTCAACCCTTAAGAAACTCATCATTTAATGGATTTCTGATGCATCTGATACGAGAGTAACATCAATATTAATGAACAGAATGACCTTACATGATCAATTACCTGTCCATCTGTGGAACGATTTCAACCTTCAAATGGTTCTGGTTCAAGAGAATTTACTGAAGATGGAGAGAATACTTTGAAAACCTGATGAAGGAGGAAAATGAAAGAGAACAAAGGGTGGAAGAAGTGAGCATTGTGGATCTGGAGGTAGCAAAGTGTGAAGGGAAGAGAGCAGTGAAGGGGACGGTGAGTTGAACCCGATGAGTGAGAGGACGCCTGAAGGGTGGAGAAGGGTTCTGCTGCTGCTGCGTTGGAGGAACCACGGAGACGGGCAGAGCTGTGGCCACGACACACCAGTAAAGCTGAGACAGCAGAGGTGGATGTAGGTGCGGCGGAAGACAGGGATCAGGTGGAGGAGGCATGCTCTGGTTGGCAGCAGCAACGCAGCGCACGTGTGAATGAAGGCTGAGTCATGGTTCTGCGTCAAAACGACGCTGTGCCTACGGCGTGTGGTACGCGTCGACGCAGACCACACGCCGTCACTGACGTGCACCTTCCAAAAAGTGTAACTACGCGTCGAAGCGACGCAGAACAACCGCAGACGGAGAGGGCTGTGATTGGTTCGCTTGGTAGCAACGCATTTCCAGTTTCTGGTTTGAAGCAGTCGTGAACTTTCAGCGCTCTTTTCTTCGTGTATGTGTGATTCTTTTTGTTTTGTTTTTTTGCAGAATAGTTGTCCTTATCTCTTTGATTCACTGTGACCGGAAAAAGTCGGATAAACCATTCAGGAAAAGATCGCTAAATAGCGGTCACGGGGGGTACTGCACCGTGGAGAAATGGAGTGACGGAGAAGTCCGAAGGGTTCACGACGGCGTCGCGGTGACGGCGTAGGCACGCCGTTGATTTGACGCGGAACCATAAATCCGCCTTGAGAGGGAGCCACGCTGAGCACCGAGGTGCAGGGAGCAGAGGATTTAAGAATCAACAGTCCAGAGCAACGGAGAACGAGGAAAAGAAGTGAAGTGGCGTGTGAAGGCAGAGGGGAACGAGTGAAAAGAGTGTCCGAGGTATGAAAGAAAGGTGTAGAAGATGGTGGTGAGAGCCGTGTGTTTCAGAGGCGTCTCTGAGGGGAGACAGGAGCAGAGGAAGTGTTGAGCTTCTCTCTGAGGGGGAGACAGGAGCAGAGGAAGTGTTGAGCTTCTCTCTGAGGGGAGACAGGAGCAGAGGAAGTGTTGAGCTTCTCTCTGAGGGGAGACAGGAGCAGAGGAAGTGTTGAGCTTCTCTCTCAGGGGGAGACAGGAGCAGAGGAAGTGTTGAGCTTCTCTCTGAGGGGAGACAGGAGCAGGGGAAGTGTTGAGCTTCTCTCAGGGGGAGACAGGAGCAGGGGAAGTGTTGAACTTCTCTCTGAGGGGAGACAGGAGCAGAGGAAGTGTTGAGCTTCTCTCTGAGGGGAGACAGGAGCAGAGGAAGTGTTGAGCTTCTCTCTGAGGGGAGACAGGAGCAGGGGAAGTGTTGAGCTTCTCTCTCAGGGGGAAATAGGAGCAGAGGAAGTGTTGAGCTTCTCTCTGAGGGGGAGACAGGAGAAGGGGAAGTGTTGAGCTTCTCTCTCAGGGGGAGACAGGAGCAGAGGAAGTGTTGAGCTTCTCTCTGAGGGGAGACAGGAGCAGAGGAAGTGTTGAGCTTCTCTCTGAGGGGAGACAGGAGCAGAGGAAGTGTTGAGCTTCTCTCTGAGGGGGAGACAGGAGCAGAGGAAGTGTTGAGCTTCTCTCTCAGGGGGAGACAGGAGCAGAGGAAGTGTTGAGCTTCTCTCTGAGGGGAGACAGGAGCAGAGGAAGTGTTGAGCTTCTCTCTAAGGGGGAGACAGGAGCAGAGGAAGTGTTGAGCTTCTCTCTGAGGGGAGACAGGAGCAGAGGAAGTGTTGAGCTTCTCTCTGAGGGGAGACAGGAGCAGAGGAAGTGTTGAGCTTCTCTCTGAGGGGAGACAGGAGCAGAGGAAGTGTTGAGCTTCTCTCTGAGGGGAGACAGGAGCAGAGGAAGTGTTGAGCTTCTCTCTGAGGGGGAGACAGGAGCAGAGGAAGTGTTGAGCTTCTCTCAGGGGGAGACAGGAGCAGAGGAAGTGTTGAGCTTCTCTCTGAGGGGAGACGGGAGCAGAGGAAGTGTTGAGCTTCTCTCTGAGGGGAGACAGGAGCAGAGGAAGTGTTGAGCTTCTCTCTGAGGGGGAGACAGGAGCAGAGGAAGTGTTGAGCTTCTCTCTGAGGGGAGACAGGAGCAGGGGAAGTGTTGAGCTTCTCTCTCAGGGGGAGACAGGAGCAGAGGAAGTGTTGAGCTTCTCTCTGAGGGGAGACAGGAGCAGAGGAAGTGTTGAGCTTCTCTCTGAGGGGGAGACAGGAGCAGAGGAAGTGTTGAGCTTCTCTCTGAGGGGAGACAGGAGCAGGGGAAGTGTTGAACTTCTCTCTGAGTAACCAGGATCAGGGAGGATGGGAGGATGGGAGGATGGGAGGATGGGGAGGTTAGAGACGCTAGTGGGGACACCTGAGGAAGAGCAGAGAGGAGGAGGACATGACTTCAGAACCTGCCTGAGGAGTGGAGCACAAGTTATGGACATAATATGAAGCTGTTTGTGTGTGTCTGTGTGATCTAATGGCGCTTTTCCACTAGAACCTACTCAGCCCGACTCACCTCAGTTTGGTTCTTTTCCACCAAGGGTCTAACGTGTCGAGTAGATACTTTTCTGTAACTATTCTACCGAGGTTCTAAGCTGCTGAGTCAGCTGTATCTGACATCATCACAGTACAGGACACCGATTGGTCGGGGGGTTGGAGTCAGACGTCTGAGTCAGGAGGAGGAAATCAGAGAAAGAGACTCTGACGGATTCTTGTTCATTTTATTCAACCAGCAACGGCAGCAAAAGTCTGTTTCATGATCCAACTCTGAGGTGCAGATGTTCATAAACCTGGTGCTGAGGAGAGAATTAAAAAGATCTAGACGGAGATAAGGAACGACCAAATCTACCAGGAACTCTGTCTCTTCATAGCTGCTCACGGCTCCAGCTGACTTTTCAACTAAAAAAAAAATTAAAAAGCGTTGCTGCTTGAAGTTTCTCTCACTCTCATTTTTTAACTTGGTATCAAACACAAGCCACAGATCCAGCAGCACATCTATCATCTCCTCCAGGTTCTACATCTTTAGTGTTGTTGTCTTCTTTATTTAGATACACAATCAAATACGTCACAGCAGCTTCTCCAACCTCCTACTTCTCTGGATGCTGAATTGTTATGGAAAAGAAGGCAGAGTTGAGTTGAGCTGAGTAGGTGCTGGTGGAAAAGCGTCATAATACCTGAGTCTGGTGCTGACCTTTACCTTGTAATGCAGGACAGGAAGTCATAAATACAAACCACTGATGCATTCAGGTGCTGCAGGAAATTAGAAGTCATCCAAGCTCGAAGTCTCTTGTCAACACGAGGATGAAGTCCCCTTTAAGGCATTAGGCTTCATGCAGCCGCAAAATAAGAAGGAAAGAAAAAACAGTCAGTGTTTAAAGACCAACATGTGTGGGTCCTGCTCAAAATATGTTTGTAAGTGGCAAATCCAGATTAAGACCGAGTTTGAAGGATTATAGCTGAGACCAAAGGTTGGAGGGAATTGCAGAATTTAAAGAAGCAGTGAGGTTTTATTTAACTTAATGCATAAAAAGTTACTGATAGACACTTTCACACTGAAGTAAAACAACAAATGTTTTTTTAGCAGCAAAATACACTGAAATCATCCATTTCATGATTCACCCACAAGTTTCTTTTAAGGTGATTTTTTATTTGCATTATACTATCAATAAATTGATGCCTGTGTGTGACCTAAAATAAACACACACACACACACACACACACACACACACACACACACACACACACACACACACACGCATATGCGTCTGTTATACTTGAAAATATGTTAGACATTTACCTGAACTATAGTAAATTGACAATTTCCTGACTTTAAGTCTTCCAAAGTTATAAAACAGCATAAATCAAACAAAAAACCTCAGTGATGCAAATAGAATATGGGTTCGTATTCAACTTTAGTTTGATAATGATTTGCAATAAATAAACTGTCACATTGGACAGAGCAAGATCCCTGTATTTTCTGCTGTTATGTACTGTACACATTATTTAAATGTGTGCATCATTTTGATCTGTTTCATTGATCTGTGAATGTTTGTCATTGTCCCTTTACTTGTGTTTTTTTAAACAATATTTTTATTATTTTTTCACTTTTACAAGTAAAGGATGGATACATAATACGATCCACAGAAATAACAAGCAAAACAGGCAAACAAACAGAATAAAAAAACAAAACTAAAACAGCAGCTCAGATCCATATAGATAATACCGCTGGTTACAGTAAAAATTTACAGAATGACCAGTCAAATCCTGCACCATATTAGAGACATCACGCTCTACATAGTTAAAGTAGAGCTCCAAAACTTTATAGAATCGGTCTGTTTTTGAATGTAATTTACATGTAAGGTTCTCTAATGGCACCAGATCAAACACCGCTCTTTAACAGCCTTTAACAGTTGGTACTTTTTCATTGATCCACTGCAATAAAATATTCTTCCTCGCTGCATAAATAAGAATACAAAACAGCCTCCGATTATGATGATGAAGTAGTTTATTGGGTTGATCAGTTTCCATTGATAAATACATTGCATTTCCTTTCCTTTTGTAGGAAAGAAATAATAAAAAAAGAAGTAAGGAATAAACCGACCAAAAGGTGTAGCTGAAGCCTAAGATTATTGTGCCGACCCTTTTTAACTTTTAAACTTCATAGTACTACTACTGTACTAATACAACAAGGACAAACAATCTACAACAACAACAACAAAAAAACAGCAAAGTAAACACACATGCAAAACAAGAAGGAAGACAAATGTAAATATGAAAATCAAGTAAAAAAACAAACAGAAGACGGATCTCAGAAAAATTATGTTTGGATGTTAAGTGTTGTGCTCAATACAATAAATACAGGGCCCATCTCCAGTTTTAAACCCAATATCTTTTCTATTTCAGATAACACATTAGACCAATACACCTGCAGTTTACAACATGAGCAAAAACAATGAGTTAGGTACTAATTTATATCCTGCATTTAAGGCACATGTGTGGGTGAGAGAGTAGGACTGGAGTGATGTGCATTCTGTGTATAATTTCTAACTGTATTGCTTGGACGCGATTGCAAACTGAAATTGAATAATAAATCCTTGTTTAGGGAACCCGGAATACTCGAGTCCCTGATCTTCCCACTCCCCCCCTTCCCCCCTCCCAGTTAGGGAGAGCGCTCCTAAGTGGGTGCTGACATTTCCTGCGGGCCGTGAACGCAGCAGCAGCAGCGCTGTGAAGGTGCAGAGAACAGCGGACTTTACTCCGTCAGCCCGCGGGCAGCACACACAAGCGGCTCCGCAGCTCCGCGTCTACAACTTTCTCAGCAAGTCTCTGGCGATTGTTGCTCATCTTCTCTGGCCCCGCACCCAGCAGAGAGAAATCAGGGAAGCCTCTCTCACAGAATCAGGGGACCCTCGCGGAGCCCCGGAGCCCCGGAGCGCACCGAGCGCACGGAGCGCACGGAGGAACGGACCACAGGAGACGCGTGAGGTTGATTATCCGGGCTGGACTTCTGCTCCGCTTTGCTCCACATTTCCACTGACTGCTTCAGATTCAGGGTCCTTCCCTTGGACAGCTTTGGGCCCCCGAGGAGCCCCCGAGGAGCCCCGACCATGCTGGATTCTGGTCGTGGAGCTGCTGGACGCGCTGGTTCCTGCGGATGTGATGGTCCTCTGTGCAGCCCTGCTCCATGAGTGACAGCAGGGCCGGAGCTGCAGGAGCCCCAGGAGCCCCAGGAGCCTCAGGAGCCCCAGGAGCCCCAGGAGCCCCAGGAGCCCCAGGAGCCTCAGGAGCTGGTTCCCTCCACAGTCCCCCCCCCAATAGGAACTGGTCCCCGGAGCGTCCAGGATCTTCCAGCCGTCGACTGTGAGTAAGGGACGTTTACTTCTCCCATGGCACCAGCAGTGAGGCCCCCACGGCCCCTGCTGGGGGGGCCCCTGGGGCCCCTGCTGCTGCTGCTGCTGCTGCTGCTGCTGCTCTGCGGCCCCCAGCGGGCCGGCGCAGCCTCCAAGGAGCTGGTGTGCGAGCCCATCACCGTGCCCATGTGCAAGAGCATCGGCTACAACCTGACCTACATGCCCAACCAGTTCAACCACGACACGCAGGAGGAGGTGGGGCTGGAGGTGCACCAGTTCTGGCCCCTGGTGCGCATCCGCTGCTCCCCGGACCTGCTCTTCTTCCTGTGCAGCATGTACACGCCGCTGTGCCTGCCGGACTACCGCAAGCCCATCCCGCCGTGCCGCTCGGTGTGCGAGCGGGCCAAGCGCGGCTGCTCCCCCCTCATGAGCCAGTACGGCTTCGAGTGGCCGGAGCGGATGAGCTGCGAGCGGCTGCCCCAGGCGGGCGACGAGCAGGTGTGCATGGACCAGAACAGCAGCGAGACCACCACCCTGGCCCCGCCCTTCCCCAAGTCCACCCCCAGGGTCCGGAGCCGGCCCCCCAGCGCCCCGCAGTGCGACGGGGAGTGCCGCTGCCGGGAGCCCCTGGTCCCCATCCGGCGGGAGTCCCAGGCCCTGTACGGCCGGGTCAGCACCGGCCCGCTGCCCAACTGCGCCCAGCCCTGCCACCTGGCCTACTTCTCCCCCGAGGAGCGGGCCTTCACCAGCTTCTGGGTGGGGCTGTGGTCGCTGCTGTGCTTCGCCTCCACCCTCACCACCGTGGCCACCTTCCTCATCGACATGGAGCGCTTCAAGTACCCGGAGAGGCCCATCATCTTCCTGGCCGCCTGCTACCTGTTCGTGTCGCTGGGCTACATCATCCGGCTGGTGGCGGGCCACGAGCGGGTGGCGTGCGGCGCCGCCCCCGGCGGTGGAGCCACTAACGGCGGCCAGCTGCACGTCCTCTACGACGCCACCGGCCCCGCACTCTGCACCCTGGTCTTCCTGCTCATCTACTTCTTCGGCATGGCCAGCTCCATCTGGTGGGTGGTGCTGTCCTTCACCTGGTTCCTGGCGGCGGGGATGAAGTGGGGCAGCGAGGCCATCGCCGGATACTCGCAGTACTTCCACCTGGCCGCCTGGCTGCTGCCCAGCGTCAAGTCCATCGTGGTGCTGGCGCTCAGCTCGGTGGACGGCGACCCGGTGGCCGGGATCTGCTACGTGGGGAACCAGAGCCTGGAGAACCTGCGGGGGTTCGTGTTGGCGCCCCTGGTGGTCTACCTCTTCACCGGCTCCCTGTTCCTGCTGGCCGGGTTCGTGTCCCTGTTCCGCATCCGCAGCATCATCAAGCAGGGCGGCACCAAGACGGACAAGCTGGAGCGGCTGATGATCCGCATCGGGCTGTTCACCGTGCTGTACACGGTGCCGGCCACCGTGGTGGTGGCCTGCCTGGTGTACGAGCAGCACCGCCGGCCCGGCTGGGAGCGGGCGCTGGCCTGCTCCTGCCCGGCCGAGCGCCAGGGCCAGCGCGGCCAGGGCCCGGACTACGCCGTCTTCATGCTCAAGTACTTCATGTACCTGGTGGTGGGCATCACGTCCGGGGTCTGGATCTGGTCCGGGAAGACCGTGGAGTCCTGGAGGAGTTTTGTGGCGCGGTGCTGCCCCTGCTGGCCGCACAAGGCCGCCGCGCCGCCCTCCATGTACAGCGAGGCCAGCACGGCGCTGACGGGACACACGGGGACCGGCCTGACGTCAGGGATGTATCACAAAGCTCCTCCGTCACACATATGAGCCCGCTGGGACAGAAACTCTGCATGCTGCCCTGAAGAGCTCCAACAAAAACCACCACCATGAACATAATGGATTAAAATATTCCGATCATGAAAGGGAATTGCAAATAAAATCAGAATGTCATGTTTACGGCTAGATGAGCAGAACTGCAGCTCCATCAGACCTGATTATCTGGGTACGTAACGGATCCCTCCAGCCAATCTGAGCACTGAGAGAGAAAAATCCTATTTATTGATGTATATAGTGTTCATGTTTGTTGTAAAGAAACTGCTGTGTTTAATTTGTAAAAACCACCGGTAAGTGGAAGACACCAGGGACACGAGTCCTGTCCGCCTGTTTGAGTCGTCTGTGTTGTGTAGAAAACTCTGAAGTTTTGCTCTCATTTTGGACGTTGGTTCCTTCAGTGTTGACGATGCCTTGGACCTGAGCGTGCAGCTCTGTGACGGGGCAGAGTGAGTCTTTACCCCCCTCTGCTGGCCCACGCTGGGACCGTCTCCACCGCGGGGACATGACCACGGATCTGACACGCTGTCCAACCTCTGGGCCAGCAGAGAAAAACACGGCTGGAAGATTCTCTTTTTAACTCTGTGATAGAAGTTGTGGTTTCCTGCCAAGAACTTGTGGAGCTCTGCTGATGTCACCACACTTTCAGCTTCAACAGTTATCTGCTTAATTTATATACTTAAAACCAGTACTCGAGTTGAGGGGGGATGAGGGGGGATGAGGGTGATGGCATCCTCCCCTGAAATAAAAACGGTCCAAATCATCCCCCCTGTAAAACTGTCATCCCTCCTTTCCATCCCTTATGTCATTTCATCAATGAATGTGGTTTTACTGCTATTTCAACATTTAGAGTCATCACCAGAAAAATAACTTATTTGACAATTTTCACCTGTTTCAAGTAAATTTTCACTTGAAATAAGTAGGAAAATCTGTCAGTGGAACAAGATTTATCTTCTCATTACAAGCAAAAAAATCTTGTTCCACTGGCAGATTTTTCTACTTATTTCAAGTGAAAATCTACTTGAAACAGGTGAAAATTGTTGTTTTTTCCAGTGATGAGTCTTGTTTTAAGTGTAATGAGATTTTTTTTACTAAAATGAGACATTTTAACTAGAAATAAGACAAATATTCTTGTTAAGATTGTGAGTTTTTGCAGTGATCCATGTTACTTATCCTGTGAAGGACAGAGTCATATTGATAAGTTCAGAAAAGTGTTTTTTATTGTTGTGTTTTGATGTATTTGATGTAAGCCCAGTGGATATTTAAAGCTTACAGAAGGCTGCATTTAACTGCTGCTATGTCATTCCTGCAGTATTTCTGCAGCTGTTTTGGTCACTGCTATTATTTGTAATATATTATATTATTTGTAATCAGCACAAATTATCTGTCCCCATATGATAAAATCCACCATCCCCCCTGATTTCTTTTTACAACTCGAGTACTGCTTAAAACTAATAAACAACCGTCAATAACTGACTCATTACAGGAACCTTTTTTTTAAACGGATTCTGAAATGTACGTTTTTTTGTTGTTTTTTTTTTAACTAAAATTTGTAATTGAGTGGTTGATTGGAAAAGTGATTTGAGGAACGTATCCTGGTTTCTGGTAAGATGTCGGGTATTCTTTTTTAAAAAAATACTGATTTGTAATTGGGGGGGGGGGGGGCTGCTCACTGAAGTGCTGCTGATTTAAAGGAGTGTATAATATATAATGTAATAATTTCCTGAAAGTGTAATAACGCCCTAAAATGTAATAAAATGTACACTTAACTCAATCTAAAATGTAATAAAACCCTATAATGTAATAACTTCACCAATAATGTAATAAAATATCCTGACTGATATTGTAATAACATTTTTACCGATAATGTAATACATTATTACATTATTGGGAATTTATTACATGGTACTCAAAGTCTGCAATTTAACCCAATAGTCATTCTGGTGTTTCAAATCCAGTGTATTTAACATTATTAGATACTTAAAACACAAAATGTAGAACTCTGGACTGAAAATGAACATATATATTATATTATTTGTCAAGTATTACATTATCAGTTTTGGAAGAAAAAAAGAAGACCCACCTGAAAATGTAATAAATTCCCAATAATGTAATAAGGTATTACATTATCGGTAAGAATGTTATTACAATATCAGTCAGGATGTTTTATTACATTATTGGTCAAGTTATTACATTATTGGGTTTTATTACATTTTCGATTGATTTAAGTGCAAATGTTATTACATTTTCAGGCATTATTACATTATAGGGTGCTACAAGGAGCAACTGGAAAGACAAAGCTCCAGCTTGCCACGATGACCAGCTGATTTCTGCTTTTGGTCCTCCAGAGTTCACCTCAAAATTACAAACGGGGGGGGGGGTTCCTGTAATTTATGTGCATGAAATGTGATTGTATGAGTAACGATGGATGCCAAAACGTGCTGGCGAGAGCTAACATTTACCTGTGTTCAAGTGTAAATCTGCATTCATGTTTATAAAAGTACTTAAAGTATAAGAAAAAGACAAAAAAAAAGACTCCTAGATTGTCAGATGGAAACGGAGCTGATCTCAGGTCTGCTGCATGTCTTCATTCATGAGTCCACATTCATGTTTACCTTGTTAGGAAGAACGTTTTTACATTCTGGTGTGGATGCTTGAAGTGGAAAATAAAAATGGCCCCAACGGCTGCGTGGATGTTTGAACTGCATGTTTCTGTTCTTGAAAAAAGAAATGAAATGACTGCTAACAGTTTCATTTGCCAGAACAAAACTGCAGGCTGTCCTTCAGCTGCAGCACCGGTTTAAGGTGGAAACACACAAACATGCACAGATCCATGACTGCAGACATTAATGACACGTAACTGAGGTGGATAGCAGGCGGGAGCCGCAGCGTATATATATATATATATATATATATATATATATATATATATATATATATATATATATATATATATATATATATATATATACATATATATATACATATATATATATATATATATATACATATATATATATATATATATATATATATATATATATATATATATATATATATATATCCACTACCCCAAACCACACAACCCTGAACGGGCAGTAGGGCATGGCCATATCAACATTTCCCTGAGATGTTTTTGTTGTTATTAATATAAATTAATAATTAATCATAATAATTATTATTATTATTATTATTATTATTATTGTTATTATTATTATTATTATTACTATTATTATTATTATTATTATTATTATTATTATTATTATTATTATTATTATTATTATTAAAGCAGCTAGAGTCAAGCAGAGATAAATAACTATTTTTTATTAAAACAAATTTGTACTTTAAAGTGAAGCATATAGATTAATAATGGTATATTGTTAAAGCCCTGTGCTCATGATTAGACTAACAGATTTTCATAATTAGGCCAGCTAGGAGGGTTTTGCAGTGGTAGAGGCAGGAACATAGGTCTAACCATGCCCTGTCTCAAGAGTTGAGGGATGTATTGAGTCAGGTATGACCTGATTAAGGTGAGGTAGGACAGGGAGACAGATGCACAGAGAAAGATAACTGGTCATCAATCTTGACACCCAGATGTTTTTGAACCGTGGCAACATGTTCATATTCTGGTACATAGAAGATGGGCAGTGATGAATGGGATGTCAGTCTAAGACAAGTGTTAGATAACAGTTGGTGTGGATGAAATACACGACACAAAGTACTGCAGAAGTAAGCGTATTCTACGAAACTAGGAGTGGGCCGGCCTGCCATCTTCCACTGTTCAATGTTAGCGTCACCTCCTAAACACTTCCCATGAACTTCTAACGGAGTCATACACTGAGCTGTACAAAGAACAAATCCAGCGTTTTAGCTGGAAATGAGCAAGAGATCATGTATTTACTTGTCCAGGCCACTGACTAAATCCTGGCTGGAACAAAAAGATGTTTTGCAGTTCTAGATATTCTGACAGAGAAGCGAACGCATAATTAACCAGATCAGATTTATCTCAAGCCAGAGTCTCAAGTCTTAAAGCCTTTTTATTTATTTTTTACTTAAAGAGCATATTGCAGGTTGGAGACCCCTGTGAATCAATGTGTAGGAAAATAATGTAGGAACTGAATTTTCATTGAAATACGCATAAATATATACTACAGTGACCTCCGGAGTTGTTTTTGTGAGACTATTTTACTTCCGCATCTGAAAAAGCTGAACCGGAAGTGACGTAGCGGGAGGGAGCGCGGTGAATTCAACAATAGGAAAAATAATGGATCTTAATGTTAGTTGTGACACTGAAGAGGTTGTGAATGTGTATTCACACCAATATGACAGGCCACAGCCTTATAATTACCAACCCGTTAGGG
Source organism: Cololabis saira (assembly GCF_033807715.1). NCBI lineage: Eukaryota > Metazoa > Chordata > Actinopteri > Beloniformes > Belonidae > Cololabis > Cololabis saira. The sequence continues at coordinate 3,694,663 of NC_084592.1, read as the reverse complement.
CCCCCACGTTCTTTTGATTGACAGCTGAAACTCGTTTTTTAAAAGGCTGATTTATGGGTCCGCGTTACACCAACGCAGACCCTACGGCGTAGGTTACGCAGCGACGCACAGAACGCTGCATGCGCCGCGTACCCTACACCGTAGGCTACGCCGTCGATTTTACGCGGAACCATAAATCCGCCTTTATTCACTGCAGCACTCCTGCTCCGTGCTCCTGAAAGAAACTCTGAAAATAACTCCTAAAAGATGGGTGAGTACTTGTAATCTCTCTACGTTTGTACTTTCTAAACAGAAAACAGGCTTATTATCTTCTCTTTTTTCTGAAATCCGAAATCCGAAATAGCCGGGTATTTTTAAAAGCGAATATTTCCCCGCCTTCGTTTATAAAATAATTTGTATCCACATTACATCGTTGTTAAAAAAAAAACCCTCCACGAAGATATGCATTTTCGACCACATTCATAAGCATTCCAAATCTGTAGATCAATCTGTAGATCATCTGTTCTTCTCCCTGTGTCCCACCACGGAGCTGCCACGTTAAATCGACGCAGCCCTACGCCGTAGCCTACGCCGTAGGGTACGCCGTAGCCTACGCCGTAGGGTACAGCGTAGGGTGCGCGTCACTGCGTACCCTACGGCGTAGGCTCTGCGTAACGCAGTAAACGGTGGTCAAGAGCAGAGACCATTTATTTAATAAATAGCTTGGAGGACAGATGGTGGATCATGTAGTTCTGTAGTAAACAAAGGTTGCACGTTAGACGTTAGAATCAGAGCAGATTTGTTGTTGTTTTGGAGCATAATGTGACATTCGAAAACGCAAAACTCCGGTTGTCTCTGTCTACACGCATCTGTGAGGAACCAGAGCGGCCTCCCCACGTACAAGGGGACAAGGCAAAACTGGACCTGGGTGATGAGGTGTAAAAAGAACCTTGCAGAGCGTAGAATGCCAAAAAATAAGGCTTTTTATTCCAGGTAAAAAAGCACAAACATACAGGCGGAAGCAAAAACAGTCTTCAGACAAGAATGGCACATTGGGCATAGCCTCTCACCAAGCTACATCCATTCAGCAGCCTCCTCTTCCGGTATGCAGCTGCTGTTTATAAACCCTGGTTGGGAGGAGAGGTTGATTGGACACAGGTGGGCCCCAATTAGAAGAACCAGGCACACCTGTGTGCTGCTCCCCCGCAGACCACGCCCAATCCTCCACTCTGACACACACATTAAAAAAATGTCCGGTGAGGGTGAGAAGGGGAGGGGTTGCTCACTTTCTCACAGCATCTACATAAACAGAGTTTTCAAAAATCTTCACTTTGCCCGGAGTTTTTTTAAACATTCGTTTATTTGCGTTTTCATGTGGATGACAGGTCCAAATGTAGGAAAATATCTTGGGTTTAGCAGATACCCGGCTACGTGTGTACGGGGTCTGCACAGTCAGATGGGGCAGAGCTGTGGAGACGTCTCCCTCCTGCTGCATCATATGACGCGGTGTTCGGAAAAAAAAGCGTTTTTAGGAGCTTTGCTAAAATCAGCCACTTTTTCCTCTGATTACGTGCCCTTATGTCTTGTAAAACATATTAAATCCTACATTAACTTCTCACATAGTCATTTTCACATAAGGTCAGGTATAATTTTTGAAAATACCCTAACCTGCAATATGCTCTTTAAGTCTTTTTTCAGCTGGTAACCATGAACCAATCTGGACTAGTATGGAGAGATACATTTGTTTTGGTGTCCAGATAAAGGCACAATACTGCTGTTTGTAGAAGTGAGTATGTCTCATTCTCCTCTAATAACCACAGCTTCTAAGCAGCGGCCATTACCCCCCCAGGCCAAATCCACTGACAGGGGACAACAAAAACCTGCTTGTGCCTCAGGAGTCCATCCTCTCCTCTATGCTGCCGCTCGCTGCTCCAACAACCCTGCCGATAATTTTCAATGAAAATCCATTGCTTTTTCTGGTCTCCAGCACAAACACACTTGAAACCACTGAAGTTCAATGGCGCCATCTACTGGCAGAAAACCATATGAAAGTACATACATTTCACAGAAATAAAAAGCATACTCAACAAGCAAGGTAGTTAATAATTGATCATGGAAACAATCTCACATATTTTCCCTTGGAGAACTGGATTAATCTTTATGCCAACACTGGATAAAGTCTGTTCTCTGGCAACATATTTTATCCGAAAAACCTGCTATTCTTAATTGTTTTAATGAACACTTTGTCTCTTCAGGTTCCCTATTCGAGTCCCTACATCTACATCAACCAAATGTGCAGGGGGATTGCCCTCATTCACCAATCAGTGCTACGGCTCCACGTTTTGATTGGACTCCTTTTGAAGTAACCAAAGTCCACAGAGCGTTACAGCCATTAGATCTTAATCAATCTGCTGGACCTGATAATCTTGAGCCCTTCTTTCTGAGTCAGCAGCAGACTTTATTGCAGAACCCTTGTGTCATATTTTTACTCTTACCATTTCTGAAAATGAGATTCCGAGTATATGAATCTGCTTATGTTCTTCCTCTGCTAAAAGGTGGGGATCCCTCTGTAGTTAATAACTACAGGCCAATCTCTAAATTGTGTGTTCTATCCAAGGTTCTTGAAAAGTTGGTCAGTGAACAACTTAAATCATTTTTAAATGCTAATGGTCTTCTTTCACATCATCAGTCAGGTTTTCGCAAACAGCACAGTACAATAACTTCTGCTATTAAAGTGGTAAATTATATCATAGAGGCACTAGATGGCCGAAAATATTGTGCAGCTCTCTTTATCGACTTATCAAAGGCATTTGACACTGTGGATCATGTTATCCTGGCAGACAGACTCCACATGATTGGCTTATCTGACCAGGCTGTAAACTGGTTCTCAAATTATTTATCAGGTAGAACACAGTGTGTGCAGGCCGCTGGATCTTCTTCTTCCTTTCTTCCTGTTCTAAAGGGCGTACCTCAAGGCTCTATACTAGGGCCGTTGCTGTTCACAATTTATGTTAATAATCTTTGTGATAATCTGGCTGGTGCTGTGTCTCATTTCTATGCGGACGATACAGTTATTTATTGTTCATCTTCGTCAGTGTTACAATCCCTTGAGTTCTGGCAAACTACCTTTGATGCTGTTCAATCCCGTCTGACTCAGCTTAAACTAGTATTAAACGCAGATAAATCCAAGACCATGCTTTTTTCAAATGGCAAGCAGCTTCCATCTCACCTTCCAAGGTTGTTAACTGTTCAGGGGATTGAAATTGAATTGGTCAGTTCTTATAAATATCTTATAAATCTTATAAATATCTCTGACAACTTGTCTTTTAAATCTCATATTGACAACCTTGTTTCTAAACTGAAATTAAAATTAGGTTTCTTTTTTAGGAACAAATCATGTTTCTCATTTCGGGTCCGGAAACATTTGATTACAACAACTTTTTTACCCTTGTTGGACTATGGCGATCTGCTTTTTATGAACGCTCCTGAGCAGTAATTAAAGAAATTAGATACTGTGTATCATTGTGCTCTGCGTTTTATTGTTGCAGCTTGCAGCTTTCAGGTACATCACTGTTTTTTGTTGCTGCTGCCAATTGTCCTTCTTTGCCCGTCTGTAGACTCTCCCACTGGCTGACTTTTATTTATAAATCCATTTTGGGATGTCGCCCTACATATTTGTGCGTGCACCTGCGTTCTTGTGACTGCCCCGTTGTGCAAATTGTACTATTGTTTCCCCGGAATGTGTGACTGACTGTCTGTGTTTGTATGTATTGTTGTATTGTTTTTATGCTGCCATTTTGGCCAGGTCACTCTTGAAAAAGAGGTTTTAATCTCAATGAGTTTTTTACCTGGTTAAATAAAGGATAACAGACAATGGCAGCCAGGGCCGGCCCAAGCCTCCATGGGGCCCTAAGCTAAATGTGATTTTGGGGCCCTCTATTACTGCTGATGTTACAGCAGACATGGAGGGGAAGGTGGGCACAGCAGTGGAGGGGGTTGAGAGACAGAGCTCTACAGAGGATGAGGATGGGGATGGACCTAAGATGAAAACAACAACAAATAGTTGCATTAGATGTCGTATTACACTTGAAAATGATGCTGCTTATCTTTTAAATTATTCCAGTGTGGTTTTGCTTGTAATAAGAAAAAAATCTGCCAGTGGAACAACTGAAAATTGCTTGAGAATTTTTTAAATAATATGCATTTGTCTAAAAACAAGTCCCTTGTCATATGGTTATGTCCAGAGATGGGGGGTGTTTCAATTACATGTAATTAAAATACATATTTTAATGACTTAAGGTGCATCTTTTGAACACCGTAGCCTGACCTGCACCTCCCAAAAAATGTAACTATGCGTGGCGGCGACGCAGACCCAACGCAGACCGAGAGGGCTGTGGTTGGTTTGCTTAGTAGCAACGCATTTCCGGTTCCGGTTCCGGTTCGTGAAGCAGTAGTGAACTTTCAGCGCTCTTTTTTTCGTGTGTGTGTGATATTTTTTTTGGGGTTGTTTTGGTTTTTTGCACAATAGTTGTCCTTATCTCTTTGATTCACTGTGACCGGAAAAAGCGGAAGCTAAACAAAGTATCAACTAGTGCTCTGGGGGGGAACTGCACCACGGAGAAATGGAGTGACGGAGAAGTCTGAAGGATTCACAACGGCGTAGGCTCTGCGTTGGTTTAACGCAGAACCATAAATCAGGCTTACTGCGGTGCACCTTATATCATTACGGTAATTTCTGTTACTGTAGTCAGGGGGATTTCAGGTACTGTAGTCGCTCCTGCCGAAGTAACGGCGCTAAAAACGGCAGTAACGGCGGTTTCACAAAGGCACGAACAGCAAAGACACCGACTCGCGTAATCGCGACTGTAACAGACGGAGCCAGGACCATTGGATGCTGCTCTCGCCCAGCTGTTCCATTCCCACACAGAAGAAGAAGATTTCGAGGGATTCGGGGATGGGGAATGAACTGGAAAAGTTCCCATCCACGTTTGTTTTGGGAGTGAACAAAGTTTTCAGAAAGCTGGTTTTTATTTTGTTAATAAAGTTTGACTGAAGGTACTTCTTGTTTTTTCCCGATTCCCTGTAGCGCAGCTCCCTCAGGTAGATAGGTAACTCAACCCCAGACACTATAGTACGGTATCTTACCGTATATTCCGTGCACCTTTTAATGCAGTGCTCCTTATATATGTAGAGTTTTAAAATAGGCCATTTATTGAAGGTGCGCCTATGGTGCAGATGATACGGTAAGTAAAATAAAATAACACAGTGTGTGTGTGTGTGTGTGTGTGTGTGTGTGTGTGTGTGTGTGTGTGTGTGTGTGTGTGTGTGTGTGTGTGTGTGTGTGTGTGTGTGTGTGTGTGTGTGTGTGTGTGTGTGTGTGTGTGATGCTGAAATATGAAATAAAATCTAAAAAAGCATTGTTGGATCTTAATCTTCCAAAAACCAAAAGTGTTAAAATGTTGGTATTGCCAGGATTACCTTTTCGTGACCCTCTTGCCAATTCAAGTTATTTGTACTTCCTAAAGGATTTAAATAAACACAGAGCAATGTCCTCATCATGTTGAACTAGGGGGCAGGGGCGATTTTAGCATCAGGCTCAGCCTCCCCAAAGTTCATGGACCACAGAACCCCCTAGGGGGGTCCGGTCATGCCCCCCCGGAAGAAAAATGTGTAGATTTTAAGTAAAAATTGATCAATCTGGTGCACTTTGAGGTCAAAATGAAGAGACTAGATCTATGAAGACCTATACACATCAATATCTTCTTTACTGTTCTGTGGTTTTACAGCGATGAAAAAATAATTGTTTCCCTATATATATTCTGCATACAGGTTATGGTAGAATTTTGCTTGCATAAATAATACCAAAATCACTTCAGGGGAGACTCAAGTAAAGTTACATTTTGCTTTGTAGGCAAAACAAAAGTAAAATTAAACCAAATCAAATGGAACTTCCTAACTTATTGGCTGGAATAATATTCCGACAAGATAATAATATACTGTAAGCTAAAGCAGGAGTTTGCAGTCAACTAGTTGAAATTAATATGTGGCAGTATTTGTGGGGGTCAAAATCTATTTAGGGTGTACCTACTACCACAAATAGATCAGTGTATTGGAAACACTGACTATTCAATTGTGTGACTAGAAAGACACCAATAAATCTGAGAAAATGTACTTTAAGACTTAATTGTCTTGGAAACGAACATTTGAAAATCACATTGTATTATTTAGTTAGGCTACTTAAGGCCATTTCATCACACATTCATGCAAATTGTCTCTTGTTTGTGAATCAGCTTATATAGCAATCAATCATACACATTTTCTACAAATCTGACTGGTTAGAAGTTGGTAGGCTTCAAAATAGGGAAAGAAAGAAAGAAAGAAAGAAAGAAAGAAAGAAAGAAAGAAAGAAAGAAAGAAAGAAAGAAAGAAAGAAAGAAAGAAAGAAAGAAAGAAAGAAAGAAAGAAAGAAAGAAAGAAAGAAAGAAAGAAAGAAAGGAAAGCGTGCCAAGCTATAGCATATCGTCATCATCACATCAGACAGGCTGTGTAAAGCAGCCACTTGCGATTCTGAAGGGCTTAATTTCATTCAGAAAACAAGAGACCCGTTTGAAAATATGTTCTTCACTTATGCCCATATTGTTTCTCAAAAGACATCGCATCCATTTAGACCCGCTTTACTGCGAGCTAGCATGATGGCTGGCTGGCTGGCTGGGTGTGTCATGGTAGCCTTGCCTATAGTCACCTGTCTGGCAGGCACAGTGACAAGTTATTTTGTTTAGCTACTACAACGGTATGCGCTAATTTGCATATCAATATGCGCTAATTGAGTAACTAACGACTCTGACTGCTCAATGCTCACCTCACAGTTTCATCATGAGTGGGGACTGGGGAGAACGATTGTTGACTGTGAAGGGCTACTTCGTTGCTGCAGTGTGTGTGTGTGTGTGACTTGGGTTGCCCCCCGTCCCGTAAAATACGGAATTGTCCTTTATTGGAGAAAAAAATGTTGCGTCCCGTATTGAACTAATACGGGACGCGATTTGTCCCGTATTTTCATTAACGCCCCATACACACGTCTGTCACACACACACATCAACACTAAATTGATCAATAATAACAAAATAAAACACAGGAAACATTAAAGGTGACCTATTATGGCATTTAATGTATATTTTAAACAGGCCTTGAATGTTTAAAAACAATCTAAAGCTTGTTTTTTCTACATAAATCATAAATCCAGCCTGTGGGCCCTGTCACTAGTTTTACCGCTTCTAACCTCTTTTTCTGCGCCTCATTTTTAGGGAAGGGGGGGGTATGATAATGAGGCTCTGTGCTGATTGGCTCCCTGAATGACGGGTAGCAGGGGAGGAGCATAAACCTCGCTCTGCCAGAGCAGCCCGAGCCTGTAAATTATCACAACACTGAATTTTCACAAATGGAAACTTTATTGTTAAAAAAATAAAATATGAGTTTTATATGAATAACATTTATGCACTATTTAAGCCGGATCTGCCCGGCGGATGCTGAACGCTGGCCCGGAGCCACGCCGGGCGCCCGGGAGCAGCGCTGCTGAATCAGCGCGCATCACCGCGGCTTTAACGGGGGAATCTAACCGGTTCCGACCGGCCGGGACCGCAGGAACCGGCCTGGACTGGTAGCAGGGACTCCCGGGGACCGACCAGCGGGATTTCAGCCGGATCTGCCCGGCGAATGCTGCGCGACGGGCGCCGCAACCCACGGCGGGCGCACAGATCTGCTCCGGAGCGCATCCGCTCCGCATCGCCCGTTACCGGTGATCAAACCAACAGATTTGCCTGAAAATCTCGGATGGTGAAGATGGTCCAGCCTGGGACGGACCCCCTAGGACCCAGCTCCCAAACCACCCGGGAACCTGGATGATTTAACCTGGATCCGCGGATCCGCGGCGCCGCATCCGACTGGCTGAAGGAAGGACCGCTCCAGCAGCGGAGAGAGCTGGTTGTGGGCGTGGTTTCAGCAGCGGAGGCTGAACCTATGGAAATGAGCGCCTATGGTGACGTCACACTAGGCGCAGATTCAGAATGGCTCAAAAAAGGGTCACGTGACACTGGGGGATTCTGTAAGGCGGGGGGAACAGACCCTGCAGAAATTCATGGTATTTTGTCTCCCCTGTGCTGGCAGGGTGAGGGGAGACCACTTTATATATGTTAAAACAAGAAAAAACGTGTTTTTCATAATAGGTCCCCTTTAAGGCCAGCAAAATCTTTGTCGCGGGACAACAGGACCTGCTGCGTCTGTGCCCAGATCTTTATATGTTAATATTATATATGTGTGTGTGCCAGACAGCGGGGAGGACTCGGGCTTCACTTCCAGGTAGGAGTTGGGAATTGGGAATTAAAAGTTCCGTATTGAACCAATACGGACATATATTATGCCAGGCCCGGTTCTACGAGGGTGCATAAGCAAGCATTGCACCCTCAGTTTGTGTTTGCGTGCTCAGTTGAAAAGACGAAAAGAAAACTGACAATGCGCCCGCGTTAAGCCTGATTTATGGTTCTGCGTTAAATCGACGGCCGTAGCCTACGGCGATAGATACGCAGCGACGCGCACCGTACGTTCGCGTCCCCACGTATCCTACCCCGTAAACTCTGCGTTGGTGCAACGCGGAACCATAAATCAGCCAGTGTCCGTCACTCATCTGCGTCCAGCAGTTACCTGCACCAGCAAGACGCTGCTCTCTCATTATGGCTCACAGTTTGAAAACCCCAAATAAAAAATAAATTACAGAATATTTTATGAAATCAATAAACAATTCCATCATCAAAATTATAACAAATAAAGGTTCAAAATATCATGCTTTGCATGTAATAAGACTAGGTAATATATTAGTTTCACCTTTTAAGTTGAATTATTGAAATAGATTAACTTTAACACCATATTCTAGTTGAATTATTGAAATAGATTAACTTTTACACCATATTCTAGTTGAATTATTGAAATAAGTTAACTTTTACACCATATTCTTCACCTGAAGCAATATTCTGCACCTTGGCTGATGTGGACATACATAGCATAGGAGGCTATTTCAGCTGCTATATGGTTGGCTGTCTGTACAGTCATGCAAGTTCAATGCTATTGAAGAACAAGTTTTTTCATATAAAATAAACACATTTTTATGCAGTTTAGAAGTTTTGGGGCTTTTTTTTGGCTCCTGCGCTGCTGAAATTGGGGCGTCCTTTATTTCTATTTCTGAAAGGTGGCAACCCTATGGTGGACACATCTACATTTTTTCAATATTCTGATATAGTTACACATATAAGAACAGTTTTACACATATAATATATGACAGCAAATGAATAACTGATCTGTATTATAATACATTTAAATGCAGTATTACAAAGTGCTTAATACACTTAATACACAGATCTAAAGTCAATAAACAATCAACAAATCAACAAACAGCAGGAGAAACAAAAATAAATTCCACAGTCAAATTCCCTTCAAAGAAGTACGCATACGTGTACTGTTTGAATTATCTAAATGAAACTCACAGGATTTAATGACGTCAGCATCAACCGTGTTTGTGGTGAGTTTGAAGCTGATTGGACAAAGTATGGCAGAAATATGCCCAACGGTTGTGATTTAATTTTTTCTAAAAAATAGAGTGATAAAGTTCTTATTAGACCCTTTTTGTGTTCATGCAATGAATAGTCTTACAATAATATGCCTGCACTGCAATTGTCTGACCTATAGAGGGCGATGTTACACTGTGTACTGCAAGGGAATTAGACATTGCATTGTGGGTAGAATGAGATGACTGAGAAGGAATGAAGATGAATAAAGTTCTGTTCTGTACCTTACTACTGTGTGGTAAATGCCTGATACACCCACACAACAACCCTATGTTGCTATGTATGAAAATACTGCCTTTGTGAAAGGGATCTGATCCTTGAATCTCCCAGCATGGAATCATCATCAAACACACGGGCAGGGCTTCAAGGGGGACTGGGGGGGGGGGGGGGGGGGGGGGGGGGGGCGGTACTGTGGCACCACTTGGTTCATATTAGGTGTTGTGAGATTTTCACACTCACAGTTAAGATTAAAACAAAAATTGCAAGTGAATCTCCAAATGTATTTTGAGTAAAATCGTTTTCATTCATTGTCATGAATTTCACTGACTCACGCTGGTTAATTCAACCATTTATTAACTTCCAGACGAGCACATAAAAAATGGCTTCATTAGCTGCCGTGACTTAGCTTTCTAACACAGTATATATATTACACTTGGGGCGTAGTATTGGGGCGGCAGAGCTCAGGTGGTAGAGCGGGTCATCCAATGATCGGAAGGTCGGCGGTTCGAATCCTGCTCTGTCGCAGTTTGCTGTCGTAGTGTCCTTGGGCAAGACACCTTACCCACCTTGCCCCGTGTGAATGTGCTTGAATGTGTATGAATGTTGGTGGTGGTCGGAGGGGCCGTTAGGCGCGATATGGCAGCCACGCTTCCGTCAGTCTGCCCCAGGGCAGCTGTGGCTACAATGTAGCTACCACCACTGGAGAGAATGTGTATGGATGAATAATGATTTCTGTAAAGCGCTCTGGGTGCCTAGAAGGGCGCTATATAAATCCAAGTCATTATTATCATTATTACACAGAAACCCCTGCTTCATAACACAAAGCATAGACTGTAGTGACATCTAGTGGTAGATATAAAATACAGCTACAACTAAATCACATCACATCTCCCTCTTTTATTGAATTCTCCCAGGGGCCCATAATAAACAAATATGTCTATGTAGCTTAAAGCATCAAGTAAACTGAAGTAGTAAACAAACAAAGTAAAGTGAACTTCTAGTTATTAACTGCTGATCGTAGCGATGTCTTAAAACAAACATATATCAGAAACTGTTTCTTATTTTCCTTTTTTCCTTTTCTTTTTTTTTCTCTAACAACCCATCTGAACTCTGGTTGTCCTTTATGTAACTGTTACATCCTCCCCCCCCTGCTGGTCATAAGTGATAACAATCTGTGTGTTTCTTTCCCCACAGGTGAACTCAGTCAGGCTGATTGGGGGAGGCTTTAAAATGAGGAGGTTGGAGCCTGGTTCACTCTCTCTTCCACCATCCGTCAGCAGCAGCAACCTGTGTTGTTTGTTATAATTTCTACTTTAATTCTGATGGGTCCAGTTGTCATGTTTTTTCCGGTTTTGTTTCTGATCCGGTTTAGTTGGTTGTTTACTTGGTTAGGGTAGAGGGAAGAGCCCAGATCTGACGGCCCTTTGTGGGTTGGTCTGTGTCTCTTTCCCTTCCTTTGTTTCTTTTGCTGGCTCATCATCATTTGTTAGGAATGGTTGTTTTGTGGTTTGGAGTTCATTTTTGTTTGTTTATGAATAAACTCATTTTTTTATAACGCAACTACTTGACTTTTGGTAGTTATGTTCGACCTCTTTATTGAGCCTGTTAGGGGCCGTAACATAATTTGGGGGCTCGTCCAAACTTTCTGAAGACTTTTAAAGTTTTCAGTGTGGTTTATGTGGCATCCAGATTTGGTGGCTTGTGGCAGTAGGCCTGTGTTAAGCTGGATGTCTTAGGTAACTTGTGCTTTTGGGCGTTTGTACTGTGTGTTGCCTTTTGTGTGTTGGTAACTTTGTGTACACAGTTTTGTTGGTTTTTCGAAATGCTTGTGATTTGACTGCAACTTGTGATTTGGTGTGCAGTAATTTGTAAGTCAGTAGTTTGCTGTTTAAGGCTGGTTGCAGTAGTGTGTGTGGTTGTAGTTTTGCTCTCTTGAAGATGGAGTTTGAGTTGGAACAGTTTGTTGAATCTCCTACCTTAGAGGTGTTCCATCAGTGTACTAAGGATAGTCTGCTGTTAATTGCTGACCACTATGAGGTACCTGCTTCAAAACAATCTAGGAAACAAACTATCAAGGCGGAGTTATACACTGCCTTGATTGATAAAGGTGTTTTGCCGCAGTTACAGAAGGCTCCAAAGTCTCCTGAACGGTTTGGTCAGACTGATGAGGCAGTAAGACTTAAAGAACTGGATGTTGAGTTACAGCGTTTGGCTTTGAAAGAAAAGGAAATGATGTATGATATTGAAATGAAAAGGATTGAACAGCAGACGACAATTCGCATGCGTGAAATAGAGCTTGGTGTTTCTTCTCAGGGTTCTGCAAGGTCCACAGATTTTGATGTGAGTAAAAACATCTGCTTAGTCCCTCCTTTTGATGAAAAGGATGTTGACCAGTATTTCATCTTGTTTGAGCGGGTGGCTTCTGCACTGAAGTGGCCGAAAAATGTGTGGACGTTGTTGTTGCAGTGTGTCCTCAGTGGTAAAGCACAGAGTTTACGCATCACTCCCGACGGAAGACAGTAGGGATTTTGACGAAGTAAAAGCTGCTGTGCTTAGAGCGTACGAGCTGGTGCCAGAAGCGTACCGTCAAAAGTTTCGAAGGTTAAAAAAGCAGGATCTTCAAACTTATGTTGAATTTGCTGGGGAGAAGGAGGCTCTTTTTGATCGCTGGTGTACATCTAACGGGGTTGACAATTTTGAGCAACTTAAACAGTTGACATTAATGGAGGATTTTAAAAACTGTCTCCCAGAGAGAGTGTCAACTTACTTGAGTGAACACAAAGTGAGTGATGTTTTTAAAGCTGCTGTGTTGGTCGACGAGTATGTCCTTTCTCACAAGGCTGTTTTTGTGGATCGTCCTTTCAGTTATACTAATGGGCATTTTGACACCTTAAATGATAATGGGAGGGATGTTCCTTTGGCTGACTGGTCAGCGCGCCCGACCTTCGGCGGTGAGATCCCGGTTCGATTCCCTTCAAGATCTTCCCGTTTTGCTACAAATGATGAAGGCAGGGATAATGCTAAAAGTTTGGCTGGTGTGTCTCAGGGTGGCAGTTCAGATTCATTAGATGCTGATAAGGATTTGAAGGACAAGGATAATGTGATGTGTTTCTACTGTAAGAAAATGGGACATATTGTGGCAGGCTGTTTTGTTTTGAAAAGGCGAAATACAATATCGGTAGCTTTGGTAAATAAACTCGATAAAATCATAGACGAAACTGTGGTGGCTAAAAGGTCCAGTGAGCTGGCAGATTTTGCACCATTTGTCATGGCTGGGGTTGTTTCCTTGCCTGGTAACAGTTTTGGAGTTTCTGTGACGATGCTACGGGACACGGCTGCCTCCCGGTCTTTTATTCTGGAGGGAGTTTTGCCATTGAGTGATGACTCTGCTGTGGGTTCTGATGTTCCAGTGTTGGGGTTTGGCATGCAGGGCATAGACGTGCCTTTGCATAGGATCTGGGTTGAGTCAGATCTTTTTTCAGGGGAAGTGGTTGTGGGGGTGTGTTCTAGTTTCCCGATTAAGGGGGTTTCTTTTTTAATGGGGAACGATTTGGCTGGTGGAAAGGTTCTGGTTACACCTGAAGTGACGCCGATCCCGGTTAGGCAGTCTCCAGATGAGCTGGCTCAGAAGTTTCCCAAGGTTTTCACATCTTGTGCTCTTACTCGCTCTATGTATAAAGATGAGGAGGAAGATGTGGACTTAAGTGACAGTTTTCTTTGTGATCCTGGTGAGGCTCACTTGTGTGCTCCGGAGTCTGCGTTTGAGCAGACTAAAAGTCTGCTGTTGAATGCACCTGTCCTGGTGGCGCCCCAGTTTGATCAGCCTTTTAAGTTAGCGGTAGATGCGAGTGACACTGGGGTGGGCGCTGTTCTTTTGCAGGAGGGTGCTGATGGAGTAGAGCACCCAGTGTCTTATCTTTCAAAGATGCTTGATCGCCATCAGAAATGGTATTCGACCATTGAAAAAGAAGCATTGGCGCTTGTGATGGCGTTAGAACATTTTGAGGTTTATGTGGGCTCAACCAGTGTTCCTGTGGTGGTATATACGGATCATAATCCCCTCGTCTTTCTGCACAGAATGCGGAATAAAAATAGGCGTTTGATGAGCTGGAGTTTGAGACTGCAGGCCTTTAATGTGGAGGTCAAACATGTCCGTGGCAGGGATAATGTTTTGGCTGACGCATTGTCGCGTCTGTGACAATTTGTTTCCTGAACAATGTATTCTGAATGTTTTGGTAATTTTGTTAATTTTTTTTTGTTGTTTCTTTCAGAATGCATTGTTCAGTAACTTAGGGTGGGGGTGTTACATCCTCCCCCCCCTGCTGGTCATAAGTGATAACAATCTGTGTTTCTTTCCCCACAGGTGAACCCAGTCAGGCTGATTGGGGGAGGCTTTAAAATGAGGAGGTTGGAGCCTGGTTCACTCTCTCTTCCACCATCCGTCAGCAGCAGCAGCCTGTGTTGTTTGTTATAATTTCTACTTTAATTCTGATGGGTCCAGTTGTCATGTTTTTTCCGGTTTTGTTTCTGATCCGGTTTAGTTGGTTGTTTACTTGGTTAGGGTAGAGGGAAGAGCCCAGATCTGACGGCCCTTTGTGGGTTGGTCTGTGTCTCTTTCCCTTCCTTTGTTTCTTTTGCTGGCTCATCATTTGTTAGGAATGGTGGTTTTGTGGTTTGGAGTTCATTTTTGTTTGTTTATGAATAAACTCATTTTTTTTATAACGCAACTACTTGACTTTTGGTAGTTATGTTCGACCTCTTTATTGAGCCTGTTAGGGGCCGTAACAGTAACCAATGAAATATCCTTAACACGTCATATAAATACGACATGTAAAATCAACACAAAAGTCCTACTTTGGAACATAGTCCATGAACCTGACAGGAGTTTTAACTGTTCTCCCTGCCAATGTCCTCTTCGGAGTAGAACTCAGGCTGCGGGGTAATGTAGGCAGTACTCGAGTTGTAAAAAAACAATCAGGGGGGATGGTGGATTTTATCATATGTGGACAGATAATTTGTGCTGATTACAAATAATATAATATATTACAAATAATAGCAGTGACCAAAACACCTGCAGAAATACTGCAGGAATGACATAGCAGCAGTTAAATGCAGCCTTCTGTAAGCTTTAAATATCCACTGGGCTTACATCAAATACATCAAAACACAACAATAAAAAACACTTTTCTGAACTTATCAATATGACTCTGTCCTTCACAGGATAAGTAACATGGATCACTGCAAAAACTCACAATCTTAACAAGAATATTTGTCTTATTTCTAGTTAAAATTTCTCAATTTAGTAAAAAATAAATCTCATTACACTTAAAACAAGACTCATCACTGGAAAAAACAACAATTTTCACCAGTTTCAAGTAGATTTTCACTTGAAATAAGTAGAAAAATCTGCCAGTGGAACAAGATTTTTTTTGCTTATAATAAGAAGATGAATCCCACTGGCAGATTTTCCTACTTATTTCAAGTGAAAATTGACTTGAAACAGGTGAAAATTGTCAAATAAGTTATTTTTCTGGTGTTATTTTTCTGGTGATGACTCTAAATGTTGAAATAGCAGTAAAACCACATTCATTGATGAAATGACATAAGGGATGGAAAGGAGGGATGGCAGTTTTACAGGGGGGATGATTTGGACCGTTTTTATTTAGGGGGGATTCCATCCCCCCTCATTCCCCCTCAACTCGAGTACTGAATGTAGGGGATGTAGGAACTGGAGTGACATGGGCACCCGGAGGAGTAGGAGGGGAGCCCGTGTCACAGTGAGAGTCAAAGCTTCGGTCACCAGTCTCTTCTGGTACATCTTGCACCGATGACCCTGAAACTTCCTGGATATTTCTCCTGTTCCTGCGGGCAACCGTGCCCTGCTCAGTCTGCACGTAACAGGATCTGGGCTCCGGTGCTTTGGCAATGACTTTTGCAGGAGCTTTCCAGCTTTTCTCTCCATCCAGTTTGATGTTGACACTCGGACCTGGCTGTAGTGCAGATAAAGGTCGCGCCGAGTGCCGTCTGTTATAGAAGAATCGATATGCACTTTTGGTCTGCTGGTCCTTAAACCTGGCTTTCTCATAGTCAACAGGGCTGGGGTGCAGTTGTTTTGGTAAAATGGGGACTGTTGTCCGGATCTGTCGATTTATCATCAGTTGTGCAGGACTCAGACCTGTTGCAGTGTTTGGATGTTGCATCTAACACTACTGCTTTATAGAAACTGAAAAGCTGTCATTCTTGAAGCATTCCTCCAATTTCAGATCTTAGTTAATGTCAGCCCTTATTTACTTGTTACACACAATTTATTATGACATAATTTATTCACCGGATCTTCCTTCTTTTTTTCTAATTTAATTATTCCTGCTTTTGTAGTACAAATGACCAGATCACATGAATAATAATAAATAATCATCATATCCAATAACCAGAAATCCAAGGAGATAATTCAGAACCCCCCCCCCCCCATACAGTACAATCATAAATAAATAAATCATAAACAATACATTCCTCTATTGCTTAACCCCTTTGTAGTTTGTGTTTTCCCACGATAAAAGACCATTTAAAGTACTGGGAAAGCTGAAGTGAAAATGTCTCTGCCATGTTTTTTTTTTTTTTTTCTTAATGACCATTGATAAACTATTTTAGAAGAGATGAGGAAATGCAATTTCTGCCGCTGTGGTAATAATATTCTAGAATTTTGGCTCCCTCACCACTTCATGACTTCACTCCACTTCACTTTTTTTTTTTTAACTTTTTATTTAGTATTTTCAGCTTATACAGCAAACAGACAAACAACAACAAAAAAAAAAACAGACAAAAACATGGGGGCTCCTATATAGATGATGTTATGTCATGACAATGTCCAATCAGCTCAAGTGACCTGTTTAACTGAAAGCGTCCTCTATTCCTCCAATAAATGCATCCCATTTCGCCCATTTCCTGTGGACCTCAAACAGAAAGTAATCTTCTCCATAGCATATATTTCTTTAACTCTGTCCATCCATTGATTAAGACCTGGGGTCTCAGGTTTATACCAGTTCTTGGTGATTGTCTTTTTACAGGCCATTAGCAATATTTTGCACAGATACCAGTCTTCCTTCCTAATCACATCATCTGCCAAATCACAGAAATACAAAACTTTAACATCATTAGGAACCTTATATCCCAAAATCTTTCCCACAGCGATACATATATTTTCCCAGAAAATGTGGATTTTTGGACATAACCAGAAGATATGAGAGTGATCAGCGTTCAAGTTTCCACACTGCCTCCAGCACTGTTCCTGTGATTGAGAAAATTTGCTCTTAATATTTGGTGTGACAAAGTAGCGGATCAAATTTTTCCAACCAAATATTCTCCACTTCTTTGAACTTGTGGATGAATGCTGTGCACTCCACATTGAGCGCCAGTCCTCCTGCGACATTTCTATATTTAGTTCTTTCTCCCATTTTACTTTAATATATCCTGTGTCGTACCCGTTCTGTTTCTGAAGGCCCTGATATATTCTGGAAATAATTTTTTTACTCTTAATTTTATAGGCTTCAGTCAGAACATCTATCACTACATTACCTTCCTTAGTCAATGATGATTTTATTCTTCTGTCATAGTAGTCTCTTATTTGTAGGTATCTGAAAAATTCCTTATTTTCAAGTCCAAATTCCTTTTGTAATTCCCCAAAACTTTTAAAGGATCCACCGTGAGTTAGTGTACATATTGCGGTAATACCCATGTCCCACCATCGTCGGAAACCAACGTCACTGATTCCTGGCTTAAATTTGGGATCCAGAGCAGGCCAAATTAATAATTTGATGTCCCCCTCCATATTATATTCTTTCACCATCCTACTCCAAATATCCATTGTTTGTTTAATAATTTCGTTATTGCTTTGTCGAGAGATTTTATTTCCTATGTCTCCTAATGATGTTTGAATTTGGAAAGTATCTATCTTGGCCTCTATATCTTTCCATCTTGCCTGGTATAGTGGGCAGCATGTACAAACCAGGAACCTCCCTTGGGCTGCATAGAAGTATTGTTTCAGGTTGGGTAGGGACAATCCGCCCTCCTCCCTTTGCAATTGAAGTGTCTTATACCTGACCCTTGGTTTCTGTCCGGCCCAGATAAAACTAGATATAAGTTTGTCCCATTGTCTGAATTGTATCTCTGGAATCATTTGTGGGATGGATTGAAAAAGGTACAGCAATCTTGGTAATACGTTCATTTTTATTATCTCAATCCGTGTCTCAAAATCCATGTTGAAAGCTGAACACCGCCTGATATCTGTCTTTATATTGTCATTAATCTGATTATAATTTATTTCGAATTTTTTATTGAGGTTTTTTTGCCAGTATCACACCCAGATATTTGATCACTTTAGCATTCCATTTGATTTTGTATTTCTCTTTAATTGCTCGGCTTGGGGAATAATTTAGTTTGAGAATTTGTGTTTTTGCTATGTTTAATTTATAGCCTGAGTACTTACCAAAGTCCTCCAATATCGACATCAGTTTAGGAAAGGTTCTGTCTGGGTCTTGGAGAGTCACAATAACATCGTCTGCAAAAAGTCCTATAATATGTTCTTGTCCTCCTATTTGGATTCCTTTTAAATTGTCGCTCTGCCTGATCATTTGTGCCAATGGTTCAATAAATATTGCAAACAAGGTCGGGCTAAGGCAACATCCTTGCCGAGTCCCTCGTTGTAGAACAAATCTATCAGTTAGATGTCCATTAATTTTGATCCTCGCTGTAGGTTCTTGGTAAAGGCTTTGAATACAATGTATTGACTGTTTTTGGATCCCTAATCTCCCCATCACCTGGTATAAAAATCCCCAGTGTACACAGTCAAAAGCCTTCTCCGCATCAAGGCTCACTAATACTGCTCTCAGTCCCTGCTTTTGAATCTGGTCTATTATGTGAAGGGTACGCCTGACATTATCCTGAGTCTGTCTACCCACTATAAAACCAGATTGATCCTCATCAATCAAGTCAGACATAAAATTTTCAAATCTTTTAGAAATTATCGAAAGTAAAGATCTTGTAATCCACATTCAGGATTGAGATAGGTGTGTAGGATTCGCAGTATTCTTTGTTTTTCCCTTCTTTTGGTATAACGGAAATTATAGCCTCTTTCCAGGAGGGGGGCAGTTTTCCTTCAGTCAGAGTTTGATTAAAAGAACTCAGGAGTAGTGGAGATAATTCTTCCTTAAATACCTTATACCACTCGCTGGGAAATCCATCACTACCTGGTGTTTTGTTTGACTTTAATCTGCTAATTGCAGCATCTAGTTCCTTCATAGTGATGTTGGTAATTAACTTCTTGTTTTGCTCCTCTCCAATAGATGGTAAGTCCAATAAATCCAGAAAATCTTTCATTTCATTCTCTTCTTTTGTTACAGGTTGAGAATATACATTTTCATAATAGTCTTTAAATACCTTTTCTATTTCTTCAGGTTCAAACAATAGTTGTTTCGTTGTGGGGTCCCTAATTTTATTTATGGTATTAGAGGCTTGCTGCACCTTAAGCCGTCTTGCCAGATATTTAGTTGCTTTGGGTCCTGCTTCATAGTAGGTTTGTTTAATGAATTTCAGTTTTTTTTCAACCTCATTACTTAGAATAACATCTATCTGTCGTCTCATACTAATTATTTGTTGTAAAACTATTTACTATCATCTTTGTTGTCTTTATGCTGTTGTTCTAATATTTTTAATTGATTAGTCAACTTTTTATAATTTTCCTCTCTAATCTTTTTTTGGTAAACTGCCCTTGCTATTAACCTCCCTCTCATTACAGCTTTAACTGTGTCCCACAGTATAGTAAGATCCACTGGGCTGTCTTTGTTTTCTTCTATGCAGTTTTTAATATCTTTCTTAATTTCTTTTTGAAGTTCCTGGTTGTTCAGCATGCCCACATTTAGTCTCCATAGTGTATTTTTACTTCTCCTATTTAGGTGGATATTAAGGTAAATTATACTGTGATCAGACAAATCAGTTATCCCTATCTTGCATTCTTCTATTCGATATCTGTCTACTGTGTTCATAAAAAAATAATCTATTCTGGAATACACGGAGTGTGGAGCAGAATAATGTGTGTAGTCCCTGTCTAGCGGGTGGAGTTCCCTCCAAACATCAAACAGTCCTAGTTCAGTTAGAGAGGTATTGACAAGCTTTGATAGATGCGTCTTATTTCTCTTATTGTTAGTTGTGTCCAATTTAGCATTCAGAATCATGTTGAAATCCCCTGCACATATTAACATTCCTTCATTTTCCAAGGCTATGATTTCAAATACCAATTTAAGAAACTTTCTATCAGAATTGGGTGGCACATATACATTGACCAAAGTAACTATATTATTGTCCATCTTCCCTTTTACAAGTACATATCTCCCTTCTTTGTCTCTTATTTCTTTAATGACTTCAAAATTAATAGAGTTAGAAATCAATATGGCAACTCCTCTCCTTGGACCCTTCTTAAATGAACTGAAAAAGGCATTTTTAAATCCAAATTTCCTCAATTTATCGTGTTCCTGTTGAGATAAGTGTGTTTCTTGTAAATATATCACTTGGACTTTTTCTTTTCTCAGTTTTGCCATTACTTTTCCCCTTTTAATTGGGTTATTTAAGCCATTAACCTTTAAGGACGCTATTCTCACATTGTTACCCTGCATTACTGTCAACAACAAAGACATAAAAAAACGTCGGTAGCTCCCCTAACACTGCCAGAACAGCGGCATAAAACAAACAAAATGAAATGAACAGATGCGCTTCCAAAATGCGGAGGATCCCCTCGTCCTCCGGTAATCCTCTAGGTAGTGTAAACTCTAGTGTGTTAGAGTCAGTAGTCATAGTCATAGCCATTTTACCCCCCCCCCCCCATCCCCGGTCATCCCGTTGCTGCTTCCACCTGCCTACGTGGATGTCTGCTGTTGCTGCTTCCGCCTGCCTGCACCCCCCCCCCCCTCTGGTCATCCCGCTGCTGCTTCCACCTGCCTGCTGTGTGCTGCTGACGTCCCTGACTCCCCCAGTCTGGCCTTCGGCAGGAGGGTCCACCCTTATGAGCCTGGTCCTGCTCAAGGTTTCTTCCCTCCTAAAGGGGAGTTTTTCTTGCCACTGTTTGGCTTAAGGTTTTTCTCCCACTATGGGAGTTTTTACCTGCCATTGTTTATATAATAATTGCTCGGGGGTTTATGTTTATGTTTATGTTTATGTTTATGTTTATGTGTATGTTTATGTTCATGTTCTGGATCTCTGTAAAGCGTCTAGAGACAACATCTGTTGTATTAGACGCTATACAAATAAAATTGAATTGAAAAAATTTAATTAATCCGATCCTGTTGGTGGATCTAGGGAATGCCCTCTTATATAGAGAGGGGCCTAACTTAGTAATGACATTAAGTCCTACAGTAAGGGTTTGTGTCATACTAAATGAGTCCAACATTAACACTGAGAAAAAAAGAAAAAAAAATGTTACTCGGCCCCGATAGTCATTCCCTTTTTACTTTGGGGTAATATGTTAATCATATTTAGATGACCAAAAACAGGCTAAATCAAAACATTCCTACCGAATCTGCGTTGTGTGTTTTCTGTCTTTAATTAGAGGTTCTTTGAAACTCTTGGAGCTTTTCCTTAGCTCGTGTCGCAGCTACTGCGCTGCTCCCGCTCCGCGGGGCTCCCTCCCTGCGCTGCCACTCCATCGCTGTGCGGAGCCGCGTCTGCGGTCCGTCTGCAGGACCCGTCATCGGCGGCGGTGTCTTCTCCGCGAGTCTGCGCTTCTCCAATTCTTCCCGCACCTCCCTGGCATTATTGTAGGTTCGGGTTCCCGTCTCCCAGTGGATCCTCATCCTCGTGAACGGCGTCTGAAATTGGATCCCGTTTTCCTTCAAGATTCTTTTAGCAGCGTTGTATTCCTTTCTTTTCTGAACAACCTCGGTCGCGTAGTCGTGATCAAACGATAATATTCTGCTTCCGAGTTTTATTTTATTTTTCCACGCTTCCCTCAAAACTCTCTCTTTGGTGGTGTATTCCAGAAAGTTCACGATGACGGGTCTCGGCTGGGCTCCGTCTGCAGGCTTCTGCGCGAGTGACCGATGCGCTCTCTGAATTTGGAGGTTAAAATTGGAGCTCTGAAAACTCGTGTGAGAGAAATTGGAGCAGCCTCTCATCGTACTTGTTTCTGTTTTTAATGTGAATCCAGAGCCTTAGCCCTGTTCCCCCTTGAAATGTATTTTATCTGTCTGTGTCATTTCTATGCCTTGTAATTGTTGTTTTGTTGTGTGACTTGTGTCTGCAATTGTAACTTCTTTTATGCTGCTGTCTTGGCCAGGCTTCCCTTGGAAAAGAGGTCATTGTGTCTCAACGGGACAGACCTGGTTAAATAAAGGCAAAATAAAAAAAAAATAAATAAAAAAAAATCCTCCGGGAGCTGAAGTTCACGTTTGAACAGGTCTTGTAAAAATTTAGGCATCGAATCACCCTCTTCTCCCTCTGTAACTCCGTAGATACGGAGATTGTTTCTTCTCGATCTGGATTCCAAATCGGTAAGCTTGTCCTGGAGAGTTTTTTGTTCTGTTAACGAGATAACGAGAGCATCATTTGCTTCCTGAGCCCAGTGCTCCAGCTTTTCAATCCGTGATTCTGCCTCGTTGAGTCTGCCGCTCTGTAACTGCTGTTCAGTGGCGACTTTAGTGAGTTGTTGGTTTATATCCCGTTTAAAGGCTTCCAAGTCTTGTCTCATGTCTTTCCTCAATGTTTCTCCAAATTCACGGAAGGTAGCTTTCATTTCTGTTTTTAAGCCCCGTATCTCCTCGCTAACAGTTCCCAGACCAGCGCATCTCTCCGCCCCGCATCCAGCCATGCGCGCAGCCTCGTGGTCCCCATCCTCCTCCTCACGGTTAGCTAGCGATTTCTCCATTTCGTCTTTCGCCGTGTTTTCGGTCTGAGTGACTCGAGTTTTCCTTCCCATTCAATTCAATTCAATTCAATTCAATTCAATTTTATTTATATAGCGTCTAATACAACAGAGTTGTCTCTAGACGCTTTCCAGAGACCCATACCCAGAACATGACCCCCGAGCAGTTATTACATAAACAATGGCAGGTAAAAACTCCCCTAGTGGGAGAAAAACCTTAAGCCAAACAGTGGCAAGGAAAAACTCCCCTTTAGGAGGGAAGAAACCTTGAGCAGGACCAGGCTCGTAAGGGGGGACCCTCCTGCCGAGGGCCAGACTGGTGGGTCAGGGACGGCAACAGCACAGCAGGCAAGTGGAAGCAGCAACGGGATGACCGGGGGTGGGGACCGCAGGCCAGCATGCAGCTCCCGAAGCTCCGGCCCAATCATCAAGTCCCAGGTTGGGGTGCAGGGTCGGGGAAAGGTTGAAAAGGGGCAGGGCCAGGGAGAGGAGTCTTGAGGGACGAACCTTCTCCCCCGCCCAAAAGGGGCCGTTACCCTCCCCCCCTCACTCCCACACTGCAGGTTCCGGTGTCCGGCAAAGGATGCTGCAACATGGACAAAAGAGAGAAAAGGGAGGAGAAGGGGGGGCCAGCACAAGAAACTACAGGAGCGACTCTGACACACTAAAGTTTACACATTAAAGTTTTACATTCCAAGTTTTCCCCCTTTACATTACAGTCAGTGTGATTTCCAGCTCTATTTATTCGAGTTTTCGAGGGTCTTTACTCTTGACTATCGAGAGCTCCGATGCCACACAGCCTACCGCTCCATGTCCAAACCGGAAGCCGTCTCCACTTCACTTTTATGACGTGAGACTACAACAGTTTCATAATTTAATTCTGCCACAGCAGTGGTGATGCTCAGACCATTTTAGAACAAATCTGCAGCGAAACAATCAATGGAGGACCTTTATGTCAACATGGAAAATGAACAACCTGTCTTTTCTTCAACAATTCATACAGGTGCGGATGAACTGAGCAAAAGTAGTTCATTACTTGTCATTATTATGGTTGTTGAATTTGTTCTTTTTGCTGGTCTTTTCTTCATTCAGGTTCAAACTGCTCAAAAAGGACCATCACTTCAGGTGTTATTGCTGGTCTGGTGCTGTCAAGTTTCTTACTGCTGGTTGGACTCATCACCCTCGGTGTCTTCTGTAAGTTTAATGTTCATGTATTTAGTTACCACTAAACTGAATATGGGAAGAATAAAAGTTCTCCCCATGAATTATTTTCTGAATCAAATGTGTGAACAGATTTGAGGCACGTCATTTGAAAGAGAAATTTAACAGTTCAAACTGACATGATTGTTGTTGTTTTTTAATCATTCTCAGTTTAATTTTTTTTATACTTACTTTTCATTAAAAAATACAGTAAGGTACTTTTAAGAACTTTCAATTGAAGGAGATAGTGCTCAGTGAAACTAACTTGTATTTTTCAGACCATGACTCAAAAAGTGACGTCTCGAAACTCTCCAACATCAAAGACCTGCTGAACACCAACCTCACTGAAATGGCCAATGAACGGATCAAGTGTGAGTGTTTGCCCAAAATCCTGGAATCCATAAGAAAAAAGAAAAATGTATAATTAGAAACAAGGAATTATGAGAGTGACTAAAAACCACATTATTACATTGTATATTACATGGTGTTGCACTTTATGAAGGTGCTGAAAGATTTACAAAGTTAAATATCATCCAATGAAATCCAAATTATATTTAATTTCATTGCATAATCTCATGCATTAACTTTCATACAAGTCACAATCCATTTCTTTCCAACCAAGTAAAAATGTATGGATGATCAAAACTGACATAATAAAAAAAGCATATATATATATATATATATATATATATATATATATATATATATATATATATATATATATATATATATATATATATAAATAAAGATATAAAATAAATAAAGATATAAAGAGATATATATATATATATATATATATATATATATATATATACATATATATATATATACATATATATATATATATATATGTTGTTTTTCCTTGTACATACATTTGTTGTTTTTACATTCCCTCGTCTCCTCTTTTTACTTTACTTTTTACCCTTATCATTATGCAAGTGGGGAGGGCGGCCCTCCTTGGTCCAGCTCCTGTTACCCCTCAGATTCATTGAAGTCTAGTATAATGTTGCTATCATGCCTTTTTTTGTTCACACAAACAGCCCTTACTGAAGACTGAATATTGCCAGTTCCTCTTGTAAACATAGGGTGCTTTCACACCTGTGGCCCGTTTGTTTTGTTCCGTTTCAGGGGCTGAATCGATACAGTTGTTCCGTTTCTCGTTTGTGGAGTTTGTGTTTACAAGGCAAACGTCTGTACCGTTTCAAAGCTGATAACAAATGCCATGCGCGAACCAGCTGCTCTCTGATTGGTCAAATGAACGCGGAAGGAGTTTCCTCTTCCGCACCCCGGGAAAAACAACACGGCCCTTTCAGCGCAGCGGAGACCGCAGCCGTTGGCCTTGGCTGATTTATGGTTCCGCGTTACACCAACGCAGAGCCTACGGCGTAAAGTACGGCGTAGGCACTGCGTCGATTTAACGCGGATCCATAAATCAGGCTTATGCGCTCGGCGCAGAGCGGAGCCCGGCAGCGGACGAGAGGCCCCTGCCGCAGCCGGGTTTGCGCTGCTGTTCAATTCGGGCAGCGCAAACCCTGCCCGAATTGAACATTGTTTAATTTCAAACAATGTTTAATTTGTGCTGTGCTGGGACGACATCTCGGCATGTCCAATAGGAGAGAAGGTGGTGGAGGCTGCACCGACTCCTCTCCTTGCGCCGCGGTCGCACATACACAATGAATGGAGTTTTATCGGTTGCTGTGTGGATTATGTTCTCACTACAAATTAAAAAAATGAACCGTTTCAGGTCTCGATTGGAATCGGGCTGAGACCACCTCTCCTAGGTGATCTCGGAACGCTTGTGTTGTACCGTTTCAGAGCGCGACTGCTGTGTTCACATGTACCAAAACGTTCCGATCTTGAGGGGGAAACGTTCCCTGTATCGGAACAACTGCTTGAAACGGTACAGGTGTGAAACCACCCATAGATTCCCTCCCTTTCTTCTTCTGTAGCCCTTTTCCACTTCTCCTTTCCACTTCTCCTTTCTTTAACCAACTTCTGTATTTCTCTGTGCTGTATAGGCTGATTGTATCTGCTCCCATTCTTCATTCATGTATGCCAAACTTCCCTACACCATATGAATAAATCTCCCATCTTTCTCATCTTTCTTTGCTTTCTTTTGCTTTCCCTCTAAAACCTGATTTAAGGTTCTGCGTTAAACCAACGCAGAGCCTACGACGGTGCCGTGACGCCGTCATGAACCCTTCGGACTTCTCCGTCACTCTATTTCGCCGCGGTGCAGTACTTCCCCAGACCTTAGTCTAACTTCCGGCTTTTCCGGTCACAGTGAATCAAAGAGATAAGGACAACTATTGTGCAAAAAAACAAAACAACCCCAAAACAAAAAAAACGAAATGCGTTGCTACCAAGCAAACCAATCACAGCCCTCTCGGTCTGCGTTGGGTCTGCGTCACCTCGACGCATAGTTACATTTTTTGGGAGGTGCACGTCAGAGTACGGCGTAGGCTACGCAGAGACTCCCGCGTAGCCACGTACCCTACGGCGTAGGCTCTGCGTTGATTTAACGCAGAACCATAATTAGGGCCCGAGCACTGACAGTGCGAAGGCCCTATTTTATCTGTAGGAATTTTTTTTTTTACGAAATGAGGGCCTTTTTGCCCCCCTAAATGTGCTCCAAAAGTCACCAAATTTTGCACGCAAGCCAGGCCTGGTTTGCATTAATGGGCTTGGCCTAACGGCTCAACAGCGCCCCCTAGAAAACCTCAGTAGTTGATGTCTTTCAAGGAGCCAGAATGCCAGATTGCACACTGGCTGGAGAAGCTGGCGTCGTATGTCTTCAAAGTACAGAGCCGGAGCACATCATGCTAGTTGATGCCATGTTCCAGCACCCCTGTGGTCCCGACGGCTGCTGATACTGTGACAAAAGGGAAGGCCTGTGAGCCAGAGTTCTGTGTTGAGGAAAACAAGGTCCCAGACATCACAGAGAGGGCATCTGCAGACGAGCGCGAGTTGTCAACTAACATCTGTTTGGAGTTAGCCCTCTACAGGGACAGGCTAGCTCCATACAGAGGTGATGAACCACAGCAGCACCTGGACCCTCACCGAATTACCTAGGAAACATGATAGCCTCACCCCCAGACTGTTTCCCCTATTGATTCCCCACAATTTCCGCCCTTTCCTTACTGCTTTTGACACTGTAGATCATGGCATCTTACTGCACAAGTTAGAGCATGTTGTTGGGATTAAAGGGGCAGCTCTACGTTGGTTTAAATCATATCTATCTGACAGATTCCAGTTTATTCATGTACATGAAGTTTCTTCAGAACAGTCAAGGGTCTGTTATGGTGTTCCACAGGGTTCAGTGCTAGGGCCAATCTTGTTCAGTTTATACATGCAGCCATTGGGAAGTATAATTTACAATCAAGGCATACACTTTCATTGTTATGCTGATGATACGCAGCTCTATTTGTCTATGAAGCCGGATGAAACAGAACCGTTAGTTAAACTCCAGGCATGTCTTAGGGACATCAAGGACTGGCTGTCCAAAATTTTTGCTTCTAAATTCAGATAAAACAGAGGTTATCATTCTTGGTCCAGAGCATTTTAGGAAGGGATTAGATGGTGTTGTAATGGCTTCCAGTGCAATTGTGAGAAGCCCTGATGTTGTTTTCGATCAGGTTTTGTGGTTAAAACCATATATTAATCAGGATTGTAAAATAGCATTTTTCCATCTCCGTAATATCAAAAAGATTAGGAAAATCCTCTCGCAGAGTGATGCAGAAAAACAAGTTCATGCGTTTGTATCTTCTAGACTAGATTACTGTAATGTGTTACTAGCAGGATGTCCAAGTAATTTGCTGAATAGGCTCCAGCTGATCCAAAATGCAGCAGCGCGAGTGCTGACAGGAATCAGCAGGAGAGACCACATCTCTCCAGTGTTAGCGTCGCTTCATTGGCTCCCATTAAAATTCAGAATCCAATTCAAAATGTTATTACTTGCATATAAAGCCCAAAACGGCTTAGCTCCGCAAGACCTGATAGTGCCTTATGTTCCTGGCAGAGCTCTCTGTTCTCAGAGTGCAGGTTTACTCGTAGTTCCTATAGTATCCAAATGTAGATTTGGAGGGCGGGCGTTCTGCTATCAGGCACAGTTACTGTTGGAGCCAATATGGGTGTTTTTGGTTTCTTTTGGTTGTAAGTTAATTTTGGGTGTTATTTATTTACCAAGCCACAAGGGGGCAGCAAAACCCTTGTTAATGGGTCACGTCATGCAATTAGGTGATAAATAGACACAGGTGTGTGGGCGCAGCGTGTTTGGAACCACATGGAGAATAATGTTTCTTACCGCACGCAGCATGCAGCACGTATGTTAAACACTTTATTAAATATTATATAAACTGCAACAAAAACAACATCCCACAACAATAAAGAGAGAGAGAGAGAAGATCGGCGAAGCAACAACAAACAAACAAGGTGCGTGTAAAGAAGTATTCATCTAGGTTCCATTCACCACCGTGGCTAATTGGGTCACAACAGTTACTATGGAACCAACTTCCAATCTGGGTGAAGGAGGCTGACACCACCTCCACCTTTAAACCTAAACTTAAAACCTTTCTGTTTAGTAAAGCCTATAGTTAGTGTTTAGTAAACCTCTAGCTGGTGTTGGTAAATCTCTAGGTAGTGTAAACTCTAGTGTGTTAGAGTCAGTAGTCATAGTTGCAGCTATAGAACAAGACTATAATAGTTAGTCTCAAACAGCTTCGTGGCAGATATTCTGCTATAGGCCTATGCTGCAGGGGGGGGCATCGACATGATCCACCGGGCAGTGCCAATCACCCCTCCTTTTATCCTCTTCTTCTCTTCCTTTCCCATTTATTAATTATAAGTATCTCATAACCATCAATGTTCTCCATTGTTCTTGTAGTTTCTTGTGCTGGTCTGCCCCCCCACCCCTTTTTCTCTTTTGGGTATGTTTGCAGGAGCTGCATGCTGACCTGCAGTCCCACCCACTGCATCCCACTGCTGCTTCCACCTGTCTGTGTAGATGCCTGGTAGATGCCTGCTGGCCTGCTGGAATCCTGACTTGCAGCCCCTCCTTTTTACAACTTCTGTTGTAATAGACGCTATATAAATACAATTTAATTGAATTTAATTGAATTTACTAACTCTACTCTTTAGCAGCTTGTCCCAAGACTGCAGGTGTACCCCCCTGTGTTCACTCCAAGGTGGCCTCAGACATGGTGTGTGTGTGTGTGTGTGTGTGTGTGTGTGTGTGTGTGTGTGTGTGTGTGTGTGTGTGTGTGTGTGTGTGTGTGTGTGTGTGTGTGTGTGTGTGTGTGTGTGTGTGTGTGTGACAAAATACATTTGTTTCAGCTGGTACAGGTGGTAGAAGAGATCTTTTCTCTGGCCTGTGCAAAACCAGTACTTCTCTTTCTGGTCGAGCTGTTGGCAGCAGTGGCACACTGGTGTTGGTGGTTTCTCTGAGAGGTCTGTAACTCCTCCAACATGGCAGCAGCAGCTGTCTTCAGATGAATCCTGATGCTCGCTGGCAGATAAATGCTGCATTGGCCATTTCCAAAGCCTCTTCTGCGGTGAAATGCCGCTTCATTTTTGCCCCATCTCTATCTTCTTCTCTCCTCACCAATGAAACTACCCCTTATTTGGTTGTTAAGTTTTTCTTTTAACATACTCATTTTCACTCTCTCTCTCTCTCTATCTCTCTTTCTTTCACACATTCACGGACGCACTATTTAAAAAATACTAAAGCAATCAAATCAGTTTGTTACTATTCTTTAACACATCCAAGCCCCTAATCGCCACATACAAAAAAGGTAAATACATGAATAAAACATAAAAGAGTAAAAACAAAACATTTATTTCATGAATCTAATTACAAAGAATAGTCATGACAAAATTGCAAGGCTCAAGCTGTAACATGGTCAAAATGGTCAGTAATTGAAAAAACAAAAATGAATATATTTTCTGAGTGTTGCCAACGAGGCGAAGCTCAGAGGAAAATTGATATTTGCTTCTTATCAGAACTTTGGCTGCAACATCTTACAAACAAAGAATTTCAGTCGTCCAATCTTGAAGTAACAAATGCATGAATTAGTATTTATGCAGTAATCCAATATTAGGGGTGTGCAAACAAGGGTACCTCACGATTGGATTCGATTTCGATTATTGGAGCTTCGATTCTTCGATTCTTCGATTATAACGATTGTCGATTCGATTCGATTATTGGTGCCACGATTCTTCGATTATTGTGATTTTTAATGCTTTTTTCCATACAAGATTGATTTTGTCTTCATCTGTGGCTACATTTGTAAATAAATAGCCAATCAATTAACTCAGTTCCTCTAACAACACTCATTAAGTAAATAACAAGGTTTTTTGAACATTTGACATGTATTTTTCAAAGACACAAAATAATTTATTTTATGACTATGTAAACATTTGCTCTTTGACTTACTTAACTTTGACCAGGGAAAGCTGCACTTGCATGAGAGCCCCCTCTATTGGCGGAAAACACTGAAAACGGTCAAGCCCTGGATTTAATGAGTTCATTAATTCAAGTAAACAAGATATGTACTTCCATCAAATGTATTTAGTGTAAACATATCTTCCATATTTCAAGTGAACAATAAGAAATTCAGCAGCTTATTCAGTCTGGAATCTGGATAGGATAACTTCGCATCGCGATGCATCGACACATCGATGAATTGCACCCACCTCTATCCAATATACAATTTTTCTTAGTTTTACAATGTTACAAAAGTGAAAAAAGGCAAAAGTAGAAAAAGTAACATAAGAAGTTGCATAAAGCAAAAACTTGCTGTTCTCACACAGCAGCTACTGCTGTTCCTTTAAAGGTATTGTGACATGAAAAACAAATTTTTCTTGATTTTTTGTGTTTTGTTGGGTGTCTTGACATCAATTACACCCAAAAAACAACGAACTTTTAACATTCAGTGTATTGTGTGCTTTTTTCCGCATAACTATGCAAAAACGGCGCACCTGGTTTGGTGGCGGAATGTGACGTCACGCCCCGCTAAATCACCGCCTCCCCCCCACCCAGCTCCCTGCCTTCTCTCCTCTCCAGCGCACCATAAAGGCTG
The DNA here is from genome assembly GCF_033807715.1 of Cololabis saira. Classification (NCBI taxonomy): domain Eukaryota; kingdom Metazoa; phylum Chordata; class Actinopteri; order Beloniformes; family Belonidae; genus Cololabis; species Cololabis saira. The sequence continues at coordinate 3,663,674 of NC_084592.1, read as the reverse complement.
ATTTATGGTTCCGCGTTACACCGACGCAGAGCCTACGGCGTAGGGTTACGCGGCGACGCGCACCGTACGCTGAACCCTACGGCGTAGGCTCTGCGTCGATTTAACGCGGAACCATAAATCAGGCTTAACACGGAGCTGTTTAGAGCCTCTTTTGTTCTCATCACCGGGAGGAAAACTGCTAAGAAGACCCGCGGCCACTGACTGGACTGAAGATAAGGGGACACTGCTGCTTGCATGCCTTTATTTTTATGATTGTTTGCTGTGGTTCGCCCTGCTGCTTTTCCGTGCATGCTTCGCCTGTCGCTCCCGGCTTAACTCTCCGACGCCGCTGTGAGCGTATGGTTGGGTTGGAGGAGGTTGGGAGGAGGAGCGGCGCAATGATTGACAGGAAAGGGGGAAAAGGAAGCGTTTTTCACGGCGCAAAAAAACACTGTCATAAAAAGCCAGGAATGGAGTACTAGAGTGAAGTTTTTCTTGTTACACTCTTTTAGACACATTTGAGGGATGTTGGCCAAGACTTTTAATAGTGTTAAAAGCATGTTAAAAATGATGTCACAATACCTTTAATACCAATACGATGTTTAAAACTGTAAAAAGAATGTTGTGATCAACTGTATCAAATGCAGCACTGAGATCTAACAAGACAAGAATTGGTACATTTTAATTTTTCTTTTTACATACCAAACATGACTCACTAGAAGCTTATAGTTCAGTTATTAGAACTGGACAGTGCGTCATCCTGTCACAGTACCTGGTATGATACTCAGGAGAAGTTAGGATCAGAAACCATTTTAGCTTAATCCCTCATTGGAGAGGTCACCACAGTGGATCATAGTCCGCACTTAAGAGAAGTTATGCTATGCACCAGGGTGGAAAGATCTAAAGATATATAAAAGCATGTCACATTACTCAGAGTTGCATTTTTGGTTGTTTCTGGAGTAAACACACACATTCAGATATAAAAGGTAAAAACAATAGCAAACAGGTTGTTGTTATTGGTGGTAAACATTGAATGGTCAAAACATCTCTTATTTTTTTCAGACTTAAATGATTTCTCAAAACTCAAAGACAATCTGACATTGCGTCTCCAAGCCAGTAAAGAGAAGCTTTCCTCCCTGACTGAAGAGAGGGACCTGCTGAAATCCAACCTCACTGAAATGACCAAAGAGCTGACCAAGTGTAAGTGTTTGCATAAACTGACTCTTTGAATCTGCTTTTAACATTTACTTTCCTGGACACAATGATTTCTTTGGCATACAAAGTGATTCACTGCAGTTATGAGATGATAACTTTATTATTAACCTACAAGATCCACAAGGTGCAACTTTACTGATTTCAACAGCCTTTGATTTGTAATATTGAAACAATTCAAAACATATGTCAGTGGAAACACAATATTTCAAGCTTTTTTGTTGCATTTGATCTGCTTTTTTTGGTTCAACAGATGTTTTAGTTTTTTTTATTTACATTACGTGTTCAGGACAGTAGATGATCCTGCCACAGTGCATAAAACACAAGACAAGTGTTGTGCCACACGTAGGGGGCGCTGTTCCAGTTATCAAGAGTTGTTAATAATTGTATTCAACAATTATTAATAATTAATAAAGTACACTATATATCAAATTGAATTATCAAAATGAATTAATCCTATCGGGGCACCACCTGGATTTCCAGGAAAAATTATAACTTACTTATAACAGCAGGAATCAGTCTCAAAATAGGGATTATTCCACCAGAATAACAGTAAGGGCTATTATTTCTGGTGAATAATGTTGAAGGCCATTACAAAGTTCGGCACTAGCTCTGTCAAACAGCCAATGTGACGAGATATGTGTAAAGAACACAAACAACTTCTCATTAAAATCAATCAGAATTGACTCACATCCAGGTGTCAAGCAGATGGTAAAAGCGACACCCCGAATAAATCCTGATGGCAACTACATTAAAAACATAAAACACTAACTATCAAGAAAAACAACAACAATAAAACGTTGCATGGAGCATGGAGGAAAAGGAATCGAAAACAATACACGTGATACAAAACTCCCGATCATCTGTGTTCCAAAACAACGTGGCTGCACGTAGCCGACAAGATATTTAAAGATGGCGGCGCCCTCGTCACCACGTGCAATCAGACGGGATGACAAACATGGCATTTAAACCGTGAATAACTGGCGAAAATGGCGTAACAGAATAAACAAACAACAATAATGGCGGTAGTTGCCGGCGTTACACAGTAATATGCGTGCAGTAACTTCATTAAACACAAATTTAGCTCTGAACCGCTCTAGATTAAACTGATCGCCCAAAACACCTCACGCCTTCTGGTCTCCGGATCTGGGGCTGCGGGCTCTGTCGGGGTTGATCAGTCCGAGGCGGCCTCGTTTCTCTCTCTGCTTCCAACTCTAGAAAGAAAGGGGACAGTTGCTGCAGCGGCGCCTCATGCCGGTTCACTGGTGCCTGACCACGGAGCCTCTACACGCTGCCTCGCTGCGCACAGGGCCGGTTCCGTCCGTCGGAATCGCGGCTCGTCCGTCTGTGTCGCCGGGCTGCGGGGGGGCTTCAAGGGTCCAAAGCTGGAGCTCCTAAGGCGGATTCTGGTCCACGCTGGCGATCGTCCCTGGAACACAGTTATCACATGCACGGTTCCTGGTGTAGGAGAGTGCTGGAAGAAAAAGAGGGGGTTTAAAGGCAGAGAGAGTCAAGAGCGCAGCGCTCTGGTATCGGATCTTATGCCCGGCCCGTTAATCCAGGTCCCGAATGGCTCAAAGCGGCCATTTTAAGAGGCATTTTAAAGCTGATTTCAGGCCGGGGTTGTGCCGGCTTTAAAGTCTAATTCACATATTCACCAAAATGTTCATAAACATTCATAAGAGTTCACATGATCACATGACGTAACACAAGAATGGACACAGTGATAACTCAAAACATGACACTGTCATGACACTAGTTTGGAGAGACAATAAGTATCATGAACACATCCCAAATTACTCAAAATCACTATATTGTTTTTTCTTTCTGGTGAAAACAATAGCAGGTAGCCCATTGTTGGTGGAGATAAGCATTATATGGGCACCTTAAAGCATCACACAGTATCTGATCTGCAATTTATTTTTTTCCCTTTTATTCCAGACAAAGCATGTCCTGCAGGATGGAGGACGTTCAGGAGTTCCTGTTACTTCCTCTCTACAGACCGTCAAACCTGGGATAAAGCCAGACAGGACTGCCGAGTCAAAGGAGCAGATCTGGTGGTGATCAATGACTCTGAGGAGCAGGTTTAGTTTTTTTTTTTCTTCTTTTTGTTTCTAATTTTTCACAGTTGGTTTGTGTTTGAAGTTTCAGTAACTTGTAATATATGCAAAATACAGTATATCTTATGTATTTTAATATTCAAAATTTTATCTAAGCTTACTTCAGTTATTGTATCATTTGATACAAATTTTGAGCTTCCCTGTAAATATTGGACTATAATTACTCAGGCAATTGAGTCACAATGTTTTGTGTCAAGAGTTAATGTAATTAGTGAGCTTTTTCTATGAACTTCTAAAACTGGTGAACTAATGTTTTTCTTCATGTTGACATTTAACAGAGCTTTCTCTCTACATTCGGCAATAAAGACAGTTGGATTGGCTTAAATGACAAGGGAGTGGAAGGGACCTGGAAGTGGGTTGATGGGAGTCCTCTGATTCTAGCGTAAGTGCTCACTTTGGTTCAGTTCTGACACTAACTCTTTAAATGCTGGTCTGTTGTGCTCTCTCTGTATGTGTTTTGGGAGAAATCTCAATTAGGTTCTAGGAGTGGTCGGCTGTACCAAAATGAATCACACACACACACCTTGCCTTTGCTATAAGATATGAATACATTTATTAGCAAAAAGCAAGCGTTTAAATAGAAGACATCCACAAAACTACCAGTTTGCTAGGATAATTTGTCAAGTTATCCCCCGCAAATAGCAGAACACACAAAATTACTCGTTTGCTAGGATAAAGTGTCAAGTTATCCCCGCAAATGGCAGAGCAATATTCCTCACACACAACTACAAAGGGTTTTTTAAGGCCTATCTTACCTCGACACAGGACTGGAGAGCCGGGGACAGTCCGGATAGAGTAAGCCAAGGAAAAAACCGCGCCGGGCGTCCTGCACTGACCCACGGCAGACTCTCATTCGAACTTCCGGCTACCGCGTCTTTATACCTTTCCCTCAGCACCTTGCAGAGGGGGGGGGGGGGGCCTATTCGCCCCCCCCCGTCCGCAAGCTCTCAAAATAAGTTTCGGCTCACACGGGACCGAAATCCCGTGCGAACCAGGCTCTTTCTCACAGAAAAACAAGCATTTGCTATGATGAGCAGCAGGTGCGTGGCTGACTAAAAACTAAAGCTGTGTTTTGGGAATCCAGGGCATTTTCAGGACACAAAATGTATTTTTTCTCCCTTCAGTATGCAACCTTTTCTGACCCCCCTCTGACCACCTCAGTGTCTGCTGTCTACATCTGCTTATATAGTCGTCCCTGCAGTGCACCAGTTAGCCATTCAATTTAATTTTATTTGTATAGCGGGGGGGGGGCGAAGGCAGGTGGAAGCAGCAGCGGGATGACCAGGGGGGGACCGCAGGCCAGCACGCAGCTCCTGAAGCTCCGGCCCGCAAACATACACAAAAGAGCACAAGAAACTACAGGAACGATGGACAAAAAGGATGGCTAAATACTTATAATAAATAAAAATGGAAAAGGAGAAGAGAAGGAAGGGAAGAGGAGAAGATAAGAAGGGTGAGAGGCACCGCCCAGTGGATCATGTCGCTGCCCCCCGGCTGCATATCTACCACGAAGCTATGTTTGAAACTAACTAGTCTTGTTCTATAGCTGCAGCTATGACTACTGACTCTAACACACTAGAGTTTACACTACCTAGAGATTTACCAACACCAGCTAGAAGTTTACTAAACACTAACTATAGGCTTTACTAAACAGAAATGTTTTCAGTTTGGTTTTAAAGGTGGAGGTGGTGTCAGCCTCCTTAATCCAGATTGGAAGTTGGTTCCATAGTAATGATGCCTGGTAGCAGAACCCCCGCCCTCCAAATCTACATTTGGATACTCTAGGAATTACGAGTAAACCTGCACTCTGAGAACGGAGAGCTCTGCCAGGAACATAAGGCACTATCAGGTCTTGCAAATAATGTGGAGTTAAGCCTTTTTGGGCTTTATACGCAAGTAATACAATTTTAAATTGGATTCTGAATTTTACGGGTAGCCAATGGAGCGACGCTAACACTGGAGAGACGTGGTCTCTCCTGCTGATTCCTGTCAGCACTCACGCTGCTGTATTTTGGATCAGCTGGAGCCTATTCAGAAAATTAGTTGGACATCCTGCTAATAACACATTACAGTAATCTAGTCTAGAAGATACAAATGCATGAACTAGTTTTTCTGCATCACTCTGTGAGAGGATTTTCCTAATCTTTGCGATATTACACAGATGGAAAAATGCTATTTTACAAACTTGATTAACATATGGTTTAAAGACAAATCCTGATCGAAAACAACACCAAGGTTTCTCACAGTTGCACTGGAAGCCATCGCAACACCATTTAGTCCCTTCCTAAGATGCTCTGGACCAAGAATGATAACCTCTGTTTTATCTGAATTTAGAAGCAAAACATTTCCGGACATCCAGTCCTTGATGTCCCTAAGACATGCCTGAAGTTTAACTAACGGTTCTGTTTCATCCGGCTTCATAGACAAGTAGAGCTGCGTATCATCAGCATAATAATGAAAGTGTATGCCGTGATTCTGGATTATACTTCCCAATGGCTGCATGTATAAACTGAACAAGATTGGCCCTAGCACTGAACCCTGCGGAACACCATAACAGACCCTCGACTGTATGATATTATAGCAGTATTTTTAATAACCTTAATGAGGAACATATGACTGGAAAAAAATGTCTTTTATTTAAAAGACACAAAATACAAAACAATGCTGTGCGTTTGCCCTATTGTTACAGTTTGTAATGCTGTTTAAGTTTTAAAGAGGAAGCCAGGCCAACCATTTCCACAAACTGAACTAAAAGTAAATGTCAGGTTTGCATTATGCATCTTCAGTTTCATACAAGTACAAATATTTTGCCACAAACTGAATAGTTTCTCTCATGTATGACTTGAATTTTTTCTTTTCCAGAAATGTAATAACTAACATTAAATAAATAAATAAAAGTAAATAAATAAACTATGAAAAGTCCCAAACTCAAAATGCAACATGACTGTTATTGATCTTGTGCCAGAGCTCAGAGCTTCACCTGCTCCAGCCTGAGGCCGTAAGGTGAACCCCGTTATCGTTTCATCCTCCCACCTTTGGGGACGACACAATCTTTACATCATAAAAAAGATTGATTCATGCTCAGCTTATAAGTAAAAGTTCAGAGCTCAAAACCCCCCAAGAGTCCCGTGATCAGGACTGCAAAACGGTAATAGTTTCTTCCGAGCGTAGTAAGATTTTGGTCCGCGGGTCGAGGCGCGGTCGTCACGTGATCCCGCTGCACCAATAGGATGTTACTAGTAAACACAATATATTAATATTAATAACCCAATATCGCGCTACAGTATGTCACCTCCACGACACATATCGTGACGTTTTTATATCGCAAAATTTCGTGGCACGATATATTGTTACACCCCTACCATACGTACATGTACATACGTATATGATTCGGTACCTTGAGATCAACCTTTTGCAGGGATAACTTTACAGATAACAGTTGTTCCCTGTATGACCATAACTGTCTCTCTCCTCACTGCAGTTTTCTACTACTCTTCTTTGCAATATTGGTTTTATTGGTTTGGGGGCTTTGACTTGGATTTGACTTTGACTTGACTCATACGGGATGAGGCCTGAACTTGGACTTGACCAATCCAAAACATTGATTCTTTCAGTTTTCAGCCACCCCAATGTAGCTTTGCTGGTGACAGCCACAAAATCATCAAGTTATGGGGTATTTATGCTAGAATTGTCCGTATTTGTCAAACGTGGAGTATAAAACTGACAGCTTAAAAAGTACCAAATAACTCCACTTTGGTTTCATTTCTCCAGAAGTCTTCTGGTCTGCTCTGAAGCAGTTTTGTGAACTTGTTGTACATAATAGGCTGTGTCCTGGCAACCCTTTCAAACTGTACTTGCCCAAATCCTTAATTACTGCTGTCATGGACTTGAACATTTAATGTGCTTGGTGAGTCCTGTACGCTCTGAGATGTCATGTTTATTTTTTCATATTCAAATGAGAATGGCACAGTGTGACTAGGGATGTCTACATAAACTTGTGCCAAATATTCCTTTAATCTATAAACAGTATGATTATTCTTTTATTTCCAGGATTTGGAGTGTTGGTGAACCTAATGGGGATGATGGGGGGGAAGAAGACTGTGCTCATATCAGAAATGATGGGATGGAATGGAATGATCTTTCATGTACAGACTCTCTATATTGGTTCTGTGAAAATCATCTGTGATCATTACTGGCCAGCAATGTCTATAGCCATCTTTTTTTCAGCTTCTAAAACTACTTTTAATCATTTTTAAATCATTTTAAAACTGCTTACTGCTTAAAACACAAATATGAAGCTGTTCTTTCACCTCTATTTTCAGATCAGTGTCCAAACTGCATTTTCTTGACCAAACATCTATACAGGCATTTTATACCATTTTATTTCATTCCGTGTCCCTCACTTTGCTTCACTAACTAATGCAAAAAGTGTTTTTTCTTTTTACATTTCCTCATTTTTCTTCACATGTTCTTCAATAAAAATAGTAACTTTGATCAACTATATTCCATTTTTGAAATCATTTTAAACCTTTTGTTAGTGTGTCCGAAACTACTGTCTACCATGTTGTTCTGAGGTAATTGATCATTTAACACATCGGCGGATGTAATTAGTAAAATGATCAACACCATTTTGTCTTATAGGAGTTGGGTCAACTACTGCAAATACATCAAATCCCTGCCTTATATTTCTCAATTTTCATCATATTGTGTTTGTAATTAGGTTGGTTCATGCTTAATGTGTCCACACTGTCATTTATTAATATTTTTTAAATAATCAGAAGTTAAAAATATATTTAATAAACAGAATACAGTCACCTTCATCCCTGAATGGCTTTGCTAGCTGAAGAGCCACCATGTGCTTGTGAAAAAGCCAAAATTAGCCATAAATGTCCACCATGTCATAGTCCACCCCGTCATCAATGTTTCCATGATGTGGGGGACCATGACATGGTGGACACATCTTCATTTCTTCAATATTCTGATATAGTTACACATATTAGAACAGTTTTACACATAATGAATGAATAGCAAATGAATAACTGATCTGTATTATAATACATTTAAATGCAGTATTACAAAGTTCTTAATACACTTAATACACAGATCTAAAGTCAATAAACAATTTAAAACAGCAGGAGAAACAAAAATAAATTCCACAGTCAAATTCCCTTCAAAGAAGTACGCATACGTGTACTGTTTGAATTATCTAAATGAAACTCACAGGATTTAATGACGTCAGCATCAACAGTGTTTGTGGTGAGTTTGAAGCTGATTGGACAAAGTATGGCAGAAATATGCCCAACGGTTGTGATTTCATTTTTTCTAAAATATAGAGTGATAAAGTTCTTATTAGACCCTTGTTGTGTTCATGCAATGAATAGTCTTACAATAATATGCCTGCACTGCAATATATCCCAGCATGGAATCATCATCAAACACACGGGCGGGGCTTCAAGGAGGACTGGGGGGGGTGGGCAGTACTGTGGCACCACTTGGTTCATATTAGGTGTGAGATTTTCACACTCACAGTTAAAGAGCATATTGCAGGTTAGAATTTTTTCAAAAATTATACCTGACCTTATGTGAAAATGACTATGTGAGAAGTTAATGTAGGATTTAATATGTTTTACAAAACATAAGGGCACTTATTCAGAGGAAAAAGTGGCTGATTTTAGCCAAGCTCCTACAAACGCTTTTTTTTTCGAACACCGCGTCATATGACGTCACACCAGGGAGACGTCTCCACAGCTCTGCCCCATCTGACTGCCCAGACCCCGTACACACGTAGCCGGGTATCTGCTTAACCGAAGATATATTCCTACGTTTGGACCTGTCATCCACATGAAAACGCAAATAAACGAATGTTTAAAAAAAACTCCGGGCAAAGTGAAGATTTTTGAAAACTCAGTTTATGTAGATGCGTGTAGACAGAGACAGAGAGCAGTTCTGCGTTTTTGAACGTCACATTATGCTCCAAAACAACAACAAATCTGCTCTGAGTCTGACGTCTAACGTGCGACCTTTGTTTACTACAGAACTACAGATGATCCACCATCTGTCCTTCAAGCTATTTATTAAATAAATGGTCTCTGCTCTTGACCACCGTTTACTGCGTTACACCGACGCAGAGCCTACGCCGTAGGGTGCGCGGCGACGCGGTTTAACACGGCAGCTCCGCGGCGGACACGGGGAAACTCCAGCTCGTTACCCAAGAAGGAGACGCGGATCCCGGGGAAGCGGCGCCGCAGAGGCGGCCCGGAGGCCGGATGACCAGATGATCTACAGGTTTGGAATGCTCGCAATGTGGTCGAAAATGCATATCTTCGGTTCTGTGTGGAAGGTTTTTTACCTGGCTATTTCGGATGCATTTAATCAGAAAAAAGAGAAGATAATAAGCCAGTTTTCTGTTTAGAAAGTACAAACGTAGACAGATTACAAGTACTCACCCGTTTTTAAAAGGAGTTATTTTCGGAGTTTTTCTTTCAGGAGCGCAGGGCGGGGGCTGCAGTGAATAAAGGCGGATTTATGGTTCCGCGTAAAATCGACGGCGTAGCCTACGGTGTAGGTTACGCGGTGCACGCAGCGTTCTGTGCGTCGCCGCGTAACCTACGCCGTAGGGTCTGCGTTGGTGTAACGTGGACCCATAAATCAGCCTTTTAAAAAGCGAGTTTCAGCTGTCAATCAAAAGAACGTGGGGGGCCTAACGGGTACGTAATTATAAGGCTGCGGCCCGTCATATTGGTGTTAATACACATTCACAACCTCTTCAGTGTCACAACTAACATTAAGATCCATTATTTTTCCTATTGTTGAATTCACCGCGCTCCCTCCCGACACGTCACTTCCGGTTCAGCTTTTTCAGATGCGGAAGTAAAATACTCTCACAAAAACAACTCTGGAGGTCACTGTAGTATATATTTATGCGTATTTCAATGAAAATTCAGTTCCAATTATTTTCCTACACATTGATTCACAGGGGTCTCCAACCTGCAATATGCTCTTTAAGATTAAAACAAAAATTGCAAGTGAATCTCCAAATGTATTTTGAGTAAAATCGTTGGTCATTGTCATGAATTTCACTGACTCACGCTGGTTAATTCAACCATTTATTAACTTCCAGACGAGCACATAAAAAATGGATTCATTAGTATGGAGGATTTTTTGTGCCAAAATACATCATTAATTAATTAAAATGGGAATGAAATATATCATTAATTCATTAAATGTGTCATTAATTAATTAAAATACAATTCATTTGAAGTAAAAGTATGTATTTATTATTTCAGCATTTAATTAATTAATGACACATTTAATTAATGATTTTGTGTTGCTGAATCATGAAATGTAAATGTAAAACTGTCAGTTTCACTCATCAAACTCAGTGGGCGGATTCCAAACACCTCATTGGTTCCCCTGCACATCAAGTCAAGATGGGAAAGTGCAGAAATAACTCCAACAACTTCGAGCAGTTCCTCTGCTTTACATGCTACATGCTCTGGGTCAGCAGGTCCTGCTTCCACATACTCTGCAAGGTCGAAGATATCGCTCACCAACTCTCTACAAAGTTCACGAAAATCCTCCAAACTCACAGCTGTCATGTTTAGAAAATCCAAAGCAGTGGATTCCACTAGATTTGCGTTAGCTCCGCCCACTGAGTTTGACGAGTGAAACTGACAGTTTTACATTTACATTTCATGATTCAGCAACACGAAATCATTAATTAAATGTGTCATTAATTAATTAAATGCTGAAACAATAAATATATGAAAAAATGAATTGTATTTTAATTAATTAATGACATATTTCATTATAATTTTAATTAATTAATGACACATTTAATTAATTAATGATATATTTCATTCCCAATTTAATTAATTAATGATGTATTTATTTATTTAATTTTGGCACAAAAAATCCTCCATACATTAGCTGCCGTGACTTAGTTTTCTAACGCAGTATATATATTACCCAGAAACCCCTGCTTCATAACACAAAGCATAGACTGTAGTGACATCTAGTGGTAGATATAAAATACAGCTACAACTAAATCACATCACATCTCCCTCTTTTATTGAATTCTCCCAGGGGCCTATAATAAACAAATATTTATATGTAGCTTAAAGCATCAAGTAAACTGAAGTAGTAAACAAACAAAGTAAAGTGAACTTCTAGTTATTAACTGCTGATCGTAGCGATGTCTTAAAGGTGACCTATTATGGCATTTAATGTATATTTTAAACAGGCCTTGAATGTCTTAAAAACAATCTAAAGCTTGTTTTTTCTACATAAATCATAAATCCAGCCTGTGGGCCCTGTCACTAGTTTTACCGCTTCTAACCTCTTTTTCTGCGCCTCATTTTTAGGGAAGGGGGGGGTATGATAATGAGGCTCTGTGCTGATTGGCTCCCTGAATGACGTGTAGCAGGGGAGGAGAATAAACCTCCTCCGCCAGAGCAGCCCGAGCCTGTAAATAAATCACAACACTGAATTTTCACAAATGGAAACTTTATTGTTAAAAAAATAAAATATGAGTTGTATATAAATAACATTTATGCACTATTTCAGCCGGATCTGCCCGGCGGATGCTGAACGCTGGCCCCGGAGCCACGCCGGGCGCCCGGCTGGAGCAGCGCGCATCACTGCGGCTTTAACCGGGGAATCTGACCGGTTCCGACCGGCCGGGACCGCAGGAACCGGCCTGGACTGGTAGCAGGGACTCCCGGGGACCGACCAGCGGAATTTCAGCCAGATCTGCCCGGCGGATGCTGCGCGACGGGCGCTGCAACCCCACGGCAGGCGCACAGATCCGCTCCGGAGCGCATCCTGTGTCAACGCCCGTTATCGGTGATCAAACCGACACATTTGCCTGAAAATCTCGGAGGGTGAAGCTGATCCAGCCTGGGACAGACCCCCGAGGACCCAGCTCCCAGACCACCCGGGAACCTGGATGATTTAACCTGGATCCGCTCCGCCGCGGCGCCGCGTCCGACTGGCTGAAGGAAGCACCGCTCCAGCTGGTGTAGAGAGCTGGTTGTGGGCGTGGTTTCAGCAGCAGAGGCTGAACCTATGGAAATCTGCTCCCGTCGTTACGTAACGACGGGAGCAGATTTTAATCGGCTCAAAAAAAACCACGTGACACTGGGGGACTCTGTCCGGCGGGGGTCAGACACCTTGCAGAAATTCATGGTATTTTGTCTCCCCTGTGAGGGGAGACCACTTTATATATGTTAAAACAAGAAAAAACTTGTTTTTCATAATAGGTCCCCTTTAAAACAAACATATCAGAAACTGTTTCTTATTTTCCTTTTTTCCTTTTCTTTTTTTTTTCTCTAACAACCCATCTGAACTCTGGTTGTCCTTTATGTAACCAATGAAATATCCTTAACACGTCATATAAATACGACATGTAAAATCAACACAAAAGTCCTACTTTGGAACATAGTCCTTGAACCTGACAGGAGTTGTAACTGTTCTCCCTGCCAATGTCCTCTTCGGAGTAGAACCCAGGCTGCGGGGTAATGTAGGGGATGTAGGAACTGGAGTGACATGGGCACCAGGAGGAGTAGGAGGGGAGCCCGCGTCACAGTGAGAGTCAAAGCTTCGGTCACCAGTCTCTTCTGGGGCATCTTGCACCGATGACTCTGGCACTTCCTGGATATGTCTCCTGTTCCTGCGGGCAACCGTGCCCTGCTCAGTCTGCACGTAATAGGATCTGGGCCAGGTTTTCCAGCTTTTCTCTCCATCCAGTTTGATGTAGACACTCAGACCTGGCTGTAGTGCAGATAAAGGTCGCGCCGAGTGCCGTCTGTTATAGAAGAATCGATATGCACTTTTGGTCTGCTGGTCCTTAAACCTGACTTTCTCATAGTCAACAGGGCTGGGCAGCAGTTGTTTTGGTAAAATGGGGACTGTTGTCTGGATCTGTCGATTTATCATCAGTTGTGCAGGACTCAGACCTGTTGCAGTGTTTGGGGTGGCTCGATAGCTCATCAAAGCCAGATGAGGATCCGGCTGCCTCAGGATCCGTTTAGCTGTGGCCACACCCCTCTCAGCTGCCCCATTTGCTTGTGGGTAATGAGGACTGGATGTTGTATGTCCAAAGTTCAATTCAATTCAATTTTATTTATATAGCATCTAACACAACATGTTGTCTCTAGACGCTTTCCAGAGATCCAGAACATGAACATGAACATAAACCCCCGAGCAATTATTACATAAACAATGGCAGGTAAAAACTCACATAGTGGGAGAAAAACCTTAAAGGTATTGTGACATCATTTTTAACATGCTTTTAACACTATTAAAAGTCTTGGCCAACATCCCTCAAATGTGTCTAAAAGAGTGTAACAAGAAAAACTTCACTCTAGTACTCTATTCCTGGCTTTTTATTACAGTGTTTTTTTGCCCCGTGAAAAACGCTTCCTTTTTCCCCTTTCCTGTCAATCATTGCCCCGCTCCTCCTCCAAACCTCCTCCAACCAACCGCTACATCTGCCGGCGTCTCCGCACACACGCGCGCACACGAATCACAAACACCGACACACAGCCCAGACAGGGCGACTACAGCCCGGTGATGAAGTCCAACCGGGACCAGAGGACCGGGACCGCAGCTCCCCGCCAGCAATACGCTCACAGCGGCGTCGGGGGAGCGACAGGCGAAGCATGCACGGAAAAGCAGCAGGGCGAAGCAGACAGTCCACAGCAAACAATCATAAAAATAAAGGCATGCAAGCAGCAGTGTCTCCTTATCTTAAGTCCAGTCAGTGGCCGCGGGTCTTCTTAGCAGTTTTCCTCCGGTGATGAGAACAGAAGAGGCTCTAAACCGCTCCGTGTTAAGCCTGATTTATGGTTCCGCGTTAAATCGACGCAGAGCCTACGCCGTAGGGTTCAGCGTACGGTGCGCGTCGCCGCGTAACCCTACGCCGTAGGCTCTGCGTCGGTGTAACGCGGAACCATAAATCAGCCTTTATGGTGTGCTGGAGAGGAGAGGAGGCAGGGATCTGGGTGGAGGGGGCGGTGATTTAGCGGGCCCTGACGTCACGGCCCGCCACCAAACCAGGTGCGCCGTTTTTGCACAGTTATGCGGAAAATCCCAGAAAGCACACAATACACTGAATGTTAAAAGTTCGTTGTTTTTTGGGTGTAATTGATGTCAAGACACCCAACAAAACACAAAAAATCAAGAAAAATGTGTTTTTCATGTCACAATACCTTTAAGCCCTTGTTTTTGGAAAAAGTTGTATGCTTCACTGAATTGTCTGAATTCCGCTGAGGTGAACTGGGTGCCATTGTCAGTCATTAGCTCTAATGGGATCCCCCACCTGACAAACATACTTTTCAGGCGAGAAATAACTTGTTGGCTGTTCATGGTAGGCAGGTGTGCAATCTCAATGTCACGTGAATAATAATCCACTACTACCAGGTATTGTTTACCGTTTTGTTCACAAATGTCTGCTTCAATTTTCTGCCACGGTCCATGAGGCAGTGGCGTCATAAGTGGTTCTTTCCTTTGAGTGGGTTTGTTCCTCAGACAGAACTCACAGGTTTTTACCATGTCATTGATGTCTTGTCCAATCCCTGGCCACCAAACAGACTTGCAGGCCCGCCCACGACACTTCGTCAGGCCCTGATGACCCTCATGTATCTGTGAGAGTACATTCTCCCGCTGTGGAAGGGGGATGACAATCCTGTCGTCATACAGAAGGAGTCCCTCAACTTCCGACATGAAACATCCAAGGAAAGATGACAAAGACCAAGGCAGGTTAATTCTTTATCTCAAATCAGGGAGAGCAAACATTCCAAACAGCAGTCCCAAAATGGCTGCTCACAGGGCCGGGTTCAGACAAAGGTCAACACCTATATAGGAAGAGAGAGAGGGAGTGCTGCCTCTAGTGGGCAGGTGAGGTTATGACATGAACACAAGACACAGAATATCACACCCTCCCATCCTTGATGAAGACAGTCTGAAACAGTGCCCTGTAGGAATCAAGTCCCTCAAGGCACATAGCGGTCTGGGGGACGAGACTCCCGGCCAGACCTCCTGAGCACTGGTGGGGCTGGTGGAGTGGCCGCTGGTGGGTCAGGTGGGGAGCACTCCACATTGGTACTTTGCTCATACCCAGAGGGATCGGTAGTTATGTCCATGGGTGGGGATGAAGAAGGACATGGAACTTGGGGAAACTCCATAGGAGCATCGGCGCGTGATAGGGTAGGTGATGGGGGAGGTGAACGATGGCGTACGTGGTCAACATGTCTTCTTACCCGCTGACCACTACCCAGCAGCACTGTGCATGACACTGGACCCGTCACCGACTCCACCATGCCAGGAATCCAGCTGGGCCCCGCACTGAAGTTCTTGGTGTAAACGGGAGCCCCCTCCTGGAGACTCCGGGCTCTGGCATGCTGATCATGCTGTTCCTTCTGCTTCCACTGCTTGTGTTGCACTCGAGACTGGAGGTCTGGGTGCAGAAGGTCCAGTGTAGACCTCAGCTTCCCATTCATCATCAGCTCTGCAGGAGATTTGCCCGTAGTAGACTGGGGGGTGATCCTGTAACTGAACAGAGCACGTGACAGCTTTGTCTCCACTGAACCGCCTGAGCTCTTCTTCAGGAGGGATTTTAGTGTTTGGACCGCCCTCTTGGCCAGGCCGTTAGAGGCCGGGTGCCAGGGGGCAGTGGTGACATGCTGGATACCATTCCGGACCATAAACTCCTGAAAGTCTCTACTTGTGTAGCAAGTCGCATTATCAGAGACCACCATCTCAGGCAGTCCAAATCTGCTGAAACAGTCTCTTAGACATTCAATGGTGGCAGCCGTGGTTGATGAGTGGAGAGGATAGGCCTCTATCCACTTAGAGTGAGCATCAATAATTACCAGGAACATACGTCCCATAAATGGACCCGCATAATCTATGTGTATCCGTCTCCATCGCTTGGCTGGCCACTCCCACGGATGCAGGGGAGCGTGAGTCGGCATTTTTCGGTTTACCTGACAGATGTTACAGCCCCTCACCAGCCCCTCGACATCCGCATCCAGCTGTGGCCACCAGACGTAGCTCCGTGCCAGGCCCTTCATTCTGGTGATACCGGGGTATGACTGGTGCAATTGCTGCAACACGGCTGGACGGCCCCTTGTAGGGATGACAACTCGGGCCCCCCAGAGGACACACCCCCCTTGGATACTGAGTTCATCTCGTCTCTGGTAATAGGGAGCAAAACAGGGATTAATTACCCCACTAGGCCAGCCCCGCCCGTCATACTCCCACACCCGGGCTAGAACAAGGTCCCGACTGGTCCACCTCTCCACTTGTCTGTCAGTCACTAGGGGGGTATCAAGGTGCTCTATCATCATCACCGTACCCCCATCCTCTGGATCCGCCCCCTCCTCCTCCCCGGAGGAAACAGGCAGACGGCTGAAAGCATCAGCATTTCCATGGTCCTTGCCTGCTTTGTAAACCATCACATAGTTATAGGCCCCCAACGTCACCGCCCACCTCTGGACACGGGGCGAAACCATTTGAGGCACCATTCTAGCCTCACTAAATAGACTGAGGAGGGGCTTATGGTCCGTAACTATGGTGAAATTACGGCCATACACATAGTTGTGGAACTTCTTCACTCCAAACATCACAGCCAGACCCTCCTTATCCAGCTGTGAATAGTTCCGTTCTGCAGCAGTCAATGTACGAGATACAAACCCCACAGGTCGCTCTGACCCATCTGGCATTCGGTGGGACAACACCGCCCCCACCCCGTAGGGCAAGGCATCGCACGCCAGGACCACCTCCTTCTTCGTGTCATAGTGCACCAGGACCTGGGAAGACTGAAGAAGAGTTTTAGACATCTCAAAAGCTTCCTGCTGGGTTGGGCCCCAACTCCACCGAACATCTTTCCTGAGTAGGGAGTGGAGAGGAGAAAGAAGGGAAGACAGATTAGGGAGGAAACGATGGTAATAATTCAGCAGTCCTAGATAGCTTTTCAGCTCTGAAACAGTCTTAGGTGTGGGGGCATCTTTTATGGCGGCCATTTTCTCTGTTACTGGGCGGAGCCCATTCCTGTCAATCATGTGCCCCAGATACATTACTTCATCCTGGAGGAAGGAGCATTTCTGTCGCTTTAGGCGCAGCCCATGGTCTTCAATCCTCTGTAGCACCTCCTCCAGGGTTTTCAGATGCTCTGTCTCTGTTGGACCACTCAGAAGAATATCATCCAAAAACACACTGCAGTGAGGGATTCCCCGGAGGATCCCCTCCATAATCCTCTGAAAAATAGCAGGACTAGATGATACACCAAAAGGCAACCGCTTATAGGTATATAGGCCTCTATGGGTGTTTATCGTGACATACTGCTGGGAGCTCTCATCTAACACCACCTGTAAATAAGCGTGGCTCATGTCAAGCTTAGGAAACTGTTCTCCTCCAGAGAGCTTGGCGAATATATCTTCCACTCTAGGAATGGGGTATTGCTCTACACTGGAGGCCTGATTAACAGTCACTTTATAGTCCCCACATATTCGGACCCCCCCACAAGGCTTGAGTATGGGCACTATAGGTGCAGCCCATTCTGAGTGAGTCACCGGTTCAATAATCTTATCTTCAAGAAGCCTATCCAATTCAGCTTCCACTAAGGGTCTGACAGCATAGGGGACTGACCTTGGTTTGAAGAACTTCGGCTTAGCCTCCGCATCCACATGGATAGTCGCTTTGATGCCCTTCAGAGTTCCAAGCTCGTCTTTGAACACTGCATCATGCTTCATCAGTACTTCCTCTAACCTGGTGGTGCCAGGTTTCGGGGGGTTGTTGGGTGCAGACTCCACCTGATGAAGGGAGTGGACCTCCATGGCTAATGCTTGGAGCCAACTCCGCCCTAGGAGATTGGGACCGGAGCCAGCCACCACGATAACTGGTAGCTCTCGAGAAACATTCTGGTGAGTTACAGTGACCCGGGCCATGCCTTTAACCTGAAGCCGCTCACCGGTGTAAGTCTTCAGCTTTATGGGGCAGGTGTCTAACTTGGGCATAATAGCTAGATTTCTCAGCTTAACATACTGCTTTTGACTGACAATGGTAACACTACAGCCCGTATCAACCTCAAAATGGACTTCTGTTCCATTGATAAACACTGACTGTAGGATAGGGGGCACCTTCTGATTGTTCTGTCCTACCATACATAAAGCATGCATGGAGGACATATCCTGCTCTGATTCAGAGCTACTACTACCCCCATCTCGCAATAGATGTGCTCTACGGGACCTCCCCCCCACTGCCTTGCCCTGGGGACCTGACTGACCTGGGGTGGGCTTTCCTTTGGATCTACAGGCCCGAATTAGATGCCCTTTTTTTCCACAGCCATGGCATGTCTCGGCTGCAAAACGACAGTCGGAGGGTGAGTGCCGCCCCTTGCACCTGAAGCATTGGGGCCCCGGAGCTGGTGAGACGTGAGCTCGCTGCTCCGAAACCTGGTAGACCGCTTCCCCAGGCTTGGCTCGGCCTGCTGCTCCAGCTTCCTCCCTCCACAGGGCCTGGATGTCCCGCACGTCCTTATCAGCCGTCTCTATGGACTGGGCGATCTCCCAGGCCTTTTTGAAGTCCAGCTCCCGGTGGTACAGCAGTTTCCTCTGAATACTGTCATCATTCACACCACAGACCAGCCGATCTCTCAACATCTGTAGTAAAGTGTCTCCATAATTACAGTCCCGTGCAAGCTTCCTGAGATCAGCCACATATTCTGCAATGGACTCCCCTGGACGGCGTGTCCGGGTATTAAACTTGAACCTTTGCACAATTTCACTGGGCTTAGGGTTGAAATGTTCCTTTAAGGTAGTGACCAAAAATGCAAAGTTTTTTTCTCCAGGTGTAGCCGGGCTCACCAAGCTCTTCAATAGACTGTATGTTGCCGGGCCACAACAACTGAGTAAAACGGCTTTCCTCTTACCAGCATCAGTGATCTCATTAGCTGTGAAGAAAAACTCCAAGACTTCACAATACTCTTCCCATGTTTGAGATTGGCTGTCAAATGGCCCGACGGTGCCTATAGTGGCCATACTCGCTTCTCTCCCGCTCCAAAGTTTATCCTCGTCGCCAATGAAACATCCAAGGAAAGATGACAAAGACCAAGGCAGGTTAATTCTTTATCTCAAATCAGGGAGAGCAAACATTCCAAACAGCAGTCCCAAAATGGCTGCTCACAGGGCCGGGTTCAGACAAAGGTCAACACCTATATAGGAAGAGAGAGAGAGAGTGCTGCCTCTAGTGGGCAGGTGAGGTTATGACATGAACACAAGACACAGAATATCACACGACAGATAAGCTCTGGTGACATGGAATTTGTGCAGAACGTGTGGTATTTGTGATAGTTCTGCGGGCCAGCCTGTGTGGGTGTAGCAAGTAACTATCTGAAGGTCAGCATCCTGGCTAGTAGCCTCTCTAATAATGTCCAATCTGTCACCTGTTATAGGTCTTGTTGTTATCACCGCCTGCACATATGCTTTTACATTGTGCTCCGTCTCTGACACAACACAGTCCTTACTAACTTCTGTAGGGTGGGCCATGACATTTATTTTATCCCATTCCTCTTAATAAAGGGGTGATCAAGAAACCACTAAGACACACTTAAAGCTTTTCTGCCTTTTTTCTCCCTATAGTCATTCATTTTGCAATTTTTTTAATCCTATAGAATCTTTTGATTCAGTTTCTGTGCACAGTCAGCACTATTGCTGAGGCTCTTCTCATCGGCTCCAAATCCAGCCTCACCAAGTCACAACTCTTTCCCGCTCTTCCCCCCATCATCGACCGCTTCACAGTACCCTTTTCCCCCCACGTCAAGAGCCTCGGCGTCATTCTGGACAGTACACTCTCATTTGCACCTCACATTCACAACATCACCCGGACTGCATTTTTCCACCTCCGCAACATCTCCAGACTCCGTCCAGCACCGTCCCAATCCAGCACCGAAATCCTGGTCCACTCATTCATCACATCCCGTATCGATTACTGCAACGCCCTCCTCACTGGCCTCCCAACCAAACTCACCAACAAACTGCAACTCATTCAGAACTCGGCCGCCCGGATCATCACCCGCACCAAGTCATCTGATCACATCACCCCCGTTCTTATCCAACTCCACTGGCTCCCAGTCCAATACCGCATCATCTACAAAAACCTCCTCCTCACCTACAAACCCCTCCACAACCTAGCTCCCACCTACCTCTGTGACCTATTGCAAGAATACATTCCCTCCTGCACCCTCCGCTCAACCTCTGCTGGACTTCTTAACATTCTCACTCCACACCTTAGCAGCATGGGTGCCCGAGCTTTCAGCTGCTCGGCACCCAGACTCTGGAACTCCCTCCCCCCACACATAAAACAAATACACTCCATCACCACATTCAAAACTCAACTCAAAACTCACCTGTTCAAACTTTCCCCAGTCACTCTGACCGGACATTGTGCAATACATCTCACCAGTTTGTTTATTTAGTGTTTTATTTACTTTTTATTTTTTATGCTGTCTATTGCTGCTTTTACGGATTTTTTATTGTATTTTAAACTTATAAAATGTATTTTTAACTGTATTTCTTGTTTTAATCCTGTAAGGTGAAAATGAATTATTATTATTAATATTGTAGCTGAGGTTGTGTCTGTGTGTGGAACACCTGTGTCATCTCAGCTGCAGTAATCTACGGGAGGGATAACAAGCTATTCATAAAATTAAACATTTGTTTGTTGTCTATTATGACTTGAAAGAAAGTCAGGTCATCCAAAAAGTAGTACAAATAGTTTCCCTCTTTTTATTTATTTAGCTAGTTTATTTATTTGCTCTTCATCCCTTATGTGATATGTTCTTTAAACAATCATATATAATACTTATAATGGCTATTACTACTTACTATATAAATAAATAATTATTCATTCAACTTTGAAAAAGTCAATATCCTAAACAATCAATCAAACCACAATAGTTTACTAATTTATGCTCTGACATCTTCTGCTAGAAGCTCAAACATGATGGATGATCACATTGTGCCCACCAGGGGTCACAACGCCGCCGTGTATTTAATAGCTGTTCCGGTTTTGGAGGCTCTCTCGGGTCTGCCTGCTTTGATGAAAGCAATGCTCATATCTTGTGTTCAAGACCTGTGTGAAGAATAAGTACATAATCAAATAATTGAAAAATAAGTAGTTAAAATAATAAGAAATACCTAGATAACAATAAACTAAACCACATTAATAAAATAAATAAAATTCAGTTATAAGCTAAACTAAAAAAGGAAGGTCAACAGTCTCTAGTAGGCTTTTCCACAGGTGAAGTTTTTAGTAGGCTGTTCCCAGTGGCGGCTGGTGATAAAATTTTTTGGGGGGGCACACTGGCGAGTGGAGATTACAACATAACTAAAAACAGTACTCGAATTGTAAAAAAAGATCAGGGGGGATGGTGGATTTTATCATATGGGGACAGATAATTTGTGCTGATTACAAATAATATAATATATTACAAATAATAGCAGTGACCAAAACACCTGCAGAAATACTGCAGGAATGACATAGCAGCAGTTAAATGCAGCCTTCTGTAAGCTTTAAATATCCACTGGGCTTACATCAAATACATCAAAACACAACAATAAAAAACACTTTTCTGAACTTATCAATATGACTCTGTCCTTCACAGGATAAGTAACATGGATCACTGCAAAAACTCACAATCTTAACAAGAATATTTGTCTTATTTCTAGTTAAAATGTCTCATTTTAGTAAAAAAAATTACACTTAAAACAAGACTCATCACTGGAAAAAAATACAATTTTCACCTGTTTCAAGTAGATTTACAAATGAAATAAGTAGAAAAATCTGCCAGTGGAACAAGATTTTTTTGCTTGTAATGAGAAGATAAATCTTGTCCCACTGGCAGATTTTCCTACTTATTTCAAGTGAAAATTTACTTGAAACAGGTGAAAATTGTCAAATAAGTTATTTTTCTGGTGATGACTCTAAATGTTGAAATAGCAGTAAAACCACATTCATTGATGAAATGACATAAGGGATGGAAAGGAGGGATGGCAGTTTTACAGGGGGGATGATTTGGACTGTTTTTATTTCAGGGGGGGATGCCATCCCCCATCATCCCCCCTCATCCCCCCTCAACTCCAGTACTGACTATAAACTCTACTTGAACATACATTCTGCTCTCCTCTCCTTCAGGCCAGCAAATGTTTCAATGACTTTCTGATTGAAATCTGTCATTTCACAAACAAGTCTGTTTTCCATGGAGAGCATGGCCGGTGCATTCAGCCTCTTCTGGTCCTGGTGTTTCTGAGAAAGGTTTTCACTCTTTTCAAGGTTGAGAAGCCTCTCAGCTTCAGCTGTGCTCATGGGTGATGAGCATCTTTAAAAGAGTGACAGTTTCTGGAAAGACCTCCGCAAGATTGTTCTGTTTTTAGGTCTGGTTGGTCCGGTCCAAGCTCCTTAAGGCTGATTTATGGTTCCGCGTTACACCAACGCAGAGCCTACGGCGTAGGTTCTTCGTCGATTTAACGCAGAACCATAATTTAGGCTTTAATCAGCTTCTTTTCCTCCGGCGAACGCCTCGTGAAATTATTATTTTGTAATGAAACAACTGAATGTAGTTTTTCTGCTGCCATTGTCTCCTGTCTTGTGGTTGTGACTCCGTTTGTAGCAGTGACAGATACAGTCGTGCGTCTACACTGTCAGGGGTGTGACTTTGATTGACAGCTCATGAATCACTAAGATTGGATGAAGAATGACAGAAAACACGCTGATTGTCCACGGGCGCAGAGAGCTGGAGAGTCCTTGAGTAACCAATTAGAGACCAGCAGTCACATGGAAGTCACATGGAAGAAAAGTTTAAGAACATACAATACACACTCATTTGGCCGGCGCCCCTCGCCATTGAAACCTCTGTATTTCAGTCTGCACAAAAAACAACTCTGAATAAACCCAGTATGGGATGGAAAAGCTTGAAAAATTAAGTCAGACACATTTCATGAGTGCACAGATGTGAGGAGGATCTGGCCGGAATAACGTGATCCTTCCACGCGCTAGGTCTGGCCAGAGAAACCCCACCCTGTCTGGTGAAAAGAAGCTGCTCATTCCTCAGGTTAAGGAGGAGACCTGAGCTCAGTGCAGGAACTCCCGGGGTTGGTAGAGGGGGAAATGCCCAGGACTGGCACTGGGTGATAAAAATGGGAAAAAATCAGGGATAAAAAATATTAAAAAAAAAAAAAAAAGAATCCAACAAACAGAAGCCCAAAGAGATCATTCAGAAATTAATGCCTATTAAAGCCTTATATAAAATTACCAGTCAAACAAAAAAAAATGTGTAAATGCGTAGATAGATAAAGCATAAACAATGCATTCCCCCATTGCTAGACAACCTATTTTCATTCTCCCCTAAATAACTTTATGATTACCACTCTTTTATTATAATTTATTTTCTTTAAAAGTGTCTCCACCTTCACAGATCTAGAAAATCCTTTACTATTCTTGCTTGAATCTGAAAAAAACACTGTTAACACAGAAATCCTCAAACGGTGCCTCACTCTCACTCTCTAAGGATTTCTGTGCAGAGTAAGCAATTCACTCAAAGTCACTTCTGAATGTATTTCCCCTTAATAATAAGGTTATGAATTCTTAAGAAAGCTGAAGTGAAAATGCATGTTTTTTTAATAGTTTAAGAAGAAATGAGGAAATGGAATTTAAGATGTAGACATTTTTGTATGGTGTTTCTATCTGAGACTTCTGGCTTCTTAATTCTTCAGAAGTATAAGATGAAACTGCAGCAACGGTATCATTTACAGTACATGGATTTGTTGCACCCGGCGGCAAATTGGGACTCAGCCATTATGTGTCATATAAGTTTTATGGTAGGTTAGACTTTAGATTTTTTTAAGCCACATTTTAATGTTCAGTAATTGGCATTATTAAAATTAAACAAATTAATATTGGTCGCTATTTTAACAAGAAACACATGCGTTCTACTGGCGATGCACTGTATTTTCCATATGTACAGACTTCTTTTGTATAAAAAAAAAATCCAATCTTACCAATGCCTTTCCTGAGCTTTCCTAGGCCTTCCTCCTCCCTCATGCAGAACTAAGATTTGTTGCAGCTCCTCAACTGGCCGATAGAGGGTGCCTGCAGAAACAAATCAATCTCCATTCAGTCCCTTGTTAAAGTGTCAAACTTTAGAGCAGAAATAGCCATATTTACAGCCTGATTAAAAAAAAAACAACCTCATTCCCAGTGTTGTGATCGAACTGATCACCCCGGGTTTGTTGATTGAGCTGGAAAAGTTAAAGAAAGACACAAGACTGGCATATAATTAAAACAAAACCTCTGCAGAGGGAGATCCAGCCTGAACAGGCTCTGCAGCCGTCCTGCTAGATCTGGCCGCTCTGTGTGTGAGGCTGGTTTATTACTTTTAGAGAAGGGGGGGGAGGGGGGTGGTGGCCCAAATTTTAGTGCTGGGGCCCACCTTATCTCGTGCCTGGTACAGAATGGTCAGAAGTCAGAAGAATGCACCTTAGTTTCAACACACAGACATATTTAATTAATCAGCACATGCAGTTTACATATTCAGTGTGGTTTTGAATTATTTTATCCAACACCAGCCCCATCAGTTGGTTTCAAAGATTAAAAGAGAGGGCCTCCATCTCACACACATCACACCACTCACAATGGAACCAGAGGTTTAGCGACGCATAATTTTCAGCACACACCTAATTTAATAATTCCTCTCCTTTTCTATGCTCCATTGTGTGAATTTAAATGCTTTATTTATTTTGTTATTTAGGGCCCGAGCACTTACAGTGCGAAGGCCCTATTGTATCTGTAGGAATTTTTCTTTTTCTTTTTCTTTTTCTTTTTCTTCTGACGAAAGGAGGGCCTTTTTTCCCCCTAAACGTGCCCAAAAAGTCACCAAATTTTGCATGCAAGTCAGGCCTGGCGAAAAATTTGATATTTAATGGTTTGCATTAATGGGCGTGGCAAAATGGCTCAACAGCGCCCCCTAGAAAACTTTGTGCCTCAAGCCCCACAATACGGTTTGACGTACATGCACGGAAATCGGTACACACCTGTATCATGGCACAACTTAAAGAAAAGTCTCTTGGAGCCATGGCCGAAAACGAACAGGAAGTCGGCTATTTTGAATTAGTTGTGTCATTTTGACGAAATTTATGCCATTCTTTCGGCAGTTAATACGTCCCGAACCGTAACGTGCACCCAGGTGTGTTATACATCAAAATGTGCATATCCATCCTCCGACACCACGCATTACTTTTCTCTTTCAAAAGTGTTACCTGTCCTGAGCGGCCCGTCTGCCTCCCAGGCTTGGCCTTTGCGTCTGCGGGGCCTTGTCCTGATTGGTATGTAAATGGTGTGGAAGAATAGGAGATGTCACTTTTCGGTGTACTGGGCTTGCGGGCTGCACCGTCTCCTCCTGTCTTAAAGAGTTCCCAGTACATATAAAATATGTAACAGAGTGGAGAGATAGTCTCGATACGATAGAGAACGTTTGGTTACTTTGTAACCTTGGTTCTCTGAGTGAGAGACTATCTCTCCAGCTCTTCAGGCCGCTCGGAGACATGTTTCGATCAAACTATCACTGTTTACACGCCAGCACAGGTGCTTTATAGGTAAACCTGAGGGCATGGCCGGGCAAGCCGGTGTGTCTTAAAGAAATATCCACGTACCTTGACAGCAGGGGGATCAATCCCCGTACATATGGAATATGTAACGGAGTGGAGAGATAGTCTCTCACTCAGAGAACCAAGGTTACAAAGTAACCAAACGTTCACAGTTCATAGTGCTTTTCATTCAAACCTTGTTATTTTTCCAGCCTCATGTGTTAATTTTTCTTGATATTGCTTAGGATGGCTACATCTATCACTACTGCTTTATAGAAACTGAAAAGCTGTAATTCTTGAAGGGTTCCTCCAATTTCAGATCTTAGTTAATGTCAGCTCTTATACACACAATTTTATTATGACACATCATTTCTTCACCGGATCTTCCTTCTTTTTTTCTAATTTAATTTAATTTAATTTCTTTCTGCTTTTGTACTACAAATGACCAGATCACATGAATTATAATAAATAATCTTCATCATATCCAATAACCATAAATCCAAGGAGATAATTCAGAACCCCCCCCATACAGTACAATCATAATTAAATAAATCATAAACAATACATTCCTCTATTGATAAACCATAGAGAACCTTTTATCATTCCCCCTAAATAACTGTATTGTTACCACATTGATTTTTTTGTAGTTTGTGTTTTCCCACGATAAAAGACCAAGTACTGGGAAAGCTGAAGTGAAAATGTTTTTTTTTTGTTTTGTTTTTTTTAATGACCATTGATAAACTATTTTAGAAGAGATGAGGAAATGCAATTTCTGCCGCTGTGGTAATCATATTTGAGAATTTTGGCTTCACTCCACTTCACTTTTATGACACGAGACTACAACAGTTTCGTAATTTAATTGTACCACAGCAGTGGTGATGCTCAGACCATTTTAGAACAAATCTGCTGCGAAACAGTCAATGGAGGACATTTATGTCAACATGGAAAATGAAAAACCTATCTTTTCTTCAACAATTCATACAGGTGCGGATGAACTGAGCAAAAGTAGTTTATTACTTGTCATTATTATGGATGTTTAATTTGTTCTTTTCGCTGGTCTTTTCTTCATTCAGGTTCAAACTGCTCAAAAAGGACCATCACTTCAGGTGTTATTGCTGGTCTGGTGCTGTCAAGTTTCTTACTGCTGGTTGGACTCATCACCCTCGGCGTTTTCTGTAAGTTTAATGTTCATGTATTTAGTTACCACTAAACTGAATATTGGAAGAATAAAAGTTCTCCCCATGAATTCTTTTATGAATCAAAAGTGTGAACAGATTTGAGGCACGTCATATGAAAGAGAAATTTAACAGTTCAAACTGACATGATTGTTGTTGTTTTTTAATCATTCTCAGTTTCATTTTGTTATACTTACTTTTCATTAAAAAATACAGTAAGGTACTTTTAAAAACTTTCAATTGAAAGAGATAGTGCTCAGTGAAACTAACTTGTATTTTTCAGACCGTGACTCAAAAAGTGACTTCTCAAAACTCTCCAACATCAAAGACCTGCTGAACACCAACCTCACTGAAATGGCCAATGAACGGATCAAGTGTGAGTGTTTGCCCAAAATCCTGGAATCCATAAGAAAATAGAAAAATGTATAATTAGAAACAAGGAATTATGACAGTGACTAAAAACCACATTATTTCATAGTATATTACATGGTGTTGCACTTTATGAAGGTGCTGAAAAATTTACAAAGTTAAATATCATCCAATGAAATCCAAATTATATTTAATTTCATTGCATAATCCCATGCATTAATTTTAATACAAGTCACAATCCATTTCTTTCCAACCAAGTAAAAATGATCAAAACTGACATAATAAAAATATCATATATATATATATATATATATATATATATATATATATATATATATATATATATATATATATATATATATATATATATATATGTTGTTTTTCCTTGTACATACATTTGTTGTTTTTACATTCCCTCGTCTCCTCTTTTTACTTTACTTTTTACCGTATGCTCTGCTTCATTATGCAAGTGGGGAGGGCGGCCCTCCTTGGTCCAGCTCCTGTTACCCCTCACATTCATTGAAGTCTAGTATAATGTTGCTATCATGCCTTTTTTTGTTCACACAAACAGCCCTTACTGAAGACTGAATATTACCAGTTCCTCTCGTAAACATAGATTCCCTCCCTCTCTTCTTCTGTAGCCTTTTTCCACTTCTCCTTTCCACTGCTCTTTTCTTTCTCCTTTCTTTAACCAACTTCTGTATTTCTCTGTGCTGTCTAGGCTGACCTGATTGTATCTGCTCCCCTTCTTCATTCATGTATGCCAAACTTCCATACACCATATGAATAAATCTCCCATCTTTCTCATCTTTCTTTGCTTTCTTTTGCTTTCCCTCTAAAACCTGATTTAAGGTTCCGCGTTAAACCAACGCAGAGCCTACGACGTTGCCGTGACGCGGTCATGAACCCTTCGGACTTCTCCGTCACTCCATTTTGCCGCGGTGCAGTACCCCCCCAGACCTTAGTCTAACTTCCAGTTTTTCCGGTCACAGTGAATCAAAGAGATAAGGACAACTATTGTGCAAAAAAACAAAACAAGCCCAAAACAAAAAAAACGAAATGCGTTGCTACAAAATAAACCAATCACAGCCCTCTCGGTCTGCGTTGGGTCTGCGTCGCCTCCACGCATAGTTACATTTTTTGGGAGGTGCACGTCAGGCTACGGCGTAGGCTACGCAGAGACTCCTGCCTTTTTTCCCCCTAAACGTGCCCCAAAAGTCCCCTAAACGTCCCCCCAAAATTTTGCACGCAAGCCAGGCCTGGTTTTATTAATGAATTAATGTTCGTGTCAACAGCGCCCCCTAGAAAACTTTGTGCCTCAAGCCCCACAATACGGTTTGATGTACATACACGAAAATCGGTACACACCTGTATCATGTCGCAACTTAAAGAAAAGTCTCTTGGCGCCATGGCCGAAACCGAACAGGAAGTCGGCCATTTTGAATTAATCGTGTAATTTTGGCGCAATTTATGCCATTTCTTCGGCCGTTTCTTCGCCCGAACCGTAACGTGCACCTAGGTGTGTTATACATCAAAATGTGCGTCTCCATCCTGCAACGATGCGCATTACTTTTCTCAGTCAAAAGCGTTACCGTGGCGACGATAGACGCCAAAAAGCGCGCCCCCCCTTCATCTGATTGGTCCATATTTCATAGTTCCTACTTTCTGCCATAACTTTTGAATGGTTTGACATAAAGACTCGTTGGTGGTGTCATCGGACTCGGTTTTAAGTCCTTGAACATAATTGGCGAAAATTATCCCTGCCCCTTCTTCTGATTGGTCAATATTTGATAGCCCCTATTTTCTACCATAACTTTTGAATGGTTTGACATAGAGAGTCGTGGGTGGTGTCATCTGACTCGGTTTTGAGTACTTGACCTTCATTGGCATGAATTAGCCCCACCCCTTCTTCTGATTGGTCGATATATGATAGTTCCTAATTTCTGCCATAACTTTTGAATGGTTTGATATAGAGAGTCGTGGGTGGTGTCATCCTCTAAATGTCCAGGCCTGAAGAATCTACATGCAAGTCATACAAGCGCTTACACTGCAGCACGCCTGAACGTACACACAAGGGTGCGAGGGCCCGTTCATCGCTGCTTGCAGCTTTAATTTAGCCTTAAGCCTGCTTAAAATGATCAACAAGTCTTTGCTAACTGTTTCTCATTCTTTACTATAATTTGAAGTAGGCCATCTTACTCTAGCTTTTTGATCCATTTTTCTCTCTCTGACCAGCGTGCTGCCCTCACCTTCATTCTTTCTTGCGTCCTCCTCCTCAGTGACAGTAATACTGTCTATCTGTCACTAGACTTCATCAAACTGAATCTACTGACTTCTTAAGAACTACTGCTCAATGTGGCCACTCTTTCTTGCTAAACACTTCTTCTTTCCCTGATGCATTCTAAGGCCTTTGATTGATGATACTTTCTACCAGCCACAAGGACAAGCCTGACGTATCTTATTCTCTATGATACTACCTTTAACCTCTGCTACATCTCTCTCCTTATGTTGAACCCTATTCTGTCTAATTCCAACCCTGGATAATAAGGCCATTTCCTTATCCTTCACTTAATTACATTTCTAGATTTCTAGATTTAGATTTGTTATCATGTCATCCTTGTGTGAGTCATGTTCTACCCTTGCTCTCGCTGACTCTTGGGGTTTTACTCCTATTAGACTTGCATCGTATTTCTGGTTGTAGCAAAGCTGCTGGGCCTCACTATCACCACCGTGGGTTGCTAGCCGATGCTAGCACCTTTGGGGTCTTTCCAACCTGCCAGCTGTCTACTTGTGTGGACTGCCTTTCACTGTTCATACTGACCACTCAGCATTTCAGTAGTTGATGTCTTTCAAGGAGCCAGAATGGCAGATTGCACTCTGGCTGGAGAAGCTGGCGTCGTATGTCTTCAAAGTACAGAGCCGGAGCACATCATGCTAGTTGATGCCATGTTCCAGCACCTCTGTGGTCCCGACGGCTGCTGATACTGTTACAAAAGGGAAGGCCTGTGAGCCAGAGCTCTGTGTTGAGGAAAATCGAGGTCCCAGACATCACAGAGAGGGCATCTGCAGACCTGCGCGAGTTGTCAACTCACATCTGTTTGGAGCTAGCCCTCTACAGGGACAGGCTAGCTTCATACAGAGGTGATGCACAACCACAGCAGCACCCTGGACCCTCACCATATTCCCTAGGAATCATGATAGCCTCACCCACAGACTGCTTCCCCTATTGATTCCCCACAATTTTCCCACTTTCCTTATTGCTTTTGACACTGTAGATCATTGCATCTTCCTGCACAGGTTAGAGCATGTTGTTGGGATTAAACGGACAGCTCTACGTTGGTTTAAATCATATCTATCTGACAGGTTCCAGTTTTTTCATGTACTGGGGCCTCATCTATAAAGCTTGCTTGCGCAGAAAAAGCGCCTGAAAGTTGCGGAAGCCACCTTCTACGCAAAGCCTCGGATCTAAAAAGAAAAAACTAACCGAAAAATCTGCTTATCTTTACGGCAACTCGGACCCTCCCGTAAGAATTTACTTAAGACACGGGGAACTGGCAACGCAGGCTGTGAGGTGGTGAAATGAAGCCAGATTCATGTCATACTCTTAATAATGTCATCACACATCACAACATATGTCAGACTTAAAATAATAAAATAAAATAGCGCTGATCGTGTTCCTCTGTGTGTGAAGCTCAGTCAGTCAGGACTGTCAGAGCTGCAGCCTCTTCTTCACCCGCTTTAGGACAGAAATGAGGGGCTGCGTTTAGGGAGCCCCACGGAGCCCCTAAAGGGACTCAGATTTTTTTTCATATATATGAGTGTTACGCGCGCGTGAAACCTTTACGTGCAGGTGTATGGTGCCTAAATTAGGGTCCCACGTTAAAACGACGCAGAGCCTACGGCGTAGGGTACGCGGCGACGCGCACCTACGCCGTAGGCTCTGCGTCGATTTAACGCAGAACCATAAACCCGCCCTGAGCAGCTCTGAGGGGAGACGGGAGAGGAGGAGGGGGAGCGGGGGGTGAAGCGGGGCTGCGGGGCCGTTCTCGTATCGCTTTTATACAGTGTCTTGATAATTTGCAATTTAAGGCTGAACCTACCGTTAGTTTTTAAACTGTAAAAAGTAAGGGGAAAAAAAACATGATTTTGAAAAGACGGGGGGACGTGTGTCCCCCTGTTGCGCCGGGGAACTCACGGCGTTTAGCGCAGCAACGGCGTGCTGCCACTCACTCGCTTTATTTTATTATAGCCTACTATTTATATAGTTATTCTAACTTTTACTGTGACCACCAAATAATGTGGTTTTCCTGTGCTCCACATCATCTACAACATCTCTGTCTCCGTGAAAGTCAGTGTCACGGTGGCTGCTACTTCTAATTCATTCTGACAAACAGGCTGCAGGAAGCCACTGTGCATGCTCAGTAGGCTCATCCATATGCATTTATGGGCGTGTAGAGGGCGGGATTGGAGGCGGATTCAGCTGCGCAGGTCTGTGATTCATAAAGGAACGTTGCGTGCAAATCTGCGTGCACATGGTTTTATTGATCCGGATTTTTTTTTGCGCTCGGCATTTTCGGCTTTTGAGCGTACGTGCACTTTTAGTATGACTCCATTTTAAATGAGGCCCCTGTACATGAAGTTTCTTCAGAACAGTCAAGGGTCTGTTATGGTGTTCCACAGGGTTCAGTGCTAGGGCCAATCTTGTTTAGTTTATACATGCAGCCATTGGGAAGTATAATTTACAATCACGGCATACACTTTCATTGCTATGCTGATGATACGCAGCTCTATTTGTCTATGAAGCCGGATGAAACAGAACCGTTAGTTAAACTTCAGGCATGTCTTAGGGACATCAAGGACTGGTTGTCCAAAATTTTTGCTTCTAAATTCAGATAAAACAGAGGTTATCATTCTTGGTCCAGAGCATCTTAGGAAGGGAGTACATGGTGTTGCAATGGCTTCCAGTGCAACTGTGAGAAGCCTTGATGTTGTTTTTCGATCAGGATTTGTGGTTAAAACCATATATTAATCAGGATTGTAAAATAGCATTTTTCCATCTCCGTAATATTGCAAAGATTAGGAAAATCCTCTCGCAGAGTGATGCAGAAAAACTAGTTCATGCGTTTGTATCTTCTAGACTAGATTACTGTAATGTGTTATTAGCAGGATGTCCAAGTAATTTGCTGAATAGGCTCCAGCTGATCCAAAATACAGCAGCGCGAGTGCTGACAGGAATCAGCAGGAGAGACCACGTCTCTCCAGTGTAAGCGTCGCTTCATTGGCTCCCATTAAAATTCAGAATCCAATTCAAAATCTTATTACTTGCATATAAAGCCCAAAACGGCTTAGCTCCACAATATTTGCAAGACCTGATACTGCCTTATGTTCCTGGCAGAGCTCTCCGCTCTCAGAGTGCAGGTTTACTCGTAGTTCCTAGAGTATCCAAATGTAGATTTGGAGGGTGGGCGTTCTGCTATCAGGAACCAGTACTATGGAACCAACTTCCAATCTGGGTTAAGGAGGCTGACACCACCTCCACCTTCAAAACTAAACTTAAAACCTTTCTGTTTAGTAAAGCCTATAGTTAGTGTTTAGTAAACCTCTAATTAGTGTTAGCAAACCTCTAGTTAGTGTTAGTAAACCTATAGTTAGTGTTTAGTAAACCTGTAGCTGGTGTTGGTAAATCTCTAGGTAGTGTAAACTCTAGTGTGTTAGAGTCAGTAGTCATAGCTGCAGCTATAGAACAAGACTATAATAGTTAGTCTCAAACAGCTTTGTGGTAGATATGCTGCTATAGGCCTATGCTGCAGGGGGGTACTGACATGATCCACTGGGCGGTGCCAATCACCCCTCCTTTTCTCCTCTTCTTCTATTCCTTTCCCATTTATTAATTACAAGTATCTCATAACCATCATTGTTCTCCATTGTTCTTGTAGTTTCTTGTGCTGGTGTGTGTGTGTGTGTGTGTGTGTGTGTGTGTGTGTGTGTGTGTGTGTGTGTGTGTGTGTGTGTGTGTGTGTGTGTGTGTGTGTGTGTGTGTGTGTGTGTGTGTGTGTGTGTGTGTGTGTGTGTGTGTGTGTGTGTGTGTGTGTGTGCCCCGTCTGTGTCCCAGCTGTCTCGTCGTGTCTCGTTATCCCCTGAGTATATCTGGTCTTGTCATTCCCTTGTTCCCTGTCGGTCCGTACTGTGCTTCCCTCCATGTGCTCCCTGTTCCAGTTAGTCTTGATCCTGCCAAGCAGCGCTTTTAGTTTTGCCTTTGTGGAATAAATCCTAGTTTTTTGTTGCAAACTCCTGCCTCCCGCTCTCTCTCTCCTGCATCTGGGTCCTCACCACACCAGCCTGACGTGTGTGTGTGTGTGTGTGTGTGTGTGTGTGTGTGTGTGTGTGTCTGTGTGTGTGTGTGTGTGTGTGTGTGTGTGTGTGTGTGTGTGTGTGTGTGTGTGTAAATTGTATTTGTTTCAGCTGGTGCAGGCGGTAGAAGAGATATTTTCTTTGGCCTTTGCAAAACCAGTACTTCTCTTTCTGGTCGAGCTGGTGGCAGCAGTGGCACACTGGTGTTGGTGGTTTCTCTGAGAGGTCTGTAACTCCTCCAACATGGCAGCAGCAGCTGTCTTCAGATGAATCCTGAAGCTCGCTGGCAGATAAATGCTGCATTGGCCATTTCCAAAGCTTTTTCTGCGGCGAAATGCCGCTTCATTTTTGCCCCAGCTCTATCTTCTTCTCTCCCCACCAATGAAACTACCGCTTATTTGGTTGTTAAGTTTTTCTTTTAACATACTCATTCTCACTCTCTCTCTCTCTCTCTATCTCTCTTTCTTTCACACACACTCACGCACCTACTATTTAAAAAAGACTAAAGCAATCAAATCAGTTTGTTGCTAATCTTTAACATATCCAAGCCCCTAATCGCCACATACAAAAAAGGTAAATACATGAATAAAACATAAAAGAGTAAAAACAAAACATTGATTTCATGAATCTAATTACAAAGAATAGTCATGACAAAATTTCAAGGCACAAGCTGTAACATAGTCAAAATGGTCAGCAATTGAAAAAACAAAAATGTAAAAAAATGAACATATTTTCTGAGTGTTGCCAACGAGGCGAAACTCAGAAGAAAATTGATATTTGCTTCTAATCAGAACTTTGGCTGCAACATCTTCCAAACAAAGAATTTCAGTCGTCCAATCTTGAAGTAACAAATGCATGAATTAGTATTTATGCAGTAATCCAATATACAATTTTTCTTAGTTTTACAATGTTACAAAAGTGAAAAAAGGCAAAAGACAAAAAAGTTGCATAAGAAGTTGCATAAAGCAAAAACTTGCTGTTCTCACACAGCGGCTACTGCTGTTCCTTTAATACCAAATATGATGTTTAAAACTGTAAAAACAATGTTGTGATTAACTGTATCAAATGCAGCACTGAGATCTAACAAGACAAGAATTGGTACATTTTAATTTTTCTTTTTACGTACCAAACATGACTCACTAGAAGCTTATAGTTCAGTTATTAGAACTGGACAGTGCGTCATCCTGTCACAGTACCTGGTATGATACTCAGGAGAAGTTAGGATCAGAAACCATTTTAGCTTAATCCCTCTTGGAGAGGTCACCACAGTGGATCATAGTCCGCACTTAAGAGAAGTTAGGCTATGCACCAGGGTGGAAAGATCTAAAGGTATATAAAAGCATGTCACATTACTCAGAGTTGCATTTTTGGTTGTTTCTGGAGTTAACACACACATTCAGATATACAAGGTAAAAACAATAGCAAACAGGTTGTTGTTATTGGTGGTAAACATTGAATGGTCAAAACATCTCTTGTTTTTTTCAGACTATGATTTATTAAATGATTTCTCAAAACTCTCCGACATCAAAGACAATCTGACATTGCGTCTCCAAGCCAGTAAAGAGAAGCTTTCCTCCCTGACTGAAGAGAGGGACCTGCTGAAATCCAACCTCACTGAAATGACCAAAGAGCTGACCAAGTGTAAGTGTTTGCATAAACTGACTCTTTGAATCTGCTTTTAACATTTACTTTCCTGGACACAATGATTTCTTTGGCATACAAAGTGATTCACTGCAGTTATGAGATGATAACTTTATCATTAAGCTACACGATCCACAAGGTGCAACTTTACTGATTTCAACAGCCTTTGATTTGTAATATTGAAACAATTCAAAACATATGTCAGTGGAAACACAATATTTCAAGGTTTTTTGTTGCATTTGATCTGCTTTTTTTGGTTCAACAGATGTTTTAGTTTTTTTGATTTACATTAAGTGTTCAGGACAGTAGATGATCCTGCCAAAGTGCAAGACAAGTGTTGTGCCACACGTAGGGGGCGCTGTTCCAGTTATCAAGAGTTATTAATAATTTTATTCAACAATTATTAATAATTAATAAAGTAGACTGTAGGCTATATCAAATTGAATTATCAAAATGAATTAATCCTATCAGGGCACCACCTGGATTTCCAGGAAAAATGATAACTTTAACAGCAGGAATCAGTCTCAAAATAGGGATTATTCCACCAGAATAACAGTAAGGGCAGAGCCGTCTGGGAGATTTGCGAGGCCCTGTGCGAAATTTTTGGGTTTTTCGGGTCGGATCGGGTGTCTATATGCGCAATTTTAACTCTCCAATTAGCAAAATACTGGATACCTTCCCCTGCCTCATCATCATTTGACTTGCCTCGACGCGGGGCCCCACGGCTACTTGAGACCCGGTCAGATCGGTGATTTTTCTAACAAATTTATCAAACGAGCCTTTCAGAGAGTTAATTAATTTTTTTAATTTTATTTATTTATATAGCGTCTAATACAACAGAGTTGTCTCTAGACGCTTTCCAGAGACCCATACCCAGAACATGACCCCCGAGCAGTTATTACATAAACAATGGCAGGTAAAAACTCCCCTAGTGGGAGAAAAACCTTAAGCCAAACAGTGGCAAGGAAAAACTCCCCTTTAGGAGGGAAGAAACCTTGAGCAGGGCCAGGCTCATAAGGGGGGACCCTCCTGCCGAGGGCCAGACTGGTGGGTCAGGGACGGCAACAGCACAGCAGGCAGGTGGAAGCAGCAACGGGATGACCAGGGGTGGGGACCGCAGGCCAGCACGCAGCTCCCGAATCTCCGGCCCAATCAGCAAGTCCCAGGTTGGGGTGCAGGGTCGGGGAAGGGTTGAAGGGAAAGGGTCAGGGAAAGACTTGTGCTCCGTAATGCAAGCTACAAGCCACCCACGACCACCTTCAGGTTCCGGTGTCCGGCAAAGGATGCTGCAACATGGACAAAAGAGAGAAAGGGGAGGAGAAGGGGGGGCCAGCACAAGAAACTACAGGAGCGACTCTGACACACTAAAGTTTACACTACCTAGAGATTTACCAACACCAGCTAGAGGTTTACTAAACACTAACTATAGGCTTTACTAAACAGAAATGTTTTAAGTTTAGTTTTAAAGGTGGAGGTGGTGTCAGCCTCCTTAACCCAGATTGGAAGTTGGTTCCATAGTAGTGGTGCCTGATAGCAGAACGCCCGCCCTCCAAATCTACATTTAGATACTCTAGGAACTACGAGTAAACCTGCACTCTGAGAACGGAGAGCTCTGACAGGAACATAAGGCACTATCAGGTCTTGCAAATAATGCGGAGCTAAGCCGTTTTGGGCTTTATACGCAAGTAATAAAATTTTAAATTGGATTCTGAATTTTACGGGTAACCAATGGAGCGACGCTAACACTGGAGAGACTTGGTCTCTCCTGCTAATTCCTGTCAGTACTCGTGCTGCTGCATTTTGGATCAGCTGGAGCCTATTCAGCAAATTACTTGGACATCCTGCTAATAACACATTACAGTAATCCAGTCTAGAAGATACAAACGCATGAACTAGTTTTTCTGCATCACTCTGCGAGAGGATTTTCCTAATCTTTGCAATATTACGGAGATGGAAAAAGGCTATTTTACAAACCTGATTGACATATGGTTTAAACGACAAATCCTGATCGAAAATAACACCAAGGTTTCTCACAGTTGCACTGGAAGCCATCGCAACACCATCTAATCCCTTCCTAAGATGCTCTGGACCAAGAATGATAACCTCTGTTTTATCTGAATTTAGAAGCAAGACATTTCTGGACATCCAGTCCTTGATGTCCCTAAGACATGCCTGAAGTTTAACTAACGGTTCTGTTTCATCCGGCTTCATAGACAAGTAGAGCTGCGTATCATCAGCATAACAATGAAAGTGTATGCCGTGATTCTGGATTATACTTCCCAACGGCTGCATGTATAAACTAAACAAGATTGGCCCTAGCACTGAACCCTGCGGAACACCATAACAGACCCTTGACTGTTCTGAAGAAACCTCATGTACATGAACAAACTGGAACCTGTCAGATAGATATGATTTAAACCAACATAGAGCTGTCCCTTTAATCCCAACAACATGCTCTAACCTGTGCAGTAAAATGCCATGATCTATAGTGTCAAAAGCAGCACTGAGGTCCAGTAGAACCAGTATGGACACTAATCCCTTATCTGAGGCCATAAGGAGGTCATTCGTGACTCGAACCAGTGCTGTCTCTGTGCTATGATGCATTCTGAACCCTGACTGAAAGACTTCAAACAGATCATTTCTATACAAATAGTCACATAACTGGCTTGAAACTGCCTTTTCCAGAATTTTAGACACAAATGGAAGGTTGGAAATTGGTCTATAATTAGCTAAGGTGTCTGGGTCAAGAGAAGGTTTTTTAAGTAAAGGTTTAATTACTGCGACTTTGAAAACCTGTGGTACATGTCCTAAACTTAGGGATAGGTTAATTTGGTCCAGTATTGTCGTACCAATAAGAGAAAAAATATGTTTGAATAGTCGAGTCGGGATGGGGTCTAACATACATGTGGTTGACTTAGCTCTATTGACGAGTGAGGTCAGCTCAGGGAGGTCTATAGGATCAAAACAGTCTAAAGTCAAGTGGGAGAGGGATTAAACTCTTCCATTTTCTTTAGTTTTTTTCTTTTTTCATCCCCTGATGGAAATTTCTTGAATCTGTCTCGTTCTCTCGACATTGTGTGACAGTTTGTTCCAACTCCACCCGTCTGGATCAGAGCAGCTTGTGTCTGCGCTTGGTCTGACGCAGTTATATTGAACAACAGACAGGCGCATCATTACACATATATTTATTGATATGCACAGACTAGTACACATTTAGGTCTGTAATGGAACGTGACTGTTGATATTTATAAGGGAAAAAAGGAAAAAAAAAAAAAAATCTTTTTTTTTTTTTTTTTTCAAAAACGGCCCATAGCGCGAGGCCCCGTGTGGTTGCACGGTTCGCACACCCCTTGCGGCGTCCCTGAGTAAGGGCTATTATTTCTGTTGAATAATGTTGAAGGCCATTTCAAAGTTCGCTACTAGCTCTGTCAAACAGCCAATGTGACGAGATATGTGTAAACAACACAAACAACTTCTCATTAAAATCAATCAGAATTTATTCACATCCAGGTGTCAAGCAGATGGTAAAAGCGACACCCCGAATAAATCCTGATGGCACCTACATTAAAAACATAAAACACTAACTATCAAGAAAAACAACAACAATAAAACGTTGCATGGAGCATGGAGGAAAAGGATTCGAAAACAATAAACACGTGATACAAAACCGATCATCTGCGTTCCAAAACAACGTGGCTGCACGTAGCCGACAAGATATTTAAAGATGGCGGCGCCCTCGTCACCACGTGCAATCAGACGGGATGACACACGGCATTTAAACCGTGAATAACTGGCGAAAATGGCGTAACAGAATAAACAAACAACAATAATGCCGGTAGTTTCCGGCGCTACACAGTAATATGCGTGCAGTAACTTCATTAAACACAAATTTAGCTCTTAACCGCTCTAGATTAAACTGATCACCAGAAACACATAAACCTCACGCCTTCTGGTCTCCGGATCTGGGGCTGCACGCTCTGTCGGGGTTGATCAGTCCGAGGGGGCCTCGTTTCTCTCTCTGCTTCCAACTCTAGAAAAAAAGGGGACAGTTGCTGCAGCGGCGCCTCATGCCGGCTCACTGGTGCCTGACCACGGAGCCTTTACACGCTGCCTCGCTGCGCACAGGGCCGGTTCCGTCCGTCGGAATCGCGGCTCGTCCGTCTGTGTCGCCGCGCTGCGGGGGGGCTTCAAGGGTCCAAAGCTGGAGCTCCTAAGGCGGATTCTGGATCGTCCCTGGAACGGCACGGTTCCTGGTGTAGGAGAGTGCTGGAAGAAAAAGAGGGAGTTTAAAGGCAGAGAGAGTCAAGAGCGCAGCGCTCTGGTATCGGATCTTATGCCCGTTAATCCAGGTCCCGATTGGCTCCCTCCACGCCCCAGCTCTCAGGAAAAATGGGGAGACATGATCCAGAAGAGCTGGTCGACAGAGGTCTTTCCTGGTCGCTGGGCTGGGAAAGAGAGAGTGAGAGCTGGGACAGTGGTTTTTGAGTTCCGTGGGCTGTGGGGGGGGGGCGTCAGCGCCTGGCCAGGTATTGGACGTGCGCCCTTCAGGCGCCGCCCCCAAGGCACGTTGGTCTTTTTTAGTTCTTCACAAAGCGGACACTGTCATGACACTAGTTTGGAGAGACAATAAGTATCATGAACACATCCCAAATTACTAAAAATCACTATATTGTTTTTTCTTTCTGGAGAAAACACACATATTCAAAACAATAGCAGGTAGCCCATTGTTGGTGGAGATAAGCATTATATGGGCACCTTAAAGCATCACACAGTATCTGATCTGCAATTTATTTTTTTCCCTTTTATTCCAGACAAAGCATGTCCTGCAGGATGGAGGAAGTTTAGGAGTTCCTGTTACTTCCTCTCTACAGACCGTCAAACCTGGGATAAAGCCAGACAGGACTGCCGAGTCAAAGGAGCAGATCTGGTGGTGATCAATGACTCTGAGGAGCAGGTTTAGTTTTTTTTCTTCTTTTTGTTTCTAATTTTTCACAGTTGGTTTGTGTTTGAAGTTTCAGTAACTTGTAATATATGCAAAATACAGTATATCTTATGTATTTTAATATTCAAAATTTTATCTAAGCTTACTTCAGTTATTGTATCATTTGATACAAATTTTGAGCTTCCCTGTAAATATTGGACTATAATTACTCAGGCAATTGAGTCACAATGTTTTGTGTCAAGAGTTAATGTAATTAGTTAACTTTTTCTATGAACTTCTAAAACTGATGAACTAATGTTTTTCTTCATGTTGACATTTAACAGAGCTTTCTCTCTACATTCGGCAATAAAGAAAGTTGGATTGGCTTAAATGACAAGGGAGTGGAAGGGACCTGGAAGTGGGTTGATGGGAGTCCTCTGATTCTAGCGTAAGTGCTCACTTTAGTTCAGTTCTGACAGTAACTCTTTAAATGCTGGTCTGTTGTGCTCTCTCTGTATGCAACCTTTTCTGACCCCCCTCTGACCACCTAAGTGTCTGCTGTCTACATCTGCTTATATAGTCGTCCCTGTAGTGCACCAGTTAGCCATTCAATTCAATTTTATTTGTATAGCGGGGGGGCCGCAGGCTGGTGGAAGCAGCAGTGGGATCACTAGGGCGGGGGAGCAGGCAGGTGGAAGCAGCAGCGGGATGACCAGGGGGGGGGGGGACACCGCAGGCCAGCACGCAGCTCCTGAAGCTCCGGCCTGCAAACATACACAAAAGAGAAAAAAGGGGGCCAGCACAATAAACTACAGGAACGATGGACAAAAATGATGGCTATGAAATACTTATAATAAATAAAAATGGAAAAGGAGAAGAGAAGGAAAGGAAGAGGAGAAGATAAGAAGGGTGAGAGGCACCGCCCAGCGGATCATGTCGCTGCCCCCCGGCAGCATATCTACCACGAAGCTATGTTTGAGACTAACTATTATAGTCTTGTTCTATAGCTGCAGCTATGACTACAGACTCTAACACACTAGAGTTTACACTAACTAGAGATTTACTAACACCAACTACAAGTTTACTAAACACTAACTATAGGCTTTACTAAACAGAAATGTTTTCAGTTTGGTTTTAAAGGTGGAGGTGGTGTCAGCCTCCTTAACCCAGATTGGAAGTTGGTTCCATAGTAATGATGCCTGGTAGCAGAACGCCCGCCCTCCAAATCTACATTTGGATACTCTAGGAATTACGAGTAAACCTGCACTCCGAGAACGGAGAGCTCTGCCAGGAACATAAGGCACTATCAGGTCTTGCAAATAATGCGGAGTTAAGCCGTTTTGGGCTTTATACGCAAGTAATACAATTTTAAATTGGATTCTGAATTTTACGGGTAGCCAAATAGACAAATAGAGCTGCGTATCATCAGCATAACAATGAAAGTGTATGCCGTGATTCTGGATTATACTTACCAATGGCTGCATGTATAAACTGAACAAGATTGGCCCTAGCACTGAACCCTGCGGAACACCATAACAGACCCTTGACTGTTCTGAAGAAACTTCATGTACATGAACAAACTGGAACCTGTCAGATAGATATGATTTAAACCAACGTAGAGCTGTCCCTTTAATCCCTAAATGCTCTAACCCCGTGATTCCCAACCCCCGGTCCCCGGACCGGTACCGGTCCGTAGAGCCGTTACTACCGGGCCGTGGAATGGCTTGTGTTCCGATCATAATTAGGGCTGCAATGATTCGCCGACGTTGTCGACAAAAAAGCGATAATCAAAATTGTCACCAGACGTTTTTTTCCCAATGGAGTGAGGCATCTCACTTCACTTCACCTCATACAATCTCTGCCGAGAGCAGCGCTGCACGACAGGGTCTCAGCAGCTTTTCTTTTTTTTGCGTGTCAGCGCAGTTGCGGGTAACAAAACTTGGCACTGAGGGTTCTAGGATTTTTCTGAAACAGGGGCCATTATGGGGCCAAATGTAACCTTCACGGGCCAACAGTATTAAGCCCCTTTCACATAGAGGGCGCAAAGCGGGACCGCCACCGGCTTTCCCATTCATTGTGTATGTGCTGCCGCAGCGCAAGAGTGGACCGCTCTGCTGGCGAGCTTGGCGGCGCGCGAGAGGCCACCTGCCACGGGCGTTTCACCTGCCTGCGCCTGAATTGAACATTTTTTAATTTCATCGCGCTGTGAGGGCATCTCGGCGCGACCAATAGGAGAGAAGGTGGTTGTCATCCTGCTGAGGACCCACTCCCCAACAGGCTGTCAAACTGCTCCCTGTTCAATCTGAAGTAGACCTAGTCATCATGGAGCTGTAGCTCCAACGAGCCTGGATTCCCCCAAATCCTGTCTTCTCATGAGGATTTCATGGACCCTCCTTGCTGCTGCTGCTCGTCTCCTCCTCAGAAGAACTAAAGCCAGCATCCCCCCTGAAATAAAAACGGTCCAAATCATCCCCCCCCTGAAATAAAAACGGTCCAAATCATCCCCCCCTGAAATAAAAACGGTCAGAATCATCCCCCCCCTGAAATAAAAACGGTCCAAATCATCCCCCCCTGAAATAAAAACGGTCAGAATCATCCCCCCCCGAAATAAAAACGGTCCAAATCATCCCCCCCTGAAATAAAAACGGTCAGAATCATCCCCCCCCGAAATAAAAACGGTCCAAATCATCCCCCCTGAAATAAAAACGGTCAGAATCATCCCCCTGAAATAAAAACGGTCCAAATCATCCCCCCTGAAATAAAAACGGTCAGAATCATCCCCCTGAAATAAAAACGGTCCAAATCATCCCCCCCTGAATTAAAAACGGTCCAAATCATCCCCCCCTGAAATAAAAACGGTCAGAATCATCCCCCCCCTGAAATAAAAACGGTCCAAATCATCCCCCCCCGAAATAAAAACGGTCC
The DNA here is from genome assembly GCF_033807715.1 of Cololabis saira. Classification (NCBI taxonomy): domain Eukaryota; kingdom Metazoa; phylum Chordata; class Actinopteri; order Beloniformes; family Belonidae; genus Cololabis; species Cololabis saira. Next base: position 3,620,341 of record NC_084592.1, on the reverse strand, counting down.
AAATCATCCCCCCCTGAATTAAAAACGGTCCAAATCATCCCCCCCTGAAATAAAAACGGTCAGAATCATCCCCCGTGAAATAAAAAAAGTCAAAATCATCCCCCTGTAAAACCTCCATCCCTCCTTTCCATCCCTTATGTCATTTCATCAATGAATGTGGTTTTACTGCTATTTCAACATTTGGAGTCATCACCAGAAAAATAACACCAGAAAAATAACTCATTTGACAATTTTCACCTGTTTCAAGTCAATTTTCACTTGAAATAAGTAGGAAAATCTGCCAGTGGAACAAGATTTATCTTCTCATTACAAGCAAAAAAATCTCAGATTTTTGTACTTATTTCAAATGAAAATCTTTGAAAAAAAATTGTTGTTTTTTATTTACTTTTTGTATGAACAGCAGCAAAGTTGAATAAAATATCTATTTTTCATTGAAGTACCCATCTTTCTCGTGTTTATTATCATTTGCCACATAATTAAAGCAACCTCATACTAAATTTAAGAAAACAATTTTTGCATTTTTTTTGTCATATAATTTCATCCAAAACTTGTATAAATCGAAATGTGTTTCTTTGAGTGGCAGCCCTGTCATGGCTTGGCGGACAAAAAGTTCTGGTACCCGACCAGACTGAACAGCGCCATGCACAGGTGCTGTATGCAGGTTAGGTTCAGTCAGCTGCAGAGATGAGCGGACCTCAGCAAACCTCCATGAGCCGTTTCTTTACTGGTTGTTCGAGTAAAAGAAATGGTGATGAACAAGTAGAAAATCCTACCAAAAAGAAAAGCAAAAGCTTTAATCGCAAGTACGACATTATGTATATAAAATACGGATTGTTGCAACGGGCGATTTGGAGGCGCCAAACCCACTATGTATTTTATGTGGAGAAACGCTCGCCAACGAAGCAATGAAGCCATCCAAGCTCCAAAGACACTTAAGTACAAAACATCCTTCTCTCAAAGACAAACCAGTGGATTTTTTCGAAAGGAAAAAACGTGAGTTACATTTGCAGAAGCAAGTTTTAAAGGCCACAACATCAGCTAACGTCGCTGATGATAGCCTGCATTTTAAAATGCATAGTTTTTTTCTAAAATGTTTATTAAAATTGACATAAATTGTCAACCGGTCCCTGAGCTTTTTGTTTATACTTCTGCTGGTCCTTGGCTCAAAAAAGGTTGGGAACCCCTGCTCTAACCTGTGCAGTAAAATGCTGATCTACAGTGTCAAAAGCAGCACTGAGGTCCAGTAGAACCAGTATGGACACCACCATTGTGTCTGTGTCTCTGTTTTCTCTGTTCTTTATTCTCTCTGTCTGTTTTCTCTTTCCCTGCTCTGTCCAGCTGGTCTTCAGCAGGAGGTTCCCCCCTTATGATCCAAATCCTGGTCCAGGTTTCTTCCCCCCCCTTATGATCCAGGTCCATGTCCAGGTTTCTTCCCTCCTAAAGGGGAGTTTTTCTTGCCCCTGTTTTTGCTTAAGGTTTTTCTCCCACTAGGGGAGTTTTTGCCTGCCATTGTTGATGTAATAATTGCTCTGGGGTTTATGTTCTGGTCTCTAGAAAGATCCTAGAGACAAGTTGTGTTGTATTAGACCCTATATAAATAAAATTGAATTAAATTAAATTAAATTAAATTAAATTAAATTAAATTAAATTAAATTAAATTGAATTAAAAATATGTGAGCAAATGAATAAGTAAAACTTGGTAATGAGCATAAAGGTAGTGGATAGGGGTGTAACGATACACTAATCTCACGATATGGTACGATACATGATATTGAGGGCACAATAACGATACGATATTATAGCAGTTTTTTAATAACCTTAATGAGGAACATATGACTGGAAAAAAAATTATTTCATTTAAAAGACACAAAATACAAAACATTGCTGTGCGTTTGCCCTATTGTTACAGTTTGTAATGCTTTATAACTGTTTAGGTTTTAAAGAGAAAGCCAGGCCAACCATTTTCCACAAACTGAACTAAAAGTAAATGTCAGGTTTGCATTATGCATCTTCAGTTTCATACAAGTACAAATATTTTGCCACAAACTGAATAGTTTCTCTCATGTATGACTTGAATTTTTTCTTTTCCAGAAATGTAACAACTAAAATTAAATAAATAAATAAAAGTAAATACATAAACTATGAAAAGTCCCAAACTCAAAATGCAACATGACTGTTATTTATCTTCTGCCAGAGCTCAGAGCTTCACCTGCTCCAGCCTGAGGCCGTAAGGTGAACCGCGTTATCGTTTCATCCTCCCACCTTTGGGGACCACACAATCTTTACATCATAAAAAAGATTGATTCATGCTCAGCTTATAAGTAAAAGTTCAGAGCTCAAAACCCCCCAAGAGTCCCGTGATCAGGACCGCAAAACGGTACTAGTTTCTTCTGAGCGGAGTCAGATTTTGGTCTGTTGTGGAATTTATCAAAAACCAGTTCAGAAGTCCGCTCGTGGTATAGAGAGGTTTTAATCAGTTAAGCCGGCGGTCGACATGACCAGCACAGATCGAGTCTGTATTTGGTGTGTCGACCCAGATGGGTTCAGTCAAAGGGTTTTTATACAAAAGTTACAGGAATAAACCAGCCCTAGTGAGAGCCAGTCAGATGTGTGAATCCTTTAGCTTTGGGACCACCCCTGAGGGATCAGGAAGTCCGTATGGTCTTTGTCTCTGTGGGGGCTGGAAGTCTCGGCACTCCCCTGGGACTCGAGTGACGTTGTAACCAGATTCTATTACAAGGAGTTTAACAAAAAATGCAGGAATACACGAATCAGGCAAGAGACAAAAAGTAATTTACAGTTGGATGTGACTCGGGCCAAATGTCATTATCAGACATTTGCCATGACTGTCACAGACCTCCAAATCACCACATGGGGTGCTCTCTTGATTCAAATCTGTTTGAACCAACTTCCGAGGTGTGATCTTCTACATGGGGGTAGGAAGTTTGAAGCTAACACAAAGGTGTTGGGTCCTAGTTCAAAGCCCTGCAGGAGGTAGAACTGGGGCAACCTCCCCCTGCAGGGGGCCAAGCTGCTTCATCAATTCACAATTTTTTTTTTTTTTTTGTTGAATTACAGTGGAGTAGTGATACATATTTTGCAAGTGAACCTTAAACATGTGATCAGAATAGTGATGCGCGGGTCGGGGTTTTTCCAACCCGCGGGTCCCGCATTAATGAGAAAATATGACCCGCCCCATCCCGCACCGCACCACCATATCTATTTACACAACCCGCACCCGCCGGTATTAAAACACGATTACACGTTAAATGTGCCATTGAATAAGGCGTCTATTCCGTCTCACTCTCACAAAGGTGAAAACACGCTTTACAGTGCTGGAAACTGCAACAAATTCAAATCTTAAGCCTGGTAAATAAACAATAAATAAATCCAAAAATAAAAATAAAATTAGGTTTTTGTGGCTATTTGCAATAAACTGAATAACGGAGCATAGGCTATTAACCACATCAATCTAACCAAGGCATTGTCATTCAATGTGCACTGTGCAAAAAAAGAATTGCATCAACTGTGCCGGGGTTTAGTCTGTTTCGCCTGGACTCGAGCACCCGGCCGGCTGAGCTGAAGGTGCGCTCGCTCGATGCACTTGTTGCAGGGATGCAGAGAATCAGAGCAGAGCAGCGCGCATATTCGTTGCAAGTTGCTTGGCGACCGAGAAAAAAAAGGTTTTTCCGGTCTGGCGCCGTTTTCCAATTCATTGTGTATGTGCTGTCGCTGCGCAAGGGCGCAGGGCTTTGCGCCGAGTCTGTGCCCATCCCGGCGGCGTGCGCTTTGGCGTAAAGCTTTCCAATGAATGGGAAAGCCGGCGGCGGGTGCCGCTGTGCGCCCTCTATGTGAAAGCGATTTGCTGTTAAATCAACCATTGTAATAGACTAAGCTGTCATAAGATGTAGCCTATTATTTAATAAATCTTATAACAGCGTTGTCCCAGCTGTTCTTGCGACGTGAGTCCCCCAGCCGCAGGCGGCATCAGCTCGACTCGCCAAAAACTCGCGACTTCAAAAAAATGATTTAACTTATTTTACCACACAAAACATGATCTAAAATTACTTTTTAAACTGAATAAAATAATACTATAACGAAAAAACCGTTTTAGGTAACGAATTAACTTAAACAGCGGTCACACAACTTTTTTGACTCTTTCAAACAGGTATCAAAACAACTCAGTTTCTACCCAAACAACATTATAAAACAATATGCAGAATAATCAACAATAATCGCCCTTTTGAAATGCAACAACAATAAACAATAATGATATTATTGGAACGGCTGCAACAAGCATATTGTTTATTATTATTAGGGCTATATTTTTATGAATAGCCTACTAACCGTGGTCTGCTCAGGCTCCCCCGCTGCCGCTGTTTGCGCTTTCGTGACGTCGGGTCGCAGGTTACGTGCTTGCAAGGGATTGGCCCGCCTCACCCGCCCCGCCCATGAAGTGAAAATTTCTTGACCCAACCCAACCCGCCCCGCGGGCAACCCGCGGGACCCGCGGGTTATGGGTCGACCCGCGCATCACTAGATCAGAAGTCAAATAACAACAAGCCAACAAAACAAATTCAAATATCAAGTAACCAACGTGTCCTAACTGTTCTTTAAAGCAATCAAAAAACTAGTTGCGACAGTTGTAGGTAACGTTTTAGCAATGTCTTTCAAGTGATGCGTTATTTCTTGGACTGTGGCATTGTGGGTATAAATGTACAACATTCAGTTTTAATGACAGCACAAGTTCCCCTTGAGAAGCTAGTAAGTAGTCCAATGTAGCACGATTCCGCAAGGCCATCATCCCTAGAGCAGCCATCTCCCGTGAGAGCATTGGCATGCCCCCTGTTGCGGTCCTTGCCGAATCCTCAATGGAATCGGGCAGTGGTTTTTGGCTTGTTTTAGGCTTAACAAGCGGTTCTTCAGAAGGAGAGTATGTGGAGTCACAGTTTGATGTTCCTAGGTGGATAGTTCCTTTGCCTTCAACACACCACTTTAATGTCTTTGGGATCATGGTGAGGGTGAGAGGAATCGGTGTGCTGCAGGAATAACAGCTAGTGTGAATTTTATCACAATACATTTGTCTCATTTGGGGGGTTTGTGACATTTGCAATGCCCATAAGAGGAATTGAGGTTCAAAATGTAACAGGTGTCACATGAAGTAATGGGCAGAGTCATTAATGGGAGTCCTTCTTTTGTGCTGTGTGGAATAAACCCACACACATAACAGTTATCAGGGTGTGGGCTATTTTCAGCAACCATTTTTGCCAGTTGGAGGTATGTGTTTGTTGAGGGTTGTGTTTCATATATTTTAGGAGTTATTTTCTCCTGGTAAACGGTTAGGTCTCGTTTGTGGTGTTTGCAAGGGTGTCTGTTTTGTTCCTGCGACAGATGTGAGTGTTTTGGCATGTACAATGCATCTGCTTCTGGGCCTCTGTGGCCTGCGCTGCTCCCCTGCTCCTCTGCCAGTCGTCGAAGTCTGGGGTGTTGAAGTTCATCTACTTCTGGGCTGTCCGAGCCTGCGTGGTTTCTTTCACTGGCTCCGACGGTGGTGAGGACGAAGACCCCCAGGAAGAAGATGGTACCAGCTGGTTTCCGGTGCATGGCGGAGGAGTTGTTTTCTTGCAGTGGGATGCGTGGATCCAGATTAGACGCCCCTCACACTTGACAGCGGTGTTGGTGGTGAGCAGGACGTGTTGAGGTTTAGACCAGCGAGGTTTCAGGGCGTTTTTCCGTCGGAACTCCCTGACACAGACCCAGTCGCCGGGTTGGAGGTTATGGCACGGTTTGTCACTAGGAGGAGACTGGACAGCTTTTACTTGTCTGTGGATTGACTGGACAGCAAAAGTTAGAGCAGAACAGAATGATATCATGGATTCATCCATGGCATGGAAGTCCATCTTCTTCATATATACAGAACTGAATTGCTTTGTATGGTCATAGGTCTACCCATAATCCTTTCATGAGGCGTGAGTTTTGTGCTTCCTAATGGGTGTTAACAGGTGTCAACATTGTCCATTTAAGTCCAGTTTAAAATTCTCTGCACATACAAAAACATTTTCATACATGAACATTTTCATACAAGAATAATTTCATATCCCTCACATAATGTCTATTTGCAGAGCTTCAAAAAAAAGTCACGGTGGGGGGAAGTGTTGATAATGTTTGCAATATTTTTATAGGATGCAAATCTTGGAGCTTATCAGTCTTTCAACACTATCTGACACATTCCCCCTTTTGCTCATCTGTGATTGCCAACTGTGATCAGCTATTCACGTGTACAAGGATGTGGGTGCAACAACGCGGCCGTCGTTGCTGACCCATAATTATTTACATTTTTACAACCATGGGAATGCTACAATCCGTTTTTTTCTTCACCTCAGTAGTCTTCTTGTAGGAGGGCTACATCATTAGGAAAAACCAGGTCGTTAGCGGGTATAGAAGGGCAAAGTTTTACATAGACAGGTAAGCCAAATTTGGCAGTTTCTTTTGCTGCATGGTCAGCTGAAGCATTGCCTAGTGAAAACAGGGTTGGACTGGGTGTGGGCTTCACATTTAACAAAGCAATAGATGAAGGTAGTTGACAGGCTTGTAACAGTTCACCAATCAATTAACCACATTTATCTCCGAGGATGAGATAAATCCTCGGTTCGCCCACAATATATAAAATCTATAAAATACAATATACACAACCAAAAGCATATCTGGAATCTGTATAGATTGTAACAGTTTTACCTTTTGATCAGTATATATAGTTTCATCTACTTGGATGGAGCTGGAGGAGGAGGGCGCTTTCAACAATTAAGAATTATCACAAATTGTATAACCTGCGTATGGTATTCCATTTTTATAAGCAGAGCCGTCAGTGAGGGAAACAGGAAAGGTCAGGACGAGTGTTAAAGACAGAGGTGTCAAAAGTATTCACATTCATTACTCAGGTAGAAGTATAGATATTAGAGTTCAAAAATACTCCTGTAGAAGTTGAAGTATCAACTCAAAATTCTTTTTTTTTTTTTTTTCAAGTAAAAGTATAAAGTACTGGTTTCAAAAGTACTTAAAGTATAAAAGTAAAAGTAATATAAGCGGGGAAAAACCATTAAGGCTAAAAGCCATTGAAAATGAATGCATCTTAGTATAATGCAAATATATTAAAGAACCATATATGTGCATTATTGAGCATTAACATGTGTTTCAGAGAGCAGACACGTACAAACCAAATGTGTTTATACTTCTCATCCAACCACAACCAAATTCACTCTATCCAGATGGCACAATTTAACTGGATAGTTTTTTTAAAGGCCGAAATGAAATAGAGTAAGGCTGTTTTTAAAACGTAAGGAGTAAAAAGTAAAGATAATTGCGTGAAAATGTAAGGAGTAAAAGTAAAAACCATCTGAAAAATAATTACTCCAGTGAAGCATACACAACCAAAAGTTCTACTTAAGTAAGGTAATGAGGTATTTGTACTTCGTTACTTGACACCTCTAGTTAGAGATTAGTTATACATGCTTTCAGAAAAGGCTTATAGACACTATAGTTGGCTCACAGTCAGATTTCCATGCGCTTACATGATGAAGTTACCATAGGCAGGATAAGATTAGGCTCACCAGCAGTTCTCATTTTCTTTGTTTGAGACGTGTGACGTGGGGCCTTTGTTGAATTAGTGTGAATGAATTAATTGGCTGGTTCCTCTGCGCCTCCTCTTTGCGCTCAACCTGTTGTAGGAAACACTTTGGGGAAGCATTAGTATTTTCATACATTTCAGATTTTTTTTTTTTTTTGTGTGTTATCCAGTCCTACCCTTTGTTGAGGGCAATTAGAAAAATATATATTTTGCATGTACCCTGGAGGAAATCCATCAATCTGATCTTGTGACAGACCACAATTCTCTTTTGCTGTCAACATTATTTTAGCATAAAGCTCCCTGGGATTATCAATTTTCCCTTTGAACTGTTAAGGCAATAAATACTGTGAAAAAAGGTCTGAGCTTGCTCTGGTGTGATTTTGGCAACAGCTGTGGGATTAAAAGGGAATTCTACAAGCATCAAGTACTTTGCGCATCAAGTACTTTACTTTTCAAATCATGTGGCAAAGTTAGTTTAACAGCTGTTTCCTCTAGCCATTTTTGTTTATTAATTTAAAATCTCTTACTATTATTTGGCTCCAAATTTTGTAGGCAACAGATCTTGGATTTTTGTAAAATCCAGTCGTCATCAGAAGTGTCATCGTCATTTGATTCTTTAATCAGTTTCACCGGATAAAGGTTTTGATTTTATCATTTAACTGGTTCTCTAATTTCATTTTCGTCTGCGTTGTGTTTTTAAATCCTTGTAGTAGAGCCATCAGCTTTTTATTTAGATCAGTAAGCGAAGCTATTTGGGATTCTGCATTACGGCGTCTACTTTCATCCCTCCAAAAATCTGAGGGAGTTTGAAGTGCTTTTTAGTTATTTTAACAATTTAATACTAACTAAGTAACAAACAAAACTAACAAATAAAACTATCGGTACCGTGATTACCATACATGTATTTAAAGAACTGAAAAACTTCCCAAAAACTTTCCAACTATCGGTCTACCTGAGCATATAACTCATTCCTGTTGATGCAAAGAAGAGCGAGTCGATTCTTGCAGAAATGAAATATACCCCATTTGGGAGAGCGTGTCATCCCCACTTATAAAATAAAAAAAGCAGTTCCTCTACATACAGTATGTCTATTTCTCACAAATATATCAGTGTTCCAACACTTACGGACCCCACGTCCTGCATATGCATAAGAATAGTCCCCCTGGACTATCTTTTTATTGGTACCAGACCAACCATGGCGCTCTTGGCCATTTCTCTCTTTAATGTTACCCGAGATATTAAACCTTTTTTTAGAAGAGCGAGTCAGATTCTTAAGGCAGGAGAAGCAGAACATTCTCACAACACAATCAAATTCAAGTGTTATGAAATTGCCAGCATTCCTGAAAACATCTCTACAATAACGTTCCCAATAACACAAAATAATAAAAAATAACCTTCACAACCACACAGCGGACTTACCTAAATTTCAGGATAACGTCAACTTTCTCTGGCACTCCAGTTCACAGACTTTCGACAACAGCCCAGAAACAATAATTTGGGATTTTGAAAAAATTGACCCCTTACCTCTGATTTAATTTAGATAGAAGTCGCTGGTTGTGTCGTTGGTCTGGAAAAAGGAGTTCCCATCGAAAGTCTATTGTTATCCGGGTCACGGGCACCAAATTGTTGTGGAATTTATCAAAAACCAGTTCAGAAGTCCGCTCGTGGTATAGAGAGGTTTTAATCAGTTAAGCCGGCGGACGACATGACCAGCACAGATCGAGTCTGTATTTGGTGTGTCGACCCAGATGGGTTCAGTCAAAGGGTTTTTATACAAAAGTTACAGGAATAAACCAGCCCTAGTGAGAGCCAGTCAGATGTGTGAATCCTTTAGCTTTGGGACCACCCCTGAGGGATCAGGAAGTCCGTATGGTCTTTGTCTCTGTGGGGGCTGGAAGTCTCGGCACTCCCCTGGGACTCGAGTGACGTTGTAACCAGATTCTATTACAAGGAGTTTAACAAAAAATGCAGGAATACACGAATCAGGCAAGAGACAAAAAGTAATTTACAGTTGGATGTGACTCGGGCCAAATGTCATTATCAGACATTTGCCATGACTGTCACAGACCTCCAAATCACCACATGGGGTGCTCTCTTGATTCAAATCTGTTTGAACCAACTTCCGAGGTGTGATCTTCTACATGGGGGTAGGAAGTTTGAGGCTAACACAAAGGTGTTGGGTCCTAGTTCAAAGCCCTGCAGGAGGTAAACTGGGGCAACCTCCCCCTGCAGGGGGCCAAGCTGCTTCATCAGGTCTGTGGGTCGAGGCGCGGTCGTCACGTGATCCCGCTGCACCAATAGGATGTTACTAGTAAACAACACAATATATTCATATTAATAACCCAATCGTGCTATAGTTTGTCACCTCCACGACACGTATCGTGACGTTTTTGTATCGCAAAATTTCGTGGCACGATATATTGTTACACCCCTACCATACATTCATGTACATACATATATGATTCGGTACTGTACCTTGAGATCAACCTTTTGCAGGGATAACTTTACAGATAACAGTTGTTCCCTGTATGACCATAACAGTCTCTCCCCTCACTGAGTTTTCTCTCTCTCTTCTTTGCAATATTGGTTCTATTTCGTCCCTACTGACCGCCAGGCGGTGCTGTAAGCACTGGATATCTTCCCTCGCGCATGCGCATGTCGAGTACAATACCAACAATGTCACGTCACCCGTGACCCCTGCATGACCCCCGGAAGGGGTATATCTTCCGGCATCAGCATGGGATCGACTCGTTATTCTTCTCGCATCGCGCGTCTGAAGTACAGGACGGAAATAGGAGCTTGTGAAGCTTCTTCCTTTCCTCCCTAAAACCGCCGGCCCCGGTGCAGCTTCGTGCCGTCAGGTAGGAGTAACGATTTTTTTCGTCCTCCGAGAGGCTGTGGCCGGCGCGGTATTGATGGTGTCGGGTTGCGGCGGCGTCTCCCCGCCCCGCCCCGCCCCCCAGCCCAGCTGACAGAAGGTGAGCTGTCAGCTGCGCCTGACACCTGAACAATCTGTGCAGGGAGACAGCGTTTCGCTTCCTCTCCCACTTTATTAATGTGACAACATTATTTTTTCCTTGCAGATTATTTTTTTCTTTTGAAAAAAAAAAAAAAAGAAGACAGAAAAGGATTATTTTTTTCTTTTGAAAAAAACAACACAAACACCTTTTTTGGTCTTTCTTACAGCCGTGGTGAAGGCAGCGTGTCCGCTCCCTCTCCCACCGGCACATTCTGTGGTGACGGCAGCGTTTCGCTCCGTCTCCCACTATTGATGCTACAGCATTATTTTTTCCTTGCAGATTATTTTTTCTTTAAAAAAAAAAAAAAAAAGATATAAGAAAGGAAAAGAACAGCGCCTTTTTGGCCTGTTTTGCGGCCGTGGTGACGGCGGCGTTTCCGCTCCCTCTCCCACCGGCTCGTTCATGGTGACGGCAGCATTCGCTCCCTCTCCCGCTTATTGATGTGACATTATTATTTTTCCTTGCAGTTATAAGGAAAGAAACAAGAGAGGATTGTTCTCTTCTTTTTGAGTAAAGACGCCTATTTTTGCCTTTTCTCATAGCCGTGGTGACGGCAGCGTGGCCCTCCCCTCTCCCGCCGGCATATTGGCGGTGACGGCAGCGTGCTCGCTGTGGTGACGGCAGCGTTTCCGCTCCCCTCTCCCACTGACACATCCGTATTGGCGGTAGCGTGGCCCTCCCCTCTCCCGCCGGCACATTGGCGGTGACGGCAGCGTGCTCGCTGTGGTGACGGCAGCGTTTCCACTCCCCTCTTCCACTGACACCTACGTGGTGACGGCGGCGCATCCGCTCCCCTCTCCCACTGACACCTACGTGGTGACGGCAGCGTGACCGCTCCCCTCTCCCATCGACACATTCGTGTGGACGGCAGCGTGACCGCTCCCACCGACACATTCGTGTAGATGGCAGCGTGTCCGCTTGTCTCTCCTACCAGCACATCCGTGGTGACGGCAGCGTGTCCGCTCCCTCTCCCACCGGCACATCCGTGGCGACGGCAGCGTGTCCGCTCCCTCTCCCACCGGTTGCTGTGATGGAGCGTTCATGCCCAGGGTGCATGGCCGCCCTGGATCCTGGATGACCAGGACCTCTGCGTGTCGTGCCTGGGCCCTGAGCAGCCGGGGCCGTCGGCCAGCCTCCCCTCATCCCAGCCGGGGTCTTCTCTGAAGCGATCGGCAAAGAGAGTGGGGGTGCCCCCAAACGACGGCGGATGACGAGCCAGCTCTCCTCTAAGGTAGATCGCTTGGCCGCCGACATGGAGCAGATGAAGGCGCTCCTCCTCAATCTGCAGCCTAGTACTGGCCAGGTGGAACCTGCCATGCCAGAAGTTTGCTCTGGGGTCGCCACCGCCGCTGCCAGAGGACGCCATCTCCATTGCAGCCTCGGCGAGCCGCTCCGTGTCATCAGGGGACCCGGCCTCACAGCGCTCAGGGTTCTCCTCGCACTCATCTGCCCAGGGCTCTCGGGAGGGGACGGCTTGTTCCTCCGTGGAGAGCGTTATCCGCACTGCCCTGGCGCACTTGTAACTGGATACACCGCGTGCGGAGGTGGCCTCTAGCGTCTTCCACAGGCGCAATCCTTCTCCGGTGGAATTCACCATTCCGCCTTCGTCGGATTTTGAGGGAGCTGCACTCATGCTGGTGACCGCGCTCTGACGGCGATGGAGGACGCGGCAGTGGCTGGTCTCCACCACATGCCCCCCATCGAGCCCTCCATTGCAGCACTGATAGTGGCTCCTGATGAGGCTCTGAAGCCAGATCCCAAGTGCCCCTCTACCCAGTGTAGGGTTACTGATGGGCATATTTGTAAGGCTTATAACACAGCGGCCCGCATTGGCCGGCTTGGGAACACCCTTTCCCATCTTCTGCTGGCTCTCTCAACCTCCCTGCAGGATGCACAGGTGGAGGATTCCACACGGGACATGTGTACATATCCCTACATGCTTTTGCCTCCCAGACGTGGGGGCTGGGGCGGCTGATGTCCACACTGGTGCACACGCGCCGTCATGTCTGGCTGGCGCAGTCACCCCTGACGGAGACTGCTCGTAGGGTTCTTCGTCAGGCACCTGCGGAACCGGGGGAGCTGTTTGGGGCGACCGCCCTGGAAGCTCTGAACGCACCGCCCTGGCTGGTGTGACCAGGCAGCGGCTGGTGTACCTGCACAGGAGTGCGGCCGCTTCCAGTACACCGGGAGGCCCTTCACCGGCCCCCGGGCGTCGCCCCCGTCCGCCGTGGGCGCGGCTTTCAGCGGTCTGTGAGTCAGCCTGCTGGTGACTTTCGCCCCCCCTGTGCGCGGACCGTCCCAGCAGCGTCGGGGCATTGGTCCCGACCGTCGCCCCCCCCCGGGACGTCCAGAGCCCGGGGGAGACGGCGCTACGGCCACGGGGCCGGTCGTCGGCTACTTTTCCGGCAGCAGCTCGGTTACTGGGCTGCCTGCTCATCGGGGCCCGGGTGGTTTCCACCCTACCCCAGGGGTACGTATTGCAGTTCCGACACCGGCCTCCTACCTCCGGCCGGGTTGAGATGACCATCGTCAGAGACCCGGCAAACATTCTGGCTCGGGCTCAGGTGTTGCCCGCCCTACTGGCCAAGAGCGCCATCATGCCGGTGGACCCCCCGCCGCGGCCTGGGGGTTCTACTTGAGCTACTTTCTCGTCAGCAAGAGAGACGACGGACGTCGTCCCAACTTGGACCTGAGGGACCTCGACGAATACATGAAGGTCCTGCCCTTCCGGAGGCTTGACCACAGCAGATGCTCTGCGTTGGTCAGGAGGAAGTGGTTTGCAACTGTGGACCTACAGGGCGCTTGTTTCACGTGCACGTTTCAACGTCACCGGTAGTTCCGGGGGTTCGCCTACCGGGGCCACCATTGTCGGTTCAGGGTGCTCCTGTGCGGGCTCTCCCTGTCACCGAGGATTTTTTCACCAGGTGCGTGATGGCAACCCTTGCCCCTCTTATACCTTTGGGCCTGCTGTCGCTACGCCCCCTGCAATGTGGCTGGACAGCCTCGCCTGGATGCCAAGAGGCACGGGCGCAGGCTGGTCAGGGTTTCGCGGGTGTGTCCATACCCTTGCACCCTGGAAAGGCGGGACATTCCGGCTGAGGGGTGTGCCCTTAGGCGCTGTCCCCTCCCTGCCGGGAGGCTGTCATCAGTAGTCCTCCCGGGTCCGCACGCGCCACATCAACGTGCTGGAGCTTGGCTCTGCACTTCACACTCTAACATTTTTTAACATTTTTTTTTGCAACTCCTGTGGGGGAGGCATGTGCCGGTTCGGTCGGACAGTGTGTCCACTGTCCCTTGATCGGCCACCAGAGGGGGCACCGACTCTGCACAGCTGCTGCAGGTGTCCCGGGGCCTCCTAGCGTGGACAGCTCCTCGCCTGCCCGGCCTTCGGGCGATGTTCCTGCCTGGAGACAGGAACCGGGTGACGGACTTCCTCTCCCGGCGCAAGCCGCCTTTGCAGAGGGTCCTCCAGAGGGCTCACGGGCTCCTCTTGGTGGCCCCCTTCCGACCGGGGAAACATAGTTTCCACTGCTGCGGAGGCTCTGCTGCGACACAACATGACGCCCCTCAGAGGGGCCGTCTTTCCCAGCCGGGGATTCAAGCTTTGCACCCCGACCCCGTCGTTTCAGCTCTGGGTCTGGCCGCTGCGGCGCCCGACCCATTGTTGTCAAGCTGTCCTGAACACGTCAGGGCTGGCATCTCGAATGCCCATGTGCCTCCCACCCCCCTCTGGTATGAGTGCGAGTGGGGGAGATTCTCTGCCTAGCGTGCAGACGGGGCAGAGGACCCTGTTCTTTGCCCCGTGGCAACGATCCTGGGGTTCCTTTCGGTCCCTCCTGGATGTTGGCCGTGCTCAGTCCACTTTAAGGGTGTATGTGGCGGTCATTTCGTCGCAACATGCCCTGGTTGAGAATGCCACCGTGGGGTGCCACCGGCTGGTTTCTCTTTCTCAGGGGGGCTCTGAGGTTGCGCCCCCCCCCCCCCCCCCCGAGGAGCCCGAAGGCCCCAGTTTTCGATTCCATTCGATTTTATTTATATAGCGTCTAATACAACAGATGTTGTCTCAAGACGCTTTCCAGAGAACCAGAACATAAACATAAATATAAACCCCCGAGCAGTGTGGGACCTGCCCATGGTGCTAGGTGCCCTCTCTTCTCCACCCTTTGGGCCCTTGGCCCGGGTGGGCCTGAAGTGGCTCTCTATAGAGATAGCTTTTCTCCTCGCTATGACATCGGCGAGTCGATGAGTTACATGCCCTGTCAGTCAGCTCAGGGGCTACGTTGTGGCCGAACGTGGCGTTCCTGCCCTAGGTCCTGCAGAGAGTGGGCCGAGCCCTTTGTGCCCCGTACGGGCCCTCGCTGCTTATGCTACCGCGCCTGTGCGACGGTCGGAGCAGCTTGTTCTCTGCCATGGTGGCCCCAACAGG
This sequence comes from Cololabis saira, assembly GCF_033807715.1. Lineage (NCBI taxonomy): Eukaryota > Metazoa > Chordata > Actinopteri > Beloniformes > Belonidae > Cololabis > Cololabis saira. The sequence continues at coordinate 3,605,271 of NC_084592.1, read as the reverse complement.
GGGCGTGCTGTTTCTGGACAGCGCCGTCCCACTGGGTGGTGGACACCGTCGAGCATGCCTACAGGGCCAGTGGCCGCCCCTTACCAGTGGGGGTGAGGTGCCACTCGACCAGAAGCGTTGCAGCTTCTTGGCTGCCCTGCAGGGGGTGCCTCTGGAGGACATCTGCACAGCGGCTTTGTGGACGTCGCCAGACACGTTCTCCGGATTTTACCGGATCAATGTCGCCACTCCACAACCATTGGGCGTGGTTCTACTCCCGGGTCCTTCTGCCCCTGGTCAGTGAGGTAAGTGACCGGGATCCTACGTGACATTGTTGGTATTCGTCATCCAGTGCTTACAGCACCGCCTGGCGGTCAGTAGGGACGAAATAGAACGAAAGTTACGCCTGTAACTACGGCTCTATGAGTCCCGGATGACCGCCAGGCCTGCCGGTCACTCCGAATCCTCGTGCTCTCGCGAGAAGATTCTAGGAGTCGATCCCATGGTGACGCCGGAAGATATACCCCTTCCGGGGGTCATGCAGGGGTCACGGGTGACGTGACATTGTTGGTATTGTACTCGACATGCGCATGCGCGAGGGAAGATATCCAGTGCTTACAGCACCGCCTGGCGGTCATCCGGGACTCATAGAACCGTAGTTACAGGCGTAACTTTCGTTTTATTGGTTTGGGGGCTTTGACTTAGTCACAGCTCTCTGAGCTGAGCTCATACGGGGTGAGGCCTGAATTTGGACTTGACCAATCCAAAACATTGATTCTTTCAGTTTTCAGTCACCCCAATGTAGCTTTGCTGGTGACAGCCACAAAAACATCACCACTTCACTGCAGTGTTTGAGAGAAGTAATGGGGTGTTTATGCTAGAATTGTGCGTATTTGTCAAACAAGGAGTAAAAAACTGATAAGTTTTAAAAGTACTAAATAACTCCACTTTGGTTTCATTTCTCCAGAAGTCTTCTGGTCTGCTCTGAAGCAGTTTTGTGAACTTGTTATACATAATAGACTGTGTCCTGGCAACCCTTTCACACTGTACCTGCCCAAACTCCTTAATTGTTGCTGTCATGGACTTGAACATTTAATGTGCTTGGTGAGTCCTGTACGCTCTGAGATGTCATGTTTATTTTTTCATTTTCAAATGAGAATGGGACAGTGTGACTTGGGAGCTGGGATGTCTACATAAACTTGTGCCTTTCATTTATAAACAGTATGATTATTCTTTTATTTCCAGGAATTGGGGTGCTGGTGAACCTAATGGGGCTAATGTCCGGGAAGAAGACTGTGCTCATATCAGAAATGATGACCGCAAATGGAATGATCTTTCATGTACAGCCTCTCTATATTGGTTCTGTGAAAAAGTACATTAGATACTGTGTTTCATTGAAAATGTTATTTAGTTGAGCCATAATCAAGCTGTGAAGACCCCATCACGTTACAAAAGGCTTTCAGAATAATTGGGATCATTACTGGCCAGCAATGTCAATAGCCATCTTTTTTCAGCTTCTAAAACTACTTTTAATAATTTTTAAATCATTTTAAAAACCACTGCTTAAAACAAAAAATGAAGCTGTTCTTTCACCTCTATTTTCAGATCAGTGTCCAAACTGCATTTACACACACATTTTATACCATTTTATTTCATTCCGTGTACCTAATTTTGACGTGTCCTCATGCTGCTCCACTAACTTCAGTGAATGCAAAAAGTTGTTAAAGGACACAACATTAACATACTTTTTAAATGTCCTCATTTTTCTTCACATGTTCTTCAATAAAACTCGTAAGTTTGATCGACTATATTCCATTTTTAAAATAATTCTAAACCTTTTGTCAGTGTCTCCGAAACTGCTGTCTACCATGTTGTTATGAGGTAAATGACCATTTAACATATAGACGGATGTAATTAGTAAAATGATCAACACCATTTTGTCTTATAGGAGTTGGGTCAACTACTGCAAATACATAAAATTCCTGCCTTATATTTCCAATTTTCATCATATTGTGTTTGTAATTAGGTTGGTTCATGCTTAATTTGTCCACACTGTCATTTATTAATATTTTTTAAATAATCAGAAGTTAAAAATATATTTAATAAACAGAATACAGTCACCTTCATCCCTGAATGGCTTTGCTAGCTGAAGAGCCACCATGTGCTTGTGAAAAAGCTAAAATTAGTCATAAATGTCCACCTTGTCATAGTCCACCCCGTCATCAATGTTTCCATGATGTGGGGGACCATGACATGGTGGACACATCTTCATTTCTTCAATATTCTGATATATTTACACATATTAGAACAGTTCTACACATATAATATATGACAGCAAATGAATAACTGATCTGTATTATAATACATTTAAATGCAGTATTACGAAGTGCTTAATACACTTAATACACAGATCTAAAGTAAATAAACAATTTAAAACAGCAGGAGAAACAAAAATAAACGTGTACTGTTTGAATTATCTAAATGAAACTCACAGGATTTTATGATGTCAGCATCAACAGTGTTTGTGGTGAGTTTGAAGCTGATTGGACAAAGTATGGCAGAAATATGCCCAATGGTTGTGATTTCATTTTTTCTAAAATATAGAGTGATAAAGTTCTTATTAGACCCTTTTTGTGTTCATGCAATGAATAGTCTTACAATAATATGCCTGCACTGCAATTGCCTGAACTATAGAGGGCGATGTTACACTGTGTACTGCAAGGGAATTAGACATTGCATTGTGGGTAGAATGAGATGACTGAGAAGGAATGAAGATTAATAAAGTCCTGTTCTGTACCTTACTACTGTGTGGTAAATGCCTGATACACCCACAAAACAACCGTATGTTGCTATGTATGAAAATACTTCCTTTGTGAAAGGGATCTGATCCTTGAATCTCCCAGCATGGAATCGTCATGAAACATATGAATTTTGGTTCAGATTAGACAACTCATAGGCAAGTTAGAACTCATGGCGAAGGATCCCCTCCTTGAACCTCCACCTTACTGTTATGGAAGGGTTTGTGTGCCCGAGTGATCTTAGGAGCCATGTTGTCGGGGGCATTACGCCCCTGGTAGGGTCTCCCATGGCAAACAGGTCCTAGGTGACGGGCCAGAATAAGAGCGGTTCCAAAGCTTAGGAAGACATCGAGGACCGTTACGTCGCCCGGATCGGCGTCACCGGGGTCCCTCCCTGGAGCCAGGCCTGGGGTTGGGGCTCGATGGCGAGCGCCTGGTGGCCGGGTCTTTGCCCGTGGGACCCGGCCGGGCTCAGTCCGAAATGGCAACGTGGGCCCGCCTTCCCGTAGGCCCACCACCCGCAGGAAGGTCCATGAAGGCTGGTTCCATGTGGGCTGGGTAGCAGTCGTGGCGAGGTGACTCGACGACCCAATCCCTGGACCAAACCCTCTCAGTGGGGACATGGAATGTCACCTCGCTGGGGGGGAAGGAGCCGGAGCTTGTGTGTGAGGTTGAGAGATACCGGCTAGAGATAGTCGGGCTCACCTCCACACATAGCTTGGGCTCTGGAACCCAGCTCTTTGAAAGGGGCTGGACCCTCCACTACTCTGGAGCTGCCCAGGGTGAGAGGCGACGGGCTGGTGTGGGCTTGGTTATAGCCCCCCAGCTCAGTCGCCATGTGTTGGAATTCACCCCGGTGAACGAGAGGGTCGCTTCCCTGCGCCTTCGGGTCGGGAAAAGGTCTCTCACTGTTGTTTGTGCCTATGGGCCGAACAGCAGTGCGGAGTACCCGGCCTTCTTGGGGTCCCTGGGAGGAGTACTGGATAGTACTCCAACTGGGGACTCCATTGTTCTACTGGGGGACTTAGACGCTCACGTGGGCAATGACAGTGATACCTGGAGATGCGTGATAGGAGGAACGGCCTCCCCGATCTTAACCTGAGCGGTGTTTTGTTGTTTCTTCTGTGCTAGTCACGGTTGGTCCATAACGTACACCATATTCAAACATAAGGGTGTCCATCAGTGCACGTGGCACCAGGACACCCTAGGCCGGAGGTCAATGATCGACTTTGTTGTCGTTTCATCTGACCTTCGGCCACATGTCTTGGACACTCGGGTGAAGAGAGGGGCTGAACTGTCAACTGATCACCACCTGGTGGTGATTTGGATGCGCTGGCGAAGGAGGAAGGTGGACAGAACGGGCAGACCCAAACGGATTGTGAGGGAGGATGAGGCAGTGTGACACCGTGGCTGACCTGAAATGCCAGCTTCCTACCCCCTGCAGAGGGGACACCTTGGAACTGGCTTCAACCAAGACTTGAACCACGGGAATGCCATATGATGAAGTTCCTGACTGTCCTTAATACCAACTCATTTGGCCACAGACTTGAATAACGAGAACACCCATATGGGGTAGTTTCCAACTGAATGATATTCATGCCGAATGCCCGAGGACAGCATTTGGCCACACATCACACCTGACTGTAAATACCCTTTAAAGGGGACCTATTATGAAAAACGTGTTTTTTCTTGTTTTACCATATATAAAGTGGTCTCCCCTCACCCTGCCAACACAGGGAAGATGAAATCCCATGAAAATCTGCAAGGTCTGTACACCCCGCCCTGCTGAATCTTCCAGTGTCATGTTGTTTCTACGGGCCGTTTAGATTCTGCTCCTATGGTGACGTCACCATAGAGGTTTGGCCTCCGCTGCTGAAACCACGCCCACAACTCTCTCCGCCGACTGGAGCTCTGCCATTGTTTAGAAGCGGTGACTGTTTCCACAGCGAGGGACAGTAAAAATGAAGTTTTGCATCGACATTTACCCTCATAAAAGGATCAGTTCCCACAGCACGGACCCGGAAACTGCACACGAGTCAGCGGTAAGTGACGTTATTTTTTTATGTCATTTATATTTGTCTATGGGTATGATCTTTGCATGCAAAAGTATTTAGCTTAGCTCCGGAGCACCGGAGGCCCCTCACCGGTCCGGTCCGTGAGCAGCTGCCGGAGCTGCTCACGGACGGACCGGTGAGGAGCCCCGGGCCCCGGCGGCTCCAGTGTTACCACCGGAGCTCTAATAGTAATACATTTTTTTCTGTCTATTGTTTCAGATCTTCCAAACACCTGAAGCTGTTCAGACACCTTCGGAAGAAATGCACAGTCCTTCCTTGAGCCAGCAATAGTGCATGTTATTTATATACAACTTATGTTATTTCTTAACAATAAAGTTGTCATTTGTGAAAATTCAGTGTTGTGATTTCTTTACAGTTAACATGATTAATTTGTTTTGAGGAATTGTAGTAAAGAACTATGGTGTACCTGTTTAGAATTCAATTAAATCTTCCTGTGTGAAGACGAGGTGACTAAAGGCTGATTTATGGTTCCGCGTTCCACCAACGCAGAGCCTACGTCGTAGGGTACGCGTTGATTTAACGCAGAACCGTAAATCAGGCTTTAAGATCCGTTTACAGCGTGTAACTGAATGAGAGCGTCCGACTATCGCGTCGAGCTGCGTGACATCTCTGTCCACACTGAAACCGTTAAACTCGCGGCCAGTTAGGACAATCCAATACAAAAAAATAAAGCAATGGAATTTATTTTGTGGCAGAAGCTTCTCGCATGGGACACGCTTTGTGTATGCAGCCGGCTGCTCTGGCTAGAGCGAGGGTTTGTTCCCTCCCCTGCTACACGTCATTCAAGCAGCCAATCAGCACAGAGCCTCATTATCATAGTCTCCCCGCCTCTCAGGATCACTCACAGAAAAAGGGGTTAGAAGCAGTAAAACTAGAGACATGGCCCAGAGGCTGAATTTCTGTTTTATGTAGAAAAAACAAGCTTTAGATTGTTTTTAAGACATTCAAGGCCTGTTTAAAATATACATTAAATGCCATAATAGGTCCCCTTTAATTGCTTTTTGTCTTTCACCTTTGGCTTGTTTATTCCTGTCTTTTGTGCTTTGAACTTACTGTATAAAAAGTCATGATTCCAACCACTCTGGGTCGGCACCCCAACTCAGACCTGGGGCCTCATTAAAAATGGACTGCGTAGGAGTCATACTAAAAGTGCACGTACACCCAAAAGCTAAATAAAATAAAAAAGCCAATAAAACCATGTGCATGCAATCTTGCACGCAATGTTTGCTTTATGAATCACAGTCCAGCTGGAAAGCTGCGCAGCTGAATCCGCCTCATATCCCGCCCTCTACACGCCCACTTTTTACCATAAATGCATATGGATGAGCCTACTGAGCATGCGCAGTGGCTTCCTGCAGCCTGTTCGGCGTCAGAATGAATGAGAGGGTGTCCAGCCACTGTGCCACTGAATTTCACTGAGATCTGAGATCGAGATGTTGAGGATGAGGTGGAGGACAGGAAAACAACATTATTTTGTGGTCACAGTAAAAGTAGAAAAATAAATAGTATAAAATACAGCGAGTGAGTGGCAGCACGCCGTTGCTGCGCGGAACACCGTGAGTGCCCCGGCGCAACAGGGGGACACACGTCCCCCGTCTTTTCAAAATCATGTTTTTGTCCCCCCCACTTTTTACAGTTTAAAAACTAACGGTAGGATCAGCCATTAATTGCAAATCATCGACACACCCTGTGCGAGCCGAAGATGATACGAGAATGGCCCGGCAGCCCCGCTCCACCCCCCGCTCCCCCTCCTCCTCTCCCGTCTCTCCTCAGAGCTCCTCAGGGCTGATTTGTGGTTCCGCATCACCAACGCAGAGCCTACGGCGTAGGTGCGCGTTGCCGCGTACCCTACGCCGTAGGCTCTGCGTCGTTTTAACGCGGGACCCTAATTTAGGCTTACACCCGCACCTAAAGGTTTCACGCGCGCGTAAAACTCATATATATAAAAAAATCTGTGTCCCTTCAGGGAAGAAATGAGGGGCTCCGTGGAGCCCCTCATTCCCCTCTTCCGCAACTTTCAGGCGCTTTTTCTTCGCAAGCAAGCTTTATAGATGAGGCCCCTGATCTGTGTCGGTCTGCTCACCGCCGGCTTACAGAATAAAACTCACTACACCACAGCGGACTTCTGAACTGGTTTTAATAATATTCTTCAACAATTTGGTGCTGTGACCCGGATGACAATAGACCTTCGATGGAAACTCCTTTTTCCAGACCAACGACACGCCAGTGACTTCTAAATTATTCAGAGGTAAGGGGTCCTTTTACAAAATCCCAAATTATTGTTGCTGGGTTGTTGTCGAAAGTCTGTGAATTGGAGTGCCAGAGAACGGTTGACGTCATCCTAAAATTTAGGTAAGTTCGCTGTGTGTGGTTGTGAGCAGGGGTTATTGAGAAGGTTATTGTAGAGATGTTTAGGAATGCTTGCAGTTTCATAACACTTGAATTTGATTGTGTTGTGAGAATGTTTTGCTTCTCCTGCCTTAGAATTTGACTCGCTCTTCTAAAAAGGTTTAATATCTCGGGTAACATTAAAGAGAGAATGGCCAGAGTGCCATGTTGGTCTGAGTACCAAGAGAATAGTCCAGTGAGGGACTTATAGCATATGCAGGACTTGAGGTCCATAAGAAGTGTTTGGAACACTGATAAATTTGTGGGAAATAGACATATATGTAGAGGAACTGGTTTTAATAAGTGGGGATGATTTGCTCTCCCAAATACTTGGAGATATATTTCATTTTAGTAAGGATCTGACCTGCTCTCCTTACATCAACAGGAATGATTTGTATGCTCGAAGTAGACTGATGATCGGAAGAATTAGCAAGTGATTTGGGGGTAAAAGTGTAATTGAAGGTTTTTTGGGAGGGATCTTACAGAAAGAAAAATGGGAAGTTTTTTCAGTAGAGAGTCGGAGGAAGAGTTGACTGGTCCTATTAAGTACATGTACGATAATTACGGTACCGATAGTTTTATTTGTTACTTAGTTAGTATTAAATATGGTTAAAATAACTAAAGCACTTCAACTCCCTCAGACTCACAGACTTGCTTACAGACCAAAATAAAAAGCTAATGGCTCAATTAGAAGAACTTAAAAACACAACGCAGACAAAAATGAAATTAGAGAACCAGTTAAAGGAGCCGTTTGTAAGAAATGTCCAAAACTGGTACTGCAGTCACTTTCAAAATATTGTTGAGCGGCGTGTACCCTCCCCCTCCTCCCCCCGACCAGAGGTTGCCAGGTAGGCTGCAGAATGCAGCAGGAACGTAGGCTGCCATGGCTGCGATAATTAGAGCCGAGCTGGCAACCCGGATGCCGAAACAATACTGACTTGGTGATTGGGAGATAGGTGGAGGGTGGAGCTTCAGGCCAAAACAAAAAATGACAACATAAACATCAGTTGAGGGCTGCAACTCCTCTTTTTAAACTGGAATATCCTGGCTTGAGTGCTGTTGTCAGTGACATAAGTATTTGAAATGAACATGATTTTTAAATGTCTGTTGACATATCGGGGTCATTTTATGATTCGTTTTATTATTGCTCTTACATACAGCTCCTTTAAATGATCAAATCAAAAATCTTTATCCGGTAAAACACATTAAAGAATCTAGTGACGATGACACTTCTGATGACGACTGGATTTGACAACATCCAAGATCTGAGGAGAATAGCCAAGAGAATAGTGAAGAGGGGTGGGTTATAAAAAGAGGTAGAAAATCAAAGAAAACACAATCAGTAAAATTAGCTCCACTGATCACAATGGGAAAAGATGTAGTCTACAAACCTTGGAGCCAAAGAGAACTAAATGCAATAGTAGGGGATTTTCCCAAGGATGTCAGAAAGAATAAACAAAAATGGCTAGAGGAATGGGAGTCAGTTTTCACAATATACACACCTCACATGCCTGACATGATACAGCTGTTAAAACTAACTTTGCCACCTGATTTGAAAAGCAAAGTACTTGATGCGTGTAGAATTCCCTGTAATCCCACAGCTGTTGCCAAAATCACACCAGAGCAAGCTCAGACCTTTTACAGTATTATTGCCTTAGCAGTTCAAAGGGAAGTAGTACAACAGGTTGACTTTACTCCTCTCACAAAACTTAAACAAGGAAAAAATTATAATCCCAGGGAGCTTAATGCTAAAATAATGTTGACAGCAAAAAAAAATTGTGGTCTGTCACAAGATCAGATTGATGGACTTCCTCCAGGTTACATGCAAAATATATATTTGCTAATTGCCTTCAACAAAGGTTAGGGCTGGATAACACAGAACAAAAATAATCCAAAATGTATGAAACACTAATGCTTGCCCAAGTGTCTCACTACACAGGTTGAGCGCAGAGAGGAGGACGCAGGGACAGAGGAACCAACCATTTAATCATTCACACCACAACAAAGGCCACACGTCACACTTCTCAAACAAAGACAATGGGAACTGCTCCTATTGTGGTGAGCCAAATCAGAGCATCCCAACCTACGTAATCTTACCCTGCCTATGGTAATTCCATCATGTAAGCACATGGAAATCCAACAAACATGTGTTTACTTGTCTCTGAGCCTACTATAGTGTCTATAAGCCTTTTATGAAAGCATGTCCAACTAATCCTTAACCCTGCTCGTCCTGACTTTTCTGAAACTCCTCTCCCTAACTCTGATCTTGTTTTCTTCACTGACGGCTCTGCTTATAGTGAAAATGGAATACCATACGCAGGTTATGCAATTTGTGATAATTCTTAATTGTTGAAAGCACCGCCCTGCCCTACTCCAGCTCTACCCAAGTAGCTGAATTGTATGCACTGATGAGAGCCTGTCAAATAGCAAAAGGTAAAACTGTTACAATCTATACAGATTCCAGATATGCTTTTGGTTGTGTACACAATTTTGTATATGTAGATTGTGGGCGAACCAATGATTTATCACATCCTCGGGGACACCCCTTAAACGTGGTAAATTGATTGGTGAACTGTTAGAAGCATGTCAACTACCTTCATCTATTGCTGTTGTTAAATGTGAAGCCCACACCAAATCCAAAGATCCTGTTTCACAGAAGCTGCCAAATTCGGCTTACCTGTCCATGTAAAGCTCTGCCCTTCTATACCTGCTAACGACCTGGCTTCTCCTAATGATGTAGCCCTCTTACAAGAGACTGCTGATGTGAAGGAGCACAGATTGTAGCTTTCCCATGGTTGTAAAAATGTAAATAATTTGTGGGTCAGCAACGACGGCCGCGTTGTGACACCCACATCATTGTACCTGTGACTAGCACGCATGTCACATAGTTTGTCACATGTGAGCAAAGGGGGGATGTGTCAGATAGTGTTGAAAGACTGGTATGCTCCAAGATTTTCATCCTATGCAAAAAATATTGCGAACATTGTCAACGGGGACCTTTTGAAGCTCTGCAAATAGACTTTATTCATATGCCAAAATGTGAGGGATATGAAAATGTTCTTGTATGTGTAGATATAAAAAAAAAACTGGACTTAAATGGACAATGTTGTTGCCTTTGGTCCTAATGTCAATGAGGTCAACACCCATTAGGAAGCAAAAACTCACACCTCATGAAATGGTTACGGGTAGACCTATGACGATACCAAGCAATTCAGTTCTATGTATGAAGAAGATGGACCTCCATGCCATGGATGAATCCATGATATCATTTTGCTCTGCTCTAACCTCTGCCGTTTAGTCAATCCAGAGAAAAGTAAAAGATGTCCAGTCTCCTCCTAGTGGCAAACCATGCCATAACCTCCAACCCGGGGTCTGGGTCTGTGTCAGAGAGTTCTGACAGAAAAACACCCTGAAACCTCGCTGGTCCAAACCTCAACACGTCCTGCTCACCACCAACACTGCAGTCAAGTGTGAGGGGCGTCGAACCTGGATCCACGCATCCAACTGTAAGAAAACAACTCCTCCGCCATGCACCAGAAACCAGCCAATTCCCTCTTCTTCCTGTGGATCCTCGTCCTCACCACCGTCGGAGTCATTGAAAGGAGCAACGCAGGCTACGAAAGCCCAGAAGCAGACCCACTCCAACACTCCAAGGCATCCACAACAGAGCAGAGGAGCAGAGGAGCAGAGGACCAGCGCAGGCCGCAGAGGCCCAGAAGCAGACGCATTGTACACACCAAGACACTCACATCTGTCACAGGAACAAGACAGAGAAACCTACAAATACCACAAACGAGACCTATCTATTACTTCATGTGACACCTGTTACATTTTGAACTTCAATTCCTCTTATGAACACTGCACCTGTCACAAACCCCCACAAGCGAGACAATTATACTGTGATAAACTTAACCATTCACCTAGGAACATCAAAATGTGTGCCAAAACATTACATACCTTTGTCACCACTGGTTTGTTTGACTGGTTTAAAGAACAGTTAGGATTTGTTTTGCTTGGTTTTGGATTCCTAACTGTTATTTGGATTCTGATAACATGTCCTGACTTACTGATATGTTAATACCAACTCATTTGGCCACAGACTAGAATAACGAGAACACCCTATGGGGTAGTTTCCAACTGAATGATATTCATGCCGAATGCCCGAGGACGGCATTTGGCCACAGATCTCATCTGATTGTAAATACCCTTTAATTGCTTTTGGTCTTTCACCTTTGGCTTGTTTATTCCTGCCTTTTTTTTGCTTTGAACTTACTGTATAAAATTCATGATTCCAACCACTCTGGGTCGGCACACAAACTCAGACCTGATCTGTGTCAGTCTGCTCACCGCCGGCTTACTGAATAAAACTCACTACACCACAGCGGACTTCTGAACTGGTTTTGATAATATTCTTCAACAAGGGTCTGTTGGGAACGTCTGGTTGAGCCCTCTGTCAGGGACTTCTTCACCTCTCACCTCCGAGAGAACTTCTCTCAGATCCCAGGGGAGGCGGGGGACATCGAGTCTGAGTGGACCATGTTCTCTGCCTCCATTGTCGACGCGGCGGCTCGAAGTTGTGGACGCAAAGTCTCCGGTGCCTGTCGTGGCGGCAATCCTAGAACCCGGTGGTGGACACCAGAAGTAAAGGATGCCATCAGACTGAAGAAGGAGTCCTACCGGGCTATGTTAGCCTGTGGGACTCCTTACGCAGTAGATAGGTGACTGCACGTTTTCTGTTCAGCACTGTAGCCAGGCTGACAAAGAGTCACAACTCTGTGGAGCCGTGCATTCCTGCAGCTCTCAGTAGTGAAGACTTTATGAGCTTCTTTAACAGTAAAATCACGAGAATTAGAGAAGAAATCAACCAGCCGGTTGTGGGCGTTTCTTCAACTTTAGCGACTTCCCTAGGCTCTGACTTAACTCTAGACTGTTTTGATCCTATAGACCTCCCTGAGCTGACTTCACTCGTTAATAGAGCTAAGTCAACCACATGTATGTTAGACCCCATCCCGACTCCACTATTCAAAAATGTTTTTTCTCTTATTGGTGCGACAATACTGGACCAAATCAACCTATTCCTAAACTTAGGATATGTACCACAGGTTTTCAAAGTTGCAGTAATTAAACCTTTACTTAAAAAAACCTTCTCTTGACCAAGACACTTTAGCTAATTATAGACCAATTTCCAACCTTCCATTTGTATCTAAAATTCTGGAAAAGGCAGTTTCAAGCCAGTTATGTGACTATTTGTATAGAATAGAATCATAAATAATACATTCCTCTATTGTTAAACCATAGAGAATAATAACCACTGACACTGACAATTTTAGAAGATATGAGGAAACGCAATTTCTGCCACTGTGGTAATCATATTTGAGAATTTTGGCTCCCTCACCACTTTAGATATATGAGGTGAAACTGCAGCAGTTTCATAATTGTGCCACAGCAGTGGTGATTATCAGACCATTTTAGAGCAAATCTGCAGCGAAACAGTCAATGGAGGACATTTATGTCAATGTGGAAAATGAAAAGCCTATCTTTTCTTCAACAATTCATACAGGTGAGTATGAACTAAGCAAAAGTAGTTTATTACTTGTCATTATTATGGTTGTTGAATTTGTTCCTTTTGCTGGTCTTTTCTTCATTCAGGTTCAAACCGCTCAAAAAGGACCATCACTTCAGGTGTTATTGCTGGTCTGGTGCTGTCAAGTTTCTTACTGCTGGTTGGACTCATCACCCTCGGTGTCTTCTGTAAGTTTAATGTTGATGTATTTAGTTACCACTAAACTGAATATGGGAAGAATAAAAGTTCTCCCCATGAATTCTTTTCTGAATCAAATGTGTCAACAGATTTGAGGCACATCATTTGAAAGAGAAATTTAAAGTTCAAACTGACATGGTGTTTTTTTTAATCATTCTCAGTTTCATTTTGTTATACTTATTTTTCATTAACATGTATTAAAAAGTACAGCAAGGTACTGTTAAAAACTTTAAATTGAAGGAGATAGTGCTCACTGAAACTAACTTGTATTTTTCAGACCGTGACTCAAAAAGTGACGTCTCGAAACTCTCCAACATCAAAGACCTGCTGAACACCAACCTCACTGAAATGGCCAATGAACGGATCAAGTGTGAGTGTTTGCCCAAAATCCTGGAATCCATAAGAAAAAAGAAAAATGTATAATTAGAAACAAGGAATTATGAGAGTGACTAAAAACCACATTATTACATAGTATATTACATAGTGTTGCACTTTATGTGTACATAGAAGGTGCTGAAAGATTTACAAAGTTAAATATCATCCAATTTAATCCAAATTATTTTTAATTTCATTGTAGTTCATGCATAATCCCATTCATTAATTTTAATCCAAGTCACAATCCATTTTTTTACAACCAAGTAAAAATTTATGGAGGATAAAAACTGATATTATAAAAAAAGCATATATATATATATATATATATATATATATATATATATATATATATATATATATATATAGTTTTTCCTTTTCCTTGTACATACATTTGTCGTTTTTACATTCCCTCGTCTCCTCTTTTTACTTAACCGTATGCATTTCTGCTTCATTATTCAAGTGGCCCTCCTTGGTCCAGCTCCTGTTCTATTGGTCAATAAACAGGCCAAAATGACACACTAGGATAAGCATGCATACCCCTCACATTCATTGAAGTCTAGTATAATGTTGCTCTCGTGCCTTTTTTTGTTCGTGCAATCAGCCTTTACTGAAGACTGAATATTACCAGTTCCTCTTGTAAAACCTAAATTCCCACCCTCTCTTCTTCTGTAGCTTTGTTCCACTTCTCCTTTTCACTGCACTGTCTCCTTTCTTTAACCAATTTCTATATTTCTCTGTGTTGTCTAGACCGACCTGAGTGTATCTTCTTCCCTTTTTCGTTCATGTATGCCAAACTTCCACACACCATATGAATAAATCTCCCATCTTTTTAATCTTTCTTTGCTTTCTTTTGCTTTCCCTCTAACCCTGCTTAAGATGATCAACAAGTCTTTGCTAACTGTTTCCCATTCTTTACTATAATTTTGCAGTAGGCCATCTCACTCTAGATTTTTGATCCATGTTTCTCTCTCTGACCAGCGTGCTGCCCTCACCTTCATTCCTTCTTGCGTCCTCCTCCTCAGTGGCCAAGGTTACATAATGTTTTTTAATTCGGAATTAATTATTTCGATTTAAACTATTTTCCTTCGAGTTTACATGGAAATAGTAATTCCCAATTGAGGTTTACATGGAAACATGTTTGATGGTCTTTCTCCAATTCCTCTCCAGGTCTGGGGGTTGGGAAGGTTCTGATTGGATAGGGGGGACCGGAAGTTAAACTACCGAAAGAAAAACTAACTTAGCCGCTACAACTTTGAAAAGCTCACAATTTTGATGTTTCCTGCCATCAGTTCTTTTAATTATTTCCAGGTCCTCCAAGCTATTTATTAAATAAATGGTCTCTGCTCTTGACCAGCGTTTACTGCTGCTGCATCTTGAAACTTTGTTTGGAAAACCAGCCCAGTGGAATATAAGCGTCATGGAGACAGACGGGCGAGGGAACGAGCAGAAAGAAAGACCGGAATTCATTTAAAGAGGAATGAGTGAATACATGATCACGGAATTATTCTATTCGGATTTAAAATCAGAATAAACCAGCCACTTACTTCGGAATTAAGTTTAATTCGGAATGGCCTTTTTCATTCAAAATTAGGTGTTTACATGGTCATTTTTACTCATTCGGATTTAATTTTAATTCTGAATTAAAGAGGAATTAAACTTCCCATGTAAATGCACTGAATGTGGCCACTCTTTTTTGCTAAACACTTCTTCTTTCCCTGATGCATTCTAAGGCCTTTGATTGATGATACTTTCTACCAGCCACAAGGACAAGCCTGAAGTATCTTATTCTCTATGATACTACCTTTAACCTCTGCTACTTCTCTCACCTTATTCTGAACCCTATTCTGTCTAATTCCAACCCTAGAGGATAAGGCCATTTCCTTATCCTTCACTTAATAACATTTCTGAAGCATTGTAATATCCGTTATTAGATTTGTTATCATGTCATCCATCTGTGAGTCATCTTCCACCCCTGCTCTCGCTGACTCTTGGGGTTTTACTCCTATTAGACTTGCATCGTATTTCTGGTTGTAGCAAAGCTGCTGGGCCTCAACATCACCACCGTGGGTTGCTAGCCGATGCTAGCACCTTTGGGGTCTTTCCAACCTGCCAGCTGTCTACTTGTGTGGACTGCCTTTCACTGTTCATACTGACCACTCAGCACTTCAGTAGTTGATGTCTTTCAAGGAGCTAGAATGGCAGATTGCACACTGGCTGGAGAAGCTGGCGTCGTATGTCTGCAAAGTACAGAGCCGGAGCACGGCTCAGACATGGAGCGTGTGTGTGTGTGTGAAATGCTGCTTCATTTTTGCCCCATCTCCATCTTCTTCTTTCCTCACAAATGAAACTACCGCTTATTTGGGTGTTAAAAGTTTTTCTTTTGACATACTAATTATTTCTCTCTCTCTCTCTCTCTCTCTCTCTCTCTCTCTCTCTCTCTCTCTCTCTCTCTCTCTCTCTCTCTCTCTCTCTCTCTCTTTCACACAGACGCACGCACGCACTATGTAAAAAAGACTAAAGCAATCAAATCAGTTTGTTGCTAATCTTTAACATATCCAAGCCCCTAATCGCCTCATACAAAAAAGGTAAATACATGAATAAAACATAAAAGAGAAAAAACAAAACATGGATTTCATGAATCTAATTACAAAGAATAGTTATGACAATATTTCAAGGCACAAGCTGTAACATACGCAAAATGTGTTGCCAACGAGGCGAAGGAAAATTGATCTTTGCTTCTAATTAGAACTTTGGCTGCAACATCTTACAAACAAAGAATTTCCGTTGTCCAATCTTGAAGTAACAAATGCATGAATTAGTATTTATGCAGTAATCCAATATACAATTTTTCTTAGTTTTACAATGTTACAAAAGTGAAAAAAGGCAAAAGACGAAAAAGTTGCATAGGAATTTGCATGAAGCAAAAACTCACTGTTCTCACACAGCGGCTACTGCTGTTCCTTTAATACCAATATGATGTTTAAAACTGTGAAAAGAATGTGGTGATCAACTGTATCAAATGCCGCACTGAAATCTAACAAGACAAGAATTGGTACATTTTAATTTTTCTTTTTACATACCAAACATGACTCACTAGAAGCTTATAGTTCAGTTATTAGAACTGGACTGTGCGTCATCCTGTCACAGTACCTGGTACTGTATGATACTCAGGAGAAGTTAGGATCAGAAACCATTTTAGCTTAATCCCTCTTGGAGAGGTCACCACAGTGGATCATAGTCCGCACTTAACACTTAAGAGAAGTTAGGCTATACACCAGGGTGGAAAGATCTAAAGGTATATAAAAGCATGCCACATTACTCCAGAAACAACCAAAACTCTGACACTGACAATTTTAGAAGATATGAGGAAACGCAATTTCTGCCACTGTGGTAATCATATTTGAGAATTTTGGCTCCCTCACCACTTTAGATATATGAGGTGAAACTGCAGCAGTTTCATAATTGTGCCACAGCAGTGGTGATTATCAGACCATTTTAGAGCAAATCTGCAGCGAAACAGTCAATGGAGGACATTTATGTCAATGTGGAAAATGAAAAGCCTATCTTTTCTTCAACAATTCATACAGGTGAGTATGAACTAAGCAAAAGTAGTTTATTACTTGTCATTATTATGGTTGTTGAATTTGTTCCTTTTGCTGGTCTTTTCTTCATTCAGGTTCAAACCGCTCAAAAAGGACCATCACTTCAGGTGTTATTGCTGGTCTGGTGCTGTCAAGTTTCTTACTGCTGGTTGGACTCATCACCCTCGGTGTCTTCTGTAAGTTTAATGTTGATGTATTTAGTTACCACTAAACTGAATATGGGAAGAATAAAAGTTCTCCCCATGAATTCTTTTCTGAATCAAATGTGTCAACAGATTTGAGGCACATCATTTGAAAGAGAAATTTAAAGTTCAAACTGACATGGTGTTTTTTTTAATCATTCTCAGTTTCATTTTGTTATACTTATTTTTCATTAACATGTATTAAAAAGTACAGCAAGGTACTGTTAAAAACTTTAAATTGAAGGAGATAGTGCTCACTGAAACTAACTTGTATTTTTCAGACCGTGACTCAAAAAGTGACGTCTCGAAACTCTCCAACATCAAAGACCTGCTGAACACCAACCTCACTGAAATGGCCAATGAACGGATCAAGTGTGAGTGTTTGCCCAAAATCCTGGAATCCATAAGAAAAAAGAAAAATGTATAATTAGAAACAAGGAATTATGAGAGTGACTAAAAACCACATTATTACATAGTATATTACATAGTGTTGCACTTTATGTGTACATAGAAGGTGCTGAAAGATTTACAAAGTTAAATATCATCCAATTTAATCCAAATTATTTTTAATTTCATTGTAGTTCATGCATAATCCCATTCATTAATTTTAATCCAAGTCACAATCCATTTTTTTACAACCAAGTAAAAATTTATGGAGGATAAAAACTGATATTATAAAAAAAGCATATATATATATATATATATATATATATATATATATATATATATATATATATATATATATATATAGTTTTTCCTTTTCCTTGTACATACATTTGTCGTTTTTACATTCCCTCGTCTCCTCTTTTTACTTAACCGTATGCATTTCTGCTTCATTATTCAAGTGGCCCTCCTTGGTCCAGCTCCTGTTCTATTGGTCAATAAACAGGCCAAAATGACACACTAGGATAAGCATGCATACCCCTCACATTCATTGAAGTCTAGTATAATGTTGCTCTCGTGCCTTTTTTTGTTCGTGCAATCAGCCTTTACTGAAGACTGAATATTACCAGTTCCTCTTGTAAAACCTAAATTCCCACCCTCTCTTCTTCTGTAGCTTTGTTCCACTTCTCCTTTTCACTGCACTGTCTCCTTTCTTTAACCAATTTCTATATTTCTCTGTGTTGTCTAGACCGACCTGAGTGTATCTTCTTCCCTTTTTCGTTCATGTATGCCAAACTTCCACACACCATATGAATAAATCTCCCATCTTTTTAATCTTTCTTTGCTTTCTTTTGCTTTCCCTCTAACCCTGCTTAAGATGATCAACAAGTCTTTGCTAACTGTTTCCCATTCTTTACTATAATTTTGCAGTAGGCCATCTCACTCTAGATTTTTGATCCATGTTTCTCTCTCTGACCAGCGTGCTGCCCTCACCTTCATTTCTTCTTGCGTCCTCCTCCTCAGTGGCCAAGGTTACATAATGTTTTTGAATTCTGAATTAATTATTTCGATTTAAACTATTTTCCTTCGAGTTTACATGGAAATAGTAATTCCCAATTGAGGTTTACATGGAAAACACGTTTGATGGTCTTTCTCCAATTCCTCTCCAGGTCTGGGGGTTGGGAAGGTTCTGATTGGATAGGGGGGGGACCGGAAGTTAAACTACCGGAAGAAAAACTAACTTAGCTGCTACAACTTTGAAAAGCTCCCAATTTTGATGTTTCCTGCCATCTGTTCTTTTAATTATTTCCAGGTCCTCCAAGCTATTTATTAAATAAATGGTCTCTGCTCTTAACCAGCGTTTACTGCGTGCTGCCATCATGAAACTTTGTTTGGAAAACCAGCCCAGCAGGAATATAAGGTCATGGAGACAGACGGACGAGGGAACGAGCAGAAAGAAAGACCGGAATTCATTTAAAGGAATGAGTACATGATCACGGAATTATTCTATTCGGATTTAAAATCTGAATAAACCAGCCACTTACTTCGGAATTAATTTTAATTCGGAATGGCAATTTTTACTCATTCGGATTTAATTTTAATTCTGAATTAAAGACTTCCCATGTAAACGCACTAAATGTGGCCACTCTTCTTTGCTAAACACTTCTTCTTTCCCTGGTGCATTCTAAGGCCTTTGATTGATGATACTTTCTACCAGCCACAAGGACAAGCCTGAAGTATCTTATTCTCTATGATACTACCTTTAACCTCTGCTACATCTCTCACCTTATCCTGAACACTATTCTGTATAATTCCAACCCTGGAGGATAAGGCCATTTCCTTATCCTTCACTTAATAACATTTCTGAAGCATTGTAATATCCGTTATTAGATTTGTTATCATGTCATCCATCTGTGAGTCATCTTCCACCCCTGCTCTCGCTGACTCTTGGGGTTTTACTCCTATTGGACTTGCATCGTATTTCTGGTTGTAGCAAAGCTGCTGGGCCTCAACATCACCACCGTGGGTTGCTAGCCGATGCTAGCACCTTTGGGGTCTTTCCAACATGCCAGCTGTCTAGTTGTGTGGACTGCCTTTCACTGTTCATACTGACCACTCAGCACTTCAGTAGTTGATGTCTTTCAAGGAGCCAGAATGGCAGATTGCACACTGGCTGGAGAAGCTGGCGTCGTATGTCTTCAAAGTACAGAGCCGGAGCACGGCTCAGACATGGAGTGTGTGTGTGTGTGTGTGTGTGTGTGTGTGTGTGTGTGTGTGTGTGTGTGTGTGTGTGTGTGACAAAAATTTGTTTCAGCTGGTGCAGGTGGTAGAAGAGATCTTTTCTTTGGCCTTGGCCTTTGGTCGAGCTGGTGGCAGCAGTGGCACACTGGTGTTGGTGGTTTCTCTGAGAGGTCTGTAACTCCTCCACCATGGCAGCAGCAGCTGTCTTCAGATGAATCCTGAAGCTCGCTGGCAGATAAATGCTGCATTGGCCATTTCCAAAGCCTCTTCTGCGGTGAAATGCTGCTTCATTTTTGCCCCAGCTCCATCTTCTTCTCTCCTCACCAATGAAACTACCGCTTATTTGGGTGTTAAAACTTTTTCTTTTGACATACTAATTATTTCTCTCTCTCTCTCTCTCTCTCTCTCTCTCTCTCTCTCTCTCTCTCTTTCACACACAGGCACGCACGCACGCACTATGTAAAAAAGACTAAAGCAATCAAATCAGTTTGTTGCTAATCTTTAACATATCCAAGCCCCTAATCGCCTCATACAAAAAAGGTAAATACATGAATAAAACATGAAAGAGAAAAAACAAAACATGGATTTCATGAATCTAATTACAAAGAATAGTTATGACAATATTTCAAGGCACAAGCTGTAACATACGCAAAATGTGTGGCCAACGAGGCGAAGGAAAATTGATCTTTGCTTCTAATTAGAACTTTGGCTGCAACATCTTACAAACAAAGAATTTCCGTTGTCCAATCTTGAAGTAACAAATGCATGAATTAGTATTTATGCAGTAATCCAATATACCATTTTTCTTAGTTTTACAATGTTACAAAAGTGAAAAAAGGCAAAAGACGAAAAAGTTGCATAGGAAGTTGCATGAAGCAAAAACTCACTGTTCTCACACAGCGGCTACTGCTGTTCCTTTAATACCAATATGATGTTTAAAACTGTGAAAAGAATGTGGTGATCAACTGTATCAAATGCAGCACTGAAATCTAACAAGACAAGAATTGGTAGTACATTTTAATTTTTCTTTTTATATACCAAACATGACTCACTAGAAGCTTATAGTTCAGTTATTAGAACTGGACAGTGCGCCATCCTGTCACAGTACCTGGTATGATACTCAGGAGAAGTTAGGATCAGAAACCATTTTAGCTTAATCCCTCTTGGAGAGGTCACCAGAGTGGATCATAGTCCGCACTTAAGAGAAGTTAGGCTATGCACCAGGGTGGAAAGATCTAAAGGTATATAAAAGCATGCCACATTACTCCAGAAACAACCAAAAATGCAACTCTGAGTAAACACACACATTCAGATATAAAAGGTAAAAACAATAGCAAACAGGTTGTTGTTGTTATTGGTGGTAAACATTGAATTGTCAAAACATCTCTTATTTTTTTCAGACTTAAATGATTTCTCAAAACTCAAAGACAATCTGACATTGCGTCTCCAAGCCAGTAAAGAGAAGCTTTCCTCCCTGACTGAAGAGAGGGACCTGCTGAAATCCAGCCTCACTGAAATGACCAAAGAGCTGAACAAGTGTAAGTGTTTGCATAAACTGAGTCTTTGAATCTGCTTTTAACATTCACTTTCCTGGACACAATGATTTCTGTGGCATACAAAGTGATTCACTGCAGTTATGAGATGATAACTTTATTATTAAGCTACAAAATCCACAAGGTGCAACTTTACTGATTTCAACAGCCTTTGATTTGTAATATTGAAACAATTCAAAATATACGTCAGTGGAAACCGTCCGTCAGACTGAAGAAGGAGTCCTACCGGGCTATGTTAGCCTGTGGGACTCCTGACGCAGTAGCTGGGTACCGGCAGGCCAATCGAGCCGCGGCTCGGGCGGTCCTGGAGGCAAA
Source organism: Cololabis saira (assembly GCF_033807715.1). Taxonomy (NCBI): domain Eukaryota; kingdom Metazoa; phylum Chordata; class Actinopteri; order Beloniformes; family Belonidae; genus Cololabis; species Cololabis saira. The sequence continues at coordinate 3,583,618 of NC_084592.1, read as the reverse complement.
AACCCGGGTCTGGGAGGAGTTCAGGGAGGCCATGGAGGAAGACTTTCGGTCGGCCTCGAGGAAATTTTGGCAGACCGTTCGGCGCCTCAGAAGGGGGAAGCGGTACTCTGCTGACACCCTTTACGGTGCGGGTGGGGAGCTGTTGACCTCGACTGGGGACATCGTCGGACGGTGGAAGGAATACTTCGAGGATCTCCTCAACCCGACTGACATGCCTTCCACTGAGGAAGCAGAGAGTGGGGACTCAGGGAGGTGCTCATCCATCACCCAAGCCGAGGTCACTGAGGTAGTTCATAAGCTCCTCAGTGGCACCGGGGGTGGATGAGATTCGCCCTGAGTACCTCAAGTCTCTGGATGTCGTAGGGCTGTCTTGGTTGACACGCCCCTCGACATGGCATGGAGGAAGGGGACAGTACCGCTGGAGTGGCAAACCGGGGTGGTGGTCCCTCTGTTTAAAAAGGGGGACCGGAGAGTGTGTTCCAACTATAGGGGGATCACACTTCTCAGCCTCCGAAAGTCTACGCCAGGGTACTGGAGAGGAGAATACAGCCGATAGTTGAACCTCGGATTCAGGAGGAACAATGCGGTTTTCGTCCCGGTCGTGGAACACTGGACCAGCTCTACACCCTCCGCAGGGTGCTCGAGGGTTCATGGGAATTTGCCCAACGAGTCTACATGTGCTTTGTGGATCTGGAGAAGGCATTTGACCGCGTCCCTCGTGCCATTCTGTGGGGGGTCAGTGAGTATGGAGTCCGGGGCCCTCTATTAAGGGCTGTCCGGTCTCTGTATGATCGGAGCAGGAGTCTGGTTCACATTGCCGACAGTAGGTCAGACTTGTTCCCGGTGCATGTTGGGCTCCGGCAGGGCTGCCCTTTGTCACCGGTACTGTTCATAATTTATATGGACAGGATTTCTATGAGCAGTCAGGGGCCGGAGGGGATCCAGTTTGGGAACCACAGGATTTTGTCTCTGCTTTTTGCAGATGACGTTGTCCTGTTGGCTTCATCGGACCGGGACCTTCAGCATGTGCTGGGGCGGTTTGAGGCTGGGTGCGACGCGGCAGGGATGAGAATCAGCACCTCCAAAACCGAGGCCATGGTTCTCCACCGGGAAAGGGTGGCGTGCCTTCTCCGGGTGGGTAGAAAAGTCCTGCCTTAGGTGGAGGAGTTCAAGTATCTCGGGATCACGAGTGAGGGAACGATGGAGCAGGAGATTGACAGACGGATCGGTGCAGCATCCGCAGTTATGCGGCCGATGTAACGGACCGTCGTGGTGAAGAAGGAGCTGAGTCGAAAGGCGAAGCTCTCGATTTACCGGTCAATCTATGCACCTACCCTCACCTATGGTCATGAACTTTGGGTAGTGACCGAAAGGACAAGATCGCGGATACAAGCGGCCGAGATGAGTTTCCTCCGCAGGGTGGCTGGACGCTCCCTTAGAGATGAGTTTCCTCCGCAGGGCAGCTGGATGCTCCCTTAGAGATGAGTTTCCTCCGCAGGGTGGCTGGACGCTCCCTTAGAGATGAGTTTCCTCCGCAGGGTGGCTGGACGTTCCCTTAGAGATAGGGTGAGGAGTTCAGTCACCCGGGAGGAGCTCGGAGTCGAGCCGCTACTCCTTCACATTGAGAGGAGTCAGCTGAGGTGGCTTGGGCATCTGTAGCGGATGCCTCCTGGACGCCTCCCTAGGGAGGAGTTCCAGGCATGCCTGGAGAGACTATGTCTCTCGGCTGGCCTGGGAACACCTCGGACTCCCCTCGGAAGAGCTGGAGGAAGTGTCTGGGGTGAAGGAAGTCTGGGCATCACTTTTGACACTGCTGCCCCCGCGACCCGGAAACGGATAAGCGGCGGACGATGGTTGGATGGATGGATGTCAATGGAAACACAATATTTCAAGCTTTTTTGTTGCATTTGATCTTTTTTTGGTTCAACAGATGTTTTTTTTTTTTTTTTAATTTACATTAAGTCTTCAGGACAGTAGATGATCCTGCCACAGTGCACAAAACACAAGACAAGAATAGACACAGTGATAACACAAAACATGACACTGTCATGACACTAGTTTGGGTGTGTTTGTTAAAAGACGGGCAGCTGCATTTTGTACCAGCTGAAGACGGCTAAAAGAAGATTGGGCGATGCCAACATAAAGTGCATTACAATAGTCCAATCTGGAGCTGACTAAACTGTGGATAGCTCTCTCCTTATCGTGACGGCTTAAAAATGTTTAGGCTTCAGTGGCAGATAGATCTGTAGATCACCTGCATAACAATGAAATGACAAGTTATGTCTGGCTATAATAAACCCAAGTGGCAACATATATAATGAAAAAAGAAGTGAATAGAACCTTGCGGGACGCTGCATGAGAGGGAGGCACTGGAGGAGCAGGAATCACCAAGCATAACAGAGAAGGTTCTATCTGACAAATATGAAGTAAACCAATTGAGTACAGTGCCGTGAAGGCCAACATACTGTTTCAGGCATAACAGGAGGACTGTGTGGTCGTGTGGTGTATCAAAGGCTGCTGTGAGATCTAGCAGCACTAAGACAATCAGAATCAGAATCAGAATCAGAAAAGGGTTTATTGCCAAGTTTGTTAACACACACAAGGAATTTGTTGTGGTGATTGGTGCAATACAATACAAATATAAAAGCAAATATATAAGAGATAAAATAAAATGTATAAACAGAAATGGAAACAGAAACAGAAAACAGGGCACTTGACATCAACAGACAGGGCAATATCATTGTGCACCTTTAACAAGGCAGACTCAGTGCTGTGACGAGACCTGAACCCAGACCGAAACTTTTCAAAAACAGAATTGTTCTCCAGAAATGATCGTAACTGGGTAAAAACTACTTTCTCTAAAACCATATACAGAAAGGGGATATGAGAGACTGGTCTAAAATTTGATAAAACTGAGGAGTCAAGATGCGTTTTCTTTAAAAGGGGCCTAACCAAGGCATGATGTCAGCAAAGGGAGGAGAGAGAAACCAGTTCAAAGTGGTCCAATACAGCGGAATGAGCCGGGGCAGCAGATAAATCTGTACCCGAATAATTGTTGGTAGCCTGCCTGACAGAGTTTACTTTATCAATAAAAAAGCTGAGAAACTTCTCACAAGTAGCAGTTGAAACATCAGTCACAGGAGAGGTAGGTGGGGTTATAACAGGGTTGATTGTATTAAATAACACCCTGGGACAGTGGCTACTTCTGGAGATGATATCAGAGAGAAACGGAGATTTTGCCACCCTCACAGCCCTCTGATACTCAGAAAGACAGTCCCTTACAATCTCCAGAGACACATGTAGTTTGTCCTTTTTCCATTTTCGTTCCGCTTGCCTGCACAGCTGCCTAACGACCCGTTGCTGACTGGTGAAGGGGCTAGAATTTCAAAAATAACGGGTAGCCAATTGTTGGTGGAGATAAGCATTATGTGGGCACCTTAAAGCATCACACAGTATCTGATATGCAATTTCTTTTTTTCACTTTTATTCCAGACACAGCATGTCCTGCAGGATGGAGGAGGTTCCGGTGTTCCTGTTACCTCCTCTCTACAGACCGTCGAACCTGGGATGAAGCCAGACAGGACTGCCGAGTCAAAGGGGCAGATCTGGTGGTGATCAATGACTCTGAGGAGCAGGTTTAGTTTTTTTTTCTTCTTTTTGTTTCCAATTTTTCACAGTTGGTTTGTGTTCGAAGTTTCAGTAACTTGTAATATATTCAAAATACAGTATATCTTATGCATTTTAATATTCAAAATGTTATCTAAGCTTACTTCAGTTATTGTATCATTTGATACAAATTTTGAGCTTCCCTGTAAATATTGGACTATAATTACTCAGGCAATTGAGTCACAATGTTTTGTGTTAAGAGTTAATGTAATTAGTTAACTTTTTCTATGAACTTCTAAAACTGGTGAACTAATGTTTTTCTTCATGTTGACATTTAACAGAGGTTTCTCTCTACATTTGGTCATGAAGAAAGTTGGATTGGCTTAAATGACAAGGGAGTGGAAGGGACCTGGAAGTGGTTGATGGGAGTCCTCTGGTTCTAGCGTAAGTGCTCACTTTAGACAGTTCTGACTAACTCTTTAAATGCTGGTCTGTTGTGCTCTCTCTGTATACAACCTTTTCTTACCCCCACCCCCCCACCCGACCACCCCAGTGACTACGTTTACATGCAGTCAATAACCCTTTTCTAACTGGAATATTAGCAATAACCCAGTTGCGCACGGCCATGTAAACACCAATAACCCCTTTGAATAACCGGAATTTGCTCATATTTGGGTTTTTAAAAACCCGAATATGAGCCCTGGATTACTCCTTTTCTAACCAGAATATTTGGTCATATATACGCAATGGATTTCCCCATCAAAAGGAACAGGAATCTGTTTTCTGCGCATGTTCTTTTCGCAAGGAATCTTGGTCTTTTGAGTCCAGGAAGCGACATACGGAAATCCTCCCGCCAGTTGGCGTCGGTGAACTCCATCATTACTCCCCGTTCCCACCAGTCCTGACAGCACCTTCATCCAGAGTCCGGGCTGCTCTGGTGGAAACGGTAGCAGGATATGGACGTCACAGCTCCGGCTCCATTTCCATTTCTTCACGTTCTCGCCTTCCATTAATGAAGAAGGCGACGAGGAATAGTGTTAAGTCCTGGTGGGTCAGTACCAGCACCAAAGCGCAAAAGAAGGTGACTTCTACTGGGCTGTTGATTATCCTCCGTGCTGCTGTTATTGTTGTTGTTTTGGATTTGGATACAGGAAGAAGAAGCAGAAATGACCGGAATTGCGTCATGACATCGCTGGTTTGATCCAGATATCCCAAATGATTAATCACCATGTAAACAGGGATAACCCTGTTTGCTCACGCATGTAAACAGATTATTCCCAATGTTTCAGTAACCGGAATATTGACCTTAACCCCAATTTTGACTGCATGTAAACATAGTCAGTGTCTGCTGTCTACATCTGTTTATATAGTCATCCCTCTAGTGCACTAGTTAGGGCCCGAGAAGCGAAGGCCCTATTGTATCTGTAGGAATTTTTTCTTTGCTTTTATTTTTCCAACGAAATTAGGGCTTTTTTTCCCCCTAAACGTGCCCCAAAAGTCACTAAATTTTGCACGCAAGCCAGGCCTGGCGAAACATTTGATATTTAATGGTTTGCATTAATGGGCGTGGCCTAATGGCTCAACAGCGCCCCCTAGAAAACTTTGTGCCTCAAACCCCACAATGCAGTTTGACGTACATGCATGAAAATCGGTACACACCTGTATCATGACGTAACTTAAAGGAGCATTTTATTTATGCCATTTCTTCGGCCGTTAATGCGGCCCGAACCGTAACGTTCACCCAGGTGAGTTATACATCAAAATGTGCGTCTCCATCCTGCGACAACGCGCATTACTTTTCTCAGTCAAAATCCTACTCTCTTCCATAACTTTTGAATGGTGTGACAAAGCATAAAGAGTCATGGGTGGTGTCATCGGACTTAGTTTTGAGTCCTTGACCTTTACTGGTGAAAATTGCATGTGCGAGGGCCCGTTCATCGCTGCTTGCAGCTTTAATTAGCCATTGTGTCTGTGTCTCTACTATCTCTGTTCTTCATTCTCTCTGTCTGTTTTCTCTTTTCCTGCTCTGTCCAGCTGGTCTTCAGCAGGAGGTTCCCCCTTATGATCCAGGTCCTGGTCCAGGTTTCTACCCCCTTATGATCCAGGTCCTGGTCCAGGTTTCTACCCCCTTATGATCCAGGTCCTGGTCCAGGTTTCTACCCCCTTATGATCCAGGTCCTGGTCCAGGTTTCTACCCCCTTATGATCCAGGTCCTGGTCCAGGTTTCTCCCACTAGGGGAGATTTTTCTCCCACTAGGGGAGTTTTTACCTGCCATTGTTTATGTAATAATTGCTCGGGGGTTTATGTTCATGTTCTGGTCTCTGGAAAGATCCTAGAGACAATTTCTGTTGTAATAGATGTTATATAAATAAAATTGAATTGAATTGAATTGAATTGAATTGAATTGAATTTAAATTAATTGAAATGAAATGAAAATACGTGAGCAAATGAATAAGTAAAACTTGGTAATGAGCATAAAGGTAATGGACTCCCTTGTCATTCATTTAATGTCTTTGGCAACTAGTGTGATGAATATGAGAATCAGCATTAGCTTTCAGTTAAATACTAATGTAGTCAAGCTGTAAAATTAAAGGTCAACAAAAGAAGATAAAAAGAAGGGAAGCAGTGACAATGGAGTTGAGGTGAATTTGCAATTTCACTAGAGTTGTTGGTTTTTTTGTGGGGGGTCTTTGTACTTCAGAAATCTGACCTCAACATACAACAAACACAACTTTTTTCACTGTATCATTATTGTTTTAATAAGAAATAATACCCATACGTCAATGTACACACGTACATGATTCGGTAACTTGAGATCCACCTTTTCCAGGGATAAGTTTACACATAAAAGTCCTTCCCTGTATGACCATAACTGTCTCTCTCCTCACTGCAGTTCTCTACTACTCTTCTTTGCAATATTGGTTTTATTGATTTGGGGGCTTTGACTTGGCTTTGACTTTGACTTGACTCATATGGGATGAGGCCTGAACTTGGACTTGACCAATCCAAAACATTGTGTCACAGTTTCACAGTGTAGGATAGGTTTTTTTTTACTGTTTAACTCACTCCCCTGTTTTTCCAGATCCTGCCACCCTAATCAGCCAGAGATCCACTCATTCCCTTCACCTGTGCTTCCCCACCCAGCTCCACACCTGGTTTCCCTCATCAGCAGTTCCCCTCATATACCGGCCCATTTCCACCTTCTAGTTTGCCAGATTGTCATGTGTTTTTGCCCCACTTTCCAGCCTGCATATCCTGTTCTGTTTCTGCCTGCCTGTCTTTGAGCCTGCCTGATTCTTGGTTTATGGATTTTTGCCTGTCCGTTTTTGGTTTTGTTTGCCTGATCTGCCTGACTACCCGGTTTGACCCCTGCCTGCCTTTTGACAAAGATTAAAGCCTCTTGGACTCTGATCCTGCCTGGTGTTGTGCATTTGGGTTCTCTCTCCTGTCTGAGCCGTGACACATTGTTTCTTTTAGTTTTCAGTCACCCCAATGTGGCTTTGCTGGTGACAGCCACAAAATCATCACCACTTCACTGCAGTGTTTGAGAGAAGTTATGGGGTGTTTATCCTAGAATTGTCCATATTTGTCAAACATGGAGTAAATAACTGCCAGATTAAGAAGTACCAAATAACTCCACTTTGGTTTCATTTCTCCAGAATTCTTCTGGTCTGCTCTGAAGCAGTTTTTTGAACTTGTTATACATAATAGGCTGTGTCCTGGCAACCCTTTCAAATTGTACCTGTCCAAACTCCTGTACGCTCTGAGATGTCATGTTTATTTTTTCATATTCAAATGAGAATGGAACAGTGTGACTTGGGAGCTGGGATGTCTACATAAACTTGTGCCAAATATTAATTTCATTTATAAACAGTATGATTATTCTTTTATTTCCAGAATTTGGAGTGCTGGTGAACCTAATGGGGGTGATAGGATGGAAGAAGACTGTGCTCATATCAGAGATGATGACCGCAAATGGAATGATCTTTCATGTACAGCCTCTTTATATTGGTTCTGTGAAAAAGTATATTAGTTACTGTGTTTCATTGAAAATGTTATTTAGTTGAGCCATAATCAAGCTGTGAATATCATGGGATAATTACTGGCCAGCATTGACTATAGCCATATGTTTTAGTTTCTAAAACTACTTTTAATGTTTAAATAATTTTAAAAATCATTGCTAAAAACAAAAACATGAAGCTGTTCTTTCACCTCTATTTTCAGATCAGTGTCCAAACTGCATTTTCTTGACCAAACATCTAAACACACATTTTATACCATCTTATTTCATTCCGTGTAACTGATTTTGACGTGTCCCTCATGCTGCTCCACTAACTTTAGTGAATGCAAAAAGTGGTTAAAGGACACAACATTAACATACTTTTTAATTTCCTCATTTTTCTTCACATGTTCTTCAATAAAACTAATAACTTTGATAAACTATATTCCATTTTTGTAATCATTTTAAACGTTTTGTCAGTGAAACTGCTGTTTACCATGTTGTTATGAGGTAATTGACTATTTAACACATCGGCGGATGTAATTAGTAAAATGATCAACACCATTTTGTCTTATAGACCCTTTTTCAGCCTACGTCACATAATGTTGCGCGCGCATCTTGGCAACAGAAGTGGCGTTGTTCTCCAGCAGTTCTGACTAAAACAACTGGTTAGCAAGCATTTAACAAACTGTTCCCAGCATCAACATGTCTGGTTGTTGCGTATACGGTTGTACGAATCGCTATTCCACCGGCGGACTAAAGTTTTATAGGATTCCGACAGGATCACGACCATTTCAGAGCAACCGGTGCTCCTGCGGCGGCTCGTACCTTCAGGGACAGCGGGACATCGAAGTCTCTGGCCCGCAGGAACTTGAGGAGGAAGCAGTCGGAGAAGCCGGCGGGGTCCTAGGACCCGGAGGTGGTTCCCGGGGACCCCTCCTGCCCCGGGGACCCCGCACACCCGCTCTCCAGGCTCCAGGCTCTCCAGGGCCGGCCGGGGCCGCTCCAGATCCTCCGGGGGCCGCTCCGGAACCTCCAGGGGCCGCTCCGGATCCTCCAGATCCTCCGGGGGCCGCTCCAGATCGTCCGGGGGCCGCTCCGGAACCTCCGGGGGCCGCTCTGGATCCTCCGGGGGCTGCTCCAGAACCTCCGGGAGCTCGGGGATCCGCTGGCCGCTCATGACCCTCTCAGTCCGGGTTCGAGGCTCCGCAGCTCCGCGGTGAAGGGGAGGGACCGCCCCGGGACGACAACCCATTTGGCCACTTGCTAACGTCTTCAACCCACTCATTAAAAGAACACGGATCTGGAAGTCGGACACCATTTGTCAAAGTCAACTTGTTAAGGTAACATCTTTAGTTGATAATCCCCTTGCATAGCTTGACATGCTGTTCATCTCCGCCATCTTCTGTTGCCAAAATGCGCGCGCATACGTTCTACGTCATCATTGTTTACAAACACAAAAAGGGTCTCTCGGAGTTGGATCAACGACTGCAAGTACATCAAATCCCTGCCTTATATTTCCCAATTTTCATCATATTGTGTTTGTAATTAGGTTGGTTCATGCTTAATGTGTCCACACTGTCATTTATTAATATTTTTAAAAAAATCAGAAATTCAAAATATATTTAATAAACAGAATACAGTCACCTTCATCCCTGAATGACTTTGCTAGCTGAAGAGCCACCATGTGCTTGTGAAAAAGCTAAAAGTAGCCATAAATGTCCACCTTGTCATAGTCCACCCCTTCATCAATGTTTCCATGATGTGGGGGACCATGACATGGTGGACACATCTTCATTTCTTCAATATTCTGATATATTTACACATATTAGAACAGTTTTACACATATAATATATGACAGCAAATGAATAACTGATCTGTATTATAATACATTTAAATGCAGTATTACAAAGTTCTTAATACACTTAATACACAGATCTAAAGTCAATAAACAATTTAAAACAGCAGGAGAAACAAAAATAAATTCCACAGTCAAATTCCCTTCAAAGAAGTACGCATATGTGTACTGTTTGAATTATCTAAATGAAACTCACAGGATTTAATGACGTCAGCATCAACAGTGTTTGTGGTGAGTTTGAAGCTGATTGGACAAAGTATGGCAGAAATATGATTTCATTTTTTCTAAAATATAGAGTGATAAAGTTCTTATTAGACCTTTTTTGTGTTCATGCAATGAATAGTCTTACAATAATATGCCTGCACTGCAATTGCCTGACCTATAGAGGGCGATGTTAAACTGTGTGCTGCATGGGAATTAGACATTGCATTGTGGGTAGAATGAGAGATGACTGAGAAGGAATGAAGAAGAATAAAGTTCTGTTCTGTACCTTACTACTGTGTGGTAAATGCCTGATACACCCACAAAGGGATCTGATTCTTGAATCTCCCAGCATGGAATCATCATCAAACACAAGGGCAGGGCTTCAAGGGAGACTGGGGGCGGGGGGGGGGGGGGCGGTACTGTGGCACCACTTGGTTCATATTAGGTGTTGTGAGATTTTCACACTAACAGTTAAGATTAAAACAAAAATTGCAAGTGAATCTCCAAATGTATTTTGAGTAAAATCGTTGGTCAACGACAGCCGTCTATCAACGTCATCATCCATCACTTGTCAACAGAGCAGTAATCCTACATGGAAACATGAGCGGGAGTTAGAAACACAAATGTAGAGCGATAAAATGCAATGAAAAAGAAAAAAGGGAGCAAGAAAAAGCCAAATTGCCCAAGCTAGACGCATATTTTGTTCACCCTAATCCTCCTCATGTGGGAGATGAACCATGTTGTTTAGCAGCATTTCATGCCCGGCCCCCGGGCGAGTTTGCGGAGTGTAAGGCTCGCCGAGTACTTTCAAGTAGTGGTGAGTAGGACACAATACTTCAAATTGTATTTGAACTTGTATGTGAGTGTATGGGCCGCCGTGCCAGTTTTACTACACTACTGTCTTTAGTTGAAGTGGATGTCACATGGTGATTTCAGAGTGATCTGTGGTGCTGAACTCCTACAAATGCGTTGAATTTGTGTCTGAAATGTATTCGGTTTATTAAGTTATGTTTTTGTTGTTCTTGTGGTTTGTATGACTTTGTCATCTTATATCATTATACGAAGTGGGTTTCCACTATCTGTGGTGCTGATAAATACAATCAAACGTTTTGGATTGTGTGTCAAATAGCGTGGCTCCAGGTGGCTGCTGGCTTGTGTGGGAAAAATTAGATGCGGACTACTAAATATACGATCAGTGAGCTCCAAGTCTCTGTTAGTAAACGATCTAATTACAAAGACCAGGAGTGATATTTTCTGTTTAACAGAAACATGGCTACAGAAGGAAGAGTATGTTAGTGTGAATGAATCAACTCTGCCCGGTATGGTTGCCACCTTTTAGAAATGAAAATGTGGATGCCAACCAGAGCTCCTCAGGGCCCCGACCACCATGGGCCTGACTTCTGTAGGGTGGGCCATGACATTTATTTTATGCCATTCCTTTTAATAAAGGGGTGATCAAGAAACAACTAAGACACACTTAAAGCTTTTCTGCCCTTTTTCTCCCTAAAGTAATTCATTTTGCAATTTTTTTTAATCCTATTGAATCTTTTGATTCAGTTTATGTGCACAGTCAGCACTATTGTAGCTGAGGTTGTGTCTGTGTGTGGAACACCGGTGTCATCTCAGCTGCAGTAATCTACGGGAGGAGTAGGATCACAAGCTGTTCATAAAATGAAACATTTGTTTGCTGTCTATTATGACTTGAAAGAAAGTCAGGTCATCCAAAAAGTAGTACAAATAGTTTTCCTCTTTATATTTATTTAGCTAGATACCGTATTTTCTGGACTATAAGCCGCTACTTTTTTCCTAGGTTTTGAACCATGCGGCTTATACAAAGGTGCGGCTATTCTGTGGATTTTTCTTCCACCGCTAGGGGGAGTGCTAACCGGAATTAGAATCAAAACCAAGACAAAATAAATGCAAAGAAGAATACGCTACTTCTTCTTTAGCAGATAGAAGTAGAAGCAGATTTCAAACAGATAAATAGATAAATAAATACCGGTTATTTTCTCTTGGTTCAGTCCAGTTTTAATCAGCAAAGTTGCTGCCGTGTTAAAAGACACTGTTAGGAGAGATCTATTTAGGTACAAACATGTACATCATTTACGGTTCAAAATCCTTCTATACATGTAGTAAATATCTAATCTAACAACATAAATATCTGCGGCTTGCATATCTTTTTAAAAAAAATAAAAGTGGGTGCGGCTTATATACAGGTGCGGCTTGTATGTCTTTTTTTATTGTTTTTTTTTTTTAAATAGAGCGGGTGCGGCTTATAGTCCAGAAAATACGGTAGTTCCTTTTTTTTATTTGCTCTTAATCCATTAGGATGATATGTTCTTTAAGTAACCATATATAATACTTATAATGGCTATTACTACTTACTATATAAATAAATAATTATTCATTCAACTTTGAAAAAGTCAATATCCTAAACAATCAATCAAACCACAATAGTTTACTAAAATATGCTCTGACATCTTCTGCTAGAAGCTCAAACATGATGGATGATCACATTGTGGCCACCAGGGGTCACAACGCCGCCGTGTATTTAATAGGTGTTCCGGTTTTGGAGGCTCTCTCAGGTCTGCCTGCTTTGATGAAAGCAATGCTCATATCTTGTGCCCTGCGTGTTCAATAAAACAAATGCACTTTCTGAGACCTGTGTGAAGAATAAGTACATAATCAAATAATTGAAAAATAAGTAGTTAAAATAATAAGAAATACCTAGATAACAATAAACTAAACCACATTAATAAAATAAATAAAATTCAGTTATAAGCTAAGATAAAAAGGAAGGTCAACAGTCTCTAGTAGCTGTTCCACAGGTGAGATTCTCTGGTAGCTGTTCTACAGGTGAGGTTCTCTGGTAGGATGTTCCACAGGTGAGGTTCTCTGGTAGGATGTTCTACAGGTGAGGTTCTCTGGTAGGATGTTCCACAGGTGAGGTTCTCTGGTAGGATGTTCTACAGGTGAGGTTCTCTGGTAGGATGTTCCACAGGTGAGGTTCTCTGGTAACTGTTCCACAGGTGAGGTTCTCTAGTAGGATGTTCCACAGGTGAGGTTCTCTAGTAGGATGTTCCACAGGTGAGGTTCTCTGGTAACTGTTCCACAGGTGAGGTTCTCTAGTAGGATGTTCCACAGGTGAGGTTCTCTGGAAGGATGTTCCACATGTGAGGTTCTCTGTTCCACAGGTGAGGTTCTCTGGTAGGATGTTCCACAGGTGAGGTTCTCTGGTAGGATGTTCCACAGGTGAGGTTCTCTGGTAGGTTGTTCCACAGGTGAGGTTCTCTGGTAGGTTGTTCCACAGGTGAGGTTCTCTGGTAGGTTGTTCCACAGGTGAGGTTCTCTAGTAGCTGTTCCACAGGTGAGGTTCTCTGGAAGGATGTTCCACAGGTGAGGTTCTCTGTTCCACAGGTGAGGTTCTCTGGTAGGATGTTCCACAGGTGAGGTTCTCTGGTAGGATGTTCTACAGGTGAGGTTCTCTAGTAGCTGTTCCACAGGTGAGGTTCTCTAGTAGATGTTCTACAGGTGAGGTTCTCTAGTAGGATGTTCCACAGGTGAGGTTCTCTGGTAGGATGTTCCACAGGTGAGGTTCTCTGGTAGGATGTTCTACAGGTGAGGTTCTCTAGTAGCTGTTCCACAGGTGAGGTTCTCTAGTAGATGTTCCACAGGTGAGGTTCTCTAGTAGATGTTCTACAGGTGAGGTTCTCTGGTAGGATGTTCCACAGGTGAGGTTCTCTGGTAGGATGTTCCACAGGTGAGGTTCTCTGGTAGGATGTTCTACAGGTGAGGTTCTCTGGTAGGTTGTTCCACAGGTGAGGTTCTCTAGTAGCTGTTCCACAGGTGAGGTTCTCTGGTAGCTGTTCCACAGGTGAGGTTCTCTGGTAGCTGTTCCACAGGTGAGGTTCTCTGGTAGCTGTTCCACAGGTGAGGTTCTCTGGTAGCTGTTCCACAGGTGAGGTTCTCTGGTAGATGTTCCACAGGTGAGGTTCTCTGGTAGGTTGTTCCACAGGTGAGGTTCTCTAGTAGCTGTTCCACAGGTGAGGTTCTCTAGTAGCTGTTCCACAGGTGAGGTTCTCTGGTAGATGTTCCACAGGTGAGGTTCTCTGGTAGGATGTTCCACAGGTGAGGTTCTCTGGTAGATGTTCCACAGATGAGGTTCTCTGGTAGGATGTTCCACAGGTGAGGTTCTCTGGTAGATGTTCCACAGGTGAGGTTCTCTAGTAGCTGTTCCACAGGTGAGGTTCTCTGGAAGGATGTTCCACAGGTGAGGTTCTCTGGTAGATGTTCCACAGGTGAGGTTCTCTGGTAGGATGTTCCACAGGTGAGGTTCTCTGGTAGGTTGTTCCACAGGTGAGGTTCTCTGGAAGGATGTTCCACAGGTAAGGTTCTCTGGAAGGATGTTCCACAGGTGAGGTTCTCTGGTAGGATGTTCCACAGGTGAGGTTCTCTGGCAGGATGTTCCACAGGTGAGGTTCTCTGGTAACTGTTCCACAGGTGGTTCCACAGGACACTGTGAAAAACACGCTGCTTTCAGACAGCTGCACTGCAAAAAGACACACCAGTCAAGGGAATTCATAAAACTGCTCCCCAACTTTGCCGACTGTCCCTCCTGTACTCTAAAACCCTGCAGGTTTACAAACAACAGAGCTTAAAAGGGGAAAGGAGAATTTACATAACTTGCCAAACCAAAGCCTCTCAGAAAGGGCTTTCTACCTGCTTGCCTTCTCGGCTAGCCTCATAGCCTCATGCCCACCCTTGTTAACTGTGCACACCTGTATCCCTCTCTCCTCCACGACGAGAAGCTATGGCACATCACAATATTGAGGTTTTTTTATACTCCATTTTTATCACTCCCAACTTTATTTCTCTCACAGCATTCATCACAGTTGTATACAAATTGCAAATTAAGTAATTTAGCTATTTTTAGGCGGGCCACTACCTGCTTTCTCTCCTGAGAGGTTGGAAGTGCTGTTTCCAGGTAAACGTCTTAGTTCAATTCAATTCAGTTTTATTTATATAGCGTCTATTACAACAAAAGTTGTCTCTAGGATCTTTCCAGAGACCCAGAACATGAACATAAACATAAACCCCCGAGCAATTATTACATAAACAATGGCAGGTAAAAACTCCCCTAGTGGGAGAAAAACCTTAAGCCAAACAGTGGCAAGAAAAACTCCCCTTTAGGAGGAAGAAACCTGGACCAGGACCTGGATCATAAGGGGGTAGAAACCTGGACCAGGACCAGGATCATAAGGGGGGAAGAAACCTGGACCAGGACCTGGATCATAAGGGGGTAGAAACCTGGACCAGGACCTGGATCATAAGGGGGAAGAAACCTGGACCAGGACCTGGATCATAAGGGGGAAGAAACCTGGACCAGGACCTGGATCATAAGGGGGGACCCTCCTGCCGAAGACCAGCTGAGCAGAGCAGGAAAAGAGAAAACAGACAGATAGAATGAAAAGCAGTGAGGCAGACACAATGGGTAGCTAGTCCACTGCAGAGATAATCATATAAGCAGATGTAGACAGCAGACACTGAGGTGGTTGGAGGGGGTAGACGGCCACAGATCAGGATGTCAGCAGGCATCTACCAGACATCCACACAGACAGGTGGAAGCAGCAGTGGGATGATCAGAGGGGGGACTGCAGTAGCGCCCTGCGCTGACTGTTTTTTTCATCCCACTCCCGCCCGCTCCTGCTGCATTTCTGACCATTACCACCCGCACCCGCAACGTCTGTGTTCCACTCCCGCCCGCTCCCACAGCCTTTATATCCACTCCCCCCTGCATCCGCAAAACTCTGAGAATTCATGCCCGCACAATGATAGAGGTGCATTGATTTTGTCTTCTCACGTCCTGCAAGAGAAATTGTCAGGCACACAAGGAATGGACACAAATGCAGACAAAGGGAAAACGGTTCAAAAGATTTATTTGAGTAAATTTGAGCAGGCAAGGATCAGGCAAAAATCCGTCGAGGGGCAGGCAAAGGTCAAGGTCCAAAAAGGCTGCCAGCGAAGGCAGAGGTACCGGCAAGGGCTAGGCAAAAACGTGGTCTGGGGGCAGAAAAAGATCAAAAGGTCAAAAAGGTCAAAAACTTGAAAAACTCACTTGGTTTGATAAACGGTTTGAAGGCTTGGAGAACACAAGACAATCTGGCATGGACTGAAGAGTGACTGAGGCTTAAATGCTGTGGGCCTGATTGCACCAGAGTGATTGCAGGTGTTGCCAGGTAGGTGGGAAGGAGCCAGACACACCCACTCAACCTCAGACCGTGACAGAAATGTCCTGGACAGATCCATCTGATTTAATGTTAACATGATCATTGTTGAGCTTGATGGATAATTGACAATTCATAGGCACCTGACTGAAAGTTAGATGCAAATCCATCATTGTCATCATCGCACGCTTTTTCGCCTTTTGTGCATCAATTAAGTGATTGAGGTTATAGCAATGAGAGTAGGCTGTGAATGGCTCAAACACTAACAAATAACGAACGAAATGAATTCATTTAACAAATGAATCACTTGGCCATTATATTGCTGTGGAGGAAGAGAATGCTGCTGACCGACTGCGGTCCCGCGCGTCTCTCTTCCATGATGCGCCACAGACACCAAACGCAATTTCTCCAAATGTCGGACTTGCCTTGCTTCGTCTTTGTTTTGTAAAGACCTTGTTTGAGGTTTATTTTCCACGTCATTGATTTCCACCTTGTCGCTAGACTACATCCCGATCCCGCATTGTTTTTTTTGCCCACTCACTCCCGCAAGATTTGCGTTGAGCAGAAGAGTAAAGAGGGGGGCGGGTGGGGTGTAGACCAGCACAACAAACTACAAGAACAATGGACAACAATGATGGCTATGAGATACTTATATCCATCCATCCATCGTCCGCCGCTTATCCGTTCCCGGGTCGCGGGGGCAGCAGCCTCAGCAGAGATGCCCAGACTTCCTTCACCCCAGACACTTCCTCCAGCTCTTCCTCCAGCTCTTCATCCAGCTCTTCCTCCAGTTCGTCCTCCAGCTCTTCCTCCAGCTCTTCCTCCAGACACTTCCTCCAGCTCTTCCTCCAGCTCCTCCGAGGGGAGTCCGAGGCGTTCCCAGGCCAGCCGAGAGACATAGTCTCTCCAGCGTGTCCTGGGTCTTCCCCGGGGTCTCCTCCCGGTGGGACATGCCTGGAACACCTCCCTAGGGAGGAGGGACATGCCTGGAACTCCTCCCTAGGGAGAAGGGACATGCCTGGAACACCTCCCTAGGGAGCAGGGACATGCCTGGAACACCTCCCTAAGGAGGAGGGACATGTCTGGAACACCTCCCTAGGGAGGAGGGACATGCCTGGAAATCCTCCCTAGGGAGGAGGGACATGCCTGGAACACTTCCCTAGGGAGGAGGGACATGCCTGGAACACCTCCCTAGGGAGGAGGGACATGCCTGGAACACTTCCCTAGGGAGGAGGGACATGCCTGGAACACCTCCCTAGGGAGGAGGGACATGCCTGGAACACCTCCCTAGGGAGGCGTCCAGGAGGATCTGGTACAGATGTCCAAGTCACCTCAGCTGACTCCTCTCAATGTGAAGGAGCAGCGGCTCGACTCCGAGCTCCTCCCGGGTGACCGAACTCCTCACCCTATCTCTAAGGGAGCGTCCAGCCACCCTGCGGAGGAAACTCATCTCGGCCACTTGTATCCGCGATCTCGTCCTTTCGGTCACTACCCAAAGTTCATGACCATAGGTGAGGGTAGGTGCGTAGATTGACCGGTAAATCGAGAGCTTCGCCTTTCGACTCAGCTCCCTCTTCACCACGATGGTCCGGTACATCGACCGCATAACAAGATACTTATAATTAATATAAAATGGTAGAGGAGAAGAGAAAAAGGGTCAGTGGTACCGGAGTGGGTCATGTTGGTGCCCCCCTGCAGCATAGGCCTATAGCAGCATATCTACTACGTAGCTATATTTGAGACTAACTATTATAGTCTTGTTCTATAGCTGCAACTATGACTACTGACTCTAACACAGTACTCGGGCTGCTGCATTTTGGATCAGCTGGAGCCTATTCAGCAAATTACTTGGACATCCTGCTAATAACACATTACAGTAATGCACACCTCACTGAGTAAAGATCCCAGAACCACACGGGGACCTAGTGAATGACCTGCAGAGAGCTGGGACCAGAGTAACCATGACTACCATCAGTAACACACCACGCCACCAGGGAGTCAGATCCTGCAGGGCCAGACGTTCCCCTGCTGAAGCCAGGACATGTCCAGGCCCGTCTGAAGTTTGCTAGAGAGCATTTGGATGATGCAGAAGAAGATTGGGAGAATATTATACGGTCAGATGAAACCAAAATAGAACTTTTTGGTAGAAACACAACTTGTCGTGTTTGGAGGAGAAAGAAAGCTGAGTTGCATCCAAAGAACACCAAACCTACTGTGAAGCATGGGGGTGGAAACATCATGCTTTGGGGATGTTTTTCTGCAATGGGACCAGGACGACTGATCCGTGTAGGGAAAGAATGAATGGGGCCATGTATGGTGAGATTTTGAGTGAAAACCTCCTTCCATTAGAGGACATTGAAGATGAAACGTGGCTGGGTCTTTCAGCAGGACAAACACATTGCCCGGGCAACGAGGGAGTGGCTTCGTAAGAAACATTTCAAGGTCCTGGAGTGGCCTAGCCAGTCTCCAGATCTCAACCCCATAGAAAACCTTTGGAGGGAGTTGAGAAACCGTGTTGCCCAGAGACAGCCCCAAAACATCATCGCTCTAGAGCAGATCTGCATGGAGGAACGGACCAAAATACCAGCAACAGTGTAGAAAACCTTGTGAAGACTTACAGAAAACGTTTGACCTCTGTCATTGCCAACAAAGGGTATATAACAAAGTATTGAGATGAACTTTTGTTATTGATCAAATACCTATTTTTTCAACTAGAATTTGCAAATAAATTCTTAAAAAATCAGACAATGTGATTTTCTGGATTTTTATTTAAATTTTGTCTCTCATAGTTGAGATATATTTGTGATGAAAATTACAGGCCTCTCTCATCTTTTTAAGTGGGGGAACTTGCACAACTGGTGGCTGACTAAATACTTTCTTGCCCCAATGTATTTGTATTCATATGCATAGTTTTAAATGGGAGGAGAGAAGACAACCAACGTGGTATGCTGTGTCCCAGGTCAGTTGGGATGTATCAAGGGAATGTGCGCTGGAACAACTATACACATGGATTAATACATCTGAAAACGTCTGTGAGTATGTTCTCTTCCAGAATGAGGCTACACCAACTTTCACAACATTTTGCCCCAAACACAGCCAGAACCACCTCAGACAGAACCATAACGACCTATAACATACCCAGAACCACCCTGAACACAAGCAGCAGCAACAAGATGGTCATTAAGCAGCAGCAAGACGAAACAAATGGGCAGTTGGGCATGCACATATCAAAATGTCCTATTATTGTTATTATTATTATTATTATTTATTTTTTTTTTTTTAATATTTTTATCCCGGTTTATTCCCCATTTTTATCACCCAGTGCTCCTACCTAACAGTCCTGTGCATTGCCATCCTCTACCAACCCAGGGAGGGCCCTGCACTGAGCTCAGGTCTCCTCCTTAACCTGAGGAGTGAGCAGGCCGCTTCTTTTCACCAGACAGGGTGGGGTTTCTCCGGCCGGACGTAGCGCGTGGAAGGATCACGTTATTCCGGCCGGATCCTCCCCACCCCATCTGGCGCCCCGGTTGGCCAGAGGGGGCATGTATAGCCCAGGACTGTGTGCATGTTGTGAGGGTAGCTCACATTAGGTACCCAGGGGAACACGGGGAGAACATGCAGACTCCACACAGAAAGATCCTTTCTCCAACCCCACCCAGGGTGTGGGTGCTGAAGTCATGGGGGAACTTAACATGCGCTCAGCGCCCACAGCGTCCCCGGCGGGAATCGAACCCAGGACCTTCTTGCTGTGAGACGGCTGCACTACCTGCTGCGCCACCGTGCCCCCCCATTTTATTGTTTATTGTTATTATTATTATTATTATTAATAATAATAATTAGGGATGCCCCGATACGATACTGGTATCGGTATCAGGGCCGATACTGCCCTCATATACTCGTACTCGCAAAAATTATCCGATACCACGCACCGATACTTCATTATTGTTGTAGTTACTGGTTAGCGCCACTAGGGGGAGACGTTGAGCCGCCCCGCGGCTCCCCGGGTCAGTCTGCAGCCTGGCTGGGCAGCAGCTCTGTGGCTGTAGCCAGCTGTTCCATGTTTCAGTTTGTTCTATCTTCCTTAATTTTACAAACTGGACGGTTGAGTATTACTCTTACTCACAGGGAACTTTATTAAACACTCCACGTAACTCACAGTACAACATAAACAATCCCATTGTTACATTTCGGTTAGCCGCGTTAGCCGCGCCGATGGCCCGCAGTCTGTCTTGCTTCTGTTGTCGTCCCTTATTTTGAAATATTTCCACACTGCTGACATCCCGCTTACATTAATTGTCACTATCTTGCCTGACACGGCGCTGCCAGTCTCACTCATGGGTATCACTCTATATAACCGGACTGTAACAATGGGATTGTTTATGTTCTTCTTCTTCTTCTCTGTTTTATTGGCGGATCGCAACCAACTTTAAGGTGCATATCGCCACCTACTGTACAAGAGTGTGTAAAATCATTTCATTTAGCCTGTTTTTTTAATTCTATTTGATTGTTTATGTTGTTTCACACGGACGGCTTCAGGTGAAGCACCGCACATGCACAGTTGATGTTCCTGCGATGAAACTAAAGTGCGGAGGAAAGCCCCGCTGGCCGAGTTTTGTTTAAAATTGAATTTCTGTTGCAAATAAAAACTGTCTTCCAATTCATTGCATTTTTCATTGCATTTTTAGCCTAGTTATTTTTGTCGTAGAAGTATCGATTCAATTCAATTCAATTTTATTTATATAGCGTCTAATACAACAGAGTTGTCTCTAGACGCTTTACAGAGACCCATACCCAGAACATGACCCCCGAGCAGTTATTACATAAACATCGGATCGGTACTCGGTATCGGCGAGTACACAAATTAAAATACTCGTACTCGGTGTGAAAAAAAATGGTATTGGGACATCCCTAATAATAATAATGAAAGACAATTCAAGACATGGCTTTACATAAAAAACATTTTTGAAAAATGTATTAAAAAGTAAGAGTTTAAAAGCAGGATTGAAGACAGACTGGGAAGGACCAAGCTGATTAAGCACAAGGACACAACAAAATTTTAAAGAAAAAGATGGTTTTATTCCCAGACAAAAAAACTTCCACAAAATGGGCCCTTAAAAGATGTCAAATAAAGAAATCTGAACTAAACAATAACCGTCACCACACAGCACCGCCAACTGAAACAAGACCAAACTGATTTAACTGAACGAACACAAAGAACTTAAATACTGGCTGATCAGACCAGTGACACACACGAGTAAGATGCTTAAACATTGTAAACAACAAATGGTCAAAAGTCTAAAGCCACCCCCACACTCAGGACTCAGCACCGATAAACCATTAGGCTACTAAATAAAGAAAACTACGTTGAATATACAAAGGTAAACTAAATGTGAACGCTATAAATAGAACTTATGTTTTTCAACAAAATATGATGTGAAAAATGTTATGTATAAATAGACCTAATAAAAAGTGTCAGTGTCTAGGTTACCGCCATTTCATTGCCGTGGGGCTGCAGGTGCATACATTAAGAGAATAAAACAAACATGATACAGAAAATAAAAGTTGCAGTACATTGTGGGAGATTACTGAAATGCATAAAAAGGTTTTCAACTTGGATTTAAAGCTGTTTCAGCAGCCCTGATGCATTCTGGGAGTTTGTTCCACAGGTGAGGAGCATAAAAACTGAACCTGCCTCACCGTGTTTGGTTCTAACTCTGGGAACAGAATGTAGGCGTTACCATGACGACCTGAGGGTTCTGATTGGTTCATCATGGACCAGATCACAGATGGATTTTGGTCTGAGACCTTTCAGAGATTAATAAACCAGCAGCTGGATTTAACATCTGTTCTGACGGACAGGAAACTGGTTTAGAGATCTAAGAACTGGACTGATATGGTCCAGTCTCCTGGTCTCAGTGAGGACTCTGGTCTCAGTGAGGACTCTGGTCTCAGTGAGGACTCTGGTCTTAGTGAGGACTCTGGTCTCCTGGTCTCAGTGAGGACTCTGGTCTTAGTGAGGACTCTGGTCTCAGTGAGGACTCTGGTCTCAGTGAGGACTCTGGTCTCAGTGAGGACTCTGGTCTCAGTGAGGACTCTGGTCTTAGTGAGGACTCTGGTCTTAGTGAGGACTCTGGTCTTAGTGAGGACTCTGGTCTCCTGGTCTCAGTGAGGACTCTGGTCTCAGTGAGGACTCTGGTCTTAGTGAGGACTCTGGTCTTAGTGAGGACTCTGGTCTCCTGGTCTCAGTGAGGACTCTGGTCTCAGTGAGGACTCTGGTCTCAGTGAGGACTCTGGTCTCAGTGAGGACTCTGGTCTTAGTGAGGACTCTGGTCTTAGTGAGGACTCTGGTCTCCTGGTCTCAGTGAGGACTCTGGTCTCAGTGAGGACTCTGGTCTCAGTGAGGACTCTGGTCTCAGTGAGGACTCTGGTCTTAGTGAGGACTCTGGTCTTAGTGAGGACTCTGGTCTCCTGGTCTCAGTGAGGACTCTGGTCTCAGTGAGGACTCTGGTCTCAGTGAGGACTCTGGTCTCAGTGAGGACTCTGGTCTCAGTGAGGACTCTGGTCTCCTGGTCTCAGTGAGGACTCTGGTCTTAGTGAGGACTCTGGTCTCAGTGAGGACTCTGGTCTCAGTGAGGACTCTGGTCTCAGTGAGGACTCTGGTCTCAGTGAGGACTCTGGTCTCAGTGAGGACTCTGGTCTCAGTGAGGACTCTGGTCTCAGTGAGGACTCTGGTCTCAGTGAGGACTCTGGTCTCCTGGTCTCAGTGAGGACTCTGGTCTTAGTGAGGACTCTGGTCTCAGTGAGGACTCTGGTCTCAGTGAGGACTCTGGTCTCAGTGAGGACTCTGGTCTCAGTGAGGACTCTGGTCTTAGTGAGGACTCTGGTCTCAGTGAGGACTCTGGTCTTAGTGAGGACTCTGGTCTCAGTGAGGACTCTGGTCTTAGTGAGGACTCTGGTCTTAGTGAGGACTCTGGTCTCCTGGTCTCAGTGAGGACTCTGGTCTCAGTGAGGACTCTGGTCTCAGTGAGGACTCTGGTCTCAGTGAGGACTCTGGTCTCAGTGAGGACTCTGGTCTCAGTGAGGACTCTGGTCTTAGTGAGGACTCTGGTCTCAGTGAGGACTCTGGTCTCAGTGAGGACTCTGGTCTTAGTGAGGACTCTGGTCTTAGTGAGGACTCTGGTCTTAGTGAGGACTCTGGTCTCAGTGAGGACTCTGGTCTCAGTGAGGACTCTGGTCTTAGTGAGGACTCTGGTCTTAGTGAGGACTCTGGTCTCAGTGAGGACTCTGGTCTCAGTGAGGACTCTGGTCTTAGTGAGGACTCTGGTCTTAGTGAGGACTCTGGTCTCCTGGTCTCAGTGAGGACTCTGGTCTTAGTGAGGACTCTGGTCTCCTGGTCTTAGTGAGGACTCTGGTCTCCTGGTCTCAGTGAGGACTCTGGTCTCAGTGAGGACTCTGGTCTTAGTGAGGACTCTGGTCTCAGTGAGGACTCTGGTCTTAGTGAGGACTCTGGTCTCAGTGAGGACTCTGGTCTTAGTGAGGACTCTGGTCTCAGTGAGGACTCTGGTCTCAGTGAGGACTCTGGTCTCCTGGTCTCAGTGAGGACTCTGGTCTCAGTGAGGACTCTGGTCTCAGTGAGGACTCTGGTCTCAGTGAGGACTCTGGTCTCAGTGAGGACTCTGGTCTTAGTGAGGACTCTGGTCTCAGTGAGGACTCTGGTCTCAGTGAGGACTCTGGTCTCCTGGTCTCAGATAAAAGCAGGACAGGTTTCTCTGAGTCCTGCTGAGACATCAGTCCTTTATTCGTCCACATGTCCTCCAGGTGATAACAGGCTTCACTACTGTCTTAATGTGGATGTTAACGTTCAGGTCTGAGTCCAGAACCAGTCCCAGATTTCTGGCTTGGTTTTCAGTTCCACTGCTTGGCCTCATTACTGACCCACTAATATCAACAGGTGATCATTCATCACCTTCATTCCTCTATCCCAGCTTTCTTCTGATGAAATGCAGAAGCACATCCTGGGCAGCTTGTCAGTCCATCACAGGGCCACATTTACAACAACAACCACGCTGATTCCTATATGGACTTATGAGAGCCACCAATTACCCAGAAATGTATTTTTTTTTATGCAACTATGAGAGGAAGCCAAAGCTCCCATAGAAAAACCCATGCAAGCACCTGCCACCCTGCCAGGGGTTGAACCAGGAACCTTCATGCTGTGAGGAAACAGTTTTCGGCAGAAAGCGAGTATTATACTACCCACTACTATAGGCCGATACAGTAATGTACTGTTTTAATATTTCTACATCAGAATTCTGTATAGTTTTAACTCCAAATGGAACTTGAGGATTAGTGAGTGTGGGGAGACCTCTGGGGCATCTCCAAACTAACAGCCTCATTGTTTAAATGCAGTCAATAACCCTTTTCTGTAAGGAGGTGAGGTTTTGGACCCAAGAGCAGCACCAACTGGACCAGATAGATTGGTAATGACTTGTATTGTCAGCAGAAGCAGGTAAGCACAACAAAGACCAGGAAGTCGTAAGGCTGATTCGGAGTCAAAGACAGGCCTTTACCAGGGCAGAGACGAGGCCGGTAGGGAGCAAGCAGGGTCGGAACCGGGAGATCAGACGAAGGGTGAATGCTGGAAAGTCTTGCATGGGAACAAAGAACAATCTGGCAGTGAGTGTGAAGGAGAGTGGAGCTTTTAACCTGGCTTGATTGCTGAAGAGCTGTAGCTGAGTGAGCAGGTGAATGGAGTGACTGACGATGTGGGTGTGGCTGGCAGGTGAGCAGGAGAGAATTACTGAAGGCCAGAGGACCAACCATGACATTTTCTAGCCGGAATATTAGCAATAACCCGGTTTTGCACGGCCATGCAAGCACCAATAACCCCTTTGAATAACCGGAATATTTGGTCATGTATACGCCTAATGGGATTTCTCCATCAAAAGGAACAGGAATTTGTTTTCTGCGCATGTCCTTTTCGCAAGGAATCTTGGTCTTTTACTCCATCATTACTCCCCGTTCCCACCAGTCCTGACTGCACCTTCATCCAAAGTGTCCGCGCTGCTCTGGTGGAAACGAGTAGCATGGATATGGACGGCAACAGCTCCGGCTCCATTTGCCATTTCTTCACGTTCTCGGCGACGAGGAATAGTGTTAAGTCCTGGTGGGTCAGTACCAGCACCAAAGCGCAAAAGAAGGTGACTTCTACTGGGCTGTTCATTATCCACCGTGCTGCTGTTATTGTTGTTGTTTTGGATTTGGATACAGGAAGAAGAAGAAGCAGAAATGAGGGGAATTGCGTCATGACGTTCTCCATGCGTCGCTGGTTTGATCCAGATATCCCAAATGATTAATCACCATGTAAACAGGGATAACCATGTTTGCTCACGCATGGAAACAGATTATTCCCAATGTTTCAGTAACCGGAATATTGACCTTAACCCCAATTTTGACTACATGTAAATGTAGTCAGTGACAGGTAGACAAAGCCAGGCTGTAAGGAACATCTCCATTGTCTAGCCGATGGGAGCCATAATTCTCTCTAACTGGGCTCAACAGTGGCAGGTTGCTGCAAGGGAAGGAGACTGTTCCACCTGTATGAACACGGTTTTGCAACAACAGAAGTGGTAAACTGTTCAAGGCTCATGACGCTGAGGTTGAATTCTTTCTTTTTTTTTCAGGAAATGGGGAGGTTGCAGCAGCAGTACTGTGAGAGACGGCTGGTTTGAAGAAACCACGTGATGAATCTTACTTCCTCTAACTGTCAGGCCGTGACTGCGTAGATTCGTCAGGGATCTGACACACAGAGATGGCGGGTATGAGGTAGGAACATATCAAAAGTACTCTCGATTTTGGACTTTTTTTGGTTTCATTGGGTGTTGAAAAGATTCAGCAGCGTTCATGTCTGCAGGATTCCGC
Source organism: Cololabis saira (assembly GCF_033807715.1). Lineage (NCBI taxonomy): Eukaryota > Metazoa > Chordata > Actinopteri > Beloniformes > Belonidae > Cololabis > Cololabis saira. The sequence goes on along the minus strand of NC_084592.1, from coordinate 3,557,804 downwards.
ATCACCACCAGATCAAACGTGTTTTTATCCTTCCGCGCTCAGATAGTCTGTTTGTGATGGATGAAACAAACACACTTCATGCTTTTGTAAAAACTCTTAAAGAACGTATTGTGTGTTTAGTTTTTCTTTTAACTGTGTTGCAGCTGGAAGTTGAGAAACGAGTTGCCCAGTGGGCCCCTGTGCTCATGTGAAGGGTGTATGAAGACATCATGCGTTGCTGAAGCTCTGGCTTCCGTTGTCTGGAGGGTTTCAGTGTTTTACGCTGCATGAAAACGCAGTAATCATGATGGTGGTTAATTTTGTTATTTCAGTCAGCCTGTGTAATTTTATCGTTCCAAAAAAGGTATAGACCCCTCTTCATGTCAGAGATGCTGCGTTCACCGCCTGCTTCCTGCTTGCTTAAGCCTCAACATTTGAATAATTCGATCATTTTTCCAGTGGTGCTAAAAGAATATTAACAGTTCTTAGCAGAAGTGACGTTGGGGTTCTTTGTGAAGAACGCAAACAGGTTTCATCAAGCTGAAGGTTTTTTAAAACTTTTGGCTGAGATCAACTTCAGAGGAGTTGGTACTGACTTGGTGATTTTTAAAAGATTTTTTTTTCTTTTTTGAGACCATATGTCTGCATTTTTTATTTGTTTTACTTGAGGAACAGAGTGACGCATGCAAACTCCAGTCGAAAGCAAGCCAAATGTTCTTACAGCTTCTGCAGCCTTATGTGTTTATCAGTACACACACAAGTGTGCATGCAGAAACACACCTGCACACACACTATCAAGGATCTCTCCCTCTAGAATGGTGCTGCTCTAGTGGCAGCCTTCTGCAGGTGCTCTATCAAATTGTGTCTTTCTTTTCTACCTTTTAGGATCTTTTACCATTTAAACTATACTTTTTTTACACATTTTTTCTTGTTGGTTTGGAGGCTGGTCTGCCTGGAAGATTGCTGCTGGTAATTCCTCATTTGTTGTGATAAGTATCCATGACAATGGAAAGCGGTTTGCACGTGGAAGCAACAGATTGAGCCATCCGGAGACCAGCTAATGACCAGAAAAAGGACTTCAAATGCAGGAGTTAAAGAGAGGTCAAGGATGGAGAGCAGGGAAACAAACAAAGAGCAACAAAGAAGAGTAATACCTCCTCTTTATTGCTCTTCATTTGTTTCCCTGCTCTTCATTCTGGATTTCTCACATTTTGCTCCTTAATCACCGTAGGGAGGATGGATAAGGTTGTAGCACTGATGGGTGACAGAAGGAGCCGTATGTTTTTGGAGCCATGGCTTCAGGACTTGGTGGTTAGCACTGTTGCCTCACAGCAAGAAGGTCCCCGGTTCGACTTCCAGGCCCAGCGGGGTCTTTCTGTGTGGAGTTTGCATGTTCTCCCCGTGCTTGCGTGGGTTCCCTCCGCTTACTCCGGCTTCCTCCCACAGTCCAAAAACATGCATGCTAGGTTAATGGATGATTCTAAATTGCCCGTAGGTGTGAGTGAGTATGTCTGGTTGTTTGTATATGTGGCCCTGTGATGGACTGGTGACCTGTCTAGGGTGAACCCCGGCCTCTCACCTGAAAATTAGCTGGGATAAACTCCAGCAGACCCCCGTGACCCCACAAAGGATATAGCGGGTATAGAAAATGGATGGATGGATGGATGGATTGGCTTCAGGAACATATTCTGGACTCAAGCCTCGCTCAACATGGATTTTGGACGATACAGCTGGACAAAACACTTCAGACAGACCAACAGAATTGGGGTAGGAGTTCTACACCAACAACAAAATATGTAGTCATAGACGTGTGCTTGTGAAGGAGCACCTCTGCACCCCAGATTCTGAGATGGGGGCTCTAGCTGTGCCCAAACCCACTGCCTAGTCTCTATAGTCCACAACACTCCACTGTTGCCATTCAGGAGTGGTGTCTGAATATGTAGTGAAAATTGTAAATCCTTACACAGGACAATCAATATATCCAAGAACCCAAACAAGTACCTATAATCAAGTACAAGTACAAGTACCTATAATCATATTGTACTCAACTTTTGATTGTACTGAAGTTGAAGCTGAAGTTGGTGTTATTACAATGTAAATACTTATAACACTGATGTCATAAAATGAAATAGGAATCTAACAACTATATGAGAACACAATTACACATTGCTGTTTATTATGATGTGAAAACACCCAGCAGGGGGTGGAGACTTGACCGCAGTCTGAAGATTATAATTAATTAATTTAAAATGAAGTGGAAAAACTAGAATTTATTTCTGTTGTAAACATAACATTAACATAATTATTTCACTTACAAGTTGACAACAATTTTGCTTGTAAAGTAGCAGCACGTTTCAGTTCGCTGCAGCGTAGTTCATCTTCTGTTTTGAGTCAAACGGATTCGAATGATCATTAGAAAACAACCCGGGCTCCCAAGACATTGGGGTACTGTGTAAAGCTGAACCCCGGGAAATATCTGAGGAGCTGCTGCAGATGTTTACAGCAGGACATGTCATTTAAATGACTGTCGCGTTAATACAAATTGGGGGTTTAAGTATGAAAAACAAAAAAGAAAGCACACACGTACCGGAGACAAGGACCCAGGAGTGTATAGGGTCTGCATTGACGTCACTTCCCCACTGGAACACGCCCCCTTACTCTCACTGAGTGGCAAAACATCAGCAAAAATGTCTGCAACTAGTGGGGGAAACTGTGGAAAAGACGGGATAACAGCCGATTATGGGCTTAAATCAAAGCAGTTGGACTTGACAGTTACCCGTACAGTTAGCAAGAACCAGTGGTCCATGGACATTAATATTTGGTACAGTTACCAAGAACCAGTGGTCCATGGACATTAATATTTGGTACAGTTACCAAGAACCAGTGGTCCATGGACATTAATATTTGGTACAGTTACCAAGAACCAGTGGTCCATGGACATTAATATTTGGTACAGTTACCCCAAGAACCAGTGGTCCATGGACATTAATATTTGGTACAGTTACCAAGAACCAGTGGTCCATGGACATTAATATTTGGTACAGTTACCAAGAACCAGTGGTCCATGGACATTAATATTTGGTACAGTTACCCCAAGAACCAGTGGTCCATGGACATTAATATTTGGTACAGTTACCAAGAACCAGTGGTCCATTGACATTAATATTTGGTACAGTTACCAAGAACCAGTGGTCCATGGACATTAATATTTGGTACAGTTACCAAGAACCAGTGGTCCATGGACATTAATATTTGGTACAGTTACCTAGAACCAGTGGTCCATGGACATTAATATTTGGTACAGTTACCAAGAACCAGTGGTCCATGGACATTAATATTTGGCCACCAATCCAGTTTCCTGATATTTCTATGTACTTAATTTCTACGCGGGGGAAATACCCGAAGCAAAGCTTGAAGGCTTACAAAAGTCTTGACGCTTGGTCCGACTTCAAGGCAGGATTTGTTGTAGAAATTAAAGTGATGAGGACACCGAACTTTATGATTTGACCGTTTAACGTTAGCTACCCAAAAATCCAACATTACCTGATACAAAATGGGAACCACAAATCCACGTTCTGACACTCAGGGCGTAACCCGCTGTGAAGTCGCATCTGTGACATCACGCACATTCCCTCTAAAACAAAGGGCCACATACAGGAGACCAGGAAATAGAAGTACAAGATTATAACTCCCATGGTTCAACAGCTTTTAGGCATTTATGTCCTGATTCATAAACCCCTGAATTAAAGAATGGGGTACTAACTTTTGGTCATGACTTCCATGGGCTCAGGAGACACGGTTGGGAACAATCATGGGAGGTAACAAGTGGAATGCAAGGAGGGAAGGTCAAAACCTTTCAAAATAAAACAGACAGAAGGCATCAGGGAAAATGCAAAAACAAACTAGGAAATTTGAAAACGAGACAAAATCTATGACATGAACCCTTGCTGCCTTGTTGTCACAGTCTTTGATATTATTTCCTGGCTTTTTGTGGAGATCGATTTATTTTTGAGTTGAATTTTGGGACGTCACAGTGAACATATCATATTTATCTGATCTGTTTTGTTTATATTTTTATCTCCTCATAATTTGCTCCTTTTTTAATTGTTAAAGTGAGTCATTCGTTTAGGTGGGGGTTTTTTTTCCTGTAGCTGTAAGAAGGACGAATGTTGTGTAACCAAAATGAAGCAATCAAAGCTCCAAAAAGGGAAATTTAAGGCTGAAGAAACAGTATTCATAGCTCGCTGATTGAAAGCAAACTGATTGTTTACTTATAGATACACTTTAAACGTGATTACAGCATGAGTCCTGTTCCGAGACGTGTTCTCAGCAGAGACCAACAAGGAGCTGTACACAGCATGAGATTCATCCACAGGCCAGCACGCAGCTCCTGGAGCTCCGGCCTGCAAACATGCACAAAAGAGAAAAAAGAGCCTTTAATTGGGACGTACTACTCAGAGACACACAGCACTTCCTGCCATTGGGAGGCACTCGTTCATTCAGCACAGTTGACAACTGATTTCACTTTTAATATGGTTTTATTGAACCAGAAGTATTTAATTTAGATTCATATTTGCACTCTTGTTGCGCTCATTGATGGTGTGGTGACAATTTCCTTGATTTTAATATGTTCTAAATTTAAAATAAAGAATCATAGAGTTGAGGAAGTTTAACTAAATGCATTAGCCACAAACCACGGTGGTCTTACCGGCACTGCAAAAAACTCATTTCTAATAAAGAAGAACAAGGCAAGGCAAATTTATTCATAAAGCACATGGACTCAATGTGCTCAAATACATAAACAAACAAACAAACAAACAAACAAAATTACAAGTTTACAATAACAGAAAACAGACAAAAAAGTATAACAAGATAAAAAGAACAATAACAACCATAATTCCATTTTAACAAAAGTGCGATCACCCAGCCAACCATGTACAAGAAAAACTTATTTCAAGAAAATTCAATTTAAGACTTTTCTTTGCCAGTTTTAAGAATTCAAGTCCAAAAAAAGGTTCTTTTAATATGAACAAAGACATTTTTGCTTAAAAGAAGATAACTTCATGCTGATTTCTGGAGTTGCTGTTTTGCAGTCTGTGTTTGCCCATGTTGAATGGGATTGGTCTGTATTTTATGTGTGGCCCAGGTAGATTATTTACATGCATTTTACAAGTTTTAGTTTAGTTTAGTTTATTGTTTTGCACATTTTTAAAAAATATACAGGAAATATCAAATATAAATACTATAGGTGCAGGAAGAGGCAAAAAAACCCAATGGGCTTATTTGAAGCCTCCGCCGAAGTTATTAAAATTTCATGTGTTATAAAGAACACAAGATTAAAGCAGCACAATGTAACTTTCAGCTTTTGTTGAGTTTGGCGGCTCCTTTGGACAAAAGCGGTAGTGCTTTACCAGAAAGAACACTACCATGAGCACCAGCGCGTATTGCCGGAAAACTCCTGTCCCCGTCACGTGCATTTGTTTTGATAGTGAATGAAGACGGGACGGACTTTCAAAACTACTTTTCTGTTTCACCAAGTGAACAGACGGAACGCAAAAAAAAAGATGTTAAACTGCTGGAAAGGAACTGGAATTTACCGGGATACCTTAAACAAGGAAGCCAGGGAGCGGTATATGGAGAAAATAATGATTATTAACGGTTTGGGTTCATATGAAATCCCTATCAAAGAGTGGAGCTCCGATGAGGATTTACTGCCGCAGTTCTGCACAACCACCGTCTCCGGCTACCTTGTTTAGGAGTATTTGGCAGCTGCTTTGGTAAATGTTTGACTCGCCATGTGTTTCAATAAATTTGTATAATAGTACAACATACAGTACATGTTTTGTATTACTCTTACTTCTCTTTTCTTTTTTTTGACTGCTATATTATGTTGAAGAGGCTCCGAGGCGTGAGCAATATTTTTGTTTTCCTTGTGAGATTATTTTTTTCCTCTGCAGCTACAAATAAGAGTTAATATTTTTTCCTCAACAAATTAGTTTTATCTGCAGATTGGGGTTAATCGCACTGCAGAGAGCTGGCCAGCAACTGCGTTTAGCTGGAGAAGTGGGGAATAAAACCCGTGTTTTGATCCGACCCGGTCTGTGTGAGTGTTTGTGGTTTACTGTGGAAGGTTATGTTTGGTCGTTACAGCCGCGATCCAAGCAAGCCGACGACTCTTTGTTATCTCAGATACTTGGTCTCCGTGGTTCTGCCTCCAGGCAGGAAACTGGTGAAAAGTTAAACCATTAGCGATCTTTTCCCCACGTCTGTTGTGTGGAGCTGCCACAACACAGCAACGGGTTACCAGCTTCTGCGGAGCTCTGCGCTCCACGCCCCGCCCAGCTTTGGTCTGGACTACGAATCGGGAAGGAGGGGGAAGTGACGTATGCCGTAAAGCAGTCAAAGCCGTAAAAATGTGTAGTTTTTTAGTGTGGCAGGGTTCCTACCATGCTCCTCAAAGTTACATAGTGCCAGTGAAGGAGATACAGACCCCTCAGACCATGACAGAGGTTCATTAAACCTGTTGGAAGTTGATGTACCATCACAATGATGATGATGAAATATTAGATTAAGGTGGAAAAGTTACATAGTGCTGCTTTAACATACAAAAAGTATAACTACACAAAAGTGATGGCAAACTAATAATGCAATATTTAAATAATAAAGAATCAAGACAAAAAAATAAGCGTGTGTGAGTGTGCATGGGATATTGTTTTTACAACTTATATTACTTATATTGACTCCTGAGCAAATAAGACGGTACATGTCACTATGAGTGAAACACAAAAAAAAAATAAAACAAAAAGAACATGGATACATGTACAACAATACATTGGGAAAACAGTTACAAAACAGCAGTCAAGTGGTCCTTCAAACTTCTTTTGTTACATTTCAAAGAGGAAGAGCTCTTTGCCCCATTCTTAGCCCATCCATCCATCCATCGTCCCTCGCTTTAACCGTTCCCGGGTCGCGGGGGCAGCAGCCTCATCAGAGATGCCCAGACTTCCTTCACCCCAGACTCTTCCTCCAGCTCCTCCGGGGGGAGTCCGAGGCGTTCCCAGGCCAGCCGAGAGACATAGTCTCTCCAGCGTGTCCTGGGTCTTCCCCGGGGTCTCCTCCTGATGGGACATGCCTGGAACACCTCCCTAGGGAGGCGTCCAGGAGGATCCGGTACAGATGCCCAAGCCACTTCAGCAGACTCCTCTCAATGTGAAGGAGCAGCGGCTCGACTCTGAAACTCATCTCGGCCGCTTGTATCCGTGATCTTGTCCTTTCGGTCACTACCCAAAGTTCATGACCATAGGTGAGGGTAGGTGCGTAGATTGACCGGTAAATCGAGAGCTTCGCCTTTCGACTCAGCTCCCTCTTCACCACGATGGTCCGGTACATCGTCCGCATAACTACGGACGCTGCACCGATCCGTCAATCTCCCGCTCCATCGTTCCCTCACTCGTGAACAAGATCCCGAGATACTTGAACTCCTCCACCTGAGGCAGGACTTCTCCACCCACCCGGAGAAGGCACGCCACCCTTTCCCGGTGGAGAACCATGGCCTCAGTCTTGGAGGTGCTGATTCTCATCCCTGCCGCGTCGCACTCGGCCGCAAACCGCCCCAGCACATGCTGAAGGTCCTGGCCAGATGAAGCCAACAGGACAACATCATCTGCAAAAAGCAGTCACTGGTCCTCTTCAAAATTATGAACAGGACCGGTGACAAAGGGCAGCCCTGCCGGAGTCCAACATGCACCGGGAACAACTCTGACTTACTGCCGGCAATGCGAACCAGACTCCTGATCCAATCATATAGAGACCGGACAGCCCTTAACAGAGGGCCCCGGACTCCATACTCACTCAGCACCCCACACAGAATGGCACAAGGGACACGGTCAAATGCCTTCTCCAGATCCACAAAGCACATGTAGACTGGTTGGGCAAATTCCCATGAACCCTCGAGCACCCTGTGGAGGGTATAGAGCTGGTCCAGTGTTCCACGACCGGGACGAAAACCGCATTGTTCCTCCTGAATCCGAGGTTCAACTATTCTTAGCCCATTTAACCTGAGTTCATCTTTTTTGTTTCTTGATCAACAGAAGTACAAACCTCCAGAGCGAGGTGAAGCAGCTGCCTCTGATTCAGCTTCCCAGCTGCAGCGCAGGGATGCAAGGAGCGGTGCAGATGCGTGTGAAGAACCCTCAGACCTCGGCAGACCGCCTCAGTCAGTCCAAATCCATGGTGCTGCAGGATTCGGACCTCCCGCCCAGGCCTGTAGGTAGACCTGTAGGTCAAACCAGCATCCTAAACTGCCACAGAGCAGGTTTCACTCACATTCTCTCCTTCAGCTCTCCCGACATCGCAGGAATCAGTCCCAGCACATGTCAGGAGCAGCAGGAATTGAGCCACTGGTGAGTGAAACAACCTTTGGGATCCATTTTTAAGAAACCTAATCTGTTATTTTATTGTTTAAGTGGTGACGTCAAAAATGTTTTACTTAAAATCTAAAATATTTGCAGTCTTTGTTAATCATTCTCAGGAATCTGAAGACCTGAAATGTCTGTTTGGTCGTTTGGATATTTCTGCTTAGGGTGCTTTCACTCCTGTCCCGTTTGGAGCTGTTGTTCCGAAACAGGGAGCGTTTCCCCCTAAAGATCAGTTGGTTTGGAACATGTGAACACAGCAATCGCGCCCGGATGCGGGACAAAACAAGCGAGCTGAGATCTCCTAGGAGAGGTGGTCTCGGCTCGCTTCCATTCCAGACCTGGAGCGGTTCATTTGCAGTGAGAACAGAATCCACACAGAAACCGACACAACTCCATTCATAACTGTGGTTCGATGCTCCATAGTTGTTGTTTTTCCCGGGGTACGGAAGAGGAAACTCCTTCCGCGTTCATTTCTGACCAATGAGAGAACAGTAGGTTCATGGCATTTGTTAACAGCTTTGAACCGCTACAGACGGTTGCCTTGTGAACACAAACGCCACAAACGAAACAACTGTATCAATATAGTCCCTGAATCGGAACAAAACAAACGGGCCACAGGTCTGAAAGCACCTCAGAAACAGTGGCAACCATGTTTGTTCAGCTCTAGTTCACGGTGGCTGGGTGGATATTTCTGAGGACAGACCAACGTAGCCAGTAGCAGCTTTCTGGATCTGTTTGCAGGTGGAGCTAAAAGGAGAACATCTCAATGTGGCCAAAATCTCAGAAGGCGGCAAGAAGCAGAGGAAGAACTGGTCTTCAGTGTGGACCGTGCTGACGACAGACCAACTGCTGCTCTACAAGGACAAACAAGAAACGGCTTTTGTATGAAAACAAATATTTTCCTTTCAGTTCTACAGTAAAACCAATTTCAACACAGAGTAAAATAATGTACAGATAGAAAAGTACAAACAGCCCATTGCATCATGGGAGCTCTCCGGGAGTTAAGGCCTACGGCAGCACTGCAGGACTGATACGGGGCATCTGAGCCAGCACTATATATACATTTATAAAAAAAGGACAGTTTGAAGCCTAATTGTAAATCCAGAGAGGGTGTCCTCGCCCCAAACCCTAACTGGGAGCTGGCTCCACAAGAGAGGGACCTGACAACTGAATGCTCTGATTCCTCTGTTCCTTTTGGAAACCATACGTAATCCTGCAGTCTGAGAGCCAAGTGCATGTTGGGGATAATATGTAAGGGATAATACCTGACGAGGTTCCATTAACATGAATATATGGATGACGCAGGGGTGTGAACCGCCCAACGGGAAGTGGAGGACGGTTTGCCTCTGCGAAGTCCATATACATGTATTTATGTTAATGTACACCTTGAAGGGCATTATCCCGCTTATACCACGGTCACTTACCAAAAACATAAATGTTAAATCAGTTATTCATGCTTTAATGTGTTTTCAGTGTAAATCATTAGTTTTATAACAAGCCACAGCTGAGCGGCTGAGCGGACTATTTAATCTCTCGTCAGCTGTTGGAACCTGGTAAGTTACAATTTTTTTTAACAAGCCATAACTCAGTTACCTTGGTAACACCTGAGGGTCTGACTAATACCTGGAACAATCACTACCGTCCCATAAGGTCCTTAATGGACACAGTGTTGATTCTCCAGTAACTAGGACGGACCAGAGATACAACTCAGCAATGGGAGATATTCTAGTCCGCTCAGCTCCGCTCGCCTATTCTCTTTTCTCTCCTCTTCTGCATCCCAGTCATCAAAATTGTTAAATTCACCAAATAAATTAATAGAAATTACAAAATCACTCATGTCACCGTCCTGCGGTAGCCGGCTCTTCTTCTCTGAATCTCCGTTGCCGTGGTTACCACCTGGCAGTTGATCCAGCGCATTGATATTAAAGTTATCAGGCAATTTGACCGAACTTGTTTTCTAGGTGTAGGCTATCACTTATAATGTACACCTGCCAGCCAATCAGAATCCAGTATTCACACAGACCGTGGTATGAGGAACTATAAAGTATGTAAGATATGGAGGAACGAAGCCTTTATAGGCTTTGTATGTGAGAAGATGAATTAAGAATGTTATGCTACATTCAAGATGAAGCCGATAAGTAACCGCAGCTGGGATCTGCTCCTCGTACAAACATAACCCTGGAGGAAAGGCAAAACTGTGATTTCTTTAACAAAAGACCGCTAAAAAAGACTGAGTATCTTTCTAGTCTAAGGACACGTGAAGTCTGAACTCATGACCACCTTGTGTGTGCTTAGAAACCAGGAGGGAAGACAGATGTGGTCCAGCTGTGCGGGGCAGTCATCGCATGGACGTCGGAGAAATCCAGCAGGAAAAATGTGTTCCAGGTAACAATGCTGTCAGTGTTTCCTCTGTGCATCACTTAAGACTGTACGCTCACACAACACTTTCAGTTTCTATTTCAATTTGATGTATATAGCGTCTATACAAAAGAAGTTAAATCTGCCTTCAAACCACTAGAAAATGGTTAAATCTGCATCATCAATACTTTCAACAATTCAATGATATTACATAGCGTCTATTACAACAGAGGTTGTCTCTAGGATCTTTCCAGGGACCAGAACATAAACCCCCGAGCAGTTATTACATAAACAATGGCAGGTAAAAACTCCCCTAGTGGGAGAAAAGCCTTAAGCCAAACAGTGGCAAGAAAAACTCCCCTTTAGGAGGAAGAAACCTGGACCAGGACCTGGATCATAAGGGGGGAGAAACCTGGACCAGGACCTGGATCATAAGGGGGGAAGAAACCTGGACCAGGACCTGGACCATAAGGGGGTAGAAACCTGGACCAGGACCTGGATCATAAGGGGGGAAGAAACCTGGACCAGGACCTGGATCATAAGGAGAAACCTGGACCAGGACCTGGATCATAAGGGGGTAGAAACCTGGACCAGGACCTGGATCATAAGGGGGTAGAAACCTGGACCAGGACCTGGATCATAAGGGGGTAGAAACCTGGACCAGGACCTGGATCATAAGGGGGTAGAAACCTGGACCAGGACCTGGATCATAAGGGGGGAAGAAACCTGGACCAGGACCTGGATCATAAGGGGGTAGAAACCTGGACCAGGACCTGGATCATAAGGGGGGTAGAAACCTGGACCAGGACCTGGATCATAAGGGGGGAAGAAACCTGGACCAGGACCTGGATCATAAGGGCGTAGAAACCTGGACCAGGACCTGGATCATAAGGGGGACCCTCCTGCTGAAGACCAGCTGGGCAGAGCAGGAAAAGAGAAAACAGACAGAGAGAAAGAGAAAACAGACAGAGAGAATGAAGAACAGAGAGGAGAGACACAGACACAATGGCTAACTGGTGCACTACAGGGATGACTATGTAAACAGATGTAGACAGCAGACACTGAGGTGGTGGTGGCGGGGCTGCAAGTCAGGAAGCCAGCAAGCATCTACCAGACATCCCCACAGACAGGTGGAAGCAGCAGTGGGATGATCAGAGGGGGGAGTGCAGGTCAACATGCAGCTCCTGAAGCTCTGGCCTGCAAACATACACAAAAGAGAAAAAAGGGGGCGGGGGGGGGGCAGACCAGCACAACAAACTACAAGAACAACTTCCTCATTAGTTTGAATGAGAAGGTGTGTCCAAACGTTTGGTCTGTACTGTATGTATATCATTTCAAATAGAAGTTGGTTCCATAGTAACGGTTCCTGGTAGCAGGAGACCGTCCTCCAAATCTACATTTAGATACTCTAGGAACTACGAGTAAACCTGCACTCCGAGAACGGAGAGCTCTGCCAGGAACATAAGGCACTATCACGTCTTGCAAATATCGCAGAGCTAAGCCGTTTTGGTCCCCCCCCTTTGATCATCTTTATGCGCAAGTAGTACAATTTTGAATTGGATTCTCAGTTTTATGGGGACCAATGGAGCGACGCTAACACTGGAGAGAAGTGGTCTCTCCTGCTGATTCCTGTCAGTACTCGCTGCTGCATTTTGGATCAGCTGGAGCCTATTCAGCAAATTACTTTGACATCCTGCTAATAACACATTACAGTAATCTAGTCTAGAAGATACAAACGCATGAATTGAGTTTCAAGTCAATGCTCAAGAGTGGTGGTTCTGACACGGCTTTGTCATACTAACATACGAATCAAATGTCTTCATTATACAAATAAGCTGCATACTTTGAAACTGTCCTTCCCACATGTTTCATTGGCTGGCATTAGATGTTTAGCCATAAGCAACGCTCTCTACTTGGAACATGGGACATGTGAGTGTACAGTGGGTCTGAGAGACCTCTGCTGCCAAATGACTGCCAGCTCTTCAGAGGGCCCTGCTTTCATCAGCAGTGTATCTGTTCCAGGTGACAACTAACACAGGAAATGAGTACCTCATCCAGGCGGACAATTACTCCACTGCCAGCAAATGGTATGATGCCATCAGAAAGACTGTTGATGCATCAGTAAGAAACCACACACAAAACGCAACATCAATAAACATCTGGTCTCTGTCAGAGACACAAGTTCAGCAACGGTGACTGATGTAAATGTTGTATGCGATTTGATTTGAACCTTTTTCTTTTCAGACCAGAGACAACAAAGGCTTTCCACTGCAGAGGTCCAACAGCTCAGAGCACCTCCCCCGACACAGCTCCTTACCTGGACATGGCGCCGCCTCCCCAAACACCAAACGACAAAACCCAGCTCACAGACGCTCCATCAGTAAGTCCTCACTAATGGCGCTTCTACACTCGTACCTACTCAGCCCGACTCGACTTGCCTTGCCCTCGTTTCTTTTTAACACCCAGATCAGAAGTAGGAGGTTGGAGTGAAGCTGCTGTGAAGTATTTGATTGTGGGATCTAAATGAAGAAGACAACAACACTAAAGATGTAGAACCTGGAGGAGATGATAGATGTGCTGCTGGGTCTGTGGCTTGTGTTCCATATCCAGTTAAAAAATGAGAATGAGAGAAGCTTCAAGCGGCAACGCTTTTTAATAGTTTTTAGTTTGTACTCGGCGCTGCTGAAAAGTCAGCTGGAGCCGTGAGCAGCTATGAAGTGACAGAGCTCCTGGTAGATCTGGTCGTTCCTTATCTCCGTCTAGATCCCTTTTTAATTCTCTCCTCAGCACCAGGTTTATGAACATCTGCACCTCAGAGTTGGACCATAAAACAGACTTCTGCTGTCGTTGCTGCTGGAATAAAATGAACAAGAATCCGTCAGAGTCTCTTTCTCTGATTTCCTCCTCCTGACTCAGACGTCTGACTCCAACCCCCTGACCAATCGGTGGCCTGTAGTGTGATGATGTCAGATACAGCCGACTCAGCAGCTTAGAACCTCAGCAGAATAGATACAGAAAAAGTATCTACTCGGCACGTTAGACCCCTAGTGGAGAAGAACCAAACCGAGGCAAGCCGGGCTGAGTAGGTACTGGTGGAAAAGCGCCATAAGTCAAGCAGATTTAAAATGGAAGTGAAACATTGTTTTAATGCTTTTTAATGCTTTTGATGTGGATATGGTTAAACCTGAGATGCATGTATTTTAGTTGGAAAATGATGTTGTATGTCGTATTTTCACCACAAAGAGCCATCTTTGAAGAAGCTCAAATGTGACATCACTGGCATGGTTGCTGGCGGTTTCACTCTGTTCTTCGTTGAGGAGGATGTTGATTGCTGTTTTTAATGCCAGTACAGATGAACGGGAACAGTGAACGTAGAGGGGAAAAAGGAGGGGGCTCTTTTTGTATTGCCTGAGGATGCTAAAATGAGTTTTATAAAAAATTAAGACCTGGAGTGAAGCTGAAGGCCACTTTACACAGACGCTGTTTGAGAAAACAGTTCACTAACTAAGCTGGTAACTGGTCTGATGTATCTACAGATGGGAGGAAACAACTGTGTTACATCATCTTTCATTTGTTTTAACAGATATGTTCAGCAGCTCCAAGCTAAAGCACAGCGCATCAGACAGTGCTGACAAGAACGGAGTGAAGAATAGGCTGAAGAAGTTCATGGTCAGACGTCCGTCCATGAAGACGCTCCAGGAGAAGGGCATCATCAAAGGTTCCCTACTTCCTAAACTGTTTATTATAAAGATTTTCAGTTTTTATCCGGATGCTGTACTGTTCCGCTCACTGGCAGCTTAGAGAGGTTTGAAAGAGCCAACACATAGTTAGAACTCAGGGGGCCTGGGCACTAGGCCGGGCAGACCTGCGAGACAGTTCAGGGGGACTCTCTCGGGGCCAAGCAGACGGTCTTTCACGGGACCGGACGTTCTCAGCACTGGGCAGTTTCTAAGGACGGGGCGGGCAGCCGTTCTCGGGACTGGGCAGACGGCCGTTCTCGGGACCTTGGCTTGGGCTGTGGCATGAGCAGAGTCCTGGGCAGGTGTCTAGGGGCGGCTTTGGGGGACACCAGGTCCTCGGCACTGGCTTCGGGGGACACCGGGTCACGGTATATGTATATTGTATTTTATATATATATATATATATATATATATATATATATATATATATATATATATATATATATATATATATATATATATATATATACACAGTACAGACCAAAAGTTTGGACAGACTGTGTCCGACCTTTTGGTCTGTACTGTATGTATATCATTTCAAATAGAAGTTGGTTCCATAGTAATGGTTCCTGGTAGCAAAAGACCGTCCTCCAAATCTACATTTAGATACTCTAGGAACTACAAGTAAACCTGCACTCTGAGAACGGAGAGCTCTGCCAGGAACATAAGGCACTATCAGGTGTTGCAAATAATGGGGAGCTAGGCCGTTTTGGGCTTTATACGCAAGTAATAACATTTTGAATTGGATTCTGAGTTTTACGGGTAGCCAATGGAGTGACGCTAACACTGGAGAGACGTGGTCTCTCCTGCTGATTCCTGTCAGTACTCGTGCTGCTGCATTTTGGATCAGCTGGAGGATATTCAGAGAATGACCTCGACATCCTGCTAATAACACATTACAGTAATCTAGTCTAGAAGATACAAACACATGAACTAGTTTTTCTGCATCACTCTGGGAGAGGATTTTCCTAATCTTTGTGAAACCTCATGACCATGAACAAACTGGAATCTGTCAGGTTGATGTGATTTAAATCAACCTAGATCTGTGTGTCTGGACTTCTGTCTCAGATCGAGTGTTTGGATGCCACCTACTGACTCTCTGCAAACGGGAGGGAACCACCATTCCAAAGTTTGTTCAGATGTGCCTGGATGCTGTTGAGAAACGAGGTATGATCTCTACAAACTGATCAATATGTTCTCGACGGGATAGAAGAAAACCGATTAAGTATGCATGGATAGAGACATCTGTAAAAGTCATTGCCTTTAATCATGTTTTTTTATGTGTGTGCAAAAACATAATGGAAAACATCTGATTTTAGTGGTTCTATATACAAGCTTAGATGACCCACAACATACAGAAGGAGGGCAGAGTAAATACATTTGCTGGAATGTCTACTCCTGGTAAGGTTGAGAACGCTCTTGGAATTTTTTCCACTTGTGAATAATCTTTCTTTCTATAGAACATTGAACTCCAAATAGTGTGGGACTGGTTTTATAACCCTTTTCAGACTGATGTATAGCAGCAATCGCTTCTTTAAGGGTATTGCTGATGTCTTTTCCTTTTGGCCCTGTGTTAAAACACAAGAACGCTCCAGGCCTCATGTACAGACCGTGCAGCACACAAAAAAAAAAACTTGTGCACTCTATTTTCTACGACGTAGTATTAGGGCCAAACTAAGACAAAAAAAAGGGAAATTACAAGAATAAAGTCATAATATTATGAGAATAAAGTCGTAATATTAAGAGAACTCTAACAGGAAGAGCGCATACGTCTTTTGTGGAAGAGATGCTGTCTGGTATAGTATAGTATAGTACAGTATAGTATAGTATAGTATAGTATAGTATAGTATAGTATAGTAAAGTATAGTATATATTTCCTCTTCCACAAAAGATGCTTCTTCCAAGTCTGTGTGGTTCCTTCTTCAAAATAGACGCAGTTGTTTGCACAATCGTTTTAAAGTCCTTATACTGATAATAATTCGATGCTGATGTGCCAAAAGATAAAGTATTTCCTTATTTGTGAAACCGATACCAAAATATAACTTCACAAGATGTTCAATATTCCTCAGTTTAACACAGGGAGAAGAAGCTCTTCCTGTTAGAGTTCTCATAAATTACGAATTTATTCTCGTAATATTACGACTTTACTCTCGTAATATTACGACTTTACTCTCGTAATATTACGACTTTATTCTTGTAATATTACAACTTTATTCTCAGAATATAATGACTTTATTCTCAGAATATTATGACTTTATTCTTGTAAATTTCATTTTTTTTTTGTCTTAGTTTGGCCCTAATACTCCATCGTAATTTTCCACACTCATGGTTGGATGTTGAAATATGAAGTTTGCGTGGGTTTGTGGGTATCGCGACCTGGTGTGAAAATGTACATACCACCACACGAATGCTGTCGGTTGACAGTACCCAACTATAAAATTCTGACACTTCCTTTTACACACCAACATATGTTCCTCTGGCACCTCCTTAAGTAAAGAGGGATTTGGAAAAAAAAAAATCTTGCGTTTGAAAATTACTGATTTACACACGAACGACGAAAGAACAGCGCACAAAACCTAATTTTACCACATATATTATGCATTAAAGTAATGAGCTCAACCTCTGTTTGTGTTGCGCGGAGATGCGGACACACATCAATGAGTGATCAGTTGTGAGGCGAACAGACGTCCATCACATGTTGACTCTCATTCTCCCTGAGAAGAGAAACGTGTCGGATGATTGTATTCATTAAGAAGTCACAAGAGATTAGATCTTACATTTATTTTATTTTTTATTTTATTTTATTCTTTATTTCATTCATTAAAAGAAAAACAAAACAGTTCAATATAATTACAACAAATCTCTTTCCTTGAATGAAAGGGAACAGAAAGAAGACTAAGCTTATTTTATCTGTCCCTTTTTCCTAAGAAATCAAATTTCAATTAAAGCTGCAAGCAGCGATGAACGGGCCCTCGCACTCACGGCCACAGCCCCCCATAAGCATATCAGAAATGACACCACCCACGACTTCCATATGTCAAACCATTCAAAAGTTATAGCAGAAAAAAGGGACAACCAATCAGAAGAAGGGGCGGGGCTAGTTCAGGCCAATGAAGGTCAAGGACTCCATACAGAATCTGATGACACCACCCACAACTCTCTATGTCAAACCATTCAAAGGTTATAGCAGAAAATCGGGACAACCAATAAGAAGAAGGGGCGGGGCTAATTAAGGCCAACGAAGCTTAAGAACTCATTACAGAGTCCCATGACACCACCCACGACTTCCTATGTCAAACCATTCAAAAGTTATAGCAGAAAAAAGGGACAACCAATCAGAAGAAGGGGCGGGGCTAATTCAGGCCAATGAAGGTCAAGGACTCCATACAGAATCTGATGACACCACCCACGACTCTCTATGTCAAACCATTCAAAAGTTATGACAGAGAAAAGTATTCTAGGGGGCGCTGTTGAGCTGTTAGGCCACGCCCATTAATGCAAACCATGAAATATCAAATTTATCGCCAGGCCTGGCTTGCATGCAAAATTTGGTGCCTTTTGGGGAACTATCAAATATGGACCAACCAGATGAAGGGGGGCTGTGCTTGTTGGCGTCTAGCGTCGCCACGGTAACACTTTTGAAAGATAAAAGTAATGCGTGTAGTCGCAGGATGGAGACGCACATTTTGATGTATAACACACTTGGGGACACATTACGGTTCAGGCTGAATTAACTGCCGAAGGAATGGCATAAATTTCGCCAAAATGACACGATTAATTCAAAATGGCCGACTTCCTGTTCGGTTTCGACCACTTAATGTAATAATAAAAAAAATCTAATTACAAATTACGCAATTTAAAAAAAAAAAAAACTTCCCAAATAAAAGTAATTTAAAAAAAACAAAACCAAAACTACAACAAATTTATAAAATAACACAAAATAGCTGTGGTCAAACACAGATAGTCATATTATTTTTGATTCAAAGAAAAAAAAAATATGGCAATTGTGCTAAAAAGAGAGAGAGAGAAAAAGAAAACCCACCTAACTTAACAATTATCATATTTCTTCATCAAACTGACAAATGACAATGTTTGACAATTATATGCATTTTCTAAAAAAAAATGACTGCATGAAGTTGCTCATAATTCTACAATCTTGGAAGCTTTGGCACATCTGGGAGACAGTGAAGAGTTTCGAGTGATCAGTTCGGTGATCTGCTGTTCCAGGAGGAAGACTGGATCATCATCTGATTTAGGTTACCAAGAAGATCCTTTTAGATCCCTCCAGCTCTAAGCTACCTGAACCTTTTAGTGGGGGCTGACCCTGCTGACAGGTCGGACCTTTTGTCATTTTAGATGTAATCTCTTGTGACTTCTTAATGAATACAATGATCCAACACGTTTCTCTTCTCAGTGAGAATGAGAGTTAACAACAACTGTCATTCCTGAGCAGCGCCACACCTGTGTCATGTCGAAGTGCCAAGAAACGCATCCCCCGGGTCCTTCAAAAATCTACGGAAGAGTATTAGGGCCATGGTGGAGAAAAAATATTTGACTAACTAACTAACTAACTAACTAACTAACTAACTAACTAACATCCTTGGAGTGGAACGTTAAGGGTAGGTTTCTGAAGTTATGAAACTGCATATGAGTGATATGTGTTTCAAATCAATATCGTAAAGCCAATTCTTGTATTCTGAACCTTGTTGTTACCAACCTAACATAATTCAAGTAGTCAACACTCAACATTTCGACTTTATTCATGAAATTTTGACTTTTTTCTCAACATTTCGACTTTTTTCTCGACATTTCAACTTTTTTCTTGAAGTGCATAATGAAAAAAAAATCTTCCTCCTCTAAAATATTATTTTTATTTTTCTCCTGCCTGGCCCTAATACTCAGCTCTTATATGACATTCATGTCTTTTTGTGCTCGTTTTTATTTTGTGCCCATTTGTGCTGAAAAATCAGCCATTAAAGTAATTTTTCCTGACTTTCCGTTCACCTCTGAATTAACGCCGGTGCTGTTTTCAGGTCTAGACGCTGATGGAATCTACAGGGTCAGTGGAAACCTGGCCACCATTCAGAAACTTCGCTTCATGGTTGATGAGGGTCAGTTACTACAAATCTTGCTTGAATGAGTTTGTATGGTGGATGTTGTCAGACAATATCTGACAAAATGTGATTATTGGATTAATTTAAGGGTAGTAAATATCTTTCCTGCCTTCAGCGAAGGCGGACACTTCTCTTCTCCTGTTCCCTCCCTGTCTGCCCTGCTGCTGCTCTCTGTCTGGTGCTGTCTTGTCAATCTATTTGGAGACGCTCTCTGCATACCTTCCAAATTACTTATTCCTTATAAAGTCCTTATTTCAAGAGACGCTACTAAAATGGCACCTGAAAGTGGTGTTGTGCAGCTAAGCTCGGTCTCCAGAGGCTACAGGGCAAACCACAGCTACTTGGGCGGCCTACTGGTACAGGTCACAGCTCTTTATTCTACATCAGAGGTCGGCAAGCCGAGGCTCTAGAGCCATACTCTTTAGCGCCGCCCTAGTGGCTCCCTGGAGCTTTTTCAATAATGTTTAACGTTTTTTTTCCTTTTTTTCTTCTTTTTTTTTCTTTATTTTTTCTTTTTTTCCTTTTTTCTTCTTTTTTTCCCTTCCTTTTTAATCTCGACATTTTGATTTTTTTTCTCGACGTTTCGACTTTTTCTCAAAATTTGACTTTTTTCTCGAGATTTCCACTTTTTTCTCAACATTTGACTTTTTTCTCGACATTTCCACTTTTTTCTCAACATTTCCACTTTTTTCTCGAGATTTCCGCTTTTTTCTCAACATTTCAACTTTTTTCTCAACATTTCAACTTTTTTCTCGAGATTGTACTACAACATTAATCTCAACATTTTGACTTTTTTCTCGACATTTCGACTTTTTTCTCGACATTTCGCTTTTCTCCATTTGTCTTCATTCCAAGGCTTATACAAGACTTCATTTTTTGCGGCTCTAGACATATTTGTTTTTTGTTCAATATGGCTCTTTCAACATTTTGGGTTGCAGACCCCTGATCTACTGTACATGAACCATGTTGAAGTCAAAACAGTGCTAAGTACTACATACTGTAGCAAAAGTGATGACAGCAAGCTATTGAATTCAATTCAATTCAATTTTATTTATATAGCGTCTAATACAACAGAGTTGTCTCTAGACGCTTTCCAGAGACCCATACCCAGATCATGACCCCCGAGCAGTTATTACATAAACAATGGCAGGTAAAAACTCCCCTAGTGGGAGAAAAACCTTAAGCCAAACAGTGGCAAGGAAAAACTCCCCTTTAGGAGGGAAGAAACCTTGAGCAGGACCAGGCTCGTAGGGGGGGACCCTCCTGCCGAGGGCCAGACTGGTGGGTCAGGGACGGCAACAGCACAGCAGGCAGGTGGAAGCAGCAACGGGATGACCAGGGGTGGGGACCGCAGGCCAGCACGCAGCTCCCGAAGCTCCGGCCCAATCATCAGGTCCCAGGTTGGGGTGCAGGGTCGGGGAAGGGTTGAAAAGGGGCAGGGCCAAGGAGAGGAGTCTTGACGGACAAACCTTCTCCCCCGCCTGCCCGGGCTGTTACCCTGCCCCCCTCACTCCCACACTGCAGGTTCCGGTGTCCGGCAAAGGATGCTGCAACATGGACAAAAGAGAGAAAAGGGAGGAGAAGGGGGGGCCAGCACAAGAAACTACAGGAGCGACTCTGACACACTAAAGTTTACACTACCTAGAGATTTACCAACACCAGCTAGAGGTTTACTAAACACTAACTATAGGCTTTACTAAACAGAAATGTTTTAAGTTTAGTTTTAAAGGTGGAGGTGGTGTCAGCCTCCTTAACCCAGATTGGAAGTTGGTTCCATAGTAGTGGTGCCTGATAGCAGAACGCCCGCCCTCCAAATCTACATTTGGATACTCTAGGAACTACGAGTAAACCTGCACTCTGAGAACGGAGAGCTCTGACAGGAACATAAGGCACTATCAGGTCTTGCAAATAATGCGGAGCTAAGCCGTTTTGGGCTTTATACGCAAGTAATAAAATTTTAAATTGGATTCTGAATTTTACGGGTAACCAATGGAGCGACGCTAACACTGGAGAGACGTGGTCTCTCCTGCTGATTCCTGTCAGCACTCGTGCTGCTGCATTCTGGATCAGCTGGAGCCTATTCAGCAAATTACTTGGACATCCTGCTAACAACACATTACAGTAATCTAGTCTAGAAGATACAAACGCATGAACTAGTTTTTCTGCATCACTCTGCGAGAGGATTTTCCTAATCTTTGCAATATTACAGAGATGGAAAAAGGCTATTTTACAGACCTGATTGACATATGGTTTAAACGACAAATCCTGATCGAAAATAACACCAAGGTTTCTCACAGTTGCACTGGAAGCCATCGCAACACCATCTAATCCCTTCCTAAAATGCTCTGGACCAAGAATGATAACCTCTGTTTTATCTGAATTTAGAAGCAAGAAATTTCTGGACATCCAGTCCTTGATGTCCCTAAGACATGCCTGAAGTTTAACTAACGGTTCTGTTTCATCCGGCTTCATAGACAAGTAGAGCTGCGTATCATCAGCATAACAATGAAAGTGTATGCCGTGATTCTGGATTATACTTCCCAATGGCTGCATGTATAAACTGAACAAGATTTGCCCTAGCACTGAACCCTGCGGAACACCATAGCAGACCCTTGACTGTTCTGAAGAAACCTCATGTACATGAACAAACTGGAACCTGTCAGATAGATATGATTTAAACCAACATAGAGCTGTCCCTTTAATCCCAACAACGTGCTCTAACCTGTGCAGCAAAATGCCATGATCTATAGTGTCAAAAGCAGCACTGAGGTCCAGTAGAACCAGTATGGAAACTAATCCCTTATCTGAGGCCATAAGGAGGTCATTCGTGACTCGAACCAGTGCTGTCTCTGTGCTATGATGCATTCTGAACCCTGACTGAAAGACTTCAAACAGATCATTTCTATACAAATAGTCACATAACTGGCTTGAAACTGCCTTTTCCAGAATTTTAGATACAAATGGAAGGTTAGAAATTGGTCTATAATTAGCTAAGGTGTCTGGGTCAAGAGAAGGTTTTTTAAGTAAAGGTTTAATTACTGCGACTTTGAAAACCTGTGGTACATATCCTAAACTTAGGGATAGGTTAATTTGGTCCAGTATTGTCGTACCAATAAGAGAAAAAATATGTTTGAATAGTCGAGTCGGGATGGGGTCTAACATACATGTGGTTGACTTAGCTCTATTAACGAGTGAAGTCAGCTCAGGGAGGTCTATAGGATCAAAACAGTCTAGAGTCAAGTCAGAGCCTAGGGAAGTCGCTAAAGCTGAAGAAACACCTACAACCGGCTGGTTGATTTCTTCTCTAATTCTCGTGATTTTACTGTTGAAGAAGCTCATAAAGTCCTCACTACTGAGAGCTGCAGGAATGCACGGCTCAACAGAGTTGTGACTCTTTGTCAGCCTGGCTACAGTGCTGAACAGAAAACGTGGGTTACTTTTGTTATCCTCTATCAACGTTGAATAATAAGCTGTTCTGGCTTTGCGAATGGCTTTTTTATATACTATTAGAATATCTTTCCATTCACGATAGGAGTCTACAGACTTACAAGAGTACCACTTCCTTTCCATTTTACGCACGTTTTGTTTCAACATGCGGATATCTGAATTATACCAGGGAGTTAAGCTCCTGTGGCTAGAAACCCTCCTTTTCAAAGGAGCAACTTCATCTAAAGCTGAATGCAACAAATCAGCAGTGTTACTAGCAAGGAAATCAACATCTGTAGAGGTAGAACCCAGGTCACTGGCCTCGACTACATCACTATTTCGCACTGTCGCGAGATAAGCAATGGCCTCCCTAAATTTAACAATAACTTCATCAGACAAACATCTGCTAAAATAATACCTCCTATTTTGCACTTCAACATCAACAATATTAAATTCAAACGTTATTAAGCAATGGTCGGATAAAAGGGAGTTTACAGGTGACACCAACAGACCATCAGTTTCAACACCGTAGGTGAGAACGAGATCGAGAGTATGATTAAAACAGTGCGTCGGTTTATTCACTTTTTGTGAGATACCCATTGATTCTAGAAGAGAATCGAAGGCTAATTTAAGATTATCGCTTTCAACATCCATATGAATGTTAAAATCACCCACTATGATGAATTTATCTGTGCTGATCAATAATCCAGAAAGGAAATCTGAAAATTCAGACAAAAACTCTAGATACGCACCAGCAGGGGGCCGGTACACTACCACTAACACAACTGGCTTCTCTGATTTCCAGCTCGGAAATTTCAGACCAAGCGTGAGGCTTTCAAATGTATTATAATTGCACTTAGGTTCAATTTTTGTTTGGAGACCGGAGTTATAAATTGCTGCGACTCCTCCGCCTCGGCCCGTATTTCTAGGAATATGATGATTAAAGTAGCCGGGCGGAGTTGATTCATTCAAACTAACATACTCTTCCTCCTGTAACCATGTTTCTGTTAAGCAGAAAATATCACTCCTGCTCTCTGTAATTATATCATTTACTAACAGAGACTTAGAGCTTAACGATCGTATATTTAGTAGTCCGCATCTAATTTTTCGGTCTGTAATTGGTACCAAATGTACATTGGTTTTAATTTTTACAAGGTTATTTTGGTTAACGCCTCCAAAACGCCGCACCTGGTGAACTTTTGGAGGGCGGGGAACTGCAACCACTTCTATTTTGCTAGGCACCTGGCCAGAGTCGCCAATATCATGTAATCCTACAGTTTTAGAGTCGCTAATTACATAATGCAATCCTACAGTTTAGTATTAGTATTGGCTATGACAATGCCAATCAAAAGACCACACCTTGAATTATGCCTACATGTGTTGCTTTATATCATTTCACTTGATGTGGTACAACAGATTTATCCCCAGAAAGCTTATGGAAGTGAAATCTAGCAAGTGATACCAAAAGGGTTTTTTGAACAGGCTGTACAATGTATTGCTGCTGCAAAGAAGGACATTCTGACCTTCCTGGGACCGTCTGTGTCCTTGTGTCCATAAGCTCATCCATTTTATCTGTCAGTGATGTCATGTTCTTCATGATGATCGAGGGAAGAGTTGGTTAAAACTTTTCTTCTTCTCTCTTTGTTTTGCTTTGTTTTGTCTCTTTGTCCACAACTTGTCTTCTTTGACTTATTGGGGATTTAGATTCTCAGGCTGGGTATTGGTTGGGCTTTGAAAGCTTGATGAGTAGCACAGCACCCAAAAAGGGATCAAATTCTTGGAAGAAATCAGTGTTTTCATGGAAAAACTCCTGGTGTTGGAGGATTCAATGATGCACAACATGACGTAAGAACCCATGTGGAGCTGCTGCAGGTCTAAAGGTGCAGCAACATTTGAGAAGATGGAAAATATCAAGATTGCTTGTCTGTGATCTGGGGATGTAAACTAGTGTACCCATTTTGGGAGAAAGTATTGGAACATGTGAGTAAATGGCTGGGTGTGGCGACACCTGTATCACCAAGACTGTGACTACGTTTACATGCAGTCAAAACTGGGGTTAAGGTCAATATTCCGGTTACTGAAACATTGGGAATAATCTGTTTACATGCGTGAGCCTAAATGACAGAACCTAAAGTCCTATTTGGTGATGTTTTGCCTGCCCCCCTAGAGGAGGAGCTGGACCTGGACCACAGCCAGTGGGAGGACATCCACGTCCTCACCGGAGCCCTCAAGCTGTTCTTCCGTGAGCTGCCCGAGCCGCTGTTCCCCTTCACGTCCTTCCACCCACTAGTGGAGGCTGTCAGTGAGTAAACCCAAATATCTCTGAAGGCCTCGGCCGTTTGGGGTTTCCCCTTTTTCTTAACAAGAACTGTGAACGCCCACAGGTTTAATGTTGTGATTATTCAAATAAGACGTTACCAGCAGGAAACAGCAGCTGTGTGCATGTTTATGTCCCAGTACTCCCCTTAATCAAACGCTGTTGTCTTCTACAGAGATAAAGGAGTCCAAAGTGAAACTTCAGACAGTGAAAAAGCTTATCCAGCAGCTGCCCCCGCCCAACCGTGACACCATGAAGCTGCTGTTCAGCCACCTGCACAGGTACAGAGCACCGCTCCAGACTCCTGTTCAGATGTATCCACTTTAGTCATCCATCTTACATAAAACAATATCTGATTCCATATACATCCTCATATTCTCTTAGAAACACTCAGCAACCATTCGTTTTCGTTCCTTTGATGTTTAAAGAAATTGGCAGTCGTACTTTTAAGTTCAAAGCCCCATCAGATTGGAACAACCTACCCATCAATATAAGAAAACTTAATTCATTACATCTCTTTAAAAAATCACTATTTTCCAACCTCAATAAACCATGTAGTTGCCTCTAGTGGTATTGCCTTCTCATTTAATTTTTATTTATTTATTTTATATATAATGTATCTATTTCTTCATATATTGTATAATAATGATGATGACAATGACTATTTTTAGGGCCCGAGCACTGACAGTGCAAAGGCTCTATTGTATCTGTAGGAAATGTTCTCGTTTTTCTTCAGATGAAATGAGGGCCTTTTTTCCCCCTAAACGTGCCCAAAAGTCACCAAATTTTGCACCAAGCCAGACCTGGTGAAAAATGTGATATTTAATGGTTTGTATTAATGGGCGTGGCCTAATGGCTCAACAGCGCCCCCTAGAAAACTTCGTGCCTCAAGCCCCACGATACGGTTTGACGTACATGCATGAAAATCGGTACACACCTGTATCATGTCGCAACTTAAAGAAAAGTCTCTTGGCGCCATGGCTGAAACCGAACAGGAAGTCGGCCATTTTGAATTAATCGTGTCATTTTGGCGCAATTTATGCCATTCCTTCGGCAGTTAATGCGGCCCGAACCGTAACGTGCACCCAGGTGTGTTATACATCAAAATGTGCGTCTCCATCCTGCGACGATGAGCATTACTTTTCTCAGTCAAAAGCGTTACCGTGGCGACGATAGACACCAAAAAGCGCACCCACCCTTCATCTGATTGGTCCATATTTGATAGTTCCTACTTTCTGCAATAACTTTTGAATGGTTTAATATAAAGAGTCGTGGGTGGTGTCATCCGCTAAATGTCCAGGCCTGAAGAATCTACATCAAATGTACACTGTGTTATACCTGAAAAAGGGTGAGAAATAATCACGAGAGTGATGCCTTTCCCAAACGAGAGCATTTACTCAAGTGAGGAAGTACCGCGATTTCTCCTAGGTATGTGGGCAGAGACACAAGCAATCCATCCCAGAACCGTTCAGATTAAGACTAATTTAGCGTCACAGGTAAAGACTGAAATAAAATACTTTTTAGCTTTTTAACATGTTTTTGCTGTTTTTAAACTGTTTTAACACCTTATGACCTCTTTCTTATGACTGATCTTTTTAATCACATCAGCATTTCTGTGTTTTTTTTAATCTTTTTAACCATTTTTATGATATTACAGACCATGAACTGATTGTCATTATAAACCTGTTAATAAATCATTTGTATTATACTTTTGACTTGACTTTTGACACACTGTTTGTAACTTGTAGCAGATGAGAATATAACACTTTTAACTTGTCACCTCTGCTCACCTTGCCGTGTAGAGTCCTGGCCTTCTCCAAGAAGAACCTGATGTCCACTCAGGGCATGGGCATCGTGTTCGGCCCCACCCTGATGTGGCCGGAGCTGGACACGGGGAACATGGCGTTCAACATGGTGTACCAGAACCAGATTGTGGAGTTTATCCTCATCGAGAGCCGGGAGATCTTCAACATCAGCGGGAAGTAAAACCCAGCGGCTTTCCCACATTTTCTGGCCTGGTTTCCGCCTTAATAATGTCACCTTTTTTCAGGGATTCACAAGACTTTCTCACCTGGGCTCCGCTTTAAAAACCTCCACCTTTTAGTCAGGAGTTTACAAAAGTTTGTGTCCAGGTCACCGCTTTAAAAGCCACCATGTTTATTCAGGATGTTGAAGTCTTACTGACCAGGTCACTTAAATGTCACCTTTCCTCACCAGTTTAGACTTTCTGACAAGAACGACTTGGAAGTCAACTCCTTTATTCAGGTGTTTGACATAAGCTGGGTTTTTCTGCGCTGACGTGTATAAATAAAAGTTTTATGTGACTTAATTTCAAGGATTTGTTGTTTCTTATTAAACAAGTCTGGAGCTGATGTTACTGATCTTCTTTACGAGTCCGTTGCAATCTCAGATGTGGTTGTGCCAGTATCTGTATCAGTATCTGGCCCAGGTCACATCTGTTGGGGTGATTTCCACCAGGTCTTCGGGGCTGCACTGGGGGACATTGTAACAGTCCAGTAGGTGGGACATTGTCTGTACTGCTCCACAACTGTATGTGTCTTCTGTTTGGTAAGTCCATGCTTTCATAATTCAATTCAATTTACATAGCATCTAATACAACAAAAGTTGTCTCCAGACGCTTTCCAGAGATCCAGAACATAAACCCCCCGAGCAATTATTACATAAACAATGGCAGGTAAAAACTCCCCTGGTGGGAGAAAAACCTTAAGCCAAACAGTGGCAAGAAAAACTCCCCTTTAGGAGGAAGAAACCTGGACCAGGACCTGAATCATAAGGGGGGAGAAACCTGCCGAAGGCCAGACTGGGGGTCGGGGACATCAACAGCACAGCAGGCAGGTGGAAGCAGCAGCGGGATGACCAGGGGTGGGGACCGCAGGCAGGTGGAAGCAGCAGCGGGATGACCAGGGGTGGGACTGCAGGCAGGTGGAAGCAGCAACGGGATAACCGGGGGTGGGGACTGCAGGCAGGTGGAAGCAGCAGCGGGATGACCAGGGGTGGGGACCGCAGGCAGGTGGAAGCAGCAGCGGGATGACCAGGGGTGGGACTGCAGGCAGGTGGAAGCAGCAACGGGATAACCGGGGGTGGGGACTGCAGGCAGGTGGAATCAGCAATGGGATGACCGGGGGTGGGGACTGCAGGCCAGAAGCAGCTCCCGAAGCTCCGGCCCAATCAGCAAGTCCCAGGTTAGGTTCAGGGTCGGGGAAAGGTTGAGAAGGGGCAGGGCCAGGGAGAGGAGTCTTGACGGACAAACCTCTCCCCCGCCTGACCGGGCCGTTACCCTGCCCCTCTCACTCCCACGCTGCAGGTTCCGGTGTTCCAGCAGAGGATGCTGCACCATGAACAAAAGAGAAAAAAGAAAAGGGGGGCCAGCACAAGAAACTACAGGAGCGATGGACAAAAACAATAGCTATGAGGTACTTATAATAAATAAAAATGGAAATGGAGAAGAGAGGAAGGGAAGAGGAGAAGAGAAGGGTGAGAGGCACCGCCCAGTGGATCATGTCGGTGCCCCCCTGCAGCATAAGCCTATAGCAGCATATCTACCACGAAGCTATATTTGAGACTAACTATTATAGTCTTGTTCTATAGCTGCAACTATGGAGCTAAGCCGTTTTGGGCTTTATATGCAAGTAATAAAATTTTAAATTGGATTCTGAATTTTACGGGTAACCAATGGAGCGACGCTAACACTGGAGAGACGTGGTCTCTCCTGCTGATTCCTGTCAGTACTCGTGCTGCTGCATTCTGGATCAGCTGGAGCCTATTCAGCAAATTACTTGGACATCCTGCTAACAACACATTACAGTAATCTAGTCTAGAAGATACAAACACATGAACTAGTTTTTCTGCATCACTCTGCGAGAGGATTTTCCTAATTGCTTTGCATCTCCATGTTCAGATACCCCAGCCTGAAGTCACCGGTGGACTGCTGCCATCTGACAAAGCTCTTTTTTATTTTAAGAGGGTTTAAACATTTCCTACAGATAATAGATCTCAAACCTTACGGGTGTGTTTAAACAGGTTTTTTATTAAATGCAGCAGCACATTCAGAACATCAAGAATCTTTGTCCTACTCAGACTCGTGTGGAGGTTGAGTCGAGTCCAGTTACGGTGAAAGATTGGAAGGTGGATTCTGATTGGACAACCCACCTGTCCATCACAGATGGCCAACGCTCTCAGTACCATCAAGTGTGGACTAAAAATGAACCAAACATGAATGATTAAGAGCTGTCCAGAGAAAAAAAACACATGAAGTCCACTCCCAGAGAGCAGTCTGGAGTTTATTAACAGCACACATCTGTCCATCATCTTCATGTTCACAGACGACAAACACGTCAGACCGACACACTGAAACTGCACATCTGAAGATGTTCATCAAACTTTCCACAAGTGATGTTTGTCATTGATTCAAAACGGCGGTCATGTGACTGCACGGCACAACGTCTTTACAACACGTCATGAACACACCGACACAGGCGCGGGAGCGTGAGGCGTTCGGGTGAGTCCAGATGTGCACATAGGAAACATTTACGGACAGCTAAAAACGCTAAAAAGTCCACCTGTAAAGTCAAACACTGAAAAACATCAAAAGCGCCTTTAACAGCTGATTCAGGGACGATTAAAATATTTACAACAAACTGCAACAAACTGAACTTCCAGCTGATCAGTCTTAATGATTGATCAGATACAGCAATCAATGGTGTCAGATCGGTTCCAAATATCAGCCAGTACCCAAAAGCCTAGACATCTGAAATATAACCATTAATGAGTAATAATGAGGTATAATAGGTATAATACTGATATGTAGCATTAGCTTCAGTAAACATAAGCTGAAGTAAACTTTATTACAAATGATAAAAATAAAGTTTTCATCAAAAGAATGGTTGTGAACTCAAAGCTCCTATACCCCAAAATGACATTAAAATAACAGTAATTACTGTAACAGCAAATAAAACCTGAAAATCAACTTAAATGTTTGACACAAACAGTTTTTTTTATATTAAAAGATTGATGAATATGATGATAATTTAACAGGCAAAAGCTTGTTCAGATCCTCTCAGCAGTCTGTCTGCTCACTTTCACCCCTCTAG
Source organism: Cololabis saira (assembly GCF_033807715.1). Classification (NCBI taxonomy): domain Eukaryota; kingdom Metazoa; phylum Chordata; class Actinopteri; order Beloniformes; family Belonidae; genus Cololabis; species Cololabis saira. The sequence continues at coordinate 3,527,342 of NC_084592.1, read as the reverse complement.
ACATTGCTCCAACTCGTTCATAGGTCTAGTTATGGAGCAGATCTACCGTATTTTGACGACCATTAGGCGCATATAAACGTCTTGCTTTTTTTTTTAAATGTGCCGCGTGCCCAATGTATTATTGTAAGGCGGACGTAATTGAGGCCACCATGAGAACGTTAAAGGAGGAAGGGGGGCGCGTGAATCACCCGTGATTTGCGGACGTGTTAGAGACCATCATCATTAGAAACCAGCTGACTTTCAACATCCCGGTGAATCACACGGTGGAGAGGACGGGGACCAGCACGGCGGCGATCTACGCAACAGGGTATGAGAGACTCTATGCGCCCATCTCACAGACAATGTAAAAAAAGAAGTGAAAAATATGAACGCTGTGCTTGCTGTTATTCCGGGAGGTCTGAAAAAGGAACGCCAACCGCTGGACGTCGGTGTGAACCGGCCGTTCAAAGTGAAGGCTGATTTATGGTTCCGCGTTAAATCGACGCAGAGCCTACGCCGTACGGTACGGTGTAGCCTACGGCGTAGGCTCTGCGTTGGTGTAACGCAGAACCATAAATCAGCCTTAAGGCTGCGAGCGGCGTGGGAGAGATGGATGACTGAGGGGGAACACAGTTTCACCAAGAGTGGAAGGCAGCGCCGGGCAAGTTGTGCCACAGTTTGCAGATGGATTGTTGATGCGTGGGCTAACGTGTCTGCTGGGACTATTTTGCAAGCTTTCGCAAAAGCGTGCATTTCCGAGGTGCCGCACGGCACGGAAAGTGACTCTGACAGCGAGGAAATTTGGACTGGCACAGCTGATTTAGCAGAGCTGTTTAATGCAGGATGAGGACTTCGATGGGTTTGATTAATGTAAAAACTAAAATAAAGTACAATCAAACTAAGTTTTGCTCCCGCTCTATTTTTAAATACGCACACTTGTGTGCTTGTGTGTGTTCTGCAGCGCGCGCATGTTGTTGTGCGGCGCGTGTGTGTGTGTTGTGCGGCGCGCTTGTGTGTAGACGGCGCCTTTTCGGTCGGTGCGCCGTGTGTGTGTTTTAAATCCAGAAATGACACACAAAACTGAGGGTGCGCCTTTCCACACGGTGCGCCGAATGGTCGCGAAAATACGGTACTTATCGCTCATGTGCTTTCTGATATTTGTCACTTGCTAAGCTAGCTGTCCCCCCCAAAGAATCCCAGTTCTGCCTGTACACTCAGATTCTGCAGAGGGGGATTCAAGTTTATCCATCCATTACCTGTGCTTTACATCATCTTCTTATATTACATGATCTTCTTCCTGTTACGGGTCAAGGGGGACTGCTTGAGCTAGTCGTAGCTCTCTTCAGGGGAAAGGCAGGGGGAACACACTGAACAGATCCATCAGTCCATCACAAGACCCCACAAAGACAACAAGACACGGCCACTGCTTGGGTCATTTCAGAATGAAACACAAGTCACTGGCAAAAACCCAAGGAAGCACCAGAAAACATCAAACTCCACACAGAGAGAACCCAGCTGATCAGGAACCTCGTCGCTCTGAAGAAATGGATCGATATTGATGGGGGGGTTTGCTGACCGATGATCAACGGCTAAATCTCCCTTTCTTTGTCTCATTTCATGGTCTACTAACCGGTGGCTCACGTACAGAGCTGCAGCTGGGGGTTACTGATGTTAAACTGGAGTAACTCAACAACATGTGTTAGAAGAGACGGTGACTACATTTACATGCAGTCAAAATTGGGGTTAAGGTCAACATTCCGGTTACTGAAACATTGGGAATAATCTGTTTCCATGCGTGAGCAAACAGGGTTATCCCTGTTTACATGGTGATTAATCATTTGGGATATCTGGATCAAACCAGCGACGCACGGAGAACGTCATGACGCAATCACCGTTATTTCTGCTTCTTCTTCCTGCATCCAAATTCAAATTCTCCATGTTTATAAGAACGTCCTGGACTCAAAAGACCAGGATTCCTTGTGAACAGAGCATGCGCAGAAAACACATTTCTGTTCCTCTTGATGGGGATATTCAGTTTGGCGTTTACATGACCCAATATTCGGGTTTTAAAAGGAGTAACCCAGGGGTCATATTCGAATATGAGCAAATTCCGGTTATTCAAAGGGGTTATTGGTGTTTACATGGCCGTGCAAAACCGGGTTATTGCTAATATTCCGGTTAGAAAAGGGTTATTGATGCATGGAAACTTAGTCATTGTGTCACTAGAGACTGGCCACCATAAAGTCAGTCGTCCCTTCAGTTAAACTGTTCATTTGTTATATTTAAATGAATGTAAGTTTTACTGGTTTCACTGTATGTTGCTTTGGGGGAAAACCTGCAAAGTCCTAAGTTATAAACATGTCATCCAGCTTTTTAAATTAGCTTTCAGCTAATCATTAAGGAAGTGCTGCAACAGTTAGTAAACATTTCCATGAGATTTTTATAGTTTTGAATCTTAACATGAACATGTTTGCTTAGAAATGCTTGAAATTGTCAGTCCTCATTCAATCTATGTGGGAGTTGGAGTTGGATACTGGAGCAGTTTACAGCAGTTTTAAGTCTGAGATCGTGGTTCATGTTCACAGACCCCAGGGGGAGTTGAGAGGAGAATAATGGTTGGACAGTAAACAGTATTAATAATAATGATGATAATAATAATAATAATAATAATAATAATAATAATAATAATAATAATAATAATAATAATAATAATAGTAACACAAAAAAGACCAATTCTAGTCATAAATTCTTAGAAATTAATATGAAAGAAATGTAAAAAAAAAAGTTCCCTTTTCTGTGCAAATGGCAGTTAAATCAAGACGGCGTAACACAACCTTTTAAATGTAGATTCTAGTTCAGTAGCTATGTGCAAACGTGCGGATGGTGATGATTTTTCAGTTGAAATCAAATCAAAGCTGATTTGCTCACAGGAGCAGTGAGAATCTGTTAAACCTGGTAACAGCAGACAGAGACTTAGAAAACCTGGGCTTGACCCAGAGCCAGAACCAGAACCAGAACCAGACCAGAGTTCTGACGGAGAACAGATAAGAAAAGATCCGGGCAGCACAGAGAGCACCGGGGGGCTGTGCAGGAGGAAACTCGTAGAAATCAGGTCCTGGTAAAGGCAGAGCGGTGAGAGTGGTCCGGAGCACCACCTAGGAACACAGAAGCAGGTTCAGTAGTAACGCCAACAGTAACACCAACACAACTGGAACTACTTCAACTAAGAAAAGGCACGTATTTCCACTAGTGGGAGTTCCAGGTAGATGTGTTAGGGCCTTCAGGAACCTTTACGGGGTGAAAAACATTCCAGTCACGGGAGAGGCACTCAGATCTACCACGGAGTATTATGGCGCTTTTCCACTAGTATCTGCTCAGCGCGGCTCGGCTCGCCCCGCCTCGTCTCGCCTCTACCCGTTTTGTCCCCGTTTGTCCCCCCCCCCCCCCCAGGGGAGAAGCGGGCAGGTTGGGGTGAAACTGCTGTGACGTACTCGATTGCGCAACCGCTGAGAGTAAAACAGCCCGTCTACATCCCTTTTTTAATTCTCTCCTCAGCCCCCAGGTTTATGAACATCTGCACCTCAGAGTTGGATCACCAAACAGACGTTTGCGCTTTATAATAAAATCGCTGCGAGCCGCGAGTCGTTCTCGTGCTGACTCCCGCTTCCTGATTCAAATGTCTGACGGCCCCGCCCCCCGACCAATCAGTGGCGTGGAGGGTGATGACGGCCCCGCCCCCGACCAATCAGTGGCGTGGAGGGTGATGACGGCCCCGCCCCCGACCAATCAGTGGCGTGGAGGGTGATGACGGCCCCGCCCCCGACCAATCAGTGGCGTGGAGGGTGATGACGGCCCCGCCCCCGTCCAATCAGTGGCACGGAGGGTGGTGACGGCCCCGCCCCCGACCAATCAGAGGTGTGGAGGGTGGTGACGGCCCCGCCCCCGACCAATCAGAGGTGTGGAGGGTGGTGACGTCCCCGCCCCCCGACCAATCAGTGGCGTGGAGGGTGGTGACAACGTTGGCCCGCAGTGGAAAAGCGCAAGACGGGGGCGTGGCGGGTAGAAGCGAGCTGAGGTGGTACTAGTGGAAAAGCGCCATTAGGGCCAAACTAAGACAAAAAAAAGGAAATTACAAGAATAAAGTCATAATAATATGAGAATAAAGTCGTAATATTACTAGAATAAAGTGGTAATTTATGAGAACTCTAACAGGAGGAGCTTCTTCTCCCTGTGTTAAAATGAGTATTGAGTATCTTGTGAAGTTATATTTTGGTATCGGTTTCACAAATAAGGAAATACTTAATCTTTTGCCACATCAGTTCAATTCAATTCAATTCAATTTTATTTATATAGCATCTAATACAACAGAGTTGTCTCTAGACGCTTTCCAGAGACCCAGAACATGACCCCCGAGCAGTTATTACATAAACAATGGCAGGTAAAAACTCCCCTAGTGGGAGAAAAACCTTAAGCCAAACAGTGGCAAGAAAAACTCCCCTTTAGGAGGGAAGAAACCTGGACCAGGACCTGGATCATAAGGGGGGACCCCCAGCATGGAATTATTATCAGAAACATGCATGCAAACAGAAACATGTGGGTCAGAATTACCAAACAGATCCAGGACAGCAAATCGGTTTTATTTAACACATTCCGTTTCTATTTTTTTCATTTTCTGTGTTTTTCAGTTTTAAATTTTTGAGAATAAGGTTTTTAGCATTTCATGCTAATTTAACCCCAAGAAAGTATATAAAGCAATTATAACTGAATTATAACTTTAATGTTTTCATACTTTTAAACATATTTAAAGGCAAAAACATGGCAGTAGTTATTCTGGTGTCCAACAAAACATTCCTTTTTAGGGCATAAATAAAAACATACCAAAAGTTATTTGTATGAAATAAATAACTAAGAAATAAATAACTCAAATATTCCTTTCAATATCCATTTTTTAAGTGCAAAAAAAGAAAGAAATTGCAACAGCACATGAGTGAATTAAATTATGTCACTACTGGGATTAAAGTTGTGAAAATGTAATGAAATTTTTTTTTTTTTTTAAATCGATATTTAGACATACAAATCGATTTTTAGGAATTAATATGAGAATTGATTTAGAATCGGAAAATTGATTTTTTTCAACACAGGTAGTAGTTTAAATGTCAGCCCACTGCTCCTTGTCTAACTAGTGATGGGTTAAAAGCAAGGGATACATTTCAGTGTGTGTTTCTATGTGTACTGACAAATAAAGAAATAAAAAAAACATGTTGTTGATCTGATGTTGTCCTCTTCCGATACAGAGTTCCACTACAGTCAGAGGATTAACAGAGGAGCTAGTAACTTTAGACCATAACTGTATGTCTGAAAGAACGGTTCCGGATGAAGAGATGAGCGTATCGGAGGAAGCAGCTGACGGATGAGCAGGAAGAAGAAGAGGAAGTGTGAAGAAAGGCCAAGAAGGCTGGTGTTTGGGAGGAGTCATGAGCAGATGGAGGAAGTGCAGACGGACCTCTCTGCATATAAAAGGTGGTCGTGAGCAGCAGAAGCAGCTGCCGCTCCCCTTCTGTAGCTCTGCAAGAGCCTGCCTGCACGGAGCCCTCTGATTGGTCAGATGTCGGGTGCTGTCAATCACTGCGTGGTCAGATTAGAAGTCTCTTTCTAATCCGTCTCATGGTAGTGCACATGCACAACAAGTGACTCCTGACACTAAGATGTGTTCTAGAGCAGTGGTTCTCAAATGGGGGTACGTGTACCCCTGGGGGTACGTGAAGGCACTACAGGGGGTACGTGAGATTTTAAAATGACATGTATTTAAAAAGTAGCATCCATGCAAAAATCCATTAAAAATAAATATTTTGGTTTCCGGTCATGGCGCTGAGGTGAGCGGACGTGTTGAACAGGTGCTCCCAGAACGGTCTGCTAAATCTCCTGTATTAGAGCTATTTCAACCGTATTGAGTTTTAAAATAAAGGATGACCAGGGGAAAGACGCGGAAAGATAACAGCAAACCGACCCAGACACAAGACGAAAGTGAGTTAAACCTGACGGGAAAAGTCAACGACAACGCGACTGACGAGCACATGGCGATGGAGGGCCTGGCAGCCAGCATCGGGGCTATTCACAGTGATATCTTAGCCATCCGAGCGGAGGTGAAAGAGCAACTAAGCTGCCTTCGAGTTGACCTCTCAGGTGATGTGAAGAGAGATTTAGCTAGTTTCAGGGATGATGTCAATGAAAAACTGAATGAGATTGTGGCCGACGTGAAGGAGACGAGAGATAAAGCGGAGGATGCGCTGCAGCGTGTATCCGACATGGAGGAATGGACCGCCGCGGTGAAAGAGGTGCTGTCGGAGTCTCTGAGTAATCAGGACCAAATTCAAGCCAAGCTGACCGATATGGAGGCACGCTCACGGAGAAATAATATCCGTGTGTACGGGATTCCGGAGGACACGGAGGGAAGTAGCCTGCAGGAGTTTATGGAAAGTTTTATTAAGGCTGAATTGTCGCTTCAGGACACTGAACTTGGCATACAGCGCTGTCACCGCGCACTGGGAGCTAAACCACCGCAAAATGTCAACCCTCGCTCCGTGGTGATTTACTTTTTGGAGTATAAAACCAAAGAGCTGATACTTCACTCTGCGTGGAAAAAGGGGGAGATACGCCTCGGTCAACAGAGGATCTACTTTGATCAGGACTATCCGGCTGAGACCCAAAAGAAGAGGAAAGCGTATGCTCCCATCAGAAAGCTTTTAAAGGAAAAAGGTCTCCGCTTTCATACCCCGCCGCCAGCAAAGCTCAGAGTGTTTTTCGACGGTGGTCCCGTTACATATAACAGCGCGGCGGAGGCCATACAGGACCTGAGGAAAAGAGGGCTTGCACCGGACGACAACAGCAGCGAAGGGCCCTCCACGTCCACGGCGGCTCCGATGAAAAGGCTGGAAAAATCTTCCTGGCAGACGGTGGTGGCCAAGCGGCGGAACCCGGGCACGCACGGAGAGAGAGCGCGGAAAATACTCAGTGGATTTCGCCGCAACTCCGGGGACGCATCCTCCACGCAGTGATGAACATCACCCAAATATCTGTTTGACATCCCTGCGGTAAGACCGATCAGCACAGTGAACTAAAACGGCATCAGAGCGAAGAAATAATTGACATTATTTAAAAATGGGACACTGTGTTAGGTTAGTCTTTTTACTTTTATTTCCATAACTCCTGACTCTGTCAGCATGAGTGTCACGATGGTTTGCTATTAATAGACTAATACACCAGACCGCGGATCTGGGAGCCGGTTCAACTTAGTCCAGACGTGCACTGAATTAATACTCTTAACTGAGTTATGTCAGACTGCACTGGAGAGACCCTTCTTTTTCTGGAGGCCTCCCTCTCCAAACGAACCCCTGTCTTAATGGGTTTTTTTGTTATGGAAGCCCCTTTCTTTGTTTCTTTATTTTTTTCTTTAATTTTCTATATCTGTGTATTTCCAATTTTCAAGTTCTCTGTTACTGTTCTTATGCAAGTTCGAAGGTTAAGGTCACCTTGGGGGTTTATGGTGGAGGAAATAAATTTTCGTTTAAAGATATATGTCTCAACAGGAATATAGATTCATAACACTCAATGTTCATGGGTTGCAGAGTCCAATTAAAAGAGGAAAGATTATCGCCAAAATGAAGAGAGAACAGCAGCACATAATATTCTGGCAAGAAACTCACTTGGTAAAAACAGACCATGAGAAATTAAAAAAAATGGGTTTTAAAAACACATTTTACTCTTCATATGCAAGTGGATCAGCAAGAGGAGTTGCAATACTCATAGCAAATAAAGTAGGATTCCAGCTTTCCAAACAGATCACAGACAAAGAAGGGCGATTTGTCTTGGTGAGGGGAACATTAGACTCAAAGGAGGTAACTCTACTCAACGTTTACAGACCGCCAGGACAAGATAAGAAATTTATCGATAGAATATTTGATCTCATAGCTACAGAAGTTTCTGGTGTCCTGATCTGTGGAGGGGATTGGAATGTACAGTTACATCCCACCCTGGATTCTTCAAACCCATCCAAGAAAATTAACTCTGAGTCACTGTACATTAGGAAAATTATTCAAAGAAATGGCTTGGTCGATGTATGGAGGGATTCTCACCCATCTACTAAGCAGTATACCTTTTACTCCCATCCACATGCAGTTTACTCGCGTATTGATTATTTTTTTATGTTTAGAACAGATAGACATAGAGTCCTAAACTGTAGCATCGGTGTTAGGGATGTATCCGACCACTCTGGAGTATATTTGAAATTAAATTTAGATGTTCAACACAAAAATACAATTTGGAGACTCAATACTACTCTGTTAAATGATAAACAATTTGAGAATTTTATTGTGAAAGAAATTAAGGACTATGCAGAATTAAATAATAATTCAGAGGTGTCCCCAAGTATTTTATGGGACGCTGCAAAAGCAGTACTGCGTGGAAAAATGATCATGTGGGCATCGCGAAAGAAAAAAGAAAAACTTAAACAACTCAATGACCTGATGAGGAGACTAGGGACACTGGAACAGGAGCATATAGAAACTAATGACCCGGCCCTACAAGAACAAATATCGGTTATAAAATCGGAACTAAATAAAAAACTTGATGATAAGATAGAACTCAAGCTGAAGTATGTTAAACAAACATATTATGAAAATGGACCCCGAGCAAAAAAAATATTGGCCTGGAGATTGAGAAAGCAACAGTCTGAAAGATCTATTTCCAGTATTAAAGACCCTGACACTACTCAGATATATCTCAGGCCAGAGGAAATACAAAAAACATTTGAAGGATACTACAAGAAATTATACTCTCACCCAAATTAGCAGAGCCCTCTACAATACAGCTTTTTCTAGACTCTCTAGATTTACCATCCATTGGCATAGAACAAAATAAGCAGATAACCACAGTTATAACACAAAAAGAGGTTAATGAGGCCATTTCAAAATTGAAAACGAGCAAAGCACCAGGGGGCGACGGACTACCGGCAGAGTGGTATAAGACTTTTAGGGACTCTCTAACACCTTTGTTATTAAATTGTTTTAATTATGTGCTTGGGGGGGGTGAGGCTCCACCATCCTGGAAACAAGCCATAATATCGGTAATACCAAAACCAGGAAAAGATAAGACAGAGTGTAGCTCATACAGACCAATTTCTGTTTTAAATACAGATTATAAAATTTTCACTTTGATAATTGTTAGGAGGCTAGAAAATATTATCCCGGACTTAATCAACCCAGATCAGACCGGGTTCACTAAAAATAGACGCACACAGGACAACACGAGGCGGGCATTACATCTTATAGATATCATGAGCAGAAGTAACATGAAGTCCTTGGCTATTAGTTTTGATGCTGAAAAAGCGTTCGATTCCGTAAGATTTGAATTCCTATATTTGACTCTACAGCGATTCGGCTTTAACGACACAATTATAAAATGTATTAAATCCTTATACAATTCACCAGTGGCCCGGATTAAAATAAACGGCAGTCTGTCAAGCACAATCTCTCTAGAATGCGGATGCCGACAAGGCTGTCCTCTGAGTCCTGTTCTATTTGCTTTATTTATTGAACCACTTGCCCAAAAAATCAGAGAAGACCCGGAAATTAGGGGAATTTCAGTTCAGGGAAGAGAATATAAAACATGTCTGTACGCAGATGACATCCTGGTGACTTTGTCTGAACCTGATACAAGTCTGCCTAACCTCATGTCATGTCTCGACCAATATGGTCTCTCTTCAGGATATAAACTAAACATAGAGAAAACTCAGACCCTCTCCTTAAATTATTCACCCCGAACAGACATACATAAAATGTTCAAATTTAAATGGAAAACTAAATCCATGAAATATTTAGGTGTTAATATCACTAAAACCTTAAAAGATGTATACGATGCAAATTATGGTATTATCACAAATAAAATTAAAAGTGATTTGGATAGATGGGCCCCACTGACACTTGACCTGCATAACCGAATAGAAACCATAAAGATGATTATTCTACCTAAACTCTTGTTCCTTTTCCAATCCTTACCTGTGGAGGTTCCAACTAAACAGTTTAATGAATGGAATCGGATAATATCTAGGTTTATATGGCAGAATAAGAAACCAAGGGTCCGCTATAAAACTTTGCACCTGCCAAAAGATGAAGGAGGGTTGTCACTCCCATGTTTGGAGAGCTATTACAAGGCAGCACAACTGCAATACGCCATCTACTGGTGTGATGAGAACTGCGATGCAAAATGGAAGGAACTAGAGCTGAGCCGACTTGATATCCCTCTTCAATCTTTACTAGGTGATAAAAGCCTCAAAAACAAGTACTCAAGCTATTTAAGTGACCTTACAAAAGTTCCCCTTAACATCTGGTTCAAAGAGGTCAGTAATTTGCACTTGGAGAGGAAATCAAGGTTACTAAGGTGGGTCGAACATGACAAGGATTTTAAACCAGCACAAATTGATTTGAGATTTAAGGAAATGACCCGAAAAGGCATCACTTCGTATTGCGTAATCTCATCTGATACAGGTCTGGAAAGTTTTCGACAAATGCAGGAAAAATATGATTTAGACAAGCGGGACTTTTATAGATATTTACAGCTTAGGCATCATTTTGATAAAAATGTCAAAACATCAGGTGATTCTGACACGGACCGTATTAGCACGATTACTGAAGCCTACAAGGGGAAAATCATTAAGAAAGTGGTTTCTAGAATATATTCATGCCTGCAATCCTCCAAAGCAAAGTCAACATTCTATGTTAAATGTATGTGGGAGAAGGAAGCAAAAATAACACTGTCAGAAGGCGAATGGTTGAATATATGTCGAATTAACTCCTCCACTACCAGTTCAGGGCAGTGGAGGGAATTTGCATGGAAGAAGATAATCAGGTATTTCATAACCCCGAGAAGGACATATCTACAAGGTGGCAGAACTGAATCTGGATACTGTTGGAGACAATGCAATAATTCAATGGCTGACCACTGTCATATCTTTTGGTGTTGCCCAGTGATCCAACCTTACTGGCTGGATGTAGCCAGAGAGATAAAATCAATTCTTGGCTTTGGAATTGAGTATAGCTTGAAATCTGTTTATCTGTGTAATTTACCAACTGATCTCAATCCCCAGGATGTACAGTATACCTTTTGAAAATATTGCTTATAGCCAGCAAAAAGTCACTAACAAGGAAGTGGTTTAAGAGGGAGCTGCCGACAGTGAGAGAGTGGATAGCCACTGTGGAGGAAATACGTGAAATGGAATTGCTGACCTTCTCCCTACGACTATGTAGTGATAAGGCCCAGAAATACTGGGGGAAATGGCTAAAGTATATGGGTGAGAGACCGTTATAGAGCAACTACCCCAGTGTTTAATTTGTTTACTTTGTTTAATTTGTATACTATGATGGATGTTTATTGTTACTTAATATCTTGGACTGATCGGAAATCACATCAGCATTGGAAATTTCCTTGTTGATATTATTACCCACGATTGTTTTATCAACTTTGTTCCCCTGACTGTTTTTTACCATATGGATTTTTCTGACAAGACACCATCCCTACTCTGCATATTGGATGGACTTACTGTACACTGGAGGGACTCGCACCCAAGGCTGGCTGCCCTCTCCTCTCACACCCAGGAACTATAGTAACCCTTTATTACCGAGAGCAATATCTGTTTTTTGGTTGTTTTTTTTTTATACACCATAATAACCCCCCTTCGGTGACCTGTATGTTCGGTGCTGTTTGATTTCTGTCATGTTTTTTTTTTCAGCACATAAAATTCTGTATTATAAAACTAAGAAAAATAAAAAGTAAAAAAAAAAATATATATATATATTTCATAAATAATTGAGGAAAATATAAGTCTAACTTCATAAAATGAATTTTATCTTCAGGAGTAGGCTATGCAGTTATGCAGTCGATGTACCGGTCCCTCGTGGTGAAGAGGGAGCTGAGTCGAAAGGCGAAGCGCTCGATTTACCGGTCAATCTACGCCCCTACCCTCACCTATGGTCATGAACTTTGGGTAGTGACCGAAAGGACAAGATCGCGGATACAAGCGGCTGAGATGAGTTTCCTCCGCAGGGCGGCTGGACGCTCCCTTAGAGATGAGTTTCCTCCGCAGGGCGGCTGGACGCTCCCTTAGAGATGAGTTTCCTCCGCAGGGCGGTTGGACGCTCCCTTAGAGAGAGGGTGAGGAGTTCGGTCACCCGGGAGGAGCTCGGAGTCGAGCCGCTGCTCCTCCACATTGAGAGGAGTCAGCTGAGGTGGCTTGGGCATCTGTACCGGATCCTCCTGGACGCCTCCCTAGGGAGGTGTTCCAGGCATGTCCCTCCTCCCTAGGGAGGTGTTCCAGACATGTCCCTCCTCCCTAGGGAGGTGTTCCAGGCATGTCCCTCCTCCCTAGGGAGGAGTTCCAGGCATGTCCCTCCTCCCTAGGGAGGTGTTCCAGGCATGTCCCTCCTCCCTAGGGAGGTGTTCCAGGCATGTCCCTCCTCCCTAGGGAGGTGTTCCAGGCATGTCCCACCTCCCTAGGGAGGTGTTCCAGGCATGTCCCTCCTCCCTAGGGAGGTGTTCCAGGCATGTCCCTCCTCCCTAGGGAGGAGTTCCAGGCATGTCCCTCCTCCCTAGGGAGGTGTTCCAGGCATGTCCCTCCTCCCTAGGGAGGTGTTCCAGGCATGTCCCACCTCCCTAGGGAGGTGTTCCAGGCATGTCCCTCCTCCCTAGGGAGGTGTTCCAGGCATGTCCCTCCTCCCTAGGGAGGTGTTCCAGGCATGTCCCTCCTCCCTAGGGAGGTGTTCCAGGCATGTCCCTCCTCCCTAGGGAGGTGTTCCAGGCATGTCCCTCCTCCCTAGGGAGGTGTTCCAGGCATGTCCCTCCTCCCTAGGGAGGTGTTCCAGGCATGTCCCTGCTCCCTAGGGAGGTGTTCCAGGCATGTCCCTTCTCCCTAGGGAGGAGTTCCAGGCATGTCCCTCCTCCCTAGGGAGGTGTTCCAGGCATGTCCCACTGGGAGGAGACCCCGGGGAAGACCCAGGACACGCTGGAGAGACTATGTCTCTCGGCTGGCCTGGGAACGCCTCAGACTCCCCTCGGAAGAGCTAGAGGAAGAGCTGGAGGAAGAGATGGAGGAAGAGCTGGAGGAAGAGCTGGAGGAAGAGCTGGAGGAAGAGCTGGAGGAAGAGCTGGAGGAAGAGCTGGAGGAAGAGATGGAGGAAGAGCTGGAGGAAGAGCTGGAGGAAGAGCTGGAGGAAGTATCTGGGGTGAAGGAAGTCTGGGCATCCCTGCTGAGGCTGCTGCCCCCGCGACCCGGGAACGGACAAGCGGCGGACGATGGATGGATGGATGGAGGAGTAGGCTATTCAACCTATTATCCTAAAACCGCTGAGTCTCCCCCACACCAGGATGGTTCCACCTAACCTGTCAATCACCTGGCTTCACCTGTCAATCACTTGGACCAACGATGGAGTCGTGGTTGAAACATAGCAGCAATATTTATATGTTTAATAAATCAGTTACTGATGGCACAGTAGGGCTGGGGATCGATTCAAATGTCAAGAATCGATTCGATTCCGATTCTTAAGATTCAGAATCGATTATCAAGATTTAATTAGATCCGATTCGATTCCGATATTGATTTGGGTTACTGTTATTAAAACTGTTTTTTGAGCTGTTGCATGAATTACATGACTGTAGTTCTGCAACATATTAATACTAGTATTATATTGAGATTAAATAGCAAATATTGGCAGCTAATGATGCTGTAAGGACCAATCAGCTCCCAGAATGCTGATAGAACTGCTCTCAGAAACATCGTGGGTCAGAATTACCAAACAGATCCAGGGAGGAAACAGAGACGGATGAAATCTGTTTTATTTTTTCCCACATTCCGTTTTTATTTGTTCCATTTTCGGTCTATTTTGGTTTTTAATTTTTGAGCATTTGTTTTTTAGCATTTTTTGCAAATGTAACCCCAAGACAGTATATAAAGTAATGAAATGTAGACAATTTATGCAATTATAACCTAACACTTGAATACCTTTAAACATATTTAAAGGCAAAGTTATTCTTGTGTCCAACAAAACATTCCTTTTTTGGGGATAAACAAAAAAATAACCAAAAGTTGTAATGTAATGATGAAACAAAAAAATACATAAATAAATAAAAGAAAAAAAGAAAAAAGAACCCCCCCCCCACCCTACCCTCCAAAAAAAAAAAAAAAAAAAAAAAAAAAATCGATCTTTAGACATATGAATCGATTTTTAGGAATTAATGAGAATCAATTTAGAATTTCAACACAGGCCTATGGCACAGTGTTCTGTTTTAGGTCTTATTTTTACAAACAAAGGTGCTTTGCGCTGGAAATCTGGATTTTATTTTTGTCCAAAATCGCCCAGCCCTAACTTATATAGTCCAAGGTAAACAGACAGAGTTTATAAATGTTTGGGACTCATTTATGTCTTTCTTGACCAACGAAATGGATAACACTGAATGAAAAAACAAAACTTACACTGGCGATGTGAATGTACGATCCTGCCTTTTACAGCACTTTACAGCATTAGTTTGTAGTTTATTCTTTAATTTTTTTTTTTCTTTTTTACTGTCTGTGTGTTTGTGTGATTGTTTGAGGGGATATATATGTATATATATGTGGAAAAAGTTTGTAAATTTGACATAAGTTTTGATATGCTTGTTGAACTTCAATAAAAATATTGTTAAAAAAAAAAGTAGTAGTAGAAGTCTCTGTGGTCTCTGCAGCGGGGACTCACCTGCAGCTTACTTGCAGGCTCTCTGTTGGGGAGGTTGTTGCCGTGGTGACTGTGGCTGTTGGGGAGGTTGTTGCCGTGGTAACTGTGGCTGTTGGGGAGCTTGTTGCCGGAGGGGACGGTGGCGTGGACTGATCCCCGCTCCCCCTCCTCTGATGGTGGGTTTCAGGGATGGAGCAGAGGAGAGCTGCTGGTGGTGCTGGTGTCCAGCCCGGATCGGCTTTGCTGCACAGACACAGGGATCACGCTAATGTGACTGTTGTGTTCAGGGCCATGAATGAGTGGATTTCATTTCCCAAACACATCACACAAGCAAACAGCATAAGAACATTCAAATTATTAGTTAAGGAACATCTTTTGAATCATTATAAGTAACAATTATAGAACATTGAAATAGAGATCACTGAAACAGCAGCTGCTGAGACTGATTGTCTGACATGCTGGAAATGGAAACATAGTTGGTTATGACTGTTGTTGAATGTATTTTTTTTCCTTTTTTTCTGTATTAGATCAGTTGTGAAGTTCTAGGCTACAAATTAAATGAAATTGTGGACTGCTTTTCAGACTTTGACGACCTCAGATGAATCTTAACTGTGCAGCGTTTTTGTTTGGTGTTTTGTTCTCATTTCGCTGTCTTCATTTTTTGGAATGTCTCTGCTTTTTTTAATTTGATATTCTCTTTATCTAGTGGAAATGTATTCTGTTTGTTTTTACGATGTTATGTTTAGTACTGTATTATTTTAGAATGTTGGCGGACCCCAGGAAGAACAGCTGCAGTCATGCTGTAGCTAATGGGGATCCTAATTAAACAATTAAACGCAGGTCTGCGATCTAACTGACCACAAAGCAGCGTGAGTACCATGTGGGTGTTGCTGTAATAGCTGGGAGGCAATTCATGGAAATCGTGCACTTGGTGACAAGTTTTTGATATTTGGCATGGTGTTAGTTATGGACAAAAGGTTTTCAAAAACCACCGTAAACAAATGGTGACGCCCCCTAGTGGCCGCTTTGCAGACAATTCAAAATGAATCATAAGCGAGGCGATAGAGGCGGCAATGTAGGTGTGAAGTGAGTTTAAATATGCACAGCTGATGTTTTTTAATAAAATTTCACTGTTCACTTTCACTGTGACTTAGTTCTGAGGTTCTGTTCATCTCAAGCCTGAATGAAGGCTTATTGATATTATTGATAGTACAGTGATAGAGACCTGTCTAATAAACAGAAAATTGCATTCCTTGGGGGTGAAAATAGGAGTCTAGATCCTCTATAATCTTTCTATGTCATTTCATTCTCGAAATATGAAACTTTTTGGGCAAAAAATGACCTTCAACATGACCTTGAAATAGGAAATTTATCTCAGAATTGAATTCCTAGCACAAAAAAAGGAGAAAAAGTGACAATATACAACAATCTAGGACTAAGAGAAGCTG
This sequence comes from Cololabis saira, assembly GCF_033807715.1. Taxonomy (NCBI): domain Eukaryota; kingdom Metazoa; phylum Chordata; class Actinopteri; order Beloniformes; family Belonidae; genus Cololabis; species Cololabis saira. Next base: position 3,511,159 of record NC_084592.1, on the reverse strand, counting down.
AGATATGACCTTTGATCTTTTCGGTGGGAGCCATGGTTTTTGAAAACCTTATGTCCATAACTAACACCATGCCAAATATCAAAAACTTGTGGCCGAGTGCACAATCTTCATGATTGTTGACACATTCCCCCCAGCTGTATCAGTTCCTCACCGATCTGAGCAGAGTGTCCTCTCTTGGAGATGTTCTTGGACCGGACCACGTCTTTGATGCGATCCACTTCCTGCTGGTAGCGTTTGCGGTCCCTCACGGACGACTCCTTGGCTTTCTTCAGGGTGTTTTCCAGAGCTTTCACCCGCTCTGCCGTGGCCCGCAGACGCCGCTCCAGCTTGGGCAGCTCGCACCGCAGGTCTGCGTTGTCTCGGACAAGCTGACGAAACAAAGATGAAGCTTTTCTAAACTGTTCATTATTTTGTGAGATGGAGATCATCACATAGAAGGTAAAGAGGTCAGAAACATGGTTGAGCCGCTCGGTGGTGCATTGGGTTAAGCAGCGGCTCATATACTGAGGCTACAGTCCTGCAGCGGTCGCCGGTTTGAATCCCGGCCTGCGCACCTTTGCTGCATGTCATCCCCATTCTCCCCAGTTTCATGAAACTGAAGATCATAATGCAAACCTGACATTTACTTTTAGTTCAGTTTGTGGAAAATGGTTGGCCTGGCTTTCTCTTTAAAACTTAAACAGTTATAAAGCATTACAAACTGTAACAATAGGGCAAATGCACAGCATTGTTTTGTATTTTGTGTCTTTCAAATAAAATACAATTTTTTCCAGTCATATGTTCCTCATTCAAGGTTGTTAAAAAAATACTGCTATAATATCGTATTGTATCGTTATCGTGACCTCAATATCGTGGATCGTACCGTATCGTGAGATTAGTGTATCCTTACACCCCTATTGGCCAATCAGGTGTCTGAGTCAGGATGTGACATCATTTCAAGAGCGACTCTTGGCTTCTTTTTTTTTTAACAATGGCAGCACAGAAATCTGTTCCTTGGTCAAATTCCGAGGTGGAGACCTTCTTAAACCTGGTGGTGAGGAAAATATCCAGAGAGAGCTAGAGGAATGAAAAAATAGACCAGGAGCTTCTCAGTCCATGTCTGCTCAAGGCTACAAATGCACTTTTCAGCAGCGCCGAGACAAACTGAAAAAGTTTCAAAGCGATTATCGTGCGGTGAAGGACCACAATAGCGAGAAAGACCGGAATTAATTTAAAGTGGAATGAGTGTAAACATGATCGCGCCACGTTTAGGCCACGTTTACACAGAGCTGGGTATTTACAAAAACGGATATTTCCCCCTGAAAAATCTCTTCATTTCCAGGAACCTGCATAAATATCTGTTAAGGTGCTATGAGCAGCCAAACCTACAGGGGGCAGTGTAACGAGAAGATAAAGTCATGCTAGCCAATCAGAATCCTGGAAAAAAACATCAACAAATGACACGAGTAACTTCCAGTTACTTCCAAGATGAACGAGAGTCTTTGGTTTGGAGTGACAGAGAAGTGGAGTTACTTTTAAGTGTGACGTTAGAATATAAAACAGGTAAAATACAAGAAAATATTGACGGTGGTCAAACAAATTGTAAACACAGGTCTCACTCATGACGCTGGTGACGTTTCTGTCGCATAATGTGACGTTCTGAAGCCTAAATGTCCGTTTCTCTCCGTTTACAAGCAAGCGTGAAGACAGAGTTTTTGCAAATCTCCACTTTGGCCGGAGTTTTCAGAAATGATGGTTTTTGGTGACTTTGAGCTTCATTTTCGTGTAAACGAACGAACAAAACGCATGAAAACACCACTGTTTTTGCTACGTAGAAACGGGGCCTTAATTTAAAGCGGAATGAGAGTAAACATGATCGCGGAATTATTCTATTCGGATTTAAAATCAGAATAAACCAGCCACTTACTTCGGAATTAAGTTTAATTCAGAATGGCCATTTTCCTTCAGAATTAGGTGTTTACATGGTCATTTTTACTCATTTTAAATCTGATTTAATTTTAATTCTGAATTAAAGAGGGATTAAACTTCCCATGTAAAGGCACTGTCATGAAGAGTGTATCTGGCTGTGAGTCCCAGTACAGGACCAGTCACTGTTACTGGGTGTACCAGTCCAGGGGGGACAGCTGACCTGCTTGTGGACTTTTCCGAGCTGCTCCAGGTTGTTTTCCAGGAAGATGATCCTCTGTCTCTGGGCCACGCTGCCGCCGGCCTCGTCGTTGTCGTTCTCCGAGCTCTGTGGACAGGAAAACAAACGTAAACCTTCATGTTTCTGGGCCTGTGACCCCGAGGGTCCACCTGCCCTCAGCAGGACCCGCTGGGCCAAGACCAACCCATAATGGTTGGTCTTGCAGATTTGAGTCTGGCTCATCTCTGCCTCCCGTTCAGACCTCAGTCTGAACTCAGCCTTACGTTCTTGATCCGAGCGTTCATGTCCTGGATGAAGAGCTTCCTGAGGCTGCTCAGCGTCTGCAGCTCCTTGGCCTGTGGGAGGAAACACCGGAGTTACATGTCAGACTTGTCAGACGTGTCGTCCCCCATCACTTCCCCGGGACGGCTGAGAGAGCTCACCACCGTCTCCTCCAGACCCTTCAGGTCCTCCCGGGCCTGTTCCCTCCTCTCATTCAGAAACCTGAAGGACAACAGAAAGATGCTTACAGTTCATGGAGCTCCGCAAGGCAAGTTTATTAGTATAGCACAATTCAACACAAGGTCATTCAAAGTGCTTTACAGCAACATTAAAAACGGCAAGACACAATTAAATAGTAAATAAGTTGTTAAAAGTAAGGGCAGTAGAGTACAGCAGGTACATCTCATTCTTAAAATGGCAAGAATTACGTTTCTATACGGTCAAAATGTACAAAGACCGGGTCAAATACAGTATTACAAAAGTAATCTGTAACAATTCCTACGGTGAATTAAACCAATTTGACAATTCTATGCCACAATGCCTGTTTCCAGGTCTTATTTCACACAACTGAGGAGAATTACGTTTCTATACGGTCAAAACGTACAAAGACCGGCTCAAATACAGGATTACAAGAGTAACTAGAAAATTTCTGGAAATTTTGATATGGGCATGCCCTACCGCCCATTCGTCCCCTCTTGCTGCTTTGGTTTGGGGCTGCAGTGGTTGTGTTTAGGGTGGTTCTATGTCAGTTTGAGGTGTTTTTACGCTTGTATTTCATTCATTCCTGTGCTCCCAATAGTTATTAATGGGGCGCGCTTTTTGGCATCTAGCGTTGCCACGGTAACGCTTTTGACTGAGAATAGTAATGCCCATCGAGGCAAGATGGAGACGCATCTAACGATGTATGCCGTGCATGGGTGCATGTTCCGGTTCAGGCTATGTTAACGGAAAGGTTTTTTTTTTCACCGTGGTACAAAACCCCATCCGAATGAATGGGGCCATGTGGCCTGGATTTTGACATAAAATTTCCTTAAATCCCAGCTTCATGAAATTTGAGTATGTTGAAGTCCACAGCGTGCCGAGTCAGGGGACATTTGTACGATGTCTCTACGATAACCTGTTGCCTAGCAACAAGCGTCCAAATTCAAACAGAAATAAAAAAGAAAATGAAAGGCCAATATCGCGAAAACTGTAATAATTAGCATAATGAGGTTGTAGGGTCTGTTAGTGCCAATCGGGCCGAGTGTTTGAAAGTTTCAACGATGTCTCTACGATAAAGTCCGGCCGAGCAATAAGCGTCCGAATTTTTGCCTTTTTTTTTTTCTTTTTGGCGTCTAGCGTTGCCACGGTAACACTTTTTACTGAGAAAAGTAATGCCCATCGAGGAACGATGGAGACGCATCCAACGATGTATGCCATGTATGGGTGCACGTTCCGGTTCAGGCTATGTTAAAGGATAGGTTTTTTTTTCACCATGGTACAAAACCCCATCCAAATGAATGGGGCCATGTGGCCTGGATTTTGACATAAAATTTCCTTAAATCCCAGCTTCATGAAATTTGAGTATGTTGAAGTCCACAGCGTGCCGAGTCGGGAAACATTTGTACGATGTCTCTACGATAACCTGTTGCCTAGCAACAAGCGTCCAAAGTCAAACGGAAAAAAAAAAAAAAATGAAAGGTCAATATCACAGAAACTGTAATACTTGGCATAATGAGCTTGTACGTACCATTAGGGACAATCGGGCCGAGTGTTTGAAAGTTTGAACGATGTCTCTACGATAAAGTTCGGCCGAGCAATAAGCGTGGGAATTTTCGCCTTTTTTTTTGCTTTTTGGCAACTAGCGTTGCCACGGTAACCCCTATTACGGAGAAAAGTAATGCCCATCGAGGCATGATGGAGACGCATCCAACGATGTATGCCATGCATGGGTGCACGTTCCGGTTCGGGCCGTATTAACGGACGAAAAAAAGTGCGGAATAAGAATAATAATAAGAAAAGGGAAACCTTTTCTAGATACTAATATATCGCCTTCATTTTCATGTTTTTCCTCGTTTTTCCGGCCGTCTTTTAGTTTTTGGGGATTTTTTTTTTCCACATCCGAGCGGGGTCATGCTGTACACCCGCTGGTGTGACGTGGGACTTTTGCGACTTTAGCTTGTTAGCAACATTGCCTTTTGGGCCATTCTGGACGATTGCAATATGGTCATGCCATTACTTGGCATGCCCATAATGAGCAATGAAGAACAGCTGATAGAGACCTGAATAGCAGCCTTTTCATCACATTCTTAAAATTTGTACAAAACTGTAGGCAAATTACACACAACAGGCAGAATATAGTAATGTGGAGAGGTTAGTATCTTCTCTTCAGAGAGGTCTGTGCAGCTGCTGACAGAGGAGCATCACCTGAGTGATTAGACTCTAATGGCGCTTTTCCACTAGAACCTACTCAGCCCGACTCTCCTCGGTTTAGTTCTTTCCCACTAGGGGTCTAACGTGCAGAGTAGATACTTTTCTGTAACTATTCTGCCGAGGTTCTAAGCAGCTGAGTCGGCTGTATCTGACATCATCACACTACAGGACACCGATTGGTCGGGGGGTTGGAGTCAGACGTCTGAGTCAGGAGGAGGAAATCAGAGAAAGAGACTCTGACGGATTCTTGTTCATTTTATTCAACCATCAACGGCAGCAAAAGTCTGTTTCATGATCCAACTCTGAGGGTCAGATGTTCATAAACCTGGTGCTGAGGAGAGAATTAAAAAGGGATCTAGAGGGAGATAAGGAACGAGCAGATCTACCAGGAGCTCTGTCTCTTCATAGCTGCTCACGGCTCCAGCTGACTTTTCAGCAGCACCGAGACAAACAAACAAAAAAATAAAAAGCGTCGCTGCTTGAAGCTTCTCTCACTCTCATTTTTTAACTTGGTATAAAACACAAGTCACAGATCCAGCAGCACATCTATCATCTCCTCCAGGTTCTACATCTTTAGTGTTGTTGTCTTCTCCGTTTAGATACACAATCAAATATGTCACAGCAGCTTCTCCAACCTCCTACTTCTGGTCCAGGCGATGGATTGTTGTGGAAAAGAAACCAGGCCGAGTTGAGATGAGTAGAGCTGAGTAGGTACTAGTATTAGGTATTATTAGGGCCAGGCAGGAGAAAAATTACAATTATATTTTAGAGGAGGAAGATTTTTTTTCATCATGCACTTCGAGAAAAAAGTCGAAATGTCGAGAAAAAAGTCAAAATTTCATAATAATAATAATAAGGTATAAGGTTGAAATTTCGACTTTATTCACGAAATTTCGACTTTATTCTTGAAATTGTATTTCAACATTAATGTCGACATTTCGACTTTTTTCTCGACATTTCGACTTTTTTCTCGAAGTGCACAATAAAAATAAATCTTCCCCTCTCAAATATCTTTTCTCCTGCATGGCCCTAACACTCTTCCGTCCTCTTCCGTGTTTCCATGGTGATAATGTCAGACCTTGGGCTTGCAGCTTGGCGATCTCCTCCATCAGAGAATCCTGACTCTCCTCCAGGCGATGGATTGTTGTGGAAAAGAAACCAGGCCGAGTTGAGATGAGTAGAGCTGAGTAGGTACTAGTAGGTACTACAAAGTAGTAGGTGCTAGTGGAAAAGTGCCATTAGATCGTACCCAAGCGGTAAGGGGGTTCAGTTTTTTGTCAAACAAATGATGGCACCCTAGAAATGTTCCAAGATGTTCATCTTTGGTTGTGTTTGCCTAGTACTATGACCCCGTATGATCAGACGACATCAGTACAGTATTTCTGAACTAATTTACAGGATAAAAAGAGGACAAGACCGTGGGGTCTACGGTGAGTACACAAGCACAAACTTACTGCAGTTTTTGGAGTTTCTGCTCTTTGTTCTGATCGTCAGCTCTCAGCTTGTCAAAGTCAGACTGAAGTTTCCGGTTTTCCAGCGTCACAGCCCGGTTCACACTGAAACACAACAGTTCCTGTTACAGAGGCGGGAGACGGAGCGGCCTCCTCCATACTGATCATTATTAAACATCCTAAACATCCTACTCCTTGAGCTGGTCCAGGTCTCTCTGCTTGTGCTCGATCTCGTCCCGGAGCCGGCTCAGCTGCTTCTGGTGGACTTCTCTGTGGTTCTCCATCTGCTCCTCCAGGGTTCTCTGCAACAGATCAGCATTCATGTGTTCATGTTTTTTATATAGTCTTACTAACATGTTGTATTCTAAATCTAGGCTTTTAGTATGTAATCATGATGTTCAAAATAATTCAAAATAAACAATCTTATTTTCGCATGTAAAAACTTCTGTCAGGCACTGAGTGCATGAGTGTAATATTTCACTATGTTTGCCTTATTGGGCATGCAATGTGTGTGTGTGGTTATGTTTTTGTGATGTTTTTTTAGGACACGCATATAGCTCCTATATTGTAATAATTTCCTGAAAATGTAATAAAATTTGCACTTAACTCAATCCAAAATGTAATAAAATCCAATAATGTAATAACTTCACCAATAATGTAATAAAATATCCTGACTAATATTGTAATAAGATTGTTACCGATAATGTAATACCTTATTACATTGTTGGGAATTTATTACATTTTCAGGTGGGTCTTTTTTTTTCCTTCCAAAACTGATCATGTAATACTTGACAAATAATGTAATATATATGTTCATTTTCAGTCCAGAGTTCTACATTTTGTGTTTTAAGTATCTAAGAATGTTATATACGCTGGATTTGAAACGCCAGAATGACTATTGGGGTTAAATTCCATCTTTGAGTAGCATGTAATAAATTCCCAATAATGTTGTTTATGAACGTTACAGGACAGCAGATGTGAGGGTGAAGCTGAACCTGCAGCACATCCTGATTCTGCTGATGGTTTACCTTCATGTCCACGGCATCCTTCAGTCGGCTCATGTGCTCCTTCTCTTTGTCCATCACCACCCCCTCCTGCATCTGACCTGAACACACACACACACACACACACACACACACACACACACACACACACACACACACACACACACACACACACACACACACACACACACACACACACACACACACACACACACACACACACACACACACACAAACACACACACACACTCTCAGTCAGCAGCTCTCCAGGACTCTCAGCTACAGAACATTATTAGGGCCAGGCAGGAGAAAAATAAAAATTATATTTTAGAGGAGGAAGATTTTTTTTCATTATGCACTTCGAGAAAAAAGTCGAAATGTCGAAATTAATGTTGAAGTAGAATTTCGAGAAAAAAGTCGAAATGTTGAGAAAAAAGTCAAAATTTTGTGAATAAGGTTGAAATTTCGACTTTATTCTTGAAATTTCGACTTTAACGAAATTTCGACTTTTTTCTCGAAGTGCACAATCAAAAAATAATTTTACTGTTCCGTAGTTTTATGTTACCAAAGTTGAATGATGATTTCAGATCTGCCCTAAAAATGATCGGAAAATCAATACATTGATAAGAAACTGTAACAGAGCTGACTTTTTTCTCAACATTTTGACTTTTTTCTCAGCATTTCGACTTTTTTCTCAACATTGTGCATAATGAAAAAAAAATCTTCCTCCTCTAAAATATTATTTTTATTTTTCTCCTGCCTAGCCCATCTTCCGTATAAAACCATGATGAAAGACACCGGCAACGGGATTAACAAAACAACTGCTGCTGTACATCAATCTGGAAAGTTATATTTAACCTTTTTCAAACTATTTGGAGTTCAACGTTCTACAGTAAGAAAGATTATTCACAGGTTGTGGCAGTTGTGGCAATCTTGCCAGGAGTGGATGTCCCAGAAAAAAGTCGAAATGTCGAGAAAAAAGTCAAAATGTTGAGATTAATGTTGAAGTACAATTTCATGAACATTTCGTGAATAATGTTGAAATGTTGAGAAAAAGGGCAAAATTTCAACTTTATTCACGAAATTTCAACTTTATTCTCGAAATTGTATTTCAACATTATTCTCGACATTTTGACTTTTTTCTCGACATTTTGACTTTTTTCTTGAAGTGCACTATAAAAAAAGATCTTCCCCTCTCAAATATTTTTTCTCCTGCATGGCCCTAACACTCTTCCGTCCTCAGCAGCGTTTCCATGGTGATAGTGTCAGACCTTGGGCTTGGAGCTTGGCGATCTCCTCCATCAGAGAATCCTGACTCTCCTCCAGCTGCCTCTTCTTCTGCTCCACACTCTGCAGGTCGTCACTCAGAGACGCCAGCTTGGCCTGGAGCTGCAAAAAAGGTTTAAAAAAAATATTTATTTATTTACTTATTTAACTGTATTTGTATTACATTTTTGAATAATGCACCTGGCCTAATTGGTTTGCTGATGTGCTTGAGCTTTTTCTTTTGAATTTCATTTATGAAACACACTAATAAAAATGTGGATTTCAAATCTTCTCTTCTTAGAGTATTCAATTGATTAGTCATGCATGGCAATTTGGGGACCTTTAGCAGATATGAGATTAAAATGCGATTAATTAGATTAATTAATTATAAATCCTGTAATTATTAATTAGATTCATTTTTTTAATTGTCTGACAGCACTAATAAAAACACAATATTAATGTTCACGTTATTAATGTTCATATAAAAAAATCAGGGAGCAAGGATCCAAATGCAGGAGAAGGGGGGAGGAGGAGTAACTCAGGCCCCGTTTCCACGTAGCAAAAACGGTGGTGTTTTCATGCGTTTTGGCCGTTCGAAGCTCAAAGTCTCCAAAAACCATCATTTCTGAAAACTCCGGCCAAAGTGGAGATTTGCAAAAACTCCGTCTTCACGTTTCCTTGTAAACGGAGGGAAACGGACATTTAGGCTCCAGAACGTCACATTATGAGACAGAAACGTCACCAGCATCATGAGTGACACCTGTGGTTACAATTAGTTTGTAACCGTCAATATTTTCTTGTATTTTACCTGTTTTATATTCTAACGCACTGCAAAAACTCAAAATCTTAACAAGAATATTTGTCTTATTTCAAGTTAAAATGTCTCATTTTTAGTCAAAAAATCTCATTACACTTAAAACAAGACTCATCACTGGAAAAAACAACAATTTTTTCAAGTAGATTTTCACCTAAAATAAGAAGAAAAATCTGCCAGTGGAACAAGATTTTTTTGCTTGTAATGAGAAGATAAATCTTGTCCCACTGGCAGATTTTTCTACTTATTTCAAGTGAAAATTTACTTGAAACAGGTGAAAAGTTATTGACTTTGAGTTTTTGCAGTACGTCACACTTAAAAGTAACTCCACTTCTCTGTCACTCCAAACCAAAGACTCTCGTTCATCTTGGAAGTAACTGGAAGTTACTCGTGTCATTTGTTGATGTTTTTTTCCAGGATTCTGATTGGCTAGCATGACTCTATCATCTCATTACACTGCCCCCTGTAGGTTTGGCTGCTCATAGCACCTTAACAGATATTTATGCAGGTTCCTGGAAATGATGGGATTTTCCAAAACGTAGAGGGGGAAATATGAGTTTTTATAAATACCCAGCTACGTGTAAACGTGGCCTCAGAATGTCCTAATCGTCCTCCCAAAGAGTGTAAATGAACGAATTAATAAATAAATCACTCCACGAAGGAGGAGTGAACAGAAGTCAGACTAAACCAGCGGAGCAGGAGGAAACAGAAAGACACGGTAATCAGGACGACATCAGGACAGGCCAAGCCCCGTCAAACAGAAGATTACAAGACAAAAACAGACTTTCAGAGGAAACATTTTACTTTGAAGGAAACAGTACATTTTAAATTGAAGTGAAATTTAATTGAACCATTTGAATCAAATAAATTAAACTTACTTAAGTTAATTTGGGTGTATTTTTGTTTTTGTCATTTTTGTTGAGAGGAGATTGGAAGAGCAAGAGGACACTGCCTAAAATAATTAAATATTCTTTCAAATGAAACTGAAACTGATATGACGTCATGAAAATACTGCTTTAAAGGGGACCTATTCTGAAAAACAGGTTTTCTCTTGCTTTAACATATATAAAGTGGTCTCCCCTCAGCCTGCCAACTCAGAGAAGGAGGAAGCAACCAGATTCTGCAGTGTCTGTACAGCCGCCCGGATGAGCCGTCCAGTGTGATGTGGATCTACGAGCCAATAAGATTCTGCTCCCGTCGTTACGGAACGAAAATGCAAACCATGCCCACAACTATAAAACCGTGTAACTGCATGAGCGTCCGACTATCGTAGCACTGCGGGACATCGTCTCTCTGTCCATCTCCCTCCAGCAGCTGCCACTTTATTGAGGTTTTTGTAGTGAAATGAGGAGGAATCATAGAGATAACTTCTCATTTCAACTAACTGATCAGCCGTTCCTCATCATGACTGTTTCCTACAGCGCTTTCAACCGGCTTTCAACGCGAGCGACAGGAAGAAAATAGAAGCAGGGCGTCCGACAAATGTTCAGCTCAAAACGGCGCGTTGTGCCGCGTCGCTGCCAGTTAGGACAGTCCAATAGAAAATAAAGCAATGGAATTGATTTTGTCGGTGACGCTCGCTCTCATCGCATGCAGTTATGACACGGTGCAACTAACTCCGCCGGCCGGAGCTTCCGCCATTTTTCCGTAGCGGTGTACTGCGTCATTCAGGCAGCCAATCAGCACAGAGCCTCATTATCATAGCCCCGCCCACTCAGAATCCTGCATAGATAATGAGGTTAGAAACTGGGAAGATAAAGACATGGATGAATTAGGCTGAATTTCTAATTTATTTAGCAAAAACAATCAAAAGCTTGTTTTTAAGACATTCAAGGCCTGTTTAAAATAGACATTAGATGCCATAATAGGTCCCCTTTAAGCTTCATGATCTTTTTGTACCAGACAAGCAGAAGCTAAGCTGCTATGTTGATGCTGTGGATGTGAGACTCAGGTGAGTGTTACCTGCGAGACGAGCAGCTGGCAGGAGCTGAGCTCTCTCTCCGTGGCCTCCATCCTGCCGCTGCCCTCCGTCAGGCTGAGCTCCAGCTGCTTGCTGCGGCTCAGCAGAGACTTCACCTCGGACTTCATCTTGCTGAGGTAGAGCCGAGCTGTGGTGAACTCGTCCTCCATCACGCCGCTCGTCTCCGCCATCTGGAGACAAAGCCACACATGGAGGGTGAGGAAAACTGGAACATTCATCCCAGAAGAATGGTGACTCTTGTTTGGTGTTTTCTGCTTTCAGAGACACAGGACGTCTTTGGATTCTGAAATATCGTATAACTCTGAGTTATCAGTTATAGAGGGTCTGCATTGATGTCACTTCCCCACTGGACCAGCCCCCTTACTGGTACTGAGTGGCAAAAACAGCTGCAACTAGTGGAGAAGACGGAATAACAGCTGATTATCAGTTTAAATTAAAGTCAGTTGGACTTGACAGTGACCCGTACAGTTACCCCAAGAACCAGTGGTCCATGGACATTAATATTTGGTACAGTTACCAAGAACCAGTGGTCCATGGACATTAATATTTGGTACAGTTACCAAGAACCAGTGGTCCATGGACATTAATATTTGGTACAGTTACCAAGAACCAGTGGTCCATGGATATTAATATTTGGTACAGTTACCAAGAACCAGTGGTCCATGGACATTAATATTTGGTACAGTTACCAAGAACCAGTGGTCCATGGACATTAATATTTGGTACAGTTACCAAGAACCAGTGGTCCATGGACATTAATATTTGGTACAGTTACCAAGAACCAGTGGTCCATGGACATTAATATTTGTCCACGAATCCATTTTCCTGATATTTATATGTACTTAATTTCTACGCCGGGGAAATACACTAAGCAAAGCTTGAAGGCAGAGAAAAGTCTTGACACTTGGTCCGACTTCAAGACAGGATTTGTTGTAGAAATTAAAGTGATGAAGACACCGAACTTTATGATTTGACCGTTTAACGTTAGCTACCCAAAAATCCAACATTACCTGATACAAAATGAGAACCGCAAATCCACGTTTCGGTGTCTGGAATCCAGTTGTTTCTGTGAATTGCAGCGATCCATTTGTCTCTCTTAAGCTTATTTTTCGTCAGTCTGTAAAACGATAACTCTGATTTCTTGCTAAATCTATGAGTACAGTTGCTCAAACTGAAAGTTTACGCTGCCACTCACTTCCCTCTATACTGTATAGGCCTATGTATTGTGCATATGGTTTTGTGAATTATTCTTTTTTATTTTTTCTTGTTTTTAGGAGGGGGGAGTCGCTTATAAGCCCTTCAGGTTTTTATGACCTCTCCTGCACAATCTTTTCTTAACTTTTTTCCTCTGTGTAATGTTACTTTTTTAGGAGTGCAAACAATAAAACACAACAAAACCAACATGTGACATGTATTGAAGCCCTAGCAGGAGTGTGAGAGTAGAAGAGAAGCCTCACAGCTTTGAGCTCGGTGGTCCCCAGGATGCTGCCGATGTCGCTGAGGTCTCTGAGCAGCAGGGCCAGGATGTCTGCAGACCTCCTCCTGTGGTGGGAGCTGAGCTCCTGCAGGGAGGACAGCTCCCTCTCAGACACCTCCAGCAGGGCCTGCAGGCACAGGACAAGCTGAGAACCAACACACACACACAACCAAACTCTGCACTTCTGCCTTTCTCAATCAATCAATCAATCAATCAATCATTTATTTTAACTCACGACCATGATCACATGTACGGAACAGTATTAGGGCCAGGCAAGAGAAAAATAAAAATAATATTTTAGAGGAGGAAGATTTTTTTTTCATTATGCACTTCGAAAAAAAAGTCGGAATTTCGAGAATAAAGTAAAGAGAAGAAGACTTTTTTCTCGAAATTGTACTTCAACATTAATACGGAAGAGTATTAGGCCCATGCAGGAGAAAAAATATTTGAGAGAGGAAGATTTTTTTTTTTCATTATGCACTTCGAGAAAAAAGTCGAAATGTCGAGAAAAAAAAGTCGAAATTTCGTGAATAAAGTTGAAATACAATTTTGTGAATAAAGTCGAAATTGTACTTTAACTTTATTCTCGACATTTCGACTTTTTTCTCAAAGTGCATAATGAAAAAAAAATCTTCCCCTCTCAAATGTTTTTTCTCCTGCCTGGCCCTAATACTCTTCCGTACACATGGTATGGAGCACAAAAACACAAACATTTGTACATTTGTAACAAGTGGCAGGCTGTACATTTTCAACTAAAATACTCAATTTCGGCAAAGAAAAAAAATAAAAATCATTTAAACAGAGGAAGGACATTCTTCAAAAAAGGTGCCTAATTTATAAATAACATTTAACTTATTAGATTGAAGTAACAAAATCAATTTAAACATAGATGGTCGGTTTGTATAATACTTTGGTAAATATTTTTGTCTGAGATTCATGATATTTGCATTTTTACATTCAAACAAAATATGAAACTCACCTCCAATACGGTTGATGTTACAGAGTTACAGAATCTCTGACCTCTATCCAGACCTTTATAATAATAATAATAATAATAATAATAATAATAATAATAATAATAATAATAATAATAATAATAATAATAACCTTTATACCTTCCAGTGACTTTTGGTATTATACTGTTATTCATCCTAAAATTACAAATGGCCTGTCTATACTTTTGATTTTGACATAATAAGTACTGTTCTAGGTTAAGCTCTTGCTTAATCTCTACATAAATATCACATGATGTTCATCCTATAGAGTTCACTTTGCCATTTTTGCAGGAATTGATCTTTCAACCTTTGCTCAACATTTAGTTTTAGTCAATGTTATTCCATGTTTTGAGAGAGCTGTGCAACTCACGCTTTTCTGCGCCAGCTCCTCGTTGAGCTGCTGGCTGCAGCGGTTCTTGTTCTCCACCTCCTGGCTCTTGTGGTCGTAGTTGACGGCCAGCTCCTCCAGCGCCTGCAGCACCTCCTTCACCTCCTCCTTGGCCGCGTCGCTGTCCCTCTGCAGGCGGGAGAACTCCTCCTGCAGCCGCTCGTAGTCCTGCCGGCCGGACGCCAGCAGCTGCACGGACACCACAGCAGGGTTATTTATCCTTTATTTAGTTTATTGTTTATGGTTGGCTTTATCTTCAACAAATCACCATCAAATTAAAAGCGTCAAAATATTAAAAACAACAATTTAACAGTCTCATCCAGAAATAAAGAACAACAGTAAAATAATGTGTTGGAGAGGGAACAGGAGGAAACTTATTTAGTCCTGTCCCTTCCTCACTATATCATAGCATATGCCATAGAAAATATAACACTTAAAGATTAAAATAAAATAAGAAAAGAAAGACAAGACAAAATAATAACAAAAAATAAATAAACAAACAAACAAACAATTAATAAACAAAGATCAATGCATAATTAAACTAGCCTCCTACAATATCCTAAACTCAAAAACGTAATTTCCAGTCACACATCATATATGATGGATCACATAAGGAACAGAATAATAAAATAAATATCTTGTATAAACTGTATAGAGTATAGAGTATAGTATAGAGTTAGGGCTTTGTTTGATTTCTTCATCAAGACCAGGGGTCAGCAACCCAACATGTTTTAGAGCCATATTGGACCAAAAACCGAAAAACAAATATGTCTGGAGCCGCAAAAAAATGAAAAGTCTTGTATCAGAATTAGAGAAGATTTTTGTTTTCATTATGCACTTCGAGAAAAAGTCGAAATGTCGCTAAAAAAGTTGAAATGTTGAGAAAAAAGTTGAAATATCGAGATTAAAAAGGAAAGCAAAATGGAAAAAAAGAGAAAAAGAGGAAAAAAAGAAGAAAAAAAGGAAAAAATTTGAAGAAAGAAAAAAATAAAAAAAAAGGAAAAAAGAAAAAAAAAGAAGAAAAAAAGGAAAAAAAAGTTCCAGGAGCCACTAGGGCGGCGCTAAAGAGCCGCAAGCGGCTCTAGAGCCGCCGGTTGCCGACCCCTGATCAAGACCATTCCACAAAGTTCCCCCACAGACTGATAAGCACATGCTTTGTTCTAAGCAGTACGTACACACGGTTGTTTAAAATTTAGATTCCCTCTTAGATGATATTTTCCTTCTTTATCTTGAAACATTTTTTGAACGTTTTCAGGCAGTGCATTAGTTGTTGCTTTGAACATTATTATTGCTGTTCTAATTTTCACTAAGTCCATAAATGTCTAAATCTGACACAGTGTCAGGACACGGAGGAGCCGTGAGACTGGCAGTGGCTGCGTCAGGTCAGACTCACCTCATCCTGCTCAACCAGCTGAATATTCAGCGTCTCAGACGTCTGACTGTGCTGATTGATTTCATCATCCTGAAAAAGAAACCAGATGGAAGTTTCACACATGTGACACCGTCCAGTCCCCGGATGGGTCAGCTGATGACACGTGGAGCACAGCTGGGGTCTGCTCACACTGCAAAAACTCAAAATCTAGAATATTTGCACAAGGAATTAATATGAGAATCGATTTAGAATTGGAAAATGGATTTTTTCAACACAAACCTGGTCCTCCTTAACAGTGGTGGTGTCCCAGTACAAGGAGGAAAATGTTGAAATTAATCATCATAGTATTCCAGGTACCCAGGAACTAGAGTTTACTGGAGTTTATTATGACGCCCAGTGGAAGGTATCGTTAAATATTTCCATTTAAAGGTGCGGTAAGGTGACCCGTGCGGGCCTCACCTTGTCGTCCAGCTGCTGGTACAGTTCAGTGATGAGAGTCTCGTACTGCGTCTTCTCCCCGTCAGACAGAGGGACGGCCGGCGGGGCCGCGCTGTCCGGCGCCGTCGGCACGGCGCTGCTCTTGCTGCTCTTGTTGCTCTGCTGCTCGGCCACGGGTACAGCCTCTCCTACACAGGTGGAGAACAGACAACAGCAGCACCAACTTTATTACCTGTGGGCAGTTCTAAAAAACACAACAGAACATCTCCAATTAAGCTGGGCATACACTGTGCGATATTTTAAATGGTTTGATTCAGCCGCATCTCAAACTGCACGACTAGATCGCTGAGTTCAAAAGTTCACAGCCCACAATTTATGGTCTCATACTGTACGAGCCGATGCTCTGATGCTCCGTCTGCTCACACTGAATATACGTTCATAATCCTCACGTCGAAAAAGAAGTGGAAGAGGAGGAACCCCGAAGTGGGAGACACCGAAGATGCTCAGCAAAAACAAACACGCTGCCTGAAGCCTGAATTATGGTTCTGCGTTAAATCGGCGGCGTAGGCTCTGCGTTGGTGTAACACGGAACCATACAGGACTGTCTCAGAAAATTTGAATATTGTGATAAAGTCCTTTATTTTCTGTAATGCAAAAATGTCATACATTCTGGATTCATTACAAATCAACTGAAATATTACAAGCCTTTTATTATTTTAATATTGCTGATCATGGCTTACAGCCAGGGGTTAATTTGTGCCGGATCCTGCCGGAACAGGATCCGGCACCTCTCGATTTTGGCCTCCCTGTGTTCCGGGACTTATTTGGGCAGATCCGGCACCTCTCGTATATATATAAAACAATAATAATATAAAAAATAATTATATGCATAAATTCATTTACAGAACAAATCCCAAGAATTTCATGTTGTTTATAAAGATTTAACGTCATTTGAGTCGGAGATTTGTTAATGCTATGAAAAGATGGGCCAGCAAACCACGCCCCTGACCAAAAAAACTTTGGAAATTTGCTGGATCTGGGGAGCAAGCAGGGAGCAACGCAAACATGTCAAAAAGACAGCTGAATTTACTGTCTTTTTCAAAAAGAAGGAAGAGTTGCATGATTCTTCTTCTTCAACAAGCGGCGATGAGGGCAGCTGCAGCACAATCAATGTGGTCCTTGCGCCGCGGACACATACACATGAATGGATTTGTGTCGGTTGCTGTGTGGATTATGTTCTCACTACAAATAAAAAAACAGGCTGAAGCCCCCCCAAATTTGATCTCAGCCCCCCCAAAATTAAGAGGACAATTTTCCCTTTCCAACGATACCAATATTGTGTTTGTACAATTTAAAACTGCGTTATTTTGGGGCTGATGCAGCCGCGTCTCTGCCTGCAGTCACTGCACTGTGTCCAGCAATGTCCCGCCCACAGCTCCATCTGATTGGTTACACACAGAGACAGGCACGGGAAACAGCCAATCAGCGATGAAGGCTGTGCATGCTGTGCGCTCACACAAACAGAGGGGATAATAAATTTAGCCGGGTAGAGAAGCTCCGGAGAGGATATGTTTCCAAGGTAAATTAAGGCAGCAGACACCCTATTATTGTTATTCTAGCTTTCCAAAGAGCACCAGATTGATGCATTTAAATGCATTATGCTCAAAAAAAAAATTCCCGGGGGGGAACGCATCCCCCCCCCCCCACACCCCCCCCCCCCCCCGTGAGGCATTAATCTCTCATCGTGAGGTGTTAATCTCTCGTCGTGAGGCGTTAATCTCTCGTCGTGAGGCGTTAATCTCTCGTCGTGAGGCGTTACTCTCTCGTCGTGAGGTGTTACTCTCTCGTCGTGAGGCGTTAATCTCTCGTCGTGAGGCGTTAATCTCTCGTCGTGAGGTGTTAATCTCTCGTCGTGAGGTGTTAATCTCTCGTCGTGAGGCGTTAATCTCTCGTCGTGAGGCGTTAATCTCTCGTCGTATGGTGTTAATCTCTCGTCGTGAGGCGTTAATCTCTCGTCGTGAGGCGTTAATCTCTCGTCGTGAGGCGTTAATCTCTCGTCGTGAGGCGTTACTCTCTCGTCGTGAGGTGTTACTCTCTCGTCGTGAGGTGTTAATCTCTCGTCGTGAGGTGTTAATCTCTCGTCGTGAGGCGTTAATCTCTCGTCGTGAGGTGTTAATCTCTCGTCGTGAGGTGTTAATCTCTCGTCGTGAGGTGTTACTCTCTCGTCGTGAGGTGTTACTCTCTCGTCGTGAGGTGTTACTCTCTCGTCGTGAGGTGTTACTCTCTCGTCGTGAGGTGTTACTCTCTCGTCGTGAGGTGTTACTCTCTCGTCGTGAGGTGTTACTCTCTCGTCGTGAGGTGTTACTCTCTCGTCGTGAGGTGTTACTCTCTCGTCGTGAGGTGTTACTCTCTCGTCGTGAGGTGTTACTCTCTCGTCGTGAGGTGTTAATCTCTCGTCGTATGGTGTTAATCTCTCGTCGTGAGGTGTTAATCTCTCGTCGTGAGGTGTTAATCTCTCGTCGTATGGTGTTAATCTCTCGTCGTGAGGTGTTAATCTCTCGTCGTATGGTGTTAATCTCTCGTCGTGAGGTGTTAATCTCTCGTCGTGAGGTGTTACTCTCTCGTCGTATGGTGTTAATCTCTCGTCGTGAGGTGTTAATCTCTCGTCGTGAGGTGTTAATCTCTCGTCGTATGGTGTTAATCTCTCGTCGTGAGGTGTTAATCTCTCGTCGTGAGGTGTTAATCTCTCGTCGTGAGGTGTTAATCTCTCGTCGTGAGGTGTTAATCTCTCGTCGTGAGGTGTTACTCTCTCGTCGTATGGTGTTAATCTCTCGTCGTGAGGTGTTAATCTCTCGTCGTGAGGTGTTAATCTCTCGTCGTGAGGTGTTACTCTCTCGTCGTGAGGTGTTAATCTCTCGTCGTGAGGTGTTACTCTCTCGTCGTATGGTGTTAATCTCTCGTCGTGAGGTGTTAATCTCTCGTCGTGAGGTGTTACTCTCTCGTCGTGAGGTGTTAATCTCTCGTCGTGAGGTGTTAATCTCTCGTCGTGAGGTGTTACTCTCTCGTCGTGAGGTGTTAATCTCTCGTCGTGAGGTGTTACTCTCTCGTCGTATGGTGTTAATCTCTCGTCGTGAGGTGTTAATCTCTCGTCGTGAGGTGTTAATCTCTCGTCGTGAGGTGTTAATCTCTCGTCGTGAGGTGTTAATCTCTCGTCGTGAGGTGTTACTCTCTAGTCGTGAGGTGTTAATCTCTCGTCGTGAGGTGTTACTCTCTAGTCGTGAGGTGTTACTCTCTAGTCGTGAGGTGTTACTCTCTCGTCGTGAGGTGTTAATCTCTCGTCGTGAGGTGTTACTCTCTCGTCGTGAGGTGTTAATCTCTCGTCGTGAGGTGTTAATCTCTCGTCGTGAGGTGTTAATCTCTCGTCGTGAGGTGTTACTCTCTCGTCGTGAGGTGTTAATCTCTCGTCGTGAGGTGTTACTCTCTAGTCGTGAGGTGTTACTCTCTCGTCGTGAGGTGTTAATCTCTCGTCGTTACCCCACGTTTACTGCACGAGGCACGACCAACGATTGGGTCGAAATCCGGCCCGATCCAAAAAATAGTCGCACGACTGGAAAATCGGTTCAAATTCGGCACAGAGCAGCTCTGCTAGTCCTCAATTCAGCTCTACTAGTCCTCAATTTAGGTCTGCTAGTCCTCAATTCAGCTCTACTAGTCCTCAATTTAGCTCTGCTAGTCCTCAATTCAGCTCTGCTAGTCCTCAATTCAGCTCTACTAGTCCTCAATTTAGCTCTGCTAGTCCTCAATTCAGCTCTGCTAGTCCTCAATTCAGCTCTGATAGTCCTCAATTCAGCTCTGGCAGCACTCGCTTTGCCCATTGGTTCATTAAAAACACTTGAAATAAGAATAGCAGCATGAGGAATGGAAGGCTCCACAGAGACTCTTCTATACTGTATGATTCTAACCTTTCCTCCAGCGCTTCAACTCGCTCTCCAGTTTTTGGATGGTGACGGTCATACTCCTGTTCTTCTCTTTCTCCTTTTCATATTTCTTCTTCCACTCCTCAGCGGTGAGCTCCAGGTTCACAGACACTGTGTTCTTTATGGTTTTAGCTCTGAAAAACACAACAAAACACGTTGTTCAATACACAAAATTCTACTCGTCTTGTTGAACATAAAAGACGCCTCGTTTTGGCTAAAGTTTAACCCGGTTTGGTGTCGTGTGATTGGGTTCAGACAGAACACCCATAACACTCGTGTGTACAGACGAGTGCAGACGTGTTAAAGAGGTAAAGCCACAGATTTGTTTTCTTTGTTGTTGTAATCTGTGCTTTAAATAAATCTGACAGTTTATTATAAAACAGACTGATTTATCGCTTGTGTAGTTGAAAAATACATGAGAACCTTGAAAAAATAATCGCATATTAAATCGCAATCGCAATATTGAGGAAAAAAATCGCAATTAGATTATTTTCAAAAATCGTTCAGCCCTATTCAGTTCTACAATACGATTTCAGTTTCAAACTTATGAACCCTCGTCCTTTTACACTTGGGCCCCCCCATGCAGCATGACACTAAAGCCCACTAACACCGCTAGGTTGTTCACTGTTCAAACCTTCTGTATATAGATATATTGATGATGAGGAGGAAACAAGGTGCAGCAGAGATCAGGGAGCATTGGATGATGAAATGGATGGAAATAATTGTGTGTTGTCTGCCAGTGGTGTTTACCTTTATTTTGAAACAATATAAATGTGAACTATTTAAGAAAAATGTTTTACTTTCACATTTTTCATTAGTGTCAGATTATTTATGTCAGAGTATTTATTCAGTGCTGGTGCTGAGTCCCTCGTACCTCTGGCCGAACATGAGCGTGGTCTTGGTCTCGGCCTCGTTGTAAGACGACGGCGAGCAGCAGATGATGGTGGTGGTTCTGCAGTTTCCTCCCAGCGAGTCCTGTAGAATCCGGGTCATCTTGCTGTCTCTGTACGGGACGTGGGTTTTCTAGTAACACACACAGGACACACTCACTGGTCAGTGCTTTCAGCCTCAGCCCCTGAAAACAGGTTGAAGTTGTTACGGTTTTGGTAGTTTCCTGTTTCATTTTGAAGCCCGTGTCTTTGTGTTTCAGTTCTGGTTTGACCTTCCTGTTTCTCATCTGCCCTGATCGTCTGCACTTGTGTCTCATTAACCCTTCTGTATATCTGGTCTGTCTTTCCCCTGCTCCCTGCTGGTACGGACTGTTGGTTCCTCCGTGTTTTCAGCTCAGGATTTTGTACTTTGTAACGTTCATGTTCGGGTGTTTTTGCCATCCTGCTCAGCAGCGCTTTTTGTTAATAAATCATTGTTTTTTCTGGAACTCCTGCCTCCTGCTCTCCTACATCTGGGTCTGACCAACCTAGCCATGTCACAACATATGTGGTCTCAGGTTCACAGGAAGTGTTTTCTCTCTCTAATGAAGACTTCCTTGTTGCATCTGATTCCATCTTCTCATGAAGTTAGAAAAGACCTGGAGGTAAGTTCTGGGTTCTGCTGAACCAAAGCTCTGTAGCTTGATTATCGGATTATCAGAACCAGAATGAGAGAGTTTAAACTGCACATACTGATTCCCAGTCTGCATTTAAAACCCAGTCTGGTCTCACATGGAATTCCTGAAATAATCTAAACTACCAAGAGGACATTATGTGTTGGACACTCACCGTTCCTTCACTCAGAGCAGCGATGACGTTCCCCAGAGCAGATAAAGACTTGTTGATGTTCTTGGCTTCATCCAGTACGGAACCTTCTGCTCCCGTCTTACTCACCTGTAAAAGGGGAAAAGAACCCAGGAGAGGGATGATGAGTAAAGGTCTGTCCTCGAGTTTTTAAACAGAGAATGTTGAGTGACGTGAAGGAAGAGAAGAGGTGAGGAAGAACGGGTGAGACCTTCTCGCTGCCGGCCAGGTCCACCAGGTAAAGTTTCCCAGACAGTTTCAGCTCAGTCTCCATGTTTTCCTGCTTGATGTTGATGAGGAAGATGCTGTGGCTGCGAGAGCTGTGTTCATTCATGTCTGCAGGAAGAACACAAGGTTTGTGAGAGGGGGAGCAGAGGACAGGGGGAGGAACCAGGTGAGTGAGGAGATCAGGAGCCTCTTCATCCTGACAGCCACAGCAGGAACATCCTCCCCCCTCTCAGAGCAGCTCTGTCCTGAGGGAGGAAACACTGAGCTTTCAGCAATACATATCAGCACAGATGGTTAAATCAGGGCTCAGCAACCGGCGGCTCCAGAGCGCTTTAGCGCTTCCCTAGTGGCTCCTGGAGCTTTTTCAAAAATGTTTAACCTTTTTTCTTCCTTTTTTCTTTTTTTTCCTTCTTTTTTTTTCTTGTCTTTTTCTTTTTTGTTTTCCTTTTTAATCTCGACATTTCAACTTTTTTCTCGAAATTTGGACTTTTTTCTCTCGACATTTCGACTCTTTTCTCAACATTTCGACTTTTTTCTCGAGATTGTACTTCGACATTAATTTCGACATTTCGACTTTTTTCTCTCAACATTTCGACTTTTTTCTCTCAACATTTCAACTTTTTTCTTGTCATTTCGACTTTTTTCTCAATATTTCGACTTCTTTTTTTCGACATTTCGACTTTTTTCTCGAAATTTGGACTTTTTTCTCTCAACATTTCAACTTTTTTCTCAACATTTCATTTTTTTTCTCGAGATTGTACTTCAACATTAATCTCGACATTTCGACTTTTTTCTCAAAATTTCGACTTTTTTCTCGAAATTTGGACTTTTTTCTCTCGACATTTCGACTTTTTTCTCAACATTTCGACTTTTTTCTCAAGATTGTACTTCCACATTAATTTCGACATTTCGACTTTTTTCTCTCAACATTTCATCTTTTTTCTCGTCATTTCGACACTTTTCTCAACATTTCGACTTTTTTTCTCGAGATTGTACTTCAACATTAATCTCGACATTTCGACTTTTTTCTCAACATTTCGACTTTTTTTTCGACATTTCCACTTTTTCTCGAAGTGCAGAATGAAAAAAAAATCTTCCCCCAGTTATAACGAATATAGATACATGCAGCATGTGTTGCCGTCATTCTGAGGCTTATAACATGTTTGTTTTTTGTGTTTTTGGTCCAATATGGCTCTTTCAACATTTTGGGTTGCCGACCCCTGTCCTAACCAAATAGTGCAACTAACTAGCCTGACTAAACAAAGCAGCTAAGGTTGATGGTCTCCGTTGCCCTTGACAACGTACTGATGAAAAAACTCCTCACTGAATATCTCCTGAACAACAACCACCTCACAATGAAGACCAAAGACACAGCAGACATGAAGTTCTCTGTATTTCAGGACTGGAGGACTTGATTTGTAGTAGCAGAACTAACCGTTCTGGTGGATGTACATCAGTAATACTTTCTGTAGAATCCAGAGAATAAAACAAGCACTTCATTCAGACTCACTGGTGACGGCCACGTGTCTGTTGGCCTTTCCTTCGTCAATGACGTCCATCACCTCGTCAGGACTGGACACAAAGCGCTCGGTACAGCCCTGGTGGGGAACGGGAGACACGTCAACCTGGTACCAGTACAGTCAGACTGGGACCGTGCTGGTTCCTGGGGATGGGACTTACCTTGACAAAAGGGACACGGTTTTTGTCCTCGTGAACAGCCAGGTTGGTCTTTGACACTGAAACAGAAGTGTCGAAAGCATATGATAATTATCTTTCAGGTTTGATTCTCAGACAAATGGAAATTCAGAGACTTTTATGGAAACACATTATATAAATTAGACAACGGTTGCTTAATGTTTTAGGACTGAGACCTGTTGTATGCTTATTTAGATTTTCAGTCACCAAGGCGGTGGTAATCCTCAAACGGTTAAGTCCAGGCAACTGGACTTACTTTGCTTGGGGAAAAGGAAGAAAAGGAACCAGGAAAAAGGAAGTCCAGTTGTAACTGAAGTCTTTGAGGATGACTGAGAGACTTCCCAGTTGCTCCCGGTTCAGGCCAGTGCCGTTTGTTGTATGGCAGCTCCGCAGAGAACCGGTGTGTGAATGTGTGAATGTGTGTGTGGGTGAATGTCTACAGTGTAAAATGCTTTGGGGCTGTAGAGTACAACTGGAAAGTGCCATACAAGTGTAAGCCATTTACCATTTAAGTTATACTGGACAGTTCTGTTACAGTTTCTTATCAATGTATTGATTTTCCGTTCATTTTTAGGGCAGATCTGAAATCATTCAACTTTGGTAACATAAAACTACGGAAGAGTAAATCTTCCCCTCTCAAAGATTATGAGCAGTTAGCAACACATTTTCTTGTGACGTTCAGTTTTATCCCAATTGTAAACATTGAACGTGAAGTGTCTCACCATCCAATAAGTCTCTGATTTTATCCAAATAGATTTCAAAATAAGAGACCTGCAAACACAGAGACAAAGATACCATGAGCTGACAGAAGGAAATTGCTGGAAGACAGAATGCACACAGAATCCAGCAGTGCTTGGGCGTTTTTAATCATACTAAATCTAAAAAAAAAGGTAAAAAACCTGAATTCTGAACTGTGATCTTGTCATGAAACTCGTTGTAAACAGATGAACAGATGTGTTGATAGTTGTCACACTCATTCTCGTGTGTTAGTGGCAATAAGGTTTCAACAGAATGCTGTGATGCAGTTTATGAATAGAAACAGCAGGTGTACAAGGAGCAGATGGAGAACAGGTGGTCAAGGAACGCATCACTGGTTTCTAATGTTCGCAGGAGAGCTGAGTGAAACACCGACCCCGTGTCAGATTAGCTATTTACTGATCAGAATGAAGTGACTGATCAGCTCATTGATTGTGTTTCTACTGTACAGAGGGAATGAGCATGACGTCACAGATGCGACTTCACAGCGGGTTACGCCCACTGAGTGTCAGAAAGACTGAGTGTCAGAAAGACTGAGTGTCAGAAAGACTGAGTGTCAGAAAGACTGAGTGGCAGCGTAAACTTTCAGTTTGAGCAACTGGAAAACATCTAAAATGGGAAAGAGCTGTTGTGCGATCGACTGTACTCATAGATTTAACAAGAAATCAGAGTTATCGTTTTACAGACTGCTGAAAAATAAGCTTAAGAGAGACAAATGGATCGCTGCAATTCTCAGAAACAACTGGATTCCAGGCACCAAACGTGGATTTGTGGTTCCCATTTTGTATCAGGTAATGTTGGATTTTTGGGTAGCTAACGTTAAACGGTCAAATCATAAAGTTCGGTGTCCTCATCACTTTAATTTCTACAACAAATCCTGCCTTGAAGTCGGACCAAGCATAAAGACTTTTGTAAGCCTTCAAGCTTTGCTTCGTGTATTTCCCCAGCGTAGAAATTAAGTACATATAAATATCAGGAAACTGGATTCGTGGCCAAATATTAATGTCCATGGACCACTGGTTCTTGGTAACTGTACCAAATATTAATGTCCATGGACCACTGGTTCTTGGGGTAACTGTACCAAATATTAATGTCCATGGACCACTGGTTCTTGGTAACTGTACCAAATATTAATGTCCATGGACCACTGGTTCTTGGTAACTGTACCAAATATTAATGTCCATGGACCACTGGTTCTTGGGGTAACTGTACCAAATATTAATGTCCATGGACCACTGGTTCTTGGTAACTGTACCAAATATTAATGTCCATGGACCACTGGTTCTTGGTAACTGTACCAAATATTAATGTCCATGGACCACTGGTTCTTGGTAACTGTACCAAATATTAATGTCCATGGACCACTGGTTCTTGGTAACTGTACCAAATATTAATGTCCATGGACCACTGGTTCTTGGTAACTGTACCAAATATTAATGTCCATGGACCACTGGTTCTTGGGGTAACTGTACGGGTCACTGTCAAGTCCAACTGACGCTAATTTAAGCTGATAATCAGCTGTTATCCCGTCTTCTCCACTAGTTGCAGCTGTTTTTACCACAGTGCAGTGCCAGTAAGTGGTCCAGTGGGGAAGTGACGTCAATGCAGACCCTCGATTCATGGGATCAGTGAAGTAGAAACACAGAAGTCGCAGAACAGTCAGAGGGGGTAATGGATGAAAACCTGAGTCCAAATGATTCAAATA
The DNA here is from genome assembly GCF_033807715.1 of Cololabis saira. Classification (NCBI taxonomy): domain Eukaryota; kingdom Metazoa; phylum Chordata; class Actinopteri; order Beloniformes; family Belonidae; genus Cololabis; species Cololabis saira. The sequence goes on along the minus strand of NC_084592.1, from coordinate 3,485,060 downwards.
AAAACAGTGATGTTTACATCTTTGTCCACATGCAACAAAAACAAGTTATCTCTGATATGATTAGTAGCGTGGTCAGAAACATGAATGAATGAATGAATGAATGAATGAATGAATGAATGAATGAATGAATGAATGAATGAATGAATGAATGAATGAATGAATGGTTTATTTCGGACAGAATACATTGAGACATTTACATGTTCATTTCACAAATAAACTAAAATGTAAATAGAAATGACATCACCTTGATGTGGAACTCCAGGTTCTCGTCCATGGAGTAAATGTGGTCAAAGATGTCTGTGGCAATGCGAGGGATGATCCCCATGTAACGGGGGTCATGCAGGTTCCCCTGAAGAATAACACAATATTACAAACAAGATCACATATGCACACACACACACACACACACACACACATGAACGTCACAGGGCAACCATCCAATCACGTAAGTAAGAAAAGTTGCTGTTTCTTGAGTGACTGCTGGGTCGAAAAGTGAGTCAATCTCTGACTCCCATGTTAAATATATTTACAGCCTGGTCTTCATAAATGTATCATGGAGAATTGGTACAATTATACACAGAACTAGAACATTTCAGGAAATTTTGATATGGGCATGCCCTACTGCCCATTCGTCCCCTCTTGCTGCTTTGGTTTGGGGTTGTAGTGGTTGTGTTCGGGGTGGTTCTATGTCAGTTTGAGGTGTTTACGGTTGTATTGCATTCATTCCTGTGCTCGCTGCAGGGGGTGTGGTTTAGAGTTGTTAATAAACCTTTGGGGATGGGGCCATTTGGCCTGGATTTTGACATAAAATTTCCTTAAATCACAGCTTCATGAAATTTGAATATGTTAAAGTCCACAGCGTGCTGAGTCGGGGAACATTTGTACGATGTCTTTACGATAACCTGTTGCCTAGCAACAAGCGTCCAAAGTCAAATGGAAATGTAAAAAAAACGAAAGGTAAATATCGCAAAAACTGTAATAATTGGCATAATGAGGTTGTACGGTCCGTTATTGCAAATCGGGCCGAGTGTTTGAAAGTTTGAACGATGTCTCTACGATAAAGTTCGGCCGAGCAATAAGCGTCCGAATTTTCGCCTTTTTTTTTTTGCTTTTTGGCATCTACAGTAGCGTTGCCACTGTAACACTTTTGACTGAGAAAAGTAATGCACATCGAGGCACGATGGAGACGCATCCAACGATGTATGGCATGCATGGGTGCACGTTGCGGTTCGGGCCGTATTAACGGACGAAAAAAAAGTGTGGAATAAGAATAATAACTAGAAAATTTCAGGAAATTTTTATATGGGCATGCCCTACCGCCCATTCGTCCCTTCTTGCTGCTTTGGTTTGGGGCTGTAGTGGTTGTGTTCGGGGTGGTTCTATGTCAGTTTGAGGTGTTTTTACGCTTGTATTTCATTCATTCCTGTGCTCCCAATAGTTATTAATGGGGCGCGCTTTTTGGCATCTAGCGTTGCCACGGTAACGCTTTTGACTGAGAATAGTAATGCCCATCGAGGCAAGATGGAGACGCATGTAAAGATGTATGCCATGCATGGGTGCATGTTCCGGTTCAGGCTACGTTAACGGATAGGTTTTTTTTTTCACCATGGTACAAAACCCCATCCGAATGAATGGGGCCATTTGGCCTGGATTTTGACATAAAATTTCCTTAAATCCCAGCTTCATGAAATTTGAGTATGTTGAAGTCCACAGCGTGCCGAGTCAGGGGACATTTGTACGATGTCTCTACGATAACCTGTTGCCTAGCAACAAGAGTCCAAATTCAAACAGAAATTTAAAAAAAAATGAAAGGTCAATATCGCGAAAACTGTAGTAATTAGCATAATGAGGTTGTAGGGTCCGTTAGTGCCAATCGGGCCGAGTGTTTGAAAGTTTCAACAATGTCTCTACGATAAAGTTCGGCCGAGCAATAAGTGTCCAAATTTTCGCCTTTTTTTTTGCTTTTTGGCGTCTAGCGTTGCCACGGTAACACTTTTTACTGAGAAAAGTAATGCCCATCGAGGCACGATGGAGACGCATCCAACGATGTATGCCATGTATGGGTGCATGTTCCGGTTCAGGCTATGTTAACGGATAGGTTTTTTTTTCACCATGGTAAAAAACCCCATCCGAATGAATGGGGCCATGTGGCCTGGATTTTGACATAAAATTTCCTTAAATCCCAGCTTCATGAAATTTGAGTATGTTGAAGTCCACAGCGTGCCGAGTCGGGAAACATTTGTACGATGTCTCTACGATAACATGTTGCCTAGCAACAAGCGTCCAAAGTGAAACGGAAAAAAAAAAAAAAATGAAAGGTCAATATCACAAAAACTGTAATACTTGGCATAATAAGGTTGTACGGTCGGTTAGGGACAATCGGGCCGAGTGTTTGAAAGTTTGAACGATGTCTCTACGATAAAGTTCGGCCGAGCAATAAGCGTCTGAATTTTCGGCTTTTTTTTGCTTTTTGGCAACTAGCGTTGCCACGGTAACCCTTATTACGGAGAAAAGTAATACCCATCGAGGCATGATGGAGACGCATCCAACGATGTATGCCATGCATGGGTGCACGTTCCGGTTCGGGCCGTATTAACGGACGAAAAAAAGAGTGCGGAATAATAATAAGAAAAGGGAAACCTTTTCTAGATACTAATATATCGCCTTCATTTTCATGTTTTTCCTCGTTTTTTCCGGCCGTGTTTTAGTTTTTGGGGATTTTTTTTTTCCACATCCGAGCGGGGTCATGCTGTACACCCGCTGGTGCGCAGTGGGACTTTTGTGACTTTAGCTTGTTAGCAAAATGCTAGCAACATTGCCCTTTGGGCCATTCTGGACGATTGCAATATGGTCATGCCACTACTTGGCATGCCCATAATAAGAAAAGGGAAACCTTTTCTGTATACTAATATATCGCCTTCATTTTTCAGGTTTTCTCGGGCGTGTTTTGTTTTTTGGGGATTTTTTTTTCCACATCACAGCGGGGTCATGCTGTACACCCGCTGGTGTGACGTGGAACTTTTGCGACTTTAGCTTGTTAGCAAAATGCTAGCAACATTGCCCTTTGGGCCATTCTGGACGATTGCAATATGGTCATGCCACTACTTGGCATGCCCGTAATTACCCAACGGCTAGCTGTTATTTTATCACTTTACCTACCTAGTAGTGATGTCCCAATTCGATCACTTGATCAGAAATCGGGGCCAATCATGTGACTTCTGAGTGATAAGGATGGGGTGGAAATGATTGAGGTTTTTTTTTCATTTTTATTTTACCAAATTACATTTACATTTCTGTATTGTCTATCAATACGTTTCACTGTTATAAATTACAGTTTATATTAGGCAGGGAGTAGGCGTAACCTCTAACCTAGAGTTGCAGTTCAGAATTGTCGACTCTTTTCCCCTCTGGGGACTTTTTATTTTTTCAAAAAAGCAACTAGCGTACCTACATGTTTTTCAGGTGTCATTATAGACGTTTGTGGACTCTAACTTGAAGGCTGGTATTGGTCTCCCTGTTCTTAGCGAGTAGCTGATGCTGCTGTGAGAGAAGAAAAGAGGCAGAACACAAGGAAACTCCTGCTTCACTTAAAGGTGGGTCTGTTGTTGAAATAAAACTTTGTAGCACAAACACCTGAGCTGCTGCTCAGACAGGAATCTGTCTCCATCTCTGTCAGGACTGGAGGATTGTGTTTTTCCAGCAGCCCTGATGAACCTGATGAACATTTATTGAACGCCTAGTTAACGTCCTCTGCATTCACCTCTGTTGAAAAAAAGTGGTAAAATGACTAGTTGGTTGTATATAAGCGATAAACTTTAGCCAATATATAATAAATTGTCTATAGTTTGTATCAATTTATGTTGTTAAGAAGTTTGACGATTTTAAATGAGATGAATGTGCATCTGTAAAATGCACACGTGCATGTTTAGCTCTGGTTTCAGACCTGCGAGACCTGCTTGCAGGTTTTTGTGGGGGACTGAAGTCTTTTGATGAGTAATTGTGACTATTTGTGACTTTTTTATTTCAGTTTTAAGTTTTTTTTTAAATATTTATTTATTATTCAGGTTGATTTTTTTTTTTATTTCATTTGACTCATACAGTCAAACTACTTTATCTACCGTACATTTGTTATTATTGATGGGTTGTCAAGTTAAATAGCATGTTGTGATACAGTGATTTTGTAGCAATGACACATTTGGGATGGGGACAGGTGTGGGGGGGGGGCGCCTGGCCTCCAAATAACATTTCGCTTAGGGCCCCAATTTGGTCAGGCCCTGCACTCACCTCTCCACAACCAGATTGCAAATAAACTGGATATCCACCGCTGGCTGAGCGTGCACTGGCCCAATGCCATTGAATAATAAATATCAATCAGTTATATAATTCTAATTAATGCAACTATTACAATAATTATTCAATGGCGTTTCAATGGCTTACAGTCAGGAGTAAGGAGGAGGGTTGGATTTGTGACAAAAAAAAAGATAATTTATAGTTCAATGGGGTTTTCCACTCCCTGTTTATCTCTCTCACGACTTTATTCCTCTCTCCTACAGCATCCACTACAGTTATGTACAGATTGTGAAGCTCTACTGGCGACACCACTAGTGGAAAGGGCAATTAACTGACAATTCATTTCTTTTAAATCGAACATTTCTTATCGACAATTAATAGATAGTCAATAAATGATTACCATCCCTAATTAGCACTCTTTCAAAATGTATATTAATGACAAAAAAAGAGTAAGACCAAGCTGAGAACATGTCCTTTACGAAAAAGAGTCAAACATAAGACAAGGCCACCCATTACAGTTGTTCAGTTGTTCCTTGCGAGTGCAGCAGATATCGCTCTTTAGGCTGTAAAAGCTTCAAACCAGTAGGCTGATTTCAGAGCAGGGGTGTAAGTGATTCAGTTCTTCACAGACACACACATGCACACACTGACCTCCATGGTGTGAGTCTTTCCTGATGAGGTTTGACCATAGGCAAAGATGGTGCCGTTGTATCCTCCCAACACATCTGTGACACACAACGTACAGCAAACACACAAACCACCACGTAAATGACACAAAATGCAACAAACACAACACATTCATATCAGTGATTTATCTGTGATTGATCAGTGATGGATAGGGGTGTAACAATATATCGTGTCACGAAATTTCGGGATACAAAAACGTCACGATACGTGTCGTGGAGGTGACAAACTGTATCGCGATATTGGGTCATTAATATTAATCTATTGTGTTTACTAGTAACGACCACGCCTCGACCCGCGGACCAAAATCTTCCTCCGCTCAGAAGAAACTAGTACCGTTTTGGTCCCGATCACGGGACTCTTGCAGGGTTTTGAGCTTTTACTGATGTAAGGCTGGTGTAGAGTTAAGCCATACCTTATTAAATTAAACCTTTTTGGGGTGGTGAGTAGATAAACACGGGGAAACTTCTGCTGAGTTCCAGTGTACTTTAATGTCCCTCAACAGTGTAGGATTTTAGAACATCAACACAGCACCTAGTGCCGTACTGTGGCGTATCACTCCGCCCAATCTAAAACAGACTAATCACTACAGATAAACTGACTAGTGTCATTATAGTCCCTGATTTACATCAGAATATAAAGAATATATTTATAAAATAATGAACCCGGAATTACCAAAATAACCTTCTTGGAATAAATGTCAATAAATATAGTGTTCAAAAAAAAATAAATAACCTTCTTAACAAAAATAAATCTCCTCTTACACTTAGAAGGTGAGCATGAATCTATCTTTTTTATGATGTAAAATTGTATGTATTTATTTACTTTTATTTATTTATTTAATTTTAGTTGTTACATTTCTGGAAAAGAAAAAAGTCAAATCATACATGAGAGAAACTATTCAGTTTGTGGCAAAATATTTGTACTTGTATAAACTGAAGATGCATAATGCAAACCTGACATTTACTTTTAGTTCAGTTTGTGGAAAATGGTTGTCCTGACTTTCTCTTTAAAACTTAAACAGTTATAAACAAGGACGGATTATCATGACCACGGGCCCTGGACACAAACTCGCTATGGGCCCCTATCTACAATAATATCCTACGTGCACGGTGCATGCCCTCCCCAAGCACTCAGTTTGGTCACACAATGGCACAGAGAATCCACAATCACACCGTGTGATTGTTGATGGCGGAGTGGCGGAGCGTGGGTCTCAGTACCGAGGGGGCGGAGCATTCTCCATGGGCCCTTATGATAGTCATTTTAACGTTCAACAACACCTCATCCTACCCATCAATAACATTTATTCTCACTTTTATTGAGCCAAGCAAGCCTATAGGCCTATGCTGCAGAAAGCAGAGTAAAGTCACAAACTTGTTCAGAAGAACACACACACACACACACACACACACACACACACACGCACGCACGCACGCACACACACACAGGCCTGACAGCTGTCAATCACACGGCGCTGAAAACTCAGTCACGGACTGACTCAGTTCCATCTTTGATTCAGCTTAAATACAAAAAAAAAAACATTACACAATCTATTTAGATAGATATAGACACAGCGGTCTATAACATCATTTCTGAGCTCTATAACAGAGAATAGACTCGGCGGTCTCGTTGACAACAACACAAAGCACATTCAAATAGGCAGGTGGTCAAAGCTACCACACAACATTCTGATAAAGAGATTATTTATGAAGGTTACACTGACTCACCAATGGTAGTTGACTCTTCCATAAAACTTTGTACATGCTTAGTCCTCTTTTAAAGTTTAGCGCCCATCTCCTTCATGGCTGCAAATTTGCCGAGTCGGCAAATTGGTTCTAACTGTTAAGGCTGATTTATGGTTCCGCGTTAAACCAACGCAGAGCCTACGGCGTAGGGTACGCGGCCATGCGCGGAGGCCCTGCGTCGATTTAACGCGGAACCATAAATCAGGCTTTCCAGCCAATCAGCGTTGGCTCACGGCCCTGATGCGTTCAGGACAGCTGTAAAGTAGGAATTAGCCTACACTGGCCGCAAAATGCACATTTTATCGTAATTATAGCCTACAATTTACGATTATATATGAACGTATCACACAAAACGGGGCCCTATCATTGGGCCCTATGAGTTTGTAAATTTATTTTAATTTACACATAAAAAAAAAAAAAAAAAATGTTTGAAAGCCGAGGGCCCCCATTTGCTCCAGGGCCCTGGGCACACGCCCACTTTGCCCATGCGGTAATCCGTCTATGGTTATAAAGCATTACAAACTGTAACAATAAGGCAAACGTACAATATTGTTTTGTATTTTATGTCTTTCAAATAAAAGACCATTTTTTCCAGTCATATGTTCCTCATTCAAGGTTGTTAAAAGGAACCCTGCATATTAAGACATGTAGGTCTTAAAAGATAAATGTTGGTATCAATTATAACAATGTGATATAAAAAACCTTGTTGATGTCTTCGTTTTTATAAAATTTGAAAATATAATTTAACATAGGTCGCCATTGTTTTTTACATTCTGGGTAGTACGTCACACGGTGGCACCTGCTGGCCCCCGTCCACTGTTCTGACACCCAGAAACGGATGAAAACACAGCTAAACAGATGACGGCGCACCAGAAACACAGATGAAAACACAGCTGAACATTAAGGTGACGGCGCACCTACAAAAAAGTAAAATAAAATTAAAAAAAAGTGCAGCCCCATACAGCATGAACTATAAAAACACCATAAAACTCAGATAGACTAACAGACCACACGTTTCAACTAGCAGATAACCGATGCTACAATAAAAACCCCAGCCAGATCTGGCATCATTAAATTAAATAAAGATGTTCTTGCCTATTTGACGCGAAGTCTGCACCTCCCGTTTCATCAAAGTCCCGGGCCAGTCCCCTTAGCCTCTGGTCTGTCATCACCCAGCACCGAGGCCGGTTTTAGGGGGGAGAGGGGGGGGCTATGCCCACTCAAACGTGCATATTTCCCACCGGCGTCTCCATCCCGGCGGCGGTAGCGAGAGCGGAGAGCGGAGAGCGGGTGGCGGAGCGCTGCGGGCTGTAGAGCCCCGGCTACGCAGGCTACGCCGTAGGCTACGCCGTCTACGCAGGAGCCTAATGCACTGGTAAGATGCGCACAACATTGATCATTTTTGCAGATCTCCCGTGCATCACAGAACTTTGATCCAGTTTGCCTGAACCGAGACGTCTTATGGGCTCCCTCGTCAGCCTCCACGGCCGGGAGATGCTGCTCATCTATGTTTTAGATACCTGTCCCAGTTAAACTAATGGGGCTTATCTTCCCAGAGCCACCGTCGTACGTCATCGCCCCCAGAATACATTGCGCAGGTAAAACATGGCGCCTCCCGCAGGTCAAAATATGTAATAAACATTGTAGATTTTTAAAGCAATTGGATTATTTTATGTGTTTCTAACAACATATTTTAGTATAAGAGAACAATTGTGGCTAATTAGGGACTACATGTCTTAATATGCAGGGTTCCCTTTAAATAAAATACTGCTATAATATCGTATCGTTATCGTGACCTCAATATCGTGTATCGTACCGTATCGTGAAATTAGTGTATCGTTACACCCCTTGTGATGGATCAGTGGTGTCAGACTGTGTGGTGGATCTTCTTGTAGACTGAGAGGAACAAACCTTTGACGATCTGCTTTGCGCAAGTTTCGTACACCTGCACCTGTTCCGAGTTTGGAAGAAGGACTTTGTCAAACACGTACGGCTTCCCCTGAAACACAAGAAATACATCGTCAGCATACACTTTCACTCCAGGTATAAAAGCACAGAGAGACAGAGAGATAGAGAGATAGAGGGGGAGTCTGTCAAATGAGAATCCAGAAGATTACTCAGTATCATGTATGCCAAGTATAGGGACTGAAGTAGTTCACAGTTGATGTAGTTTGGTCTTTGTGCTTTTGAAACAGCAGTATATACTTATGTACTTGATGACCTCTTAGTTTAGCTAGCAGGCTCTGCCAAAAGTGTTGAGAATCATTACTACATATGTATTTTTTCGATGGGTCTTATGCTTTTGTATTTCAGCGTTTTATAAGTAAAGGTGGATAGAGGCCGAAATTAAATGGAAATTCTTAAATAAAGTCTTTCTTGATTACCATTAACCACAATTTTCATGTCAGATATTTTCACATGAAAAACTCCAAGCTGTTACACAACACTAAGTTATAACTTTCTCTTTTACTGCTTTATCTTTTTCATGGAAAAAGTCTCACGTATTTCAACAAGTTCACACGCTCTCACGCCACACATTGCATGTCTCACGCTGAAAATCTAAGGCCTAAGACTTTTGGGTCGGCCTTGAGGAAATTCTGAGGGGCCGTTCGGCGCCTCAGAAGGGGGAAGCAGTACTCTGCCGGCACCGTTTATGGTGCGGGTGGGGAGCTGTTGACCTCGACTGGGGACATCGTCGGACGGTGGAAGGAATACTTTGAGGATCTCCTCAACCCGACTGACATGCCTTCCACTGAGGAAACAGAGAGTGGGGACTCGGGGACGTGCTCATCCATCACCCAAGCCGAGGTCACTGAGGTAGTTCATAAGCTCCTCAGTGGCACCGGGGGTGGATGAGATTCGCCCTGAGTACCTCAAGTCTTTGGATGTCGTAGGGCTGTCTTGGTTGACACGCCTCTGTGACATTGCATGGAGGAAGGGGTGGTGGTCCCTCTGTTTAAAAAGGGGGACTGGAAAATGTATTTCTATAGAGGGGTCACACTTCTCAGCCTCCACGGGAAAGTCTACGCCAGGGTACTGGAGAGGAGAATACGGCCGATAGTTGAACCTCGGATTCAGGAGGAACAATGCGGTTTTCGTCCCGGTCGTGGAACACTGGACGAGCTCTATACCCTCCGCAAGGTGCTCGAGGGTTCATGGGAATTTGCCCAACCAGTCTACATGTGCTTTGTGGATCTGGAGAAGGCATTTGACCGTGTCCCTCGTGCCATTCTGTGTGCACTCAGTGAGTATGGAGTCCGGGGCCCTCTATTAAGGGCTGTCCGGTCTCTATATGATCGGGGCAGGAGATTGGTTTGGATACTCTAGGAACTACGAGTAAACCTGCACTCCGAGAACGGAGAGCTCTGCCAGGAACATAAGGCACTATCAGGTCTTGCAAATATTGCATAGCTAAGCCGTTTTGGGCTTTATACGCAAGTAATAAAATTTTTAATTGGATTCTGAATTTTACAGGTAACCAATGGAGCAACGCTAACACTGGAGAGACGTGGTCTCTCCTGCTGATTCCTGTCAGCACTCGGGCTGCTGCATTTTGGATCAGCTGGAGCCTATTCAGCAAATAACTTGGACATCCTGCTAACAACACATTACAGTAATCTAGTCTAGAAGATACAAACACATGAACTAGTTTTTCTGCATCACTCTGCGAGAGGATTTTCCTAATCTTTGCAATATTACAGAGATGGAAAAATGCTATTTTACAAACCTGATTAACATATGGTTTAAACGACAAATCCTGATCGAAAACAACGCCAAGGTTTCTCACAGTTGCACTGGGAGCCATCGCAACATCATCTAATCCCTTCCTAAAATGCTCTGGACCAAGAATGATAACCTCTGTGTTATCTGAATTTAGAAGCAAAACATTTCCGGACATCCAGTCCTTGATGTCCCTAAGACATGCCTGAAGTTTAACTAACGGTTCTGTTTCATCCGGCCTTATAGACAAATAGAGCTGCGTATCATCAGCATAACAATGAAAGTGTATGCCGTGATTCTGGATTATACTTCCCAATGGCTGCATGTATAAACTGAACAAGATTGGCCCTAGCACTGAACCCTGCGGAACACCATAGCAGACCCTTGACTGTTCTGAAGAAACCTCATGTACATGAACAAACTGGAACCTGTCAGATAGATAGGATTTAAACCAACGTAGAGCTGTCCCTTTAATCCCAACAACATGCTCTAACCTGTGCAGTAAAATGCCATGCAGCATAAGAACACAAAGATGTAAATGTTTTAACCACAGCCCTGGTCTGTTCAGCAGCTGGAGTGAAGGCAGATGATAAGCACCTTGACAGGTTATTGTTGTCAGTGTTTCCTCCACCACACACACAGTCAGGCCTACAGAAACCCCCCAGAGGAAACATGGGCTTCAGCCACATCCATGGACCAGATTCAGGATCAGGCTCAGTGGGATAACTCCTGCTTCTCCTGACAGACTGCTCACTCACACACAAGCGCTGTCTGTCTGCATGTGTGTGTGTGTGTGTGTGTGTGTGTGTGTGTGTGTGTGTGTTCTGTCGTCTGGAGCATCATCAAAAGCATTACTGCTGACATTTAACTGATCTGACGATGCTTCGATGTTTCACAAGAAGCAGAAAAACTAGGAAATGTCAACAACCAAATGCAGCTGATCCTGAAGCTGAGACTCTGTGAGGTGAGACAGACAGTGTATGTCTCCAGATAAAGCATGATGATGATGATGAAGATCTGAGGGGGAGTCCGTCTCAACAGCTCCGTCAGCTTCAATAAGGCACCTGTTGTCATGACGACTGCATTCCACTGGGAAACAAGTGACATGACTGGACCAATGAGACGGAAGAAAGATGATTGCTGCTGAATGATGCAGGACTCACTCACTCACACACTAACACACACACACACACAGACACACACACGCGCACGCATATGCACACGCACACGCACACGCACACGCGCACACGCACACACACGCACACGGTCTCCTAGAATCTGAGCTTGTGTTTTCCCGACCCATCTGAACCAGTCTGGACCGGTTCCGGTCGTATTTTAACCTCATCCTCATCCTGGACCTGAAGGAGCCGCCGGGCCGGGAGCCAGATATTGACCCACAACTGCCAATCACCTGACCCGTCAGCCTTCATCTGCTGCTGCCATGGAAACCACTCCCAGAAGCTTTCAGATATCCATCCCCCACTCTCAGGGAATGATGAAGGCAAACAACAAACCATTACATCTGTCTCTTCAGGTTAAAACTATTTAACGATGAGCAGATAATGACTCAGCACAACTCGTTACACTTATGGCCATTCATGTGAAAAGTCTCAGACTGGAAATGAAACAAACATCTGTCGTCATATTTTTGTCCTTTAACAAAGACTTGTTGGAAGACAACAGTTAATAAGATGCTTGTTCATTCCTCATCCATTACTGGGAACGTTTCCTCATTATGGACCTTGTTATGTGTGTTTTACGTCTGCTTCCTGGTTCTCCTGTCTGGGTTCAGAGTCATGTGACCTCCTTCGGTTCCTCAGCTGAGTTTTTCAGCCCCCCTTGGTGATCTGTGTACTTCTCTTTGTTCTGTCCGTCCTCTGTTCCCCACCCATCACGCCGTCGTTTAAAAACCTCCACATCATGGAGGTTCCATAGGTTTTAGAATGCATTTGGCTCATAGTGTTAATCAAGCTTCTACTCTGATTCATTCACTTTGAGCATCAATCAATGACTCGTCAAATCAGGCAGCTGTGAATCCGACCTGTTGTCTGACACCCTGAAAGTTGATGGTTGGATTCCTGGCTTCGAGGTCTACATGTTGATCAGAATCATGTCAGAATCATGTTTATTTGGCCAAGTCAAGTCAAACAAGGTTATTTTCGCTCACTGTACAGTAAATGGGCAAATAGGCAATAGACATATGACAGCTCTTATTAGAATATATACAATTTTTAAAAAGTGAAAGGTGCAGCAGTATGAGGTAGACATGGTTATTGAAAGGTGCATTGTTACAGCATATGATTGTGGTTGTTATTATTATTATTATTATTATTGCACAGTGATTGATTACTCTGAGACTCTGAGTGATGAGAGTTGATCAGAGCAACAGCTTGGGGGAAGAAACTGTCTCTGTGTCTGATGATGCTGACGTGTCCTTGGGTAAGACATGCATCGAAGCGCTCGTTAGATAACACATCTGTGTGAACGTCTGGCTGTTCATTGGTATTTTTTCAGCATAATATTTGCCAATGATGAACTTGAAACATGTTGACCCATTTACAAAGGTCTTCTAGCTCCAAGCATTGCTGAAGTTCTGACTTTTTGGTCTGGGATGATCACAAAATGAATCTGTGAAGGGTTTTACACATTATTTATTTCATCTTATATTCTGAACATAAGTTCAGGAAAAGTTACAAAGGTGACCTAGCAGGTTAAAACCAGAGATTCTGCTTTTAAACATCTGGCTTTGAAAAGTGAATCTCAAGTCTCAAGTCGGATGGGGGTCGGCGACGGTAAAGGCTGATTTATGGTTCCGCGTTACACCAACACAGAGCCTACGCCGTAGTGTACGCAGCGACACGCACCGTACTCTCCCTTCATCTATTTTCCGTGGCTCCGGAGTCTGGCAGAAACATTTCTTTATATCATGTTGTCTGTCGCCCACGATATTTTTTCTTTTTTTTGACGGCGCCATAGTTGGCTAGCTACAAACTCTATACATTGCATAATGTATAATAATATTCCCGGGCTCTCAGCAGCGGTACTCACATCGTTACCAGGCAACGAAGTAGGTTGACAGGTTGCAGAGGCGCTCCTAAAAGTAAATGATCATTGATTTATGAATGAATGGATACGTCGCTTATTTTTGGCATATTACATTCTTTTTTAGGCCTGGCGGGGGGTCTCGTTGGCCTGGTGGCCCCGCCAGGCCTATATAATGGTAGGGGAAACACTGCGTTAATGTACGCATAATCAGGGTGTTCGGGTTTTGGGGGGGTTTTAGTGACAGCTGCATTGAAGTCTAAGGTGTCCAACAGCTAGCTGTCACTTTAGCTACTTCTCACTTCTGGTAAACTTCAACTTCTATTAATAAAAACTTAAAGGAGCTGTATGTAAGAGCAATAATAAAACGAATCATAAAATGACCCCGATATGTCAACAGACATTTAAAAATCATGTTCATTTCAAATACTTATGTCACTGACAACAGCACTCAAGCCAGGATATTCCAGTTTAAAAAGAGGAGTTGCAGCCCTCAACTGATGTTTATGTTGTCATTTTTTGTTTTGGCCTGAAGCTCCACCCTCCACCTATCTCCCAATCACCAAGTCAGTATTGTTTCTGAAGCTCCACCCTCCACCTATCTCCCAATCACCAAGTCAGTATTGTTTCTGAAGCTCCACCCTCCACCTATCTCCCAATCACCAAGTCAGTATTGTTTCTGAAGCTCCACCCTCCACCTATCTCCCAATCACCAAGTCAGTATTGTTTCTGAAGCTCCACCCTCCACCTATCTCCCAATCACCAAGTCAGTATTGTTTCTGAAGCTCCACCCTCCACCTATCTCCCAATCACCAAGTCAGTATTGTTTCTGAAGCTCCACCCTCCACCTATCTCCCAATCACCAAGTCAGTATTGTTTCGGCATCCGGGTTGCCAGCTCGGCTCTAATTATCGCAGCAGCCGCTACGAACGTGTTGGATGAAAAACCTGGCAACCTCTGGTCGGGGGGAGGAGGGGGCGCTCAACAATATTTTGAAAGTGACTGCAGTACCAGTTTTGGCCATTTCTTACAGACAGCTCCTTTAACAGAGCCTAAACTTTTTATTATTGTTGTAAAGATATTTTGGCTTGTTGTGCTGTTAACATTAATAAGATATCGCCACAGCTAACATACTAGCTTTAAAAACACCCTGGAAGGGTCTGGTGACAAAGCTTCATGACTTCATTCAGGACTTTTTCTTTGGCGCAACGACTCTGCCTTTCAAAAACGGACAGATCTGCTGTTCACAGCTTTCTTCACGAACTAATGAAAACTCAACATAACTTCCTCAAACAGTTGTAGTCAGATTTCCTGCGGGTTCCCTGACTGCGTCAAGTTATACTCTAACTGTTATTGACTGTGTTTTTTTTGTTGACTGTTTTTAGCACATTCAGCTCCTTGCTTAGTGTGAAAACTCCAACAACAACTGTGTCCTTTGGGTACTGCCACTCCCCAAAGGTAAAGAAAACATACCAGTCGGTCATTCTCAAGCAGAAACATGTGTTTCAATCCGTCCTTAAATATCCCTCCCTCTGGATAAACCTTATTGTACCTTTTTACTCCAAACCTTTCACTTACCCCATCAGTTTTTGTGGGGCCACACTGAGAAATGAGGCTCCATGTGGTATTGTTCACTGGTGGATCAGCCACTTGGTTGGCCCAAATGGAACCAGATCAGACCCTCACTTTGGACCCCTGCCCATTCCCCACCCACGTACCTTTACCCAGGAACCATTGCAGTTCACATGGAGCCAAGACAGAACCCATGAACAATGGACCCCCACCTGACCTTTGACTCCCACATCAAAAACTTTTAAAACCTCATTCTTCCACCTCCGAAATATAGCCAGACTCCGTCCCACACTCTCCCTCCCTGATGCCCAAAAACTTGTCCACGCTTTTGTCTCCTCAAGGCTGGACTACTTTTACTAGGGCTGCAACGATTTGTCGACGTTGTCGACAAAAATCGATAATCAAAATTGTCGACAATGAATTCCAATGTTCCAATGGATTTGCATCTAACTTTCAGTCAGGTGACTATGAACTGTCAATTATCCATCAATCTCCACAATGATCATGTTAACATTAAATCAGATAAATTTGTCTGGACATTTCTCTTGCGGGACGGGGGAAGACACTAAATCAATACATCTCTATTATCGTGCAGCATGAATTCTCAGAGTTTTGCGGATGCGGGCGGGAACAGGATGAAGAAAACAGTCCCACTATATCAGGGCTCTAGTGCATCTTTCTGGTGTTTATTATCATTTGCCACATAATTAAAGCAACCTCATACTAAATTAAAAAATAATTACTAATTATCCGATAAGTCGACTAATCGTTTCAATAGTCGACTATTAAAATAGTCGTTAGTTGCAGCCCTACTGCAACGCACTTCACATCGGGATCCCTAGCAAGAGCATCCAGAAGCTCCAGCATGTTCAGAACTGTGCTGCTAGGGCCCTGATGAGAGTGCAGAAATATGATCATATTACACTCATCCTCCACACTTTACACTGGCTCCCCGTCTCCTCCAGGACTGAATACAAGGTCTGCCTTCTAACCCATCAGTGCATCCACAGCGACGTCCAATCATGTCTCAAAGAACTCATGGCACCCCCAACCACCACCCACTCCCTCCGCTCTGGAAATCAAAACCTGCTCAAAACCAAAAAGACGAACCTTGGGACCCTGGGTGACCGAGCTTTCTGCTCCGCTGCCCCTCAACGGTGGAACGACCCCCGCCCCCCTCGCCCACCTGAGAGCACCACGGTCACCTGAGCCTTCAAAAGGAGACTCCAGGGCCTTTGTCTAACCTCAGTAGGAACTATGTATTTTTAATCTCTTAGCTTTGCGTACTGTAGGTGAACATGTTCTGACTTTATTTTTTTTCTTGCAATTTTAGTCCATCCTATTTTTGCTGCTTTTTTGACTTGTTTTTATTGTAGCATTTTGAGATTGATTCAACTATAAAGTGTGTCATAAATAAAATGTGTCATTATTATTATTATTATTATTATTATTATCAATTATTATTATCAATCTCATGTGGGACTCACATGTTTAGTTTAGTTTTAGTTAATTTATTTAGCAATATAAGACAAATTGAACAATAAATGTAAAAACATTGAAATAACATGCAAGGAAAGGAAGAAGCCTGGTGGCTTCTATAGAATCCTTTCCATATATGAATAAAAAACAAAACAAAAGCTAGGGGGAGTAAAAAAACACAAAAGAAAATGTAACTCAGATTAAATAATAAACACTACAAAGATGAAACAATAAGAAAGTTCTTTAAATGTTTTTTGAATATTGGCAAGGATGGTGATGATTTAAGAGATTTATTGAGTGAATTCCACAAGTGGGGGAAAGATTGATGTTTACATGTTCTACAAAACAGTACATTAAAATCATCTTTGTGCCTTGTGGCATAAGAATGAATATCATGGGACCCACCTACAGATGACGGCCAGTGAGTACAAAACTGTAGCAGTAAATGTCTTAATTTAGAATATAATGGTAGTTATGGGCCATGTGTTCTCTAAAGTAGTATAGAATTAGATTAAATACCAAGGATATCTTTGCATGATCTCACAGGCAAAATAAAACCAGACGGTGGTCCAGGTTGAGTTTTTTAAGATTTTGTATTTCTTTAAGATTTTGCCTTCCATACATATGTGCAGTGAGAGAGAGACAGGAAATAGAGGGGATCTGTAACATGACACAAGCCCACCCCACTCAAAAGGTGTGGGGATTAAAACTGACATTTTTGCAGAGCAATTGTTGAAATTTTGATTATTTGTTTAGCAGTTGCTGCTGGGTTTTTTCCCTCAGGGAGCTGGTTATTTTTGGAAAAAAATATGTTGAAAGTAATGCATACTGTATTGTAGAGTAAAAAGGAAAAAAAAAGAAATGTGTTGCACACATGAAGCAAGCCAACTCGCATCACTGGAAACATGTGGGGATTAAAGGTGTCATTTTTGTAGAGCAAATGTTCAGATTTTGGCTCCTGTTTGTTGTTGTTTCAATTTCTGTGAGCTGGTCAGGTTGGGGTGGGCTCGAAAATTCTGTTACGTACAAAAAGGGGGCCTGGCAAAAAAAGTTTGGGAACCACTGCTTTAGACTAACAGGCATGACTGACCTGGTCACCAGTTCATGATGCAGCTCTAGCTCATTGATCAGGATCAATAAACCTGAATAAAGCACCACAGATGTCTATTTAGATCTGCAGCTCCTGCACACCCTCCCTCCCCCTGATCAATACCGCTCATCATCTGGCTTCCTGGTCCCCCCCGAGCGTTGGGTTGCCTCCAGTACTGGAGATGAGGGGGGATGAGGGGGGATGAGGGGGGATGGCATCCCCCCTGAAATAAAAACGGTCCAAATCATCCCCCCTGTAAAACTGCCATCCCCCCTTTCCATCCCTTATGTCATTTCATCAATGAATGAATTTAGAGTCATCACCAGAAAAATAACACCAGAAAAATAACTTATTTGACAATTTTCACCTGTTTCAAGTAAATTTTCACTTGAAATAAGTAGGAAAATCTGCCAGTGGGACAAGATTTATCTTCTTATTACAAGCAAAAAAATCTTGTTCCACTGGCAGATTTTTCTACTTATTTTAAGTGAAAATCTATTTGAAACAGGTGAAAATTGTTGTTTTTTTCCAGTGATGAGTCTTGTTTTAAGTGTAATGAGATTTTTTTTTTTTTTACTAAAATGAGACATTTTAACTAGAAATAAGACAAATATTCTTGTTAAGATTTTGAGTTTTTGCAGTGATCCATTTTACTTATCCTGTGAAGGACAGAGTCATATTGATAAGTTCAGAAAAGTGTTTTTTATTGTTGTGTTTTGATGTATTTGATGTAAGCCCAGTGGATATTTAAAGCTTACAGAAGGCTGCATTTAACTGCTGCTATGTCATTCCTGCAGGATTTCTGCAGGTGTTTTGGTCACTGCTATTATTTGTAATATATTATATTATTTGTAATCAGCACAAATTATCTCTCCCCATATGATAAAATCCACCATCCCCCCTGATTTTTTTTTTTTTTTTACAACTCTTTTACAACTGGTTGCCTCTGTTGTGTTTCCATTGTTGCTGCTCCCTCGCCCCCGGCCCCGGCCCCGGTCCCCCGGTCCCCCGGTCCCCCGGCCCCGGTCCCCGTCACTCCCCGTCACTCACCGCCACCACCACCGTGTCCTCTCCGCTGAATTTGGGGATGAATTTGTCTCCTCGGGTCCGCTCCGCGTCGCTCAGCGGCCGGAAGCGGCACATCACCTTCACCCCGCACACCCCGCAGGAGCCGCCGTCCGCGGACTCCATCAGCACGGTCCCTGACGACAACACACCCCCAGAAAAACAGACAAAGAGAAGAACCGGGGGTCCGGTCCGGGTCCCGGGGGGCTGCTGGAGGAAGCCTGGAGGGAGCGGTCCCGGGGGCTGGACCTGTCCGCTGATGGGTGCTCGGTCTCCGGTGTGTGCAGGTTCAGGCTCCGGTCAACGTCTCCATCTGATGCGGGGAGGCTGCACTCTCCCACAGGTCCACCCTGTCCACCGCGCCGCAAGGAACTCTGGGAAATGGAGTCTTTTTAATGACACTGATCAATAGCAATGGAAAAAGAGGACATTTATTCTTTTTTTTTTAATATATATATAAACTTTGTTTATTGATTTTTAATACACAAATTGACATTGATAAAGTGCATGTAAATGACAGTTTTTTTATTTTATTTAACCTTTATTTAACCAGGAAAAGAAACCCATTGAGATTAAAAATCTCTTTTGCAAGGGTGTCCTGGCCAAGAGGCAGCACAAGAGTTCAGATATTAAAATGTACAGAGGTGTAATGTGTAATATTAAGATCAAATAAAATCAAATGAAACAAAAAATGGAAATAAAACAAAAAAATGGAAATCATTTAAAACAGTTACAAATCAGAGATGCTGTCTCAAGTACACTCATTCTGGACTTAAAATCACTCAGTGGAATAAGTTCTGTTATTTTTAGATCCTTTTGAAGTTTGTTCCATGTATAAGGGGCAGAGTATGTGAATGCTCTTTTTCCTTGCTCTGTGCGCACACATGGAACAGAAAGCAATAAATGATCATTAGAGCGTAGTCCATAACGATCAACACTCCTCAGTGATTAGGTCACTGATGTAGGGTGGCAGTAGTCCAAGTATTTCTTTGTATATAAAGGTATACCAGTGACACAACCTCCTGGTGGACAGTGACGGCCAGTAACAAAGGAGCCACAAAACAAACAACAAAAAAAAAAAACAGACAGTCGGCTTGGCCATATTTCACATATTACAGCAACAATAACCTCACTTTTCAAGTCAAAATAGAAATAAATAAATAAATAAATAAATGACGAAAGGTAAATAAAAATAAAGTGGAATCTTATTCAGGTGTAACTAGGAAGGTGACTTTCTCTGCATGAGTAAAGGAAGGTCCCCACATGACTACCTCTTCTATGCTTTAGAGAAATTTGGCATTAAGAATAATTTTATTTTGTGGATTAAGTTGCTTTATTCAGCCCCTCAAGCCTCAGTCAGGACGAATAATATCCAATCAGAATATTTTTGCATATATCGCTCTACTAGACAGGGCTGCCCTTTGAGCCCCCTATTATTCGCGATCGCCATTGAACCTCTCTCGATAACCCTTCGGTCTAACCCCCTTATTACAGGTTTATCTAGAAATGATACTCAACTGAGAGTTTCCCTTTATGCAGATGACCTCCTTCTATATGTTTCTAACCTACCTGTCTCAGTTCCTGCTGCCCTTGCCACCCTTCACTCATTTGGACAAATATCTGGATACAAATTGAATTGAAACAAAAGTGAGATATTTCCCATCAACCCCGCTGCTAAAATATATCCCCTGAAAAATGTCCCTTTTAAAGTGGCCCATGATAGTTTTGTGAATCTTGGGGTTCATGTCAGACACAGCTAACCATGCTTTTCCTCCTTCCCTCATGGACAATGTTTTCTTAAAGTGGGCACATTTTGGTATTCATAACTTTAAAGACTTGTATATTGATAATGTCTTTGCTTCTTTTCAGCAACTTACAGATCATTTCTCACTTCCTAAGCATCATTTCTTCAGATATTTACAAGTCCGCAGCTTTGTTCATGACTCATTTCCTAGCTTTCCTAATTTACCCTCTGACTCAGCTTTGGATAGTTTCCTGACACCCATCCCCACTCTTAAAGGCTCTATCTCATATATCTATAACCAAATTAATCTTTTACAGTCGGAGCCCCATGGCTTAATAAAGTCACTTTGGGAGGAGGATCGGGGGGTCGCATTATCAGAGGAAGTCTGGACAGAGATCTTGAGACTGGTACATAAATCTTCTATTTGTGCAAGACACAGTCTTATTCAATGCAAAATTGTTCACCGTACCTACTTTACTAAGGCTCGACTGGCTAAGATTTATGATAATGTAACTCCGTCTTGTGATAGGTGTCAGCAGTCTCCTGGGAACTTAATACACATGTTCTGGAACTGTCCTTCCATATATAATTATTGGACTAAGATTTTTAATACCCTGTCAGAGGTAGTTGGGGAAAAATTAGAGCCAGCTGCTTTGAGTGCAGTATTTGGGGTTGTTCCCACTTCCCTCGCTAAGTCTAAAAAGGATGTACTGGCTTTTGCTGCCCTGCTAGCCAGAAGATTAATTGTACCCGGTGTACCCGGTGTAACTCTGTCGGCCGGAGCTTCCGCCATTTTTTCGTAGCGGTGTATCGCATCATTCAGGCAGCCAATCAGCACAGAGCCTCATTATCATAGCCCCGCCCACTCAGAATCCTGCATAGATAATGAGGTTAGAGAATGGGAAGATAAAGACATGGTTTAGAGGCTGAATTTCTAATTTATTTAGCAAAAACAATCAAAAGCTTGTTTTTAAGACATTCAAGGCCTGTTTAAAATAGGGATTAGATGCCATAATAGGTCCCCTTTAAATAATGATGTACATAAACAGAGGTACCAGAAACAAGGTAACGAAAATTGTTTAAAAATCAAATATTAAGTTAAATAATTAGTTCTGAAAACTATGTAAAATTGATACATTGATAGTGATAATGCCATTGATAATGTATGAATCATCACTCACACATAAACATTGTTATTTTTTTAACTCTTGGGTGCCCCCCTAGTGGTCACGGGGCCCTAAGCAGCCGCTTTGTTGGCTTATGCCTTGGGCAGGCTCTGCTGCCAGGACATCTGACCCTCCAGGTCCAGGATGGACCAACCAGAACCCTCGGGTCATCAGGGCCACGCCCACTCCCTGTGCCCACGGTTAGAACCAAACACAGTGGATCTGTCTGCAGGCCGCTACACGGAACGCCTCCGTCTGGCAGACAGACCCTACTCCAGCGCTCCTGATCTTTGGTACAAACTCCCAGAATGCACCAGGGCTGCTCAAGCTCTCAGTTGCTTTAAGTCAAAGTTGAAAACCTTTTTATTTACTGCTGCATCTCGGTAATCTACCACAATACACTACAACCTTTATTTCTTGCATCTCATTTGTTTTATTCTTTTAATGTTTGTTTGTCCGTCTTTAATATCTGCTTTAAAGCTCTTTTACTTTTTAATGCATTTTAAAAAAATCTTTTTATGTTAACTGCTTTGAATTGTCTTGTGCATGAAATGTGCTCAACCATACTTGCCTTGCCTTGGTCACTACATACCCAAAGTTGGTAACTATTGGTGCAGCATAACATGACCAGTAAACAGACCCTTGTATTTTGCCTCCACTCTTTCTTTACTGCAACAAACCAATAAACAGAGTTCACATTACTGCACTCACGTAATAATAATATCAATATTAACAACAATAATAATTAAAGCTGCAAGCAGCGATGAACGGTCCTCCACCCTTGTGCACGTTCAGGCTGCAGTGGAAGCTTGTATGACTTGATGTAGATTCTTCAGGCCTGGACATTTAGTGGATGAAACCACCCACGACTCTCTATATCAAACCATTCAAAAGTTATGGCAGAAAATAGGAACTATCAGATATCGACCAATCAGATGAAGGGGCGGGGCTAATTTGCACCAATTAAGGTGAAGGAGTCAAACCGAGTCCGATGACACCACCCACGACTATGTATGGCATGTCATTAAAAATTTATATTGATAATATTAATATTGACCAATCTGAAGAAGGGGCGGGGCAAATTCAGGCCAATAAAGGTCAAGTACTCAATACCAAGTCCGATGACACCACCCACATGTCTTTATCACAACCCGTTCAAAATTTATGGCAGAGAAAAGGGACTATCAAATATGGACCAACCAGATGAAGGGGGGGGGGGGGCGCGCTTTTTGGCATCTATCGTCGCCACGGTAAAGCTTTTGACTGAGAAAAGTAATGCCCATCATCGCAGGATGGAGACGCACATTTTGATTTATAACACACCTGGGTGCACGTTACGGTTCGGGCCGTATTAACTGCCGAAGGAATGGTATAAATTGCGCAAAAAATGACACGATTAATTCAAAATGGCCAACTTCCTGCGCCAAGAGACTTTTCTTTAAGTTGTGACATGATACAGGTGTGTACCGATTTTCGTGCATGTACGTCAAACCGTATTGTGGGGCTTGAGGCACAAAGTTTTCTAGGGGGCGCTGTTGAGCCATTTTGCCACGCCCATTAATGCAAACCATTAAATATAACATTTTTCGCCAGGCCTGCCTTGCATGCAACATTTGGTGACTTTTGGGGCACATTTAGGGGGGAAAAAAAGGCCCTCATTTCGTCAGAAGAAAGAAAGAAAGAAAGAAAGAAAGAAAGAAAGAAAGAAAGAAAGAAAGAAAGAAAGAAAGAAAGAAAGAAAGAAAGAAAGAAAGAAAGAAAGAAAGAAAGAAAGTGCTCGGGCCCTAATAAACTGGAAGAGATAATGGATGGATGTGATGATTTTTCTGCCACTAGATGGAAGCAAAACACAAACATGCCTGTTAAGTGGGAGGAGTTTTCCTGAAGAGTAGGAGAGAGCGCAGAGGAGGGCAAGAGATGGGAAAAGGAGAGGCCAGAGAGTCAGTCTGCCCTGCAGTCACATGTGAAACACTTCAGTGTAAGTACGTCCCTCGGCTGGATGTGCCTGTCTGCTCTCACTGTGTTTATCTCTCCTGCAGTCTGAGCAGCTCTCGGTGTGTGTGCAGATGCCCAGCCTATGGACAGATGTGGAAAGCGCTGTGACACCCCAGACTGGAAGCAGGCTGCAGCCGGACCAGCACCAGCCCATCTGTAAGTATCCTGAACCGTAGCTTCATGTGCAGGCTGCAAGTTTACACTAGTCTGGTAAGATGTGGAGGGAAAGATTCTTCAGCCATATTTGTGTTTGACAGAGGGATGGCGTAGGGTCAGATATTCCACATGATCTCTTTTGGAAGACAAACATTGTCAATCCTGAAAAACTCAAATTCACATATCTGATTTTAGATTTATATTTTTTTTAACAGACACTGAACAACTTTACTGTGTCCAAAACAACACAAATCTAGAATTTCCTGCAGACACAAACTCAAAGGAGTTGTGAATAAGGCAAAGGAAGACAGAAGTTGATGGAGCATAGGCGTTCTGCCTCCGGTGGGGTCTCCAACCCTGGTCGTCAAGAGCTACTGGCCTGCCGGTTTGAGATGTTTCCTTGCTTCAACACCCCCCCTATAGACAAGGCTGTGTCACCAACAGAGCTGTGTAGACCTTGATAGCAAGCTGATGATGACAGTTCATTGGAATCAGGTGTGTTGATGCAGGTAAACATGTAAATGGACGGACGGACGGACGGCTGGCTGGATGGATGGATGGATGGGTGGGTGGGTGGGTGGATGGATGCATGGATGGATGGATGGATGGATGGATGGATGGATGCATGGATGGATGGACGGACGGACGGACGGACGGACGGGTGGGTGGACGGACGGACGGACGGACGGACGGACGGCTGGATGGATGCATGGATGGATGGATGGATGGATGCATGGATGGATGGATGGACGGACGGACGGACGGGTGGATGCATGGATGGATGGACGGACGGCTAGATGGATGGATGGATGGATGGATGCATGGATGGATGGATGGATGGACGGACGGATGGATGGATGCAAGGATGGATGGATGGATGGATGGATGGATGGATGCATGGATGGATGGATGGATGTATGGATGGATGGATGGATGGACGGACGGACGGATGGATGGATGGATGCATGGATGGATGGATGGATGGATGGATGCATGGATGGATGGATGCATGGATGGATGGACGGACGGACGGACGGACGGCTGGCTGGCTGGATGGATGGATGGATGGATGGATGCATGGATGGATGGATGATGGATGGATGGAGGGATGGATGATGGCTTACTAGTCTCCAGTCCTACATTTGATGCACTGTAACTAAACCTTCTTCTGTCAATTGTATTGATGGTGGACATTTGTATTTAACACATGACTGGCACAACCTTCAGAGGGCCAATCAGATTTCAGCTGGGCCGGTCCCTATAGCGCTACACATAGTTTCTAAAGTCAAACAGAGTTCCACAGTAGCGTTGCCTGATCGTAGAAGGCTGTCCTCCTAATCTACGTTTAGATATTCTAGGAAGATAAAGCGTTATCAGGTCTTTCCAATAACATGGGACATGGCCGTTCAGGTCTTCACATGCGTGGAACAGAATTTTGAATTAAACTTTTTTTTCAAGTTTTACGGGGACCAATGGAGCGAAGCTAACACTGCTGATACCTGCTGATTCCTGTCAGCACTCGGGCTGCTGCATTCAGCAAATTACTTGGACATCCTGCTAACAACACATTACAGTAATCTAGTCTAGAAGATACAAACGCATGAACTAGTTTTTCTGCATCACTCTGCGAGAGGATTTTTCTAATCTTTGCGATAATATGAAGATGCAAAAATGCTTGTCTTTCAAACCTGATTAATATGCTGTTTAAATGACCTCCAGGGTTGATCACAGTTGTACTAAAGGCTAGCGGAAACTCAACTAATCCATTCCAAGGTGTTTGGGACCAAAAACAATAACCTCTATTAGAATTTAGATGCAAAATGTTTGTGGACATCGAGGTCTTAATGTCCTAAAGACATGCCTAAAGTTTGACAGTTTGTTTCATCTGGTTTCCCATTAAAGAAACTCTGATCAAGTGAGGACATGGAAAACAGTCAATCATTGGAGGAGAAAGAGTTGGTGTTTCAGTGTTTGGAGCAGATTCCGTCAACTTTCGTCAGTGCAGTTGTTTGTGGGGCTGAGACTGAAGATGTGATTGAAATGGGGAGAGAAATGGATTGTAAAAGAGAGAGGAAAGGAGGATTAGGGTGGGTGGCTGTGGCGGGTGATGTCACAGGAATGCACTGAGACTCTCCTTTAACAAGCTGACCGCATGTGGAGGACCAGCCTCCTCCAACTGCTCCAGCCCATTTAACTCTTCATCTACCGCTGTTCCTTAAAGTTACTGCACCTCAACCTACCGCACGATCGTGAGTATAATGTGACACATTTGCTGATCTCTATGGAATGTGTTTTCAGAGCTCAGTCTTTAGCTTTGTTCAGTCCTCTCCGTCCTATCGAGCAGCTGCACCTTCCTGTGGCTTGTGGGGATTACAAAGTTAGAGAGGGGGGAAAGAAAGCCAAGAAAGTGAGAAAAAGAGAAAAAAAGGAAGATGGCATAGAGCGGTAGAGATCAGGAGCTGACAGATGGAAGTAGAAAAGTAAAGACTGTCATAACGAGTGGGAGAGCCGAGGCTTGAGAACAGCTGTCCAGATGATGACTGGATGGAGAGGATGTGCTGTGTCTGAACGGCAGCTGCTACCATGAACCAGCCTTATGGAAACCAAGTTATTTATAGAAGACAGTCATGATTCCTGCTAGAGCGCTGAACCAGACACTGGAACTGGACAAACCCCCTGTGATGTCACCCGTGGGTTTTCTAAGCTTCCAGTCTCTTTTTAATTTCCCTAATCGAAAATTTGGAAGGTTTTTTTTTTCGGTGGGCAGTGCTCTGTAGCCCCTTCCAGACGGGAAAAGTCTGAAAAGTTTGTGTGTAGGGTGTGAAGGGGTCTCCAGAAATGTTCCTAGCCCGTTTGGAAGGAGGGAGAGTCATGGAAATGACCAGAAGAGACTGAATGATAGCAGAGCAAAAGGTGATCCACATCTCCTGGAGCAGGTCCACGTTCTGAGAGCTGTATTCTTACATCTTTGTCATTTTCTGGAGGTATTAGGTAGACTTGTAGTCAAAACCGCCTAAACCGAGACCAAGATCTTCCAAGACCAGAGAGTATCAAGACCAAGACCAAGACTAGTCCAACGTATCGGCTGCTTCTGCGGCGCAGCTCCCCGGGAGCCTCGTCTTCTTCTCGGTAGGGAGGCCGAGTCTCCCCGTCCGCTCCAGGAGCCCCACCACGGAGCCGCCGCCGGGCAATCATGGGCAATTCACGCACCCCCCCTCCCCCTTTAACTTCTCATTGTGGCCTCAATTACGTCCGCCTTATGAATCTGCGTTAAGTCGGCGCAGCCCTACGCCGTAGGCTCTGCGTCGGTGTAACGCGGAACCATAAATCAGCCTTTACCATAATACAATGGGCGCATTGCGTCATTGGGCGCGCGGCACATTGAAAAAAAAAAAGACGTTTATATGCGCCTAATGGTTGCAAAAATACGGTATTTACTATTATAGTAATCAGATTACACCGTATATCAGCATCACTGAAAGGGCACAGACCTGATGCTTAATCAATCACAACGATATGCAAATATTATTAATTTATTTATTCCAATTAAATACAGACACACATGCAGATGCACCAAAACATTAAATCAAATGAAAAATACAAATAGTTTACATTAACAAGAGGAAGAACTTATCTGATCACCAGATTCTGTCACCTTGGTGTGCAACAGCATCTCAATGATCCGAGTCCGAGACCTGGAGAGACCGAAAGACCCTAGATCGAGACAAGACCAAGACCAAAGACTGTCGAGACAAAACCAAGACCAAAGACCGTCCAGACCGAGACAAGACCACGACCAAAGACCGTCGAGACCGAGACCAAAGACTGTTGAGACCGAGACAAGACCAAGATCAAAGACCGTCCAGACCGAGACAAGACCAAGACCACAAAAAAGTGGTCCCGAGACCAGTCTGGAGACCAAGACCGGTCTCGAGAACTACAAGTGTAGTATTAGGTAGGTACTGGGTAAAGTTTATGAACTTATAGTGTTTTCCCTTTGGGACCATATCCAGCTTTCGTGGTTGAGTTCTGTGCAGTCATCAGGAAAACACAGTTTGAATCATCTGTGAACTCAGAGAAACACTCAAGGCTCACAGGGGCACATAAACTACAAAACAGAGAACTGGTTTTCCCACTTTGGATTGAAAAAACTGAGAATCAAACATAGCTAATGTTGGACCCTTTTGCTGCATGCCGCTATTCTGTAAGAGAGAATAAATCAATATCACGATCACCTACCAAATCCTTTAGTCAGAGACCAAGACGGGGGACAGCTAATATTGGAAAACTATATCTGTTAAAATGTTAAGGTAATAATAATTGATTAAACAATAAATAGAACCTATGAAAGAATGACTTGCATTTGCAGATTGGTCTTTTAGAGTGCAAATGTACAACAACCCTGGCCAGGCATCTATTCCCAAGGGTGGTTGGCTTGGCTAGTTCCTGTGGCATATGCCAGGAAGGCATTTGAATGATTGGCTTAGAGAAGCAACCAAATAAAACCAAAGTGAGCAGGCAGCTGTGGGAAGTGGAGGCCAAACAGGGTGCAAACAAGGAGTCTGTTGTGGTGCATGATCGATATAAACAGCAGCCATGGAAGATTGGTCCAACATCACAACTGGAAACTCATCTCCGTTGAAGAAACCAGGCCAGGCACAAGTTGTTTCTGGATTTCAAGACTGGTTTTGCAGTCCAATTTTCCACTTATTCTGAATGGGTAAATAAAAAACACAGAGGTTTTATTATTCCTGCACTTTTAGTGTAGTTGGACAGCTTCTCTCAACAGTTTTTATAAGCAGCCAGTGACGTTAACCTGGTCTGGAAGAATCACTCTCCAAAGGAAATGAGTAGCTCTGCTGTGTGTCTGCGTGCGTACGTACGTTAGCGCGCGTAGACTGAGATGGCTGCTACTGAAACACTGGCCTCCGCTTGTAAAACACTGATTTAAAGCTGCAGCAGATAACAAGGTCATCCAGGGGGCAACAATGCTCTTTAGTGAGTGATTGTTTATTTTTATTTACCTTTTCTATCAGTAGCAGCTAAATATCAGCAGTAAAGTTGATTAAAACATTTCTTGTGTTTATTTTATTCATGCCGTCCGAGAGTGTTCTATCCTTTTAAGTTGAGTCGACTTCATCATTTTCTGTTAAACTTACTACAGTAATACGGAGAGACCGGAGAGACCGGAGAGACCGGAGAGACCGGAGAGACCGGGTAGACCGGATAGACCGGATAGACCGGAGAGACCGGATAGACCGGAGAGACCGGGTAGACCGGATAGACCGGAGAGACCGGGTAGACCGGAGAGACCGGATAGACCGGATAGACCGGAGAGACCGGATAGACCGGAGAGACCAGGTAGACCGGAGAGACCGGATAGACCGGAGAGACCAGGTAGACCGGATAGACCGGAGAGACCGGGTAGACCGGATAGACCGGAGAGACCGGATAGACCGGAGAGACCGGATAGACCGGAGAGACCGGATAGACCGGAGAGACCGGATAGACCGGATAGACCGGAGAGGCTGCTGTGACTCGTGTCATAGACGAGGCTCAACCTTCACACGCTTGAATCTGCTTCAGAACCACGAAAATGTAGATGTAGACCTTTTCTTCTTAGTCGCCACAAAGTCCGGTACTAAATGCACTTGTAAAAAGAGCCTGTAATAGTTATATCTGCCAATGTGCAGTCTGTCTAGCCAATTTTTCCTACATATGTTGGATTATCTTTTTGAAATGTCACAATTAATATTCAAGTCGCTTTTTTGTTCTGCTGCAAACTGTGCTGTTTTCTGTTTAATTTGTGTTTTTATATTTTGATTATTGTACGGCGACCTTGAGTGCCATGAAAAGCGCCTAACAAATAAAATGTATTACTATTATTATTATTATTATTATTTTTATTATTATTATTATTATTATTATTATTATTATTATTATTATTATTATTATTATTGTAGAGGTCAAATGTCTACGACGGAGTATTAGGGTCAAACCAAGACAAAAAAAATGGAAATTACGAGAATAAAGTCATAATATTACAAGAATAAAGTCGTAATATTTTGAGAATAAAGTCGTAATATTACGAGAATAAAGTCGTAATATTTTGAGAATAAAGTCGTAATATTACGAGAATAAAGTCGTAATATTAAATATATTATAAATATATAAATATAACTTCACAAGATGCTCAATATTCCTCATTTTAACACACACTTCCTGTTAGAGTTCTCATAAATTATATTCTCATAATATTACGACTTTATTCTCATAATATTACGACTTTATTCTCGTAATTTTACGACTTTATTCTCATTATATTATGACTTTATTCTCGTAATTTCCAATTTGTTTTTGTCTTAGTTTGGCCCTAATACTCCGTCGTAAATGTCTGACACTGCTGAATATTCATCTTTCCTGGGGGTCGGGCTAACACTGTAAATCTTCTGATATGTCAGAAACATCCCCCAACACCTGTTCATGTAGCTTCTTGTCTCTATTTTCCGTCAACAGCTTTGTCCACCTCCGCAGTCAGCTAGCTCCACCTGCTGAAGATGTAATTAGTTTGACCTCCATGGAGATGTCCCCAAAACTGGTCTCCTCTGTTCTGTTGACATGGTGTGTGTCCCTGATGTTCCTCCTGACCTCCACCACCCTGACGGTGAGTTCTGCCCCAACAACCGGACCCACCAGGCTTCTGTTCGACAGCGGCACGTCGGGCTACAACCTGCGCAACTGCAGCTGCTCCGCGGCCATTCAGGACTGTAACGAGGCGCTGGCCAACTCGCTGTGCCGATGCCACTCTGTTCCTCGTTCCTCCCTTCACCGCCATGGCCTCAGAGAGCCTGGACATCTGGACATCTGGGTGAAAGATCCGTGGATCCTGGAGGAGCTTCTGAATGGCAGTACGGTTGAACATTTGCGGTTGTCTTTCTGTGGAAAGAAGCCACTCCAGAGCCAGCAGCTCACTCTGCTCGGTCTACGGACCCTCCAAGTTCACAGCACCACACCAGAGGTCCAGCACCCCAACAAGGAAGTGGTGGTCTTTCCCTCAGCAGGACTGGCAGACGTTCCCTTTCAGGTGTCTTCTTTCTACCACGTCACCATCCTGGACGTTGAGGTGTTGAATGGGCTCTCGGCTCTGAAGGCCTACAGCGTGCTGGGACCGGCGGCCCCCGCCCTCCCCCAGGTTCTGCCTCACCTGTCCTGGTCCTTCAATGAGCTCTCCTCTGCTGCACTGGAAGGTTCTCTGGGTGCTGGAGAGAAGGCTTTAGAACCTCAGCCACAGCTTCTCATTACGTTTGTCTACTAACATGTAAAGACCAAGTCAATGTCAAATCCATGTTAAGGATTCTTTGTATTTTACTCGGACCCCTGTCATTCTGACAGGTTTGTGATCTCCCACCACATCTGGGCAGATGCTGGGTAATGGCTTCAAGGATGGAACTGCTCTGTTTGACTTTACTGGCGTAACCTTCCCGTTGCTGCTCTCTGCTCCTGAAAGGAATTCCCTGAACCTTTCACCCCTCAATCACAACTTTGGATGGATGGATGGATGGATGGATGGATGGATGGATGGATGGATGGATGGATGGATGGATGGATGGATGATGGATGGATGATGGATGGATGGATGGATGGATGGATGGATGGATGGATGGATGCATGGATGGATGGATGGATGGATGGATGGATGGATGCATGAATAGATGGATGGATGGATGGATGGATGCATGAATAGATGGATGGATGATGGATGGATGGATGGATGGATGGATGGATGGATGGATGGATGGAAGGATGGATGCATGAATAGATGGATGGATGGATGGATGGATGGATGGATGGATGGATGGATGGATGGATGGATGGATGGATGGATGGATGATGCATGCATAGATGGATGGATGATGGATGGATGGATGGATGGATGGATGAATAGATAGATGGATGGATGGACGGACGGATGGATGGATGGAATGACGGACGGAAGGATGGATGTAAGGATGGATGGATGGATGGATGATGGGCAGATGGGTGGATGGATGGATGGATGGATGGATGGATGGATGGATGGATGGATGGATGGATGGATGGATGGATGGATGATGGGCAGATGGATGGATGGATGGATGGATGGATGGATGGATGGATGGATGGATGGATGGATGGATGGATGGATGGATGGAGGGATGGAGGGAAGAAATGGTTTGGTAAAAACATGCCTGGTTTCCAGAGGAAGTTGCCCCAGTGCTGCTGATGTTGCTCCTTGGTCCTACAACATGGTGAGGTGTAGACACCAAAGAAACAAAGTCTGTTTACTGTCATAAAGATTTCCCATGGTTATGTACAAAAAGAGTGGTGATTTTCATACATATTCAGGCTATAGATGTTGGTACTATCAAAAAAACTCAACTGAAAAAGTACTCTTTTGAAAGGAGTTTCAACTTAACTTAACTTAAAAGGGGCCATATTCTGCTTTCCTGTGTTTTCTAACTTATCTACAATGTTATAATGAATAACTATTATGTTACATCTGTCAAGAGACTTGAAAATGAGGCATGTGTAACATAAGGACTTGCAAAGTGTACTGGATACAGCTTGTGACAGCTTTGTCTCTAAATGTCTTTCTGATTGGTCATGAATCTGTCCAGATTGGAAGACGCTAAACTGGGCTAACAGTAGCTGCACTCTGCCTGTGGCAGATGTTTCTCGTTTTCCAGAAATGTCCTCCCTTGTAACTGTCGGTCAGAGCTACTGTAGATGTAATTGCAATCAAAGGGCAGGAAATGGACAGAACATGGAAACTGCAATGACAAACTTAAAGCTGGAAGATGTGTCACTTTTTATGAACTGACCAACAGCTAAGACAATCTTCATCCTTGGGTCTAAATGCCTTTGTGGACATGATGACTTCGTTTTTTAAAAACGCAAATGTGCCGAACTATTTAGTGTACTCCGATACAAAGATCTCCTGAAACCAAAAGTGTCCTCTTTTGACTTGTGTAATCATCAGAAAATACAGTAAGTTCCTCCTGTGAGTTGTGTCCTTGGTCTTTTATGTCTGACTGTTGGGTTTTGGTAAACCTGAGAAACTTGCAGATCTGAGGATGAGCTGTTCTGGAGTTTCGGTGTTAATTTTGTGGTCCTTTCACAGTTGTCTCATGATCTTTATCCAGAATATGGAAACACAGTGCTTGAGCATCGTAACGGTTACTAAGAACTCTTTGATGTCATCCAAATGAAATGTGCAACAGATGTTAGTGGAGCAGCTGTGCAGACACACTGAACTCTCCCAAAGGCGCAGGAACTCAGAAATCCATGAGATGCTCCAGATTCCACTTCCAACCCTCAAATGTGTCAGCATGTTCTGTATGCTTTTCTGTAGGTGTTGTCAGATACATATGAACAGCAAGATAACAGTGAGGGGAAGCCTCGTACCCTTCCATCCATCTGGCTCGCTAGTCTGTCCAGAAATGACAGAAACTGCAGCTCAACTGGCCACTAGGGGAAAGTCCCAAAAGTGTAGACGGTGGGCAATGCCCAGGACTGTCCCTTATGGCGCTTTTCCACTAGTACCTACTCAGCTCGACTCGACTCGCCTCGGTTTTGCGCTTCTCCACCAGGGGTCTAACGTGCCGAGTAGATACTTTTTCTGTAACTATTCTGTCGAGGTTCTAAGCTGCTGAGTCGGCTGTATCTGACATCATCACACTACAGGCCACCGATTGGTCGGGGGGTTGGAGTCAGACGTCTGAGTCAGGAGGAGGAAATCAGAGAAAGAGACTCTGACGGATTCTGGTTCATTTTATTCAACCAGCAATGGCAGTAAAAGTCTGTTTGGTGATCCAACTCTGAGGGTCAGATGTTCATAAACCTGGTGCTGAGGAGAGAATTAAAAAGGGATCTAGACGGGAGATAAGGAACGACCAGATCTACCAGGAGCTCTGTCTCTTCATAGCTGCTCACGGCTCCAGCTGACTTTTCAGCAGCGCTAAGACAAACTAACAAAAAAAAAGCGTTGCTGCTTGAAGCTTCTTTCACTCTCATTTTTAACTTGGTATTGAACACAAGCCACAGATCCAGCAGCACATCTATCATCTCCTCCAGGTTCTACATCCTTAGTGTTGTTGTCTTCTTCCTTTAGATACACAATCAAATACGTCACAGCAGCTTCTCTCCAACCTCCTACATCTGATCTGGGTGTCTAAAAACAAACGAGGGCAAGGCGAGTGGAGGCGAGACGAGTAGGTACTAGTATAAAAGCGCCATTAGGTACAGTAGGAGCACTGGGTGATAAAATGGGGTAAAAAATCGGGATAAAAACATTAAAAAAAAAGAAAAAAAAAAAAAGAAAAGTGAGTCAATCTCCATTGACCTCCATGTTAAAACGGAGATGCCCAGGCCCATGGTGCATCCCTGTATCCACGATGATAGCAGAAATGTCCTCGTCCTCATTTCAACTCTGGCAACAATCGTTGGAGACGTTGTTTTGGTAGCTGCACACTAAAATGGACAGATTTGATCAGAAGGAATAGACCAGGGGTCAACAGCTATATTTGTCAGAGGGCCAGAATTTCACCGGACAGTCACCTTGGGGTCCGGACCCTCAAATAAAAATGAAATAAAAATCACATTTTATTATTTGATGTTTAGTGTTTATCTTTTGTTTCCATTTCCTTACAAAACTGAAGGCATTTTTAGCCTTTATGAGTCAGTCTCCTATCACCAATACCACAGTCATCCACCAGGAGTGATAGAGAGATTTTTGCCTCAACTCAATTAAGTCAACTTTATTTATAGAGGACAAAACAAACAGAGAAAGTGACAGGAAAAGGCTTCTTAAGACAGGGAAAATGGCTCTCAAATGCCATGAAACGAAAAGTTGATGTGGAAAACAGATCCTTTAACGATGACTGGACTGAAAAGTACACATTTATCATGCCAACCTTCCCAAATACGTCACCTGTTTGCCTCATTTGCAACTAAACTGTTGCTGTTGCAAAAGAATATAATCTGCGCCGTCACCACAACATCAACACCAACACCAACATGTCTTAACACCAAGGGCCCGATTTACTAAGATCCTAAATAAAGAGTACTAAATTGCGTGTGCACTGAAAAAGTTTGCACGTGCTGTTGTTGTGTGTTTTGCGGGTGATCAACTAAGAATGCGTGCGCAATTGATAACAGGTGCAAACCGCAGTATTTAAATGAGGTGTTGCGTGTCTTAAGGTTTGCGGCGCAAACTTTGTGCCATGGAGAGTGGATGGAAAGCAGGATATAGTCGCAAGCGCAAAATGAAATTTGACGAGTTAGAGTTAGAGATATTAGTGGAAGAGGCAAATTGTTGTGCCGTATTCAGCACCCCTGCCGTGAAAAGCACCCCCTCGTATATTCAATGATATGATGACCAAGAAAAAAAACAACACACTGACACTTCAATATATTTATATATACACACTCACACAAACACATACTTAGGAGTTTATATTATATATATTTACAAATATTATGGAAGACAACACAGTAAGCAGGCTATTAATTAATGACATCAATAACCATTTACCCCATTTTTGTTATCTGTGACTGTGATTGTGGGAAAGTATGACTATTGTGGAATCCATGAGCGCATTTAAACATGAATCATTAACACAAAACTGGACGCTAAACAGAACGTGACACGGAATGAGAATATCATTTTTGTCAGACGAGGGGGTGCTTTTCACGGCAGGGGTGCTGAATACGGCACGACACCGGGGTATGACAACTGCAGAACAAGTATAGGCGCACAATGAGAAACACTTTTTTCTCCATGAAAACACGTGATTTATTTATTATCACAAATAAAAAAATGAATGTGCCTCCTGTGGCAACCTTTTGCTGAATAATACTCGATTTAACATTCAAATAAAATATTTCTCCTTTTGCATGTGGAGAATCCTCACCACAAGTTGAGCCATCCCCACCCCAGTCCTCAAATCAGGCACCAACAAGCATCGGTGCGTAATGCTGGGCAGATTAGCACCTTCCTTTCCAACGTATTAAATACAGTACTAATCACAATCCCCGCAAAAACTTTCAGGCTTGGTAAATCTCATTGCGGGTGGTAAATGGACCTATTTCC
Source organism: Cololabis saira (assembly GCF_033807715.1). Taxonomy (NCBI): domain Eukaryota; kingdom Metazoa; phylum Chordata; class Actinopteri; order Beloniformes; family Belonidae; genus Cololabis; species Cololabis saira. The sequence continues at coordinate 3,449,182 of NC_084592.1, read as the reverse complement.
ATTTTCCCCTCCCAGTATTTAGCGCTTTCTGGCGGGTACGCCCCATATTGATTATTCATCAGGGCAAAAGTACTAACTGAACAGCGTGTGCTATTTTGCTCATTTCAGAGACGCAGTCGTCTTTGCACGCCGTTAGTAGATCAGCTTGCACATTGGTTTGCGGGTGATGTCAAGTTTGCACACGTTTTTACGCACGCAAACCTTTAGTAAATCAGGCCCCAAGTGTGTTAAGACAAAAAAAGGGGTTTCAAGCGCATCTTTACGAACCTGAGGCACATCAAGAGGTATTTGTCCACTTCTTTTTAATGCACTGTTTACATTACCCTTACATTTACATTAGCCTTAACATTTGAATTGTAAACACCAAAAACACTGAAAGGAAGCATGTCACTTATAAAAAAAAACAATCATATATTGTCAAATGTTTTAACACACAAGATTGTTTCCTGGTGACTCAAAAAGGGAATATTTCACAACTACAACTACAATGGAAACACCTTCATGTCATTTTAATCATTTTAATTATTTGACACTGAACTTAAGGCAAGGAAAGGCGAGGCAAGTTTATTTGTACAGCACAATTCAACACAAGGTAATTCAAAGTGCTTTACATCAACATTAAAAGCGGCAAGACACAATTAAACAGTAAATAACAAATAAAATGAAATAAAATGATAAGAAAAGAGGTAAAATAATAAAAAGCACAAGTTGTTAAAAAGTAAGGGCAGTAGCAGCAATTGTCAAATTGGTTTAATTCACTGTACAAATTGTTACAGATTACTTTTGTAATACTGTATTTCACCCGGTCTTTGTACGTTTTGACTGTATAGAAACGTAATTGTTGCCATTTTAAGAATGAGATGAACCTGCTGTACTCTACTAACCTTACTTACTGAATTTAAGTTACTCCAAGACTGTGTAGTGCTCAAATTGAGCACTACACTAACACTGGTGAACACTGAGGAGTGTTGATAATACTATACACTAACGCCAGTGTTAAAAAGAGACTGTGGAGAATGCTGTTGGGACTCCAGAGCAGGTAAAGCAGCAGCACAACTGGGATTGATGTGTCAGACTTAAAGCTCGGAGAGTCAGTGACTACGTTTACATGCAGTCGAAATTCGGGTTATTGCTAATATTCCGGTTACTGAAACATTCAGAATATTCCGTTTACATGGTAATTAATCATTCAGGATATCTGGATCAAACCAACGACGCACGGAGAACATCATGCAATTACCATCATTTCTGCTTCTTCTTCCTGTATCCAAATTCAAAACAAATGCTGCTTCGTGCAACTTTTCTCTCACCTTCTTGTAAATCTTCTATCCCGGTACTTTCTAGCGTCTACAAATGCAGAAATGTTCATATCCTTCATTACATTTATGAAGTGATTAGTCTCCTCCTGGTCTTGTGTTTCTCCGTGTTTAGAAGAACTTCCTGGACTCAAAAGACCAGGATTCCTTGTGAACAGAACATGTGCAGAAAACAAATTCCTGTTCCGTTTGATGGGGATATTCCGTTTGGCGTTTACATGACCCAATATTCAGGAGTAACCCAGGGGTCATATTATTGGGGTTCTTAAAAACCCAAATATGAGTAAATTCTGGTTATTCAAAGGGGTTATTGGTGTTTACATGGCCGTGCAAATTCGGGTTATTGCCAATATTCGGGTTTTAAAAGGGTTATTGATGCATGGAAACGCAGTCAGTGGGAGTAAAAGCTGGCTCCTGGTTGGTGAACAGACAACCTTCTCTGGGATAAACAGACGGTGTATGCATGTGAGCAGCGGTGTAACAGCGTGGACGGCGTCTGGAAAGAGCTGACGGAGAACTCAGCAGGCTCATGGTTGCCATGGCAGCTCTGCCGTGGCGTTATTCCAGCTGGAGCTGCTGCCTGCAGATGGCCCAGCAAAACACGCTGTTGAAACACGGGGAAATAGAAGAGTAGGACGCCAGAGGTGAATCCTCTATCTGCCAACTAACTTATTCACCACCACCAGCTCCAACACACACACACACACACACACACACACACACACACACACACGCACACGCACACGCACACGCACACACACACACACACACACACACACACACACACACACACACACACACACACACACACACACACACACACACACACAGACAAAGTGCTTTATTTCCAAATGTTTGCGTGTAATCTCTTTAACCAGATGCTCTAAAAGAAAAGCCGATGTGTTAGAAGCAATACACTTCTAGCTGCCACAATGTATAGCTATATATCTCATATTAAATAAACATAAGCATTACTTCAGTTTGCTGCTGATTCCTGCTGAGGCAGAGTTTATCAATGTGATCCCTATTTTTATTCCCCTATTTTTTTTTGTCTGCATATATATTAATGGTTAATACCAAGTTGGTAAAAACCAAATGCATATATATGCATTTTTAATATATAATATACATTTTAATATATCATATATATTTATTGTATTAATATATATATATATATATATATATATATATATATATATATATATATATATATGTACAAGTTTGGTGAAATTACCTGATATCTTTAATATCATTGCGCTGGATCAACTGCCAGGTGGTAACCACGGCAACGGAGATTCAGAGAAGAAGAGCCGGCTACCGCAGGACGGTGAAGAGCAGTGGTCCGGCAAATCTTAATATATATATATATATATATATATCATATATGTAGCTTAATAAAACGATTCAGGAAACTATCTGTGGACTTTGATAGTTTGAAACAAATATATTTCCTGTTTGTTACTGCAGCATATGCGAGCGGAGCTGAGCGGACTAGAATATCTCCTGTTGCTGAGTCGTATCTCAGGTCCGTCCTGGTTCCTGGAGAATCAACACTGTGTCCATTAAGGACCTTATGGGACGGTAGTTATTGTTCCAGGTATTAGTCAGACCCTCAGGTGTTACCAAGGAAACTGAGTTATGGCTTGTTAAAAAACTTTGTAACTTACCAGGTTCCAACGGCTGCAGACGAGAGATTAAATAGTCGCTCAGCCGCTCAGCTGTGGTTGTTATAAAACTAATGATTTCTCTGCTTTCTTTACTGTGTGCCGTGTTCAGGATGAGCCTTTACATCCTCATATGGTGACAGGTCTCTGGGTTGAATGAGCTGCTGGAACAATGAGCTGCAGGTGATCAGTATTCAGGAATGGGTGCACATTCATGCAAACATATTCAAGTTTTATGCATTTGTGAATCTGTAGAATCTTTCTTTATGGAAGATTCTTTTAAGTGTAGAACTTCTCACATAGAAAATTTCATGAATGCTAATTCTTGGCATTATGTTAAAAGACACTCCTCGGCTTCACTTTTGCTAACTAAATAGTGGCAAATAATTTAAAAAAAAAAGTTCTATATCGCTGTTTCAAAAGGTTTGGGGAAACTGTCCTACTTTCCATAGCGACAGCCCAGTCTGTTAAGCTCAGGCTTCCACACCCAGATCAAACACACTCAACCCTTGTGTTGTCTTCGGGTCAAAATGACCCAATTCTTCTATCCTTCTTTCCTCCTGCCATGCTCTCTCCTTCCTTCTTCCTTCCCTCTTTTCCTCCTTTTTTACCCTCCTTTACCTTCCTTTTTCTTCCTACCTCCCTTTCGTCATTCGTTCCTTTATTACCTTCTTTGCTTTTCCTTCCTTCTTTCCTTATTTTCTCTGTTCCTTCCTTCTTCCCTCCCTTCTTTCTTTCCTTTTCTCCCTTCTTTCCTTCCTTTCTTCCTTTCCTACTTCCTTCCTTCTTTCCTTCTTTTCTCCCTTCTTTCCATCTTTTCTCCCTTCTTTCCTTCCTTCCATCTTTTCTCCCTTCCTTCCTCCCTTTCCTACTTCCTTCCTTCTTTCCTTCTTTTCTCCTTTCTCCCTTCCTTCCATCTTTTCTCCCTTCTTTCCTCCCTTCCGTCTTTTCTCCCTTCCTTCCTCCTTTTCCTACTTACTTCCTTCTTTCCTTCCTTCCATCTTTTCTCCCTTCCTTACTCCCTTTCCTACTTCCTTCCTTCTTTCCTTCTTTTCTCCTTTCTTCCTTACTTCCCTCTTTCCTTCCTTCCATCTTTTCTCCCTTCCTTCCTTCCTTCTTTTCTCCCTTCACCCTCCCTTGACCCAAAGACAGCACAAGACATCTTTTTGGGGACCCTGTAGGAGGTTTAGAGCATCTGAGATTGCGTAACAGTCCAGCAACAGAAATGTCCAAAGAAAAACCATTTCCTTTCATCTAACGACACTCTTTGAGTGGTTTAGTTTCAGTTCTAGGAAGGATCACTCTTTATTTTATTTGATGTTGTACGGCGACCTTGAGTGCCATGAAAGGCGCCCTATAAATAAAATGTATTATTATTATTATTATTATTATTAAACCAGTGTTTCCCAGCACGTTACCATCAACAGACTGGGATTGTTCCAGTCCAGACTCTGGTGAAGCTGCTCCTCCCGGCCGGCACCATTCCACCTTCTCTTCCAGGCCGTTGGCACACCGGCCAAACCTCCACACAACGCTGTAAAAAGAGCTGGGAAACCAATCACGCGGCCACAAAAATGGAAGGATATGAGCTCATGCAGCCTGACATCATTCTGGTAGTGGACTAACCCGTTCCTGCTCCTTAACTCTCTTCTTCTCTGTTTTATTTGATTTGTTTCTGAGTTTAATTAAATGTGTAAAGAAAACTCATATGTGTTTATAAATTGGTGGAACAAGTTAAAACTCAGAAAAGAACAGGATGTTACAGAAAAGTATTAGGGCCATAAAGGAAAAAAAATATTAGATTTTTTTTTTTATTGTGCACTTCGAGAAAAAAGTCGAAATGTCAAGAAAAAGGTCACAATGTCGAGATTAATGTTGAAATACAATTTTGAGAAAAAAGTTTTCTCAACATTTCGACTTTTTTCTCTAAATTGTATGTAGAATAGAATAATAGAGGCCCCAAAATCAAATTTTGCTTAGGGCCCCATGGAGGCTTGGGCCGGCCCGGAGCAGTGTGTTTATATTTATTGCATTGTCAACTCTGTTTTTCTGAGCTGTTTGACAACTGATTTTCCCCAGAGGGGACAATAAAGGTTTCAATCAATCAATTCAAATCAATCAATCAATCAGGAGCAGGAAGTGCATGAATACAGGTGTCTTTAATAGAACAAAAAACTAAAAAGCTGGTCATGGCTAATAAAGAACTTGTTCTCCAATATATTCATCTTCATCAGTTAACAGGATCTGTGCAGGGATTACAGCTCCTGACAACCAGACAGAAAAGTAGAAGCAGAGTAAAGTTTCTAAGGTTTATTCAAACTCCCCAGACTCCAGTGAGCAGAAGCTCAGAGGTCGTAATGCTGCTTCTCTCTGTTGCTGATGCAACAAAGTGGAGGTTGTGAGTATTTTCCATGCAACAGGAGAGACTCACTGTTGCAGGATATTACTGTTTTCCTAATCCCCAAGCAGAGGAACATGACCTATTTAATTCAACACTGGTAAATGATTTTCTAAATAGAGAACATGACTGTCCTTTAAACAGTGCATGGATGAATGCCAGGCCAACTTCTCCGTGCACAGACGGGCCATTCAAGCGCGAAATTAAGATGCATGTTGTTTTTCCTTGTTGGGGAAAATGTGATCCAGTGACATGCGAATAAAACTCGCAGTGGGGGAAACACACTGTAGCTCCCAATGTATGTAGCGCAAGAAAAACAAAACAGGTGGAACAAAAAATGTAACTATGTTTTCTTTGTGCAGACATGACAAAACTCTTACAAAGAATGAGAGAGAAAAGAAGGAGAACTGGAATATTCCTGGCTTTGCCTGGGTTGCTGTGACACCTGCTAGTTTTGGAGGTTGAAAGGCAATGAGGGAATGGCTGTGGTGAAACACAGATTTGGAGGAAGTGATTCACATCCCCGCTGCTTCACCCTCAGCTGCAAACACCAGCAGTTCCAGGTGAAGAGCCACGCTCACCAATGCTACCCTGATCCATTCATCATCTGCAAAAAAAAGTGATAAAATCCTGAGACCATTGAACTTGAACCCCACTGTTTTTGGGTGTACAAATAAATGTTGTCCATAAAAGTTAATTCAATTCAATTCAATTTTATTTATATAGCGTCTAATACAACAAAAGTTGTCTCTAGGATCTTTCCAGAGACCCAGAACATAAACCCCCAAGCAATTATTACATAAACAATGGCAGGTAAAAACTCCCCTAGTGGGAGAAAAACCTTAAGCCCCCTTTAGGAGGGAAGAAAACTTGAGCAGGACCTGGATCATAAGGTGGGACCCTCCTGCCGAAGGCCAGACTGGGGGTCGGGGACGTCAACAGCACAGCAGGCAGGTGGAAGCAGCAGCGGGATGACCGGGGGTGGGGACCGCAGGCCAGCATGCAGCTCCCGAAGCTCCGGCCCAATCAGCAAGTCCCAGGTTAGGTGCAGGGTCGGGGAAAGGTTGAGAAGGGGCAGGGCCAGGGAGAGGTGTCTTGACGGACAAACCTCTCCCCCGCCTGACCGGGCCGTTACCCTGCCCCTCTCACTCCCACGCTGCAGGTTCCGGTGTTGTGCATTCAGAGATGCTCTTCACCACCGGCAGAGGATGCTGCACCATGTACAAAAGAGAAAAAAGAGAAAAAAGGGGGGCCAGCACAAGAAACTACAGGAGCGATGGACTAAAATGATAGCTATGAGATACTTATAATAAATAACAATGAAAATGGAGAATGACTACTGACTCTAACACACTAGAGTTTACACTACCTAGAGATTTACCAACACCAGCTAGAGGTTTACTAAACACTAACTATAGGCTTTACTAAACAGAAAGGTTTTAACTTTAGTTTTAAAGGTGGAGGTGGTGTCAGCCTCCTTAACCCAGATTGGAAGTTGGTTCCATAGTAATGGTGCCTGATAGCAGAACGTCCTCCAAATCTACATTTGGATACTCTAGGAACTACGAGTAAACCTGCAGTCCGAGAACGGAGAGCTCTGCCAGGAACATAAGGCACTATCAGGTCTTGCAAATAATGGGGAGCTAAGTCATTTTTGGGCTTTATATGCAAGTAATACAATTTTTAATTGGATTCTGAATTTTACGGGTAAACAATGGAGTGACGCTAACACTGGAGAGACGTGGTCTCTCCTGCTGATTCCTGTCAGTACTCGTGCTGCTGCATTCTGGATCAGCTGGAGCCTATTCAGCAAATTACTTGGACATCCTGCTAATAACACATTACAGTAATCTAGTCTAGAAGATACAAACGAATGAACTAGTTTTTCTGCATTACTCTGCGAGAGGATTTTCCTAATCTTTGCAATATTACGGAGATGGAAAAATGCTATTTTACAAGAACAATATAGGTGACAAAGACCAGCCATCATGGAGTTTTTTTGGCCTCAAGTAGCATCCCGGATGGGTGATATAATCGGAACCAGTATACCTTGTAATCCAATTATTTTGTTGTTAAGCGGTGACTCCCACCTATCACTCTTTTTAGGCTTGACAGCCACAAAGAAAATGCTGATAATGAGGTGGAAACCCCCACACTTACTCCATATCTCCCAGTGGACTGCCATGCTGTATGACATCTTGACCTTAGAACTTTCTATTGCCTGTTCTAACGGGGCCAAAGCAGAATGTTGAGGGTCTGTCTAAGGCAGGGGTGTCCAAAGTCGGTCTTCGGGGGCTGTCCTGCACGTTTTAGATCAGGGGTGGGCATTCCTGGTCTTCAAGGGCCGGTGTCCTACAGGTTTTAGACGTTTCACTGCTTCATTGTACATTGATACAAGTGACTGTGTCATAAACAGAATTGTGCAGACCTTGATGACAAGCTGATGACAATGATTAATTAGAATCAGGTGTGTTAAAGCAGGGAAACATCTAAAACAGGGGTAGGCAACCCTGGTCCTCGAGGGCCGGTGTCCTGCATGTCTTAGATGTTACCCTGCTTCAGCACACTGTGATAAAAGTACCTGTGTCATTAACAGAATTGTGCAGCCCTGGATGACAAGCTGATGACGATGATTAATTAGAATCAGGTGTGTTAAAGCAGGGTAGCATCTAAGACATGCAGGACAGTGGCACTCGAGGACCAGGGTTGCCTACCCCTGATCTAAAACATGCAGGACAGCGGCCCAAGGACCAGGGTTACCCACCCCTGTTTTAGATGTTTCCCTGTTTCCACACACCTGATTCAAATTAATGCTTATCACCAGCTTGACTTCAAGGTCTGTTTAACTCTGTTAATGACACAGCCATGAAAAAAAAACATGGAAACATCTAAAACCTGCAGGACACTGGCCCTCGAGGATCGACTTTGGACACCACTGGTCTAAGGCAATTGAGAAAGTTAGAACTATGTAGATAAAATAAATGTATTTAAATGCACATTTAATTGTAGAGAATGAAAGGAGGTAGTGACCTCCTAAATTCTTCCTCATTCCGCTGCCCTGTTTGTCATTGAATGAGAAAGAAAAGAAGGTTTTTGAAAGTTTTTCTTTTTAATATCTTATATTATAGATATTATTTATTTTTCTTTCTTTTTGTTTCTCTTTTTTCTTTCTTTTCTCCTATGTTTATATACCACAGATTCTGTAAGCCAGCAAGGGGAGGGGAGGTAGGGGTGGGGAAACAGCCCAGTTATCTAAGCTATAATGCCTGCAACAATGTAAAGAAATGTACGATTGTGTATGAATGTAGTCTCTGTAACTATGTATATATGATTTATTGTTGGTATGCTGTTGAAACGTTGTCTTGGTTTGTACTGGGACTAGCGGCCCATAGCAACCCGTGTTCCTGGACCAGGAAACCCCAAGTACAAACACCTTCTCCAGGTCGACACACTGACTGGTTGGGCAAACTCCTACGCTTCCTCCAAGATCTTAGTGAGGATCACAGAGCCTGTCAGCATTGTTCAGCATTGTTACTCCTCAACTTGAGGTCAGAATCCACTTTTCTGATTGTGTTGTGTCTTTCATGACAGGAACAGATGGGGAGATGTTTTCCCATTTGCTCAGCTGTTGTGGGCAGCTAATTACTAATGTAACAACCAACACTGTCATCGATATGAAATCAACATAATTCATTAGATAATTATTCTTAAATCACCATTACTGAAGTTTTGTTCCCCTCTGGACTTAAAATGTTCCTTGCTCAAAGGCAGAGGCTGACGGCGTCGCTTTGGCCACTCTGCTCGCCAGGCCATTCATTTTATTCCAATAGCAGGAGGCACACCCCCCCAACTTTACTCACATATAAGGGATAAGGGATTTACTCTATTTTTTGAAACTAGAGAAAATAAAGCATTCCATGAGAGGCTCTGCTAAAACTTTTTCTAAATTGTGGAACCCTTTCCTGAAACCCAAATCAATAATATCCAATTGTCTGCAGTCCCATAATCATTGAATCCTGCCTACCAATTTAAAAAACCACCATGCTTCATTTCTCCTGATCTCCATGCGTCATGTGTGACGTGCCTACTATTAGTATTGTCTTTTCTTTTTTTTTCTTGTTGGTTTTGTTGTTGTTTTCATACTCTGTGCTCTGACTTTACATTTTGCTGAGGGCATCACTTCCTTTATTGTACATACCATATTTTACATTGTAGTTCATGTATGTGCTGCCTCTACCTAGATGATGACCATAATCTTGTTTTTTTGGTCTTGGTTTTTGTACCTGTCTTTACTAAAAATTGAAAATCTTAATAAACAAAGTTTAAAAAAAAAAATGTTCCTTTCAGATAAAAACCTTCAAGGACTTTGACCCAGTTCACATGATGTACAACATTGACACCCAGTGGTTTAAACTGATATTACGTCATGGCGTCATTATCAGCACACACACGTGTCATTATAAAACTCAACTCTTCTCAGAAGCAGGAACTTATCAGGAGTAATTTTCACATTCTACCAGATAATTATGAAGAAAGCTTCTAACCTATGTAGGCTATCATGCTAGATACCTATAAATACCAGGTTTATCTTGTGATATGCAAACAACATTCAAAACCCAACTCAAAACTCACCTGTTCAAACTCACTCACTGTAACCAGACACTGCACTACAATGCAGGACTGTCTCCGAAAATTAGAATATTGTGATAAAGTTCTTTATTTTCTGTAATGCAATTAAAAAAACAAAAAAGTCATACATTCTGGATTCATTACAAATCAACTGAAATATTGCAAGCCTTTTATTATTTTAATATTGCTGATTATGGTTTACAGTTTAAGATTAAGATTCCCAGAATATTGTAATTTTTTGAGATAGGATATTTGAGTTTTCTTAAACTGTAAACCATAATCAGCAATATTAAAATAATAAAAGGCTTGCAATATTTCAGTTGATTTGTAATGAATCCAGAATGTATGACATTTTTGTTTTTGTAATTGCATTACAGAAAATCACAATATTCTAATTTTCTGAGACAGTCCTGTACACCAGTTTGTTTAATGTATTGATTTATTTACTCTTTTATGCTGTCTGTTGCTGCTTTGTTTGTATTTATTGTATTTTAACTTATAAAATATGTGTTTTTAACTGTATGTCTTGTAAGGTGACCTCGTGTGACCTGAAAGGTGCCTCTAAATAAAATGAATCATTATCATTATTATCATTATTATTATTATTATTATTATTATTATTATTATTATTATTATTATTATTGTTATTATTATTATTGTTATTATTATTATTATTATTACTATTATTATTATTATTGTTATTGTTATTATTATTATTATTATTATTGTTATTATGTGGCAGGTTTAATTTTAAATTTGTCCGAACATCATAAGTAAGTGAAATTAAAAAAACATTGATGTCTAAAAATATCTAAATTCTGCCATTTTTTAAATGAATTATACTGTCTTTGAATATTGTTACGGTACACGTCATGACAACTATATGTGGGGTGAATATTTACCTTATCTGGTACAATTATATAAAACCATACAGAAGAAATAATGACACAGTTGTTGTCCTTACATGTTAGTAGTAAGTGATTTATTAGGACTGACTTAACTAAACAGTGGAGAAACTGTTATGTTTGGCTAAAAACTCATAAGCGGTTACAGAAGCACAAGACAAGGCAAGTTTATTAGTACAGCACAATTCAACACAAGGTCATTCAAAGTGCTTTACATCAACATTAAAAGCAGCAAGACACAATTAAACAGTAAATAACAAATAAAATGAAATAAAATGATTAGAAAAGAGGGAAAATATTAAGAAGCACAAGTTGTTAAAAAGTAAGGGCAGTAGATCCAGCAGGTTCATCTCATTCTTACAATGGCAAGAATTACGTTTCTATACGATCAAAACGTACAAAGACCGGGTCAAATACAGGATTACAAAAGTAATCTGTGCTGATTCGTGCAGTGAATTCTACGTCACAATGCCTGCATTCAGGGCTTATCCATCACTTTGCGCGGTTTTCAAAAAGTATTTAATTTAAGAGTATGCTTAAATAACAAATAAAATGATAAATGGTAAAATGGTAAAATAATAAAAAGCATAAGTTGTTTAAAAATAAGGGCGGTAGAGTCCAGCAGGTCAGTATTTCATTGGCACACCCTCCACCGTATTATTTACTCACACACCCACTACTCTCTTCATCAATAAACCACTAAATATCATTTGCTTAAACTTTGGACCAAAATACATGCTGGATCCGTTAGTTCCTATGAAGCTCCCAGACCCCTGAGCTTCATCTGGATCTGTTAGTTCCTATGAAGCTCCCAGACCCCTGAGGTTCATCTGGATCTGGTTTATTGTGGTTCCAGAACCAGAACCAAGCAAGGTTTCATCAGCGTTCAGTTATTCTGCTCCTCACCGGTGGAACAAACTTCCTGTAGACCTGAGGTCTGCTCCAACTGTAGATCCTTTAAATCAGGCCTAAAAACATTACTGTTTACTGAAGCTAACCCCTAAATGAAATACTTATGATTTTTGAAAACCGCACAAAGTTACACTAGTGATGGATAATCCCTGAATGCAGGCATTGTGACGTAGAATTGTCAAATTGGTCTGATTCACCGCACAGATTACTTTAGTAATCCTGTATTTGGCCCGGTCTTTGTACGTTTTGACCGTATAGAAACGTAATTCTAGCCATTGTAAGAATGAGATGTACCTGCTGTACTCTACTGCCCTTACTTTTTGATAACTCTGCTTTTTATTATTTTACCTCTTTTCTAATCATTTTATTTCATTTTATTTGTTATTTACTGTTTAATTGTGTCTTGCTGCTTTTAATGTAGATGTAAAGCACTTTGAATTAGCTTGTGTTGAATTGTGCTATACAAATAACTTGCCTTGCCTTAAATCGGTACTATTTGCATTTGCACCAGTCACGTGTGAAAATGGCAGTCTATCTGTAGAGCACATCTCATGAAGATAGCAGCACCATTTTAACGTTTCATAAGACAACATTGAGGTGAAGAGGTACAATCGAACATGCCAAGTGAGCACATTAACATATAAATGGATGAGAGTTGAAGAATGAACGCGTCTCGATTGCACTGCGTTGTATTGACCAGCAGATGTCCTACTGGTTTGAAACCTCAAGTCATGAAGCATTTTTAGAATCAAGTGATGAAGTTTCAACAAGGCCTCAATCAGCCGTCAGCTTAGTGATGGTCTTATGACCTTAACTTTTAACATTATTGTCTATATTGATATATATTGAGTTGTATTATATGTACAGTATATAATTGCAGGTAAATATATGAACCAATGTATATATACAGGACTGTCTCAGATAATTAGATTATTGTGATTTTCTGTAATGCAATTAAAGAAACAAAAATGTCATCCATTCTGGATTCATTACAAATCAACTGAAATATTGCAAGCCTTTTATTATTTTAATATTGCTGATCATGGTTTACAGCTTAAGAAAACTCAAATATCCTATCTCAAAAAATTAGAATATTCTGGGAATCTTAATCTTAAACTGTAAGCCATTTAGTACCTCTTTATTTAGTGCCTGTTAGTACAGTTAACAGCACAAGGCAGAATTATCTTTAAAATAGGATAGATTAACCTCCATTAGGTCTTTATTCACAGTCTACAAATCAAGTTCACCATTGGAGCCAAGTAGCTTAATTGTCAAACTAATGGTTTGACACCATAGATGTCCAATGAAAAGAGCACGTCTGTAATTATAACAAATGTAATATGAAGGTGAATGAGATTAACTTGATTTTATACTGAGACTCTAATGACGAGTCAATGAACCGTAATTTTCCTAGATTATGTCAGACTAACTCATTTGACGGGTGGTGTTGGTTATGTTGGCTATGTCACTTTCATGGGGTCCATTAAGTGTGAAGTTCAGATGCTTAGTGATTGATCTTGTGTGGTTTTAAGGTAAAACCAGGTATTATTATTAAGAATGATCCCCTGCAGATGACGTGTATCGCTGCTGCAAGCATGTTATCCACTTACAAAGCTCTGTTTCTACACTGTTACAAATATTGTGCTTGATCTACTTTAAAAAATGAAGGCAACTTTTTTGCATGAGATTATTATGTAGATCAAGAAAGACTAGTCTTTGTATAAACTACTTAATTTTTTGTATGTAAATAATACAATTTGCAATGTTGCATGTTGTACATACTAAAAATTAAGTAGTTTATAAAAAGACTAGTCTTTCTTGATCTACATAAAAATCTCATGCGAAAAGGTTGCCTTAATTTTTAAAAGTAGATCAAGCAAGATATTTTCTACTGTTGTGTTCTACTTAAACAAATAAAGCATGTTTCATCTAAACATTGGTAAATCTGCCTAATAAATTAAAATTGTAAAAGGAAAAGTAAATACAACAAGATCATTGCTTGTTGTTTGTGTGTAAATGAAAAGATTACTGGGATTACATAAATACTGCTTGTTAAAGGAGCTTGAGGCCGGATTGTGGCAAGATTTATGAAAAAAATCCGTATACATTTTAAGTTTTCTAGTAATAATGTCAGATGAAGCGTTCCAAACCCAAAAGAATGATTCCTCTAGTGTATCTCTCCGTTGCCTTGAACAGGCTGTGTGCTGCAAAATGTGCTGCAATTCGGTCCCGAATTTCCCGCGCTGTCCTGCGGATGTGACGTCACATGACGCTGCATGTGCGTTCTCCCCGTTCTCCTGTGCCGGCTTCACTGTTGGCTGCAGTACCCCCAACGGCCGTCGTGGTGAAGGGTGGCGCTAGAGAGTCTCATTTCTTAAAAGGAGCCTCAAGCTCCTTTAAGGAATAAATGCACAATGTCTTGTTTTTTGAACAAATGCAGATTAAGTTCAAAACTAGATGTATTCACGTAAAGCAACAAACTTCATTTTTAATTGTTAATATCACAGATTTAAATATGTTATATTTACATGTGCTTAGATTTATGTTTTTCAGTGTACCCAAACTAAGTTTGTCTCCAGACTGTTCCCCACTTTGAAGGCAGACTTGTGTTGGTGAGATGAGCAGGATGGAGGTTTTATTGGAGGAGAGACCCAGGAATTGAGCCAGGCCTTGCTGCCAAATGTGGAACGGTTATTTTCCGTGGCTCATGTGGACCTGCACTTTCCTTCCCAGAGAGGGAGGCACATATTAATGCTGGTTTAGTTTCTAGTCTGGAAGCAGGAAACACACCATCCTTTGTATTGCCACGTGGTAGAATAGATTATCTAATATCTCGTAAATGTTTGGAAGATACTCAAGTGTTTTGCAATATATGGCAAGTTCCCTTATAGTTTTCTCTCCACTGTGTCCTCTGGAGGGCTCCATAGTCCAGAACTGCTGTTTCTGACAGGACATGAGCACATTTGGACATATTAGCTGCGTTGAATTTCAGTCAAACATGCATTATTAATCTGTTTAAAACCTTTCATAGATATAATTTAATCTAAATGTACAGGACTGTCTCAGAAAATTAGAATATTGTGATAAAGTCCTTTATTTTCTGTAATGCAAAAATGTCATACATTCTGGATTCATTACAAATCAACTGAAATATTGCAAGCCTTTTATTATTTTAATATTGCTGATCATGGCTTACAGCTTAAGAAAACTCAAATATCCTATCTCAAAAAATTAGAATATTCTGTGAATCTTAATCTTAAACTGTAAGCCATAATCAGCAATATTAAAATAATAAAAGACTTGCAATATTTCAGTTGATTTGTAATGAATCCAGAATGTATGACATTTTAGTTTTTTTAATTGCATTACAGAAAATAAAGAACTTTATCACAATATTCTAATTTTCTTAGACGGTCCTGTATGTGCATTATTTCACACTTTTTTTTGTTTTTAATAATTTATTATTGAAATATACAAAACAACAGGTATACAGTAACAAACAGCACATTGTTGACAGTACATGAAAGTATATCAATTACATTAGGGGTAGTTATATATATTAGTTATAAAAGTAAGTCATTACAAGAGATGGTTTAAGAAAAAAAAAACTAAATAACACATACATCGAGAGTACAATAAATAAATAAATAAATCAAACAGGGGTTTCAGGAAAAAAACTTTTCATAATGGATCAATAAGGTATTACTTTTTTTGTTATTTAACAAAAACAGACATTAAAGCAAAGAGTTAAGTACCAGGAGAAAAGGAGCAATGTTAGGTAGTGATTTTGGCATTATTTGACACTTTTTTTTCCTGTTGTCATAGTAGGCTATGTTTTTTTTTTTTTCAGATCACAACTTGTGCAACAGCAGCAGCACAGAGCACATGTATCATCAACAACAACAAGAACATTTGAAAAGAAAAGAAATAAATAAAATTAAATAAATAAAGATAAAAAAAATAATAAATACATACAAGAAACAGAACCTTGGGGTGACAGACTTTATAATATTTCGCATAAAATGAAAATTATATTTGTGACAGCTTAATGGTTGAAAATCTCAGAATGGATATCCATCATCGATATACATTTCTTATTTGTGATTAATTTAAGAGACTTGAGATAATAATTAACTTCAAACTACATGAAAAGGAGCAGAGACATTATTATCCCACTTGACCTGGAATGTTTGCTGAGCATACCAATACATAAGAATTCTAACAATATACTTATACTATTAATGAAATAGCGTTTTCAATCTGATGTTTGTCCTTTAAGACATTATTTGACACTTTTTTTTCTCTCTCAACTTTATTGAAGCAAAAGACATAAGTATACACAGAATTGAGAGCAACATCAGACATATGTGTATACAACATAAACTACACAATTATACAGTCACAAATACGCCAGGGGAATTAGTCATTGACAAAGAAAAAAAAAATTAAACAAATATCTTATATAGCTTACAAAGGTCATACGTTTTAACAGCTTTTTTATTTACAGAATCAGATATGGAGAATATGTATTGTTTGACATATGCGGACAGCTCCGGAAAATTCGGCTTTTTATTTAAAAATTTGGATCTGTGGATATAGAATTTAGTTAAAATAACGAGCAAATTGATCAAATAAAATGTACAGTTGAGATTCCTGTCAAATTCAGTATATCCAAACAATACTTTTTTCCAGCACAAATTAAATTGGGGGTAGATGTGATGGTCCATGTTAAAAACCTTGGTCACACTAGCAGTATGCAGAAGTAAGATTCTAAAGAATAATCGACTTAATAAACTTTCAGCCAACTGTGGCGTATTTATTCCAGCTTCAGTAATGCACATACAGGCTGCTCTCATCAACAGGTGCAGAGGAAGAGAGTGAGCAGGGCGCGAACACACCCTTTTATACGACGTACCGCTGACGTCATCACGTCAGCTCCTCTCACATCAAACAGCAGTACAGTAACAGTCAGTCATATATTAACATTTAACACTCCCACTTATGAATGTTCTGTATACTGTACAGTCTTTACAAAATCAAATAAATAAAAATAATAACATGGCAGTCAAATGCTAAACATTTACACACCAAACATGACCCCTACAAATTTCCTCAACTTTAACTTGGAGGCAGGTTTGGTCATTGCATCTGCAACCATATCATCTGTGGGACAGTAAACCAGTATCATCTTCTCCTCTCTAATAGTGGACCTAATGAAATGGTATTTAATGTCCACATGCTTACATCTTTGCCTGCACACAGGATTTTTCACAAGTGCAATAGCTCCTTGGTTGTCTTCTAAAGATTTGATTTCCTCATCCATCGCTCTCTGCCATTTTTCTGACGCTGATGATGTCATGGCCTCTTTAAAGGTTGTCGGTATACCACACACCGCTCTATAGCAATAGTCTATGCTGGTGAGTGTGCTATCACCCTCCTCACTGTCCTCCTGAGTAACATAATCCCTCAGATACCCCGGCGGTTTACGCTCTCGGGTTGGATATCTCCCACTGCTTGAGGCATGTGACGTCACCTTGGGGTGCTTCTCGCCACCATCCTCAGTTGACTGTGGGCTAACAGCCCGCTCATCTATGCTCACACTAGACTGTGGTGTATCTATTTCCTCACCACCTGTTCTAGAGTCCATTCCCAGCATTTGCGTCTGCGTCTCGTTCTCACGTGTCGTCTGGGTGACAAACTTCACCAGTCTGTGCTTCTGCACTTTCCCTTTATCGGGATAATAAACTAGAAAAGCAGGACTGCCCTTGTCATGCCCTACAAAAAGTCCTCTATCACACCTGGATTCCAGTTTACCTCTGTCCTGTTGGTAAGCGTAACACACTGATCCAAACTTGTGCATCCTGGCTAGATTACACTCTTTCCCCGTCAGTGCTGTGTATGGGGTGGTACCTGTGTGCTTATTAAAGCACCGGTTTCTTGTGTACGCTGCTTCCTGAACAGCATGGTGCCACAGACTCTTAGGTAAGTTGCTGTCTATAAGCTTACATCTGGCCATCTCGAAAAGAGTACGTCCTTCCCTCTCAGCTATCCCGTTCTGATGCGGGGAGTAAGGACAGGACGTCTCATGTCTGATCCTGTTCTTCCTCAGTAATGCCCGGAACTCGATGTGAACTCGGTTCCGTTGTCTGATCGTATGCATTTTACGTTGCCATAAGGCGCTACATCGGCTAAAAACTTCTCAGTAGCCTGAAGTGCATCACTCTTCGCTCTCAGAAAGTAAAAAAAAACACTACTCCGGTACACACATCTGTGAAAGACTGCATATACTTAAAACCGTCTATAGACTTGTTGTTTACTGGACCAGCAAGATCTGTGTTCACCATCTCAAGTGGTTTATTTGCCTTTTCAGTTGGACCTCTGTTTCTCATTTGAGTGAATTTTCCCTGTATGCACACATCACATTCTTTATCAGGCCTGCGCTTTGCACCTTTAATATGCATGCCTACTGTCACATCCTGCAATTTCAGTATATCCTCGTAATTGCAATGACCCATTATCTCATGCCATGTCTGGATATCATGGCTGACATTACACACATCATATTCATGGATTTTTCCATCATGAGTGGGAATCAAAAAACAAAAAACGATTGGTTTATTTGATTTTCCTTTTAAAACAAAAAACAAATATTGAATTACACTGCATTTTTTCTTTTTCTGTGTTAATATGATTTAACAAAGATTCAAAATACGCTTTTATTTTCGTTTTCTATTTCATATAAGAAAAATGAAATTACTAGTCAACAGGAACGAAAAAACGAACCAAAAACAACCGTTTATTCATATTCAGTGCAGTGTTTGGCGGGTGTGCTTGTGAGAACTGGGGTCCCTGGAGGTCCTGGAGAGCCAATGTCCCCGTACCGGGAGCTGTCCCCGGTCCTGGCCGGGATCAGTGCAGTGTTTGGCCGGTGTGCTTGTGAGAACTGGGGTCCCTGAGGGTCCAGGAGGCAAAGGGAAAGCCCAAGTAGCCTACCCCCGTACCAGGACGTGGTCCCGGTCTTGGCCGGGTGCAGTGCAGCGTTTGGCGGGCTGGGTGTGAGTGTCTGGGGTCTCTGGGCGCCTGGGTCCTGGTCCCGGGACTCGTGGGTCCCTGGGTCGGGTCCCGGGACTCGTAGGTCCCTGGGTCGGGTCCCGGGACTCGTGGGTCCCTGGGTCGGGTCCCGGGACTCGTGGGTCCCTGGGTCCTGGCCACTTTCGCCCGATTTTCAGACACTTTGGCCGGCTTTCGGCTTCCTTCGGGCCCGCCTCTGCGGCGCTGCTCCCCCCGACCTCCGATCCACCAGCAACGGGACTCGGGTCTCGGCAGCCCCGTGCGGGGAGACCTCGGGAGCGGCCGGAACCTCGCCCCGCCTCGACGCACCGTTTTCTGGGCGGGCGGGTGGGTCCGCTCGGGCTGGGGGTGACCGGCAATCCAGGGCCCGGTTCAGCCGTCTGCGGCGTGGTAGGGTTTGAGAAACGCTGTTTTTCCCGGAGGACTAACACCACCGCCAGAGCGGCAGCCGACGTCGGTGGTCGGCCTGCCCGGCGCCGGCGGGGCTCCGTGGGGGGACACCTGGGGCGGACGGGTCGACTCGGTCTCGCTACCGAGAGGGAGGCGCTGCAAACCCCCCGGTGGTCGGGGGGAGCAGCGCCGCAGAGGCGGGCCGAAGGAAGCCGAAAGCCGGCCAAAGTGTCTGAAAATCGGGCGAAAGTGGCCAGGACCCAGGGACCCACGAGTCCCGGGACCAGGACCCAGGGACCCACGAGTCCCGGGACCAGGACCCAGGGACCCACGAGTCCCGGGACCAGGACCCAGGGACCCACGAGTCCCGGGACCCGACCCAGGGACCCACGAGTCTCGGGACCAGGACCCAGGGACCCACGAGTCCCGGGACCAGGACCCAGGGACCCACGAGTCCCGGGACCAGGACCCAGGGACCCACGAGTCCCGGGACCCGACCCAGGGACCCACGAGTCCCGGGACCAGGACCCAGGCGCCCAGAGACCCCAGACACTCACACCCAGCCCGCCAAACGCTGCACTGCACCCGGCCAAGACCGGGACCACGTCCTGGTACGGGGGTAGGCTACTTGGGCTTTCCCTTTGCCTCCTGGACCCTCAGGGACCCCAGTTCTCACAAGCACACCGGCCAAACACTGCACTGATCCCGGCCAGGACCGGGGACAGCTCCCGGTACGGGGACTTGTGCTCTCCAGGACCTCCAGGGACCCCAGTTCTCACAAGCACACCGCCAAACACTGCACTGAATATGAATAAACGGTTGTTTTTGGTTCGTTTTTTCGTTCCTGTTGACTAGTAATTTCATTTTTCTTATATGAAATAGAAAACGAAAATAAAAGCGTATTTTGAATCTTTGTTAAATCATATTAACACAGAAAAAGAAAAAATGCAGTGTAATTCAATATTTGTTTTTTGTTTTAAAAGGAAAATCAAATAAACCAATCGTTTTTTGTTTTTTGATTCCCACTCATGATGGAAAAATCCAATGACCAAAAGATACACGGACCTGTGATCTACAATAAAGCGGGACAATTTACTCCACAGTTTTTTTGGTACAGGCAAGACCAAAACATTATGCTGCGTTCCATTTCCCTCGGAAATCGGAACTCGGAACTGGGAATGCCGTCACAGCCGAGTTATCAGCGTTCCAGTTACAAAGTAGGTAAACAAGTTTGTAGTTCGCATATACCACATGAAAAATGTAAATTACACTATGGCAGCATATATATGCCGAACAATACTTGTATACAACTGATTTAGTGTGACCAAAACTAGAATGAAGTGCTACAAATTTTTACAGAGCTCTCTGCTACTGTTTACAACCGGGGCAGCCATCTTGGAATGTGAACTCGGGGGTGGTGAAGACTCTCCCACTTTCCCAGTGGGAAATCCCACTTCGAGGGGCGTTCCAGTTGAAAATTCCGACTGGGAACTGGGAAATCCCCACTTCCGAGGACAAATGGAACGCGGCATTATTTGACACTTATACACAGTAGGGAACCGAAAGTTGCGTAACCCATGTTGTGGGCGTGTCGTGCGCGCCCCCGCTCAGGTCTCGGGAGTCAGTAGTTTCTGCTGGAGTCACCGGGGCGGACGCGCCTGCTGTCGGTAAGTCTGAGAACAACCAAAATAAAAACCTTTATTTTATTTTTTACAAGTATGAAATGAAAGTCAGAAAAGTCCGTTCTGCCATTGTTTCTCCGGTCAAGTATAAAGTGAGTCGTTCTTCCACTTTAAGGCAGTTAAATACTCCGTGCGGAGGTTTCTGTGTCAGTCAGCCTATTAAAGGCGGATTTATGGTCCCGCGTTTAATCGACGGCGTGACCTACGGCGTACGGCGCGCGTACCTTACGCCGTAGGCTCTGCGTTGGTGTAACGCAGAACCATAAATCGCACTTTGTCCCGTATTACTGTGAGAGTCATAAATAGTCATAAAATGCCAATAGAAAATGGCATTGAGCTGTTGAGTTCATAAGTTATTGTTTTCTATTTTACTACAACTGTAGCCTACAGACATGGCCTTTGAGGCACAAATATGTTTACAAGTTTTCTACAGACTTTCTGTCTGCACTTTTGTTGTTGCACTAAAAATGTGCAATATTACAGAATGGATGTTCTGCTTTCTTTCTATTGTTTTATATTCATTTATACAATTTTAAGTTAAGCAGGACAGGTTTCTGTTTAAGAATGATACTTATTTTATTCAGTTTATTTTGTATTAAAGTGAATTGCTGGATAATAATTTGTTTTCCATGTGTTCATGGCATTTTAAAATATGCATCTAATTCAATTCAGGTTCAAGTCGAATAGTTAAAAAATCGTTTCACTCACAAAAAAAGGGGCAAAAGAATTTCACCACGCCAGGAAAGGTTTGATTTGATTTGAAGATTTTATTTTGAACATGCGTGATAAAAAAAGAGTACAAAAAAGTAAAAAAAAAAACAGAATTCAAATATATATATAACTATATAAAGATTGTATCATATGGGGAGAGATAATTTGTGCTGATTACAAATAATATAATATATTACAAATAATAGCAGTGACCAAAACACCTGCAGAAATACTGCAGGAATGACATAGCAGCAGTTAAATGCAGCCTTCTGTAAGCTTTAAATATCCACTGGGCTTACATCAAATACATCAAAACACAACAATAAAAAACACTTTTCTGAACTTATCAATATGACTCTGTCCTTCACAGGATAAGGAAAATGGATCACTGCAAAAACTCACAATCTTAACAAGAATATTTGTCTTATTTCTAGTTAAAATGTCTCATTTTAGTAAAAAAAAATCTCATTACACTTAAAACAAGACTCATCACTGGAAAAAACAACAATTTTCACCTGTTTCAAGTAGATTTTCACTTAAAATAAGTAGAAAAATCTGCCAGTGGAACAAGATTTTTTTGCTTGTAATAAGAAGATAAATCTTGTCCCACTGGCAGATTTTTCTACTTATTTCAAGTGAAAATTTACTTGAAACAGGTGAAAATGTTCAAATAAGTTATTTTTCTGATGTTCTTTTTCTGGTGATGACTCTAAATATTGAAATAGCAGTAAAACCACATTCATTGATGAAATGACATAAGGGATGGAAAGGAGGGATGGCAGTTTTACAGGGGGGATGATTTGGACCGTTTTTATTTCAGGGGGGGATGATTTGGACCGTTTTTATTTCAGGGGGGATGATTTGGACAGTTTTTATTTCAGGGGGGGATGATTTGGACCGTTTTTATTTCAGGGGGGGATGCAATCCCCTCTCATCCCCCTTCATCCCCCTCAACTCCAGTACTGATTATATGTATATATAAATATAGTCAAAATCAAAGCAAATCAGGGCAAACAAAAGAAAAGAAAACAATCTCCCAGCATGAAGTTGTGCTACTATGTTTGCATGTACACGGCCGGCCCTGCAGACGAGGTGGCCCTTATTTATTTCTCAGGGAGTTGGCAACCCTCCCAGCTGTAATTACAGCAGTGTGCGTGTTTCTGTTCCTGTTTCCTTTCTGTCCCAGTCTCAAGGTTGGAAGAGTCTGGTCCTTTAATCCTCACATTCTTTCACTTCATTCAGGGTTTGGGATATTCCCATATTTAAGGTCCCACTGGCCCAAAACAAGCAGCGACTAACATAGTTGGATCCTTGCAGGTATCATGTCGCTGTTTCACCAAACTACCGCCCAGAACACTGTTAATTACTGTAGCTTCGTCATTTAG
This sequence comes from Cololabis saira, assembly GCF_033807715.1. Taxonomy (NCBI): domain Eukaryota; kingdom Metazoa; phylum Chordata; class Actinopteri; order Beloniformes; family Belonidae; genus Cololabis; species Cololabis saira. Next base: position 3,426,119 of record NC_084592.1, on the reverse strand, counting down.
TTGTGTTGTTCCAAACTGCGGTCCTTGTGTCACCAGCATGGATGACATGCTGCCATGCTGGTATGGGAGGTTCATCAACACAAATATTTAGAAAGGTGAGTCTGGGAATGCAGAAGTACGTTGACGATGTTTTATTTATAGTTGCTCAAATATGTCTGCTTAAAGCTGCTCTGGGAAATACAGTTTCATTCATCTGACAACTAAACAACAAAAAAGTAAATTCTCCAGCACTGTACTGTTGTACAGTTAAACCGGAATAAGCCAGTTGTGAACCACTGTATCAACCAATTTATGATGTTGGAAAAGAAATGTATATACGTTTTGATCAGAACAAATACCACAAAATGAACAAATAACATAAAAATTAATTACAAATAATTAAGTAGATAAACAGAAAAGAAATGACGTAGAATATTTTTAAAAATGAATAAATAATGTGGTCCTAGGAGCCGCAGGTTTTTCCTAACCAATTTCCCATCAGCTGGAACTCTATTTACATCTGCTGGAACTTTATTTCTTGTATCAGCGACTAGGAGATAAAAAAAAAAAGACAAAATATGTTTGTCATATATTCCCTTACATACTCAGTGCACGTACTGTATGAGTATGTATGAGTCAGCCATGCTCTGGTTACAGTGGTTTATTCAATCTGATTCAGTCTGATCTCAGAACAGCATGTGTAATCAGACAAGTGATCCAATCTTCTGCATGTCATTATCTGATCAGATCTGCAACCATGTTGAATCGCTGCATGTGTACGTACTGACTGTAAGTGCGAAGGCCCTATTGTATCTGTAGGAATTTTTCTTTATTCCTCTTTATTCTGACGAAAGGAGGGCCTTTTTGCCCCCCTAAACGTGCCCTAAAAGTCACCAAATTTTGCATGCAAGCCAGGCCTGTCGATAATTGTGATATTTCATGGTTTGCATTAATGGGCGTGGCCTAACGGCTCAACAGCGCCCCCTAGAAAACTTTTCTCTGCCATAACTTTTGAACGGGTTGTGATAAAGACATGTGGGTGGTGTTATCGGACTCTGTATTGAGTCCTTGACCATAACTGGTGAAAATTAGCCCTGCCCCTTCTTCTGATTGGTTGTCCCTATTTCCTGCTATAATTTTTGAATGGTTTGACATAGAGAGTCATGGGTGGTGTCATGGGACTCGGTTTTGAGTACTTGACCTTAATTGGTGCAAATTCCAAGCGTGAGGGCCCGTTCATCCCTGCTTTAATTCTGTTTTGTTTTGTGCTATGCTTAAAGCTATTATTTTTGGGGTCATTTCTATCTGATGCATTTGTAAGACTTGATTTTATTGATAATGTTGTGGTGGTTGGTATGCGATTGAAATATGAATAACGTAAAAATTAAATTCACCATCACTACTGTCTTATTTCTACATAACATTATAACAAATTGAGGTTTGGGTGTATTCCCAGCTACCAAAGTCAAACCACACATATCTGGTAACTACGGTGGTTTGAGATCGCATTGTTCTTAGTTTTCTGGAAACAGACTCCAGATTTTCAAGAGTGCAATGCTTCCTACTAAACTATCTTAGTTTTATGCTATCTTCAGTCGTTATACAGAAAACACAACCCAGGTTGAGGTCTGGACTTTGGACATTTCAAAACCTTGATTGTTTGATTGTCTTTTTGAGCCATTCTGATGTAGATTTAACAGCTTTGTTTGGAATCATTGTTCAATTCCATAAAGTCCAAAAGTCTAAATCCACACCCATCCAAGGCAGTGCGTGACTGTTGATACGTGACAGCAGAGTGCTTGGAATTATCTGTCCATAGGACATTGATCCCCAAGTCTTGTGGTGTGTTCAGATACAGTTTTATGTTTTGTGTTGGTGTATCTTCATATAGTGTAGTGTATATAGTGCAATTGTTCATTTGGATGCAGATGGAACTCGGATATACTGATCCATAAAAGCAGATGGGACCAGTGAGCTAGCTGAACCTGGAGGATCACTAAGGGCCAATTCCAATACACCCCCTACTTTCTACCACTAGCCCTAAAAATGAGTAAGGCCCTTGTAATGTTCCCTAGGGATTGGGACACCACTTGCTACGTCTCTGCGTGGTTTACTTTCGGGTACGTAAGCGACTGCGTAGTTACGTTTGCACATACGTCACACCATATCAGGAAGCCCAGAGCTAAAAGCTGTTTTAATTTCAGCTGTAGGGCTGTTAATATGCCACTTTATTAAGTTTTAATATTTTTTCAAGTAACCGTTAAGATCCCCAACCTGGGCTCAGTTTATCCAAATAACGCCTGTTAAGAAATTTGCTCCAATCTTTTCGGGGGATGAGAAGAGCCACGATTTATGGTTCAGCGTTACACCAACGCAGAGCCTACGGCGTAGGGTACGCGTTGGTGTAACGTGGAACCTTAAATCAGCTTTTATTCTGGCGAGATCTGACGAGATACAACGCAACAACGACCAAGCAAGTGATTATGTACATTCACTGAGTGAATATTATGAAAGTAAAATCAAAACGCATTTTTATGCAGAAACTAACTCAAAATATTGATTTTATTCACTAAAAAATAGAAATGTCCGCCATGTTTTTTTTGTTTGATTCAGTCTGCAAATGATGACGTAAAGCATTCTGGGAAATTTTCTCTAGCCCTCGGTCGGTGAGTCAGAATCTGAAATCCCTCACTGTGAAGGGCTAGCCCTCGTTATGTCCACTAGCCCTCGTTATGTCCACTAGCCCTCGTTATGTCCACTAGCCCTCGTTATGTCCACTAGCCCTCGTTATGTCCACTAGCCCTACATGAAAAGAGGAATTGGGACACCACTACTCTCACGGGAACGCACAAAATTTAGGGGTAGGACTGAAAAGTAGGACTAGGGGGGATTGAGACTGGGCCAGAATCATCAGTTATGCTGCTGTAGGTCTAGATGGCTGTGGTTCCTCCCATGATGCACTGGACTCGGTCCTCTCCAAACTGTTTCTTGTTTATAGTTGGGTACTTGTACCACTGCTCTTTTCTAGTGGAGTTGGAGCGCTGTCTGATGCTGTAGATAACGTTGGGACATGGCATCATTGTAACATTTTAAAGAAATATAATCTGTTGAGCTTTGACAGTTTTATTATTTTATGTTTTCTTAAACTATTTTTCAAATGTATTAAAAATGTGGCCCCAGAGCCACTCTCAGTGTTCATTCAGAGACAAAACAGCAGCAGAGTCACCAGGAGCTCTACAAACTGTAACTGTCCATTACCTTACCGCAGAACAACATTCGGACAATCAGCTTTCTCAGTAAAGAGCGGTCATCTCTGGAATGGACTCCCGAATGAAATGAAATTGGTATCAGATAGCAGAATCTTTGCATCCATGGTTAAGAACTGGCTGAAAACACAACAGGATTGTACCCACTTTTGAAATGTTGTTACTGTGTGTGTTGTGATGCGTGTTGAGAGGCAGTGAATGAGTGAGGGAGTATGTGTATGATGTGTGGAGATTGTGGGATTATGTGACTGTTTATTTTGTGATTGTTTTTAAATAGATGTAATTTTATATTTTGTATTATAGGTCCTAGATATTGTTGTATTGTATTTTATTGTTAGAAAAGCCCAACTAGGGACAGGAGTTGCAAATTAGCAATAGCTATAAACTCTATGTGCAGAACATCAGTTGCTGTCATTGTACTGAAACTATGTTTAAACTGCATTGTCCCTATCAACTAAACCAGGGGTCGGCAACCCAAAACGTTGAAAGAGCCATATTGGACCAAAAACACAAAAAACAAATATGTCTGGAGCCGCAAAAAATGAAAAGTCTTTTATAAGCCTTAGAATGAAGACAACACATGCTGCATGTTTCTATATTGGTTAGAACTGGGGGAAGATGTTTTAAAATGTCCACATTAAATGTTGAGAAAAAAGTCTAAATGTCCAGATTAATGTTGAAGTACAATCTTGAAAAAAAGTCGGAATGTCGAGAAAAAAGTTGATATTTCGGGAAAAAAGTCGAAATGTCAACATTAATGTTGAAGTACAATCTTGAGATAAAAGTCGAAATGTCAAGAAAAAAGTCGAAATGTTTAGGAAAAAGGTCAAAATTTCGAGAAAAAGTTAAAAATGTCGAGATTAAAAAGGAAAGCAAAACGGAAGATATAAAGGAAAAAGAGAAGAAAAAAGAAAAAAAGGTAAATAAGAAAAAAAGAAATAAAAAAAGAAAAAAAGGAAAAAGGAAGAAAAAAAGAGAAAAAAAGGAAAAAGAGAAGAAAAATAAAAAAGGAAAAAAAGAAGAAAAAATAAATAAAAAGAGAAAAAAAGAAAAAATTGAAAAAATAAGAAAAAAAAGAAGAAAAAAATGGTCAAACATTTTTGAAAAAGCTCCAGGAGCCACTAGGACGGCGCTAAAGAGCCGCATGCGGCTCTGGAGCCGCGGGTTGCCGACCCCTGAACTAAACCAATAAAATAAAAATAAAACACTAACAAACCATGAAGACTGACCTTCCTTCCTGTTGTTGGTGCAGGTGATGACCATGGCAGAGGTTAGGGCGGACGTACGCGCCGTACTCCTGCCCCTCCTTCTGTACCCGCTCTTGTGTCTGGATTCCGGTAAGTGACCACAACAAATGGCTGGGTCAGTGGAAGGCATCCCTGCACTGTTTCTGGAGCTCATTCCTCACTTGTCTATCATTTTTTTCACAGCACTCTCGTCCCTCCCTGCACCCATTAATGTTCGCGTCATTTCAATCAACTTCCACCACGTCCTCCATTGGGAGCCGGGGCCCGGGACCGTCAGTGGGACTCAATACAAGATCTCCTGGAAGTAAGTGTCCGGTTGCCATCACACTAACTCCATCTCTAACCACTTTAGGGCTGAAACGATTCCTCGAATAATTCGAGTAATTCGATTGCAAAAAATGATCGAGGAATTTTCTCTGCCTCGAGGAATCGTTTAATTTTGCAGCTCAAAGCATCGTATTTCGCCCGGACTACGTTTAATGCGGCATAACGCGCTGACGCCACGCACGTAAAAAGGTAGAAGAAAGAGGAGGATATGTTTGTTTTGTAACATGCCATGCTCAGGCAATGAGTCTGCAATGGCCCAGACGGGAGACACATGTAGCTCAGTGCTTAACTTTTATTTTTAATCCTCTATATTCTTCTGGTCCGTTCTCCTATATGTTCCCCCTCTAACCCGGTACATACATAGGTTCCTCTAAACATCTGTTCCCGCTACAGTTTTAACTAAAACAAAATGTGTTCCAATACAGCAGGTCTCATCATTTTATTTTGAACACTGCCAAAACTCTAACTTAAAGACTTTAACTTAAAACTTAACTAGAACTTAAAATTAGCTTGACACAAATGAAAGTTCAATTCAATTTCAATTCAGTTTTATTTGTATAGCGTCTAATACAACAGAAGTTGTCTCTAGGATCTTTCCAGAGACCCAGAACATGAACCCCTGAGCAATTATTACATAAACAATGGCAGGTAAAAACTCCCCTAGTGGGAGAAAAACCTAAAGCCAAACAGTGGCAAGAAAAACTCCCCTTTAGGAGGGAAGAAACCTGGACCAGGACCTGGATCATAAGGGGGGGTAGAAACCTGGACCAGGACCTGGATCATAAGGGGGGACCCTCCTGCCGAGGGCCAGACTGGGGGTCGGGGACGTCAACAGCACACAGCAGGCAGGTGGAAGCAGCAGCGGGATGACCGGGGGGGGGGGGTACGCAGGCAGGTGGAAGCAAAGTTCAATTGAAACACGTGGGAAAAACAGCTAACCTTTTAAGTTATGTGTGTTATCAGGTGTAATGGCATTTTTAGGTTAGAAATAAGAACATTTCTTGGTAAGATCCTTAGTTTTTTGAGTGAAGGCAGTGAATTTGGTCGACTGGTGTAAGTTCAGGGTTTTTAAATGCACAGCCATGGACCTACTGGATTATATCATTTAGTCTTAGTGATGTCAATTAACATCTAACATCTTATGTATATTTATAATTTCTCTTTAACTAAACAAAAATATGTTTTATCCGATTACTCGATTAATCGATGGAATTTTCAGTAAAATAGTCGATTACTAAAATATTCGATAGCTGCAGCCCTAAACCACTTGCATCTACACACCATCTATAGCAGGTGGTCTTCCAGAATTAGGGTGCTGACACGTATATCTGTCATGAATATAAGGAATTTGTGGATGACGGTCAGTGCTACAGGGCTAAGAGTTTAATTCATAGTGTAGCGTAGTTCATTCACATCTTCATCTGAAACAAGGACTTTGAACCCTCCAGCCTAGCTCCAGCAGAGCTCTGGCAGCCATGTGCCACTAGCCAGCCGGCCCCCGACCTTCTCTGGCTCAGCTGGAGCTGCTGTCCCTATGCAGCCGCTGCTGGGAGTCCTCCAGGTCGGCCTGGGAAAGCCCTGGGGTGAAAGAGTTCTTCAGAGCCCCAGGTATTCAGCTGCTAGCTCTGAGTTTCTGTCCATGGTTCCTCCTGACAGTCTGCAGGGACTGGCCCGCTGCTGGTAAAGTTCAAACCAAATCAGGCAAATAGGGTGAAACTGCAGCCAGTCTTTGGGCCAATCCCAATGTTCACCCTACTCACTACCACTTCACCCTCAAAATGAAGCCACAAGGGGTAGGGCTTTATAATCTTCCCTAGGGATTGGGACACCACTTGCTACGTCCCAGCTTCACATTGAAGGTGGGCAAAAGCACGCAAACACATAAGGAAACTTACAATTTAAAAAAATACTATTATCAATCTACAATATCTAGGCCATTCAAGCCGCGCCATCTGGAGAAACTCTTGTAACAAGCAGGTTTACAGGTGACTGCGGGGGGACGTTAAGCCTGAATTATGGTTCCGCGTTACACCAACGCAGACCCTACGGCGTAGGCTCTGCGTTGGTGTAACGCGGAACCATAAATCAGCCTTTATTCTGACGAAATCTGAAAAAACTTCGCAACAACGAGCAAGCGAGTGATTATGTACATTCACTGAGTGAATATTATGAAAGTAAAATATATATTTCTCGCTAGAAATGTAATCAAAACGCATTTTTATGCAGAAAATAACTCAAAATATTGATTTTATTCACTAAAAAATTAGAAATGTCCGCCATGTTTTTTTGTTTGATTCAGTCTGCAAATGATGACGTAAAGCATTCTGGGAAGTTTTTCTGGCCCTCGGTCAGTGAGTCAGAATCTGAAATCCCTCACTGTGAAGGGCTAGATTCATACACACTAGCCCTCGTTATGTCCACTAGCCCTCGTTATGTCCACTAGCCCTCGTTATGTCCACTAGCCCTACATGCAAAGAGGAATTTGGACACCACTACCCTCACGGGAACGCACAACATTTAGGGGTACGACTGAAAAGTAGGACTAGGGGGGGATTGGGACTGGGCCTTTGTGCTGCCTTCTGCTGGACTTGTCTCAGGATGGAGCTGAAGCTTACAGTGGCCGAGACATCTCAAACAACCCTAAAAAGCCACACCACCACCAAAAAACCCACAACGGAAGTAAACAAACGACTTTCAAACGTCTTAAGTGCGAGGTACATGGTATTTGTACTGGATAACATGATCTGTGATTAATATGTGACGGTCAGAATTGGCTCATGTTGTCTATTGTCCATGTAGATACGTATGTGTGTACTGCCTTTTTTCCTGGTGTTGTGGCTTTTTTTGGTTGAAGGTGGAGGGATCATAGTGCAGGGGACTGAAAACCAGGAAGGGAGCTGCTGGAGTCCAGCTTAGGTTTTGGAAATCACGTCCTTGTTCTTGCTTCATTTCATGCAAAATACTTTGCATGAAATACTAAGAAAACCACTCACTGATCATTTGACTGGCTTAAGCTTGTGCTCGACCTTAATCACGGTTTACAATGAATGTGACCTAACTAGTGCTAATATACTGTCATGATACAACTAGAGATGCACAAATCCACTTTTTAAAAATTCAAATTCAGAGAGTAACGTCTCGCAACTCCTTTATGCAGATGACCCATTAGATCAGAGACATTAACAAAGTTGACACAGTCTCTGAAGTCCACACAAGGAAGTATAGATGGTTATATCAGCAGTCTCTCTTGCTGGGGTCACTGACACTTTTTGGATTGTATGTCAAATACATAAACTTGGAAACTTAAGGAAACTGCTTAATCTTTAAAAAAATAACAATCTTGCGTTGTAAATGCCCGAATTCCCCTGTCTTCAGGGAAATTCCACTTCAGTCCGCTTCCTCTGGTCTTACACTAATGTTTTCAGATAACTTATTTCCTGTACCATCTCTGTGTTTCCTGCACCCTCTCTGTGTCTCACATCCTTTTTTACTTCCTGTCAAATAATGAAGAAAAAACATGATTGTTTTCAAGAAGGTGATTTTCAATAAACATTGTTTGCATTATGAAACTAAATCATTAAGTTGCCTGGTACTAATCTGAACGACAGCCATCATTTGTGAAGGCTTGGGGGCCAGAAAAGAACTGTCAGTTATTTTATTATTTTACTCTGGCCAAGGGAAATTCTTGGTCACCCTTTCTGTCAATCAAAGCCAGTAGTTGTTCGTGGAAACATCAGCTAGTTGTACTGGCATTTCATTTCATTTCATTTTATTCTTTATTTCATTCAAAAAATAAAACAAACAATTCAATACAAATACAAACACAAATGTTCATAAATTGTGAATGAAAAGGGAGCAGAAAGAAGAAGAATATTATATTATACAGGAAGAAAACTAGAGCTGGTGTTGTGGGCTTCCTGTGGGGATAGAGCTGAGGGGCAGGCTGGACTGGTTGACTGTAGACACATAAACAGAACTGGACAAAGTGTCTGAGACGTCACCACAGGTCTCTGAACAATGTTTTTCATTCCTATTTTGGTCTCATTGCATGGCACCATTAGGGCTGGGTGTGGTTAGGTTCTTATTAATACTGATACCGACACAGATTATTCATATCAATACTCACAGATCCTTATTGATAGTCTCTATAATTTTGTAATGCATTTTATTACTTATTACCAGTACGTAGCCAACCGTACTGCCCCGGACCAAACCGCTCGGTGGAAATCAGGCTTCATTTAAGCCAGGTCTGTTGCAGCAGAGCAACATCTAAAACCCGAGAACCAGGCTGTTAACACTCCACTATGCAATGGCTATCAGACCGGTGGCTACTAGAGGATCCCGGCCCAGCTCCAGCACAATCATTTTAGATCCATTTCTGAGAGCGGCATCTAACATCAATGATACGTTGGTATCATAGGTTAGCATAAGCTTTTAAAATGCTCTGTGAAGTACTCACACACTTCTCACAAAGTGGAGATCCTCTATCCATCTCAAACATCTTCATGGATGTTTCTTTTGTACCCAATTCATATGTTGGCTTCACCTTTTCGAAACTTGAAAATGACTGGGTTATCGTTTTAACTGTAGCTTCCACATTGTCTGGCCTGCTTCTGATAACCGTTATAATCCTCCCAACAGATATGCGGCTTTATTTTAATGTCTCTGGAGGTGTATTCTCGCGTCAGCCCTTTCACTCGTGTCTGCACTCCAGGCATCTCAACCTCAACCTTTCATTTAGACCCGTTCTGAGTCAGAACACGGTGTCTGTGGTTTACTTGAGCGTGTACTTCAGTGGAATCTCTGACACAGTGCTGATGTCTCTGTCGTTGTCCTCTGGGGCCGAGCACCCCCCTCACCCACGGTGGTGGTTTCCATCAATGTTTGGTGCAGCTGTGACCACAGACTTGCTGAAAACACTGTCAAGAAGAGGAAGTGGAAGGGTTTTCTCGTGATCGGCTCTTTTTCCACTGTGAAGGCGGATGTTTTTGCATTTTTGCATTTGTCCTCTAGTTATTGAAGCAGTAAAATTTGAAGTCTGGGTGTTGGTAGCACGACATATCCATCACACGTGCAAGGCAGCCTTGAAAGAGCCAGAATAGCTCCCGACGGGTTCCCAATTTGTCCATATGCCAGTGTTACGGCCTCATAAAAGTAAACAATTAGGTTCAATGAGACCACAACATATTAAGGACACCACACAAAGATTTCAAGGGTGACAAACTAATTTTATTGATTTGTTGTTTTTAATTTGCTGGGGAGACAATAAACAAGGAAAAAGGTTAACCCAAAAGTAATGAACCAAAAGGAGATAGAGATCCCCGGCCAAAAAGAACAATGGACAGAGGAAAAATGTTCTGGGGAACAGGTAATTTTATTACCTGTTCCCCAGAAAGGGAAACAAAACAAACCTTCCCCTGCTACTGCTGCCCCAGAGAGAGCGAGGACTTCCTCCTCCTCCTCTTTATCCCTAACCTCCTGATTGCTAACGGACTGTAACTCCAACCTCCTGATTGCTAACGGACTGTAACTCCAACCTCCTGATTGCTAACGGACTGTAACCCCAACCTCCTGATTACTAACTGACTGTAACTCCAACCTCCTGATTACTAACTGACTGTAACTCCAACCTCCTGATTGCTAACGGACTGTAACCCCAACCTCCTGATTGCTAACGGACTGTAACTCCAACCTCCTGATTGCTAACGGACTGTAACTCCAACCTCCTGATTGCTAACGGACTGTAACCCCAACCTCCTGATTACTAACTGACTGCCAGCCTGTGGAGGAGGGAACCAAGAGGAAGGAGAGGGGGAGAAGACAGCAGCATTAACACACACACACACCTACAGATGTACCGTATTTTCGGGACCATATGGCGCACTGTGTGGAAAGGCGCACCCTCAGTTTTGTGTGTCATTTTTGGTTTTAAAACACACATACGGCGCACCGACCCAAAAGGCGCCGTCTACGGAGACGGAGCTGCACACACACGCGTTGCAAAACACACACGCGCTAAAAATACAGCAGAAGCAAAACTTAGTTTGATATTTTATTTCACTTTTCACATCAATCAAACCCTTCAAAGGTTCATATTCTGTTTCTGCATTAAAGAATTTAAAAAAACCACCGGGTTGCTGCACAAACCTGTCTCAGCCACTGATCATCTCCTCATCCATCCAGCCCTTTTCATTTCACTCTGGCTGGAAAAGTCTCTTTAGGGAACGCTTTTCTTTTAAAAATCCCGACCGCGGCGGTCCCGGGTCCCGCTCCCCGTTTGCTCCCTCGCGCTGGACCGGGTCCCGGGTCCCGGTCCGCCCCCCCCCCGCGCTGGTCCCGCGGCGGACCGGGTCCCGCGTCCCGGGACCCTCGCGCTGGACCCGCTCACACACACACGCTGTCGGGGAGCCGGTACCGGGGTTTGTATCCGACAGGAGCTCCGTTAATTCAGCTGCGCCAGTCCGAATTTCCAGACCTGTCTCGGCTTCTTGATCATCATCCCTTCATCCAGCCCCCTCTTTTCATTCACCCTTATAATGACTCCGGCTGGAAACGTCTTATGCAAAGTTTTTCTTTTAAAAATCACCATAAGTTTCTGTCCATCAGCTGCGCCAGTCCAGCACCACATACATGAGAATCTGTGTGTCGCGCCGCGAATACACACACGCGCATGTCGGGATCCGGTACCGGGTTTGTAACCGACAGATTTGGCTGCAAATCTCGGAGAGTGAAGCTGATCTGACCTGAGACAGACCCCAGAAATCTCTGCTCTTAAAGCGGCCGGGAACCAGGTCATCGGACCCGCTTGGGGAACCAGGAAGTCGGCTGCGGCAGCGCGCATCACCGCGCTGCTCCAGCCGCTGCTTTAACCGGGGAATGTGGACGGTTCCGACCGGCCGGGACCGGAGCAGCCCACATGGACTGGTAGCAGGGGCTCCCGGGGAAAGAGCACCGGCATTTCAGCCGGATCTGCCCCGGGAAAAGCGGCGATCGGACCCGCAAACCCACGGCAGGTGCGATCGGTTCCCGACATGCAAAACACACGCGCGCTGCAGAACACTCACACACAAGTGTGCTTATTTAAATAGAGCGGAGCAAAACTTAGTTTGATTGTATTTTATTTCACTTTACACATCAAGCAAATCCTTAAAAGTCTTCATCATCTGTTTCGCATTAAACAGCTCAGTGGATGGTCTCATTCAGCTTCACCCGACCCCTTCTCTTTTTACCTTCTCATGGTGGCGACCTGACATTACTGTAATTCAGGTAATAGACACGGCGCACCGTTTCTTAAGGCGCCCGGCACATTAAAAAAAAAAAAAAAAAAAAAAGTTGCGCCTTATGGTCGCGAAAATACGGTAGGTGTGGAGCAACCCATACATGGCTACACATAGCAGCCAGGAAACCACCAGAAATCCTGTTATCAAAAAATCTAATTATGTAGGCCTCTTCAACATCCCCGACAAATGGTATGGACGGACACACGACCCTCCACCTCCATGAGTCCGGCGTGTATCTGGAGGAAACCGTCCGTCGGGCAAGAGGGCTCCCCTCTGCCCAGTCTACCCATCATTAATGTAGATTTGCAGGGCGGGCGTTCTGCTATCAGGAACCGTTACTATGGAACCAACTTCCAATCTGGGTTAAGGAGGCTGACACCACCTCCACCTTTAAAACTAAACTTAAAACCTTTCTGTTTAGTAAACCTCTAGTTAGTGTTTAGTAAACCTCTAGTTAGTGTTAGTAAACCTCTAGTTAGTGTTTAGTAAACCTCTAGTTAGTGTTAGTAAACCTCTAGTTAGTGTCAGTAAACCTCTAGTTAGTGTTTAGTAAACCTCTAGTTAGTGTTTAGTAAACCTCTAGTTAGTGTTAGTAAACCTCTAGTTAGTGTTTAGTAAACCTCTAGTTAGTGTCAGTAAACCTCTAGTTAGTGTTAGTAAACCTCTAGTTAGTGTTTAATAAACCTCTAGTTAGTGTTAGTAAATCTCTAGTTAGTGTTAGTAAACCTCTAGTTAGTGTTTAATAAACCTCTAGTTAGTGTTTAGTAAACCTCTAGTTAGTGTCAGTAAACCTCTAGTTAGTGTTAGTAAACCTCTAGTTAGTGTTTAGTAAACCTCTAGTTAGTGTTTAGTAAACCTCTAGTTAGTGTTTAGTAAACCTCTAGTTAGTGTTAGTAAACCTCTAGTTAGTGTTTAGTAAACCTCTAGTTAGTGTCAGTAAACCTCTAGTTAGTGTTAGTAAACCTCTAGTTAGTGTTTAATAAACCTCTAGTTTGTGTTTAGTAAACCTCTAGTTAGTGTTTATGAAACCTCTAGTTAGTGTTAGTAAACCTCTAGTTAGTGTTTAATAAACCTCTAGTTAGTGTTAGTAAACCTCTAGTTAGTGTGTAGTAAACCTCTAGTTAGTGTTAGTAAACCTCTAGTTAGTGTTAGTAAATCTCTAGTTAGTGTTAGTAAACCTCTAGTTAGTGTTAGTAAACCTCTAGTTAGTGTTTAATAAACCTCTAGTTAGTGTTTAATAAACCTCTAGTTAGTGTTTAGTAAACCTCTAGTTAGTGTCAGTAAACCTCTAGTTAGTGTTAGTAAACCTCTAGTTAGTGTTCAGTAAACCTCTAGTTAGTGTTTAGTAAACCTCTAGTTAGTGTCAGTAAACCTCTAGTTAGTGTTAGTAAACCTCTAGTTAGTGTTTAGTAAACCTCTAGTTAGTGTTTAGTAAACCTCTAGTTAGTGTTTAGTAAACCTCTAGTTAGTGTTAGTAAACCTCTAGTTAGTGTTTAGTAAACCTCTAGTTAGTGTTAGTAAACCTCTAGTTAGTGTTTAATAAACCTCTAGTTAGTGTTAGTAAATCTCTAGTTAGTGTTAGTAAACCTCTAGTTAGTGTTAGTAAACCTCTAGTTAGTGTTAGTAAACCTCTAGTTAGTGTTTAGTAAACCTCTAGTTAGTGTTAGTAAACCTCTAGTTAGTGTTTAATAAACCTCTAGTTAGTGTTTAGTAAACCTCTAGTTAGTGTTAGTAAACCTCTAGTTAGTGTTTAATAAACCTCTAGTTAGTGTTAGTAAATCTCTAGTTAGTGTTAGTAAACCTCTAGTTAGTGTTTAGTAAACCTCTAGTTAGTGTTAGTAAACCTCTAGTTAGTGTTTAGTAAACCTCTAGTTAGTGTTAGTAAACCTCTAGTTAGTGTTAGTAAACCTCTAGTTAGTGTTTAATAAACCTCTAGTTAGTGTTTAGTAAACCTCTAGTTAGTGTTTATGAAACCTCTAGTTAGTGTTAGTAAACCTCTAGTTAGTGTTTAATAAACCTCTAGTTAGTGTTTAGTAAACCTCTAGTTAGTGTTTATGAAACCTCTAGTTAGTGTTAGTAAACCTCTAGTTAGTGTTTAATAAACCTCTAGTTAGTGTTAGTAAACCTCTAGTTAGTGTTAGTAAACCTCTAGTTAGTGTTAGTAAACCTCTAGTTAGTGTTAGTAAACCTCTAGTTAGTGTTAGTAAACCTCTAGTTAGTGTTTATGAAACCTCTAGTTAGTGTTAGTAAACCTCTAGTTAGTGTTTAATAAACCTCTAGTTAGTGTTAGTAAACCTCTAGTTAGTGTTAGTAAACCTCTAGTTAGTGTTAGTAAACCTCTAGTTAGTGTTTAATAAACCTCTAGTTAGTGTTAGTAAACCTCTAGTTAGTGTTAGTAAACCTCTAGTTAGTGTTAGTAAACCTCTAGTTAGTGTTTAATAAACCTCTAGTTAGTGTTTAATAAACCTCTAGTTAGTGTTAGTAAACCTCTAGTTAGTGTTTAATAAACCTCTAGTTAGTGTTAGTAAACCTCTAGTTAGTGTTTAGTAAACCTCTAGTTAGTGTTTAATAAACCTCTAGTTAGTGTTAGTAAACCTCTAGTTAGTGTTTAGTAAACCTCTAGTTAGTGTTTAATAAACCTCTAGTTAGTGTTAGTAAACCTCTAGTTAGTGTTTAGTAAACCTCTAGTTAGTGTTAGTAAACCTCTAGTTAGTGTTAGTAAACCTCTAGTTAGTGTTTAATAAACCTCTAGTTAGTGTTAGTAAACCTCTAGTTAGTGTTTAGTAAACCTCTAGTTAGTGTTTAATAAACCTCTAGTTAGTGTTAGTAAACCTCTAGTTAGTGTTAGTAAACCTCTAGTTAGTGTTAGTAAACCTCTAGTTAGTGTTTAGTAAACCTCTAGTTAGTGTTTAGTAAACCTCTAGTTAGTGTTAGTAAACCTCTAGTTAGTGTTAGTAAACCTCTAGTTAGTGTTTAGTAAACCTCTAGTTAGTGTTTAGTAAACCTCTAGTTAGTGTTAGTAAACCTCTAGTTAGTGTTAGTAAACCTCTAGTTAGTGTTAGTAAACCTCTAGTTAGTGTTTAGTAAACCTCTAGTTAGTGTTAGTAAACCTCTAGTTAGTGTTTAGTAAACATCTAGTTAGTGTTAGTAAACCTCTAGTTAGTGTTAGTAAACCTCTAGTTAGTGTTTAGTAAACCACTAGTTAGTGTTAGTAAACCTCTAGTTAGTGTTAGTAAACCTCTAGTTAGTGTTAGTAAACCTCTAGTTAGTGTTTAGTAAACCACTAGTTAGTGTTAGTAAACCTCTAGTTAATGTTTAATAAACCTCTAGTTAGTGTTAGTAAACCTCTAGTTAGTGTTAGTAAACATGTAGTTAGTGTTAGTAAACCTCTAGTTAGTGTTAGTAAACATGTAGTTAGTGTTTAGTAAACCTCTAGTTAGTGTTAGTAAACCTCTAGTTAGTGTTAGTAAACCTCTAGTTAGTGTTAGTAAACCTCTAGTTAGTGTTTAGTAAACCTCTAGTTAGTGTTTAGTAAACCTCTAGTTAGTGTTAGTAAACCTCTAGTTAGTGTTAGTAAACCTCTAGTTAGTGTTAGTAAACCTCTAGTTAGTGTTTAGTAAACCTCTAGTTAGTGTTAGTAAACCTCTAGTTAGTGTTTAGTAAACATCTAGTTAGTGTTAGTAAACCTCTAGTTAGTGTTAGTAAACATGTAGTTAGTGTTAGTAAACCTCTAGTTAGTGTTTAATAAACCTCTAGTTAGTGTTAGTAAACCTCTAGTTAGTGTTAGTAAACCTCTAGTTAGTGTTTAGTAAACCTCTAGTTAGTGTTAGTAAACCTCTAGTTAGTGTTTAGTAAACCACTAGTTAGTGTTAGTAAACCTCTAGTTAATGTTTAATAAACCTCTAGTTAGTGTTAGTAAACCTCTAGTTAGTGTTAGTAAACATGTAGTTAGTGTTAGTAAACCTCTAGTTAGTGTTAGTAAACATGTAGTTAGTGTTTAGTAAACCTCTAGTTAGTGTTAGTAAACCTCTAGTTAGTGTTAGTAAACCTCTAGTTAGTGTTAGTAAACCTCTAGTTAGTGTTTAGTAAACCTCTAGTTAGTGTTTAGTAAACCTCTAGTTAGTGTTAGTAAACCTCTAGTTAGTGTTAGTAAACCTCTAGTTAGTGTTAGTAAACCTCTAGTTAGTGTTTAGTAAACCTCTAGTTAGTGTTAGTAAACCTCTAGTTAGTGTTTAGTAAACATCTAGTTAGTGTTAGTAAACCTCTAGTTAGTGTTAGTAAACATGTAGTTAGTGTTAGTAAACCTCTAGTTAGTGTTTAATAAACCTCTAGTTAGTGTTAGTAAACCTCTAGTTAGTGTTAGTAAACCTCTAGTTAGTGTTTAGTAAACCTCTAGTTAGTGTTTAGTAAACCTCTAGTTAGTGTTACTAAACCTCTAGTTAGTGTTTAATAAACCTCTAGTTAGTGTTAGTAAACCTCTAGTTAGTGTTAGTAAACCTCTAGTTAGTGTTTAGTAAACCTCTAGTTAGTGTTTAGTAAACCTCTAGTTAGTGTTTAGTAAACCTCTAGTTAGTGTTACTAAACCTCTAGTTAGTGTTTAGTAAACCTCTAGTTAGTGTTACTAAACCTCTAGTTAGTGTTAGTAAACCTAAAGTTTACTAACAAACTAAAGTTGCCAGAAATACCCCTGTCCCTTCGGTGTTTACTTGGTCTTCTGCCTCCTGCTGAACAAAGCTTCAATCTCAGAGCCGTCCAGGACGAGCCGACAGGGTTGGAGTGGCCCAGTGAGAGAAGCAGAGCTATTTTGGTGCTGTATTGTTAGTACAGTGAATGTTTCCAGCGTGTCCACACACACTCACCTATTCCAACAGCAATCCAGAGTCAACAGTCATGTTGTGGAATTTTGGGAGGGAACAGAAGTTCATTCAAAAAGCTGATGTAGACGTGAGGAAAATAAACAAGCCAAACTGGATGTAAAGCAGGAAATGTTTAGCTTTGAGACGGCAGTGGTAACCACTAGAGAATCCATTTCCCTTTGGGGATTAATAAAGTATTTTGAATTGAAAACCTTGCACATTCCTGTCCTGGACCTTCCCCAGCTGGAGCATCAGCTGAGAGGTGCAGCACGCCTGGACACGTTTCTGGTTGTTACTACAAATAACCAGAGCTGGTAGTAACGAGTTACATTTACTCCATTACATTTACTTGAGTAAGTTTTGGCAAATGTTGTACTTTTAGGAGTAGTTTTGAATCACTATACTTTTTACTTTTACTTGAGTAGATTTGTGAAGAAGAAACTGTTCCTCTTACTCCGCTACATTAGGCTACGTTGAGCTGTTACTTTTCTTTTATCCCTTTTATCCACGTACGCGTCAATCTCATGACATCACTGGGTGATTCTTTGGGAAAAATGTTAGTTTTTGCATGTTTTGTCACATTTACACAGACTCAAACACACACAGAGTTTCTATGAGTTCATGTTTGTTCTAGTTCTGCTGGTTAAAAAAGAAAAGTACAAAGGCTGGACATTTTGTGCTACTTCTGCTTAATTTATTTTTTTATTCTGTTATTATTTTATTTATTTTATTATTTATTTAGGTACTTGAATTTACTTTAAGATTAATTAATTTAATCAATTTTTTATTTTTTATTAATTTTAATTAATTTTATTATTTTATTGATTTAATTTGCCTGAAGATGATTATTTTGTACTTTTGTCTGTTTGAATGGTTTTGTTAAAAAAATAAATCAGACGTTACTCAACAGTTACTCAGTACTTGAGTAGTTTATCACCAAGTACTTTTTTACTTTTACTCAAGTAATTATTTGAATGACTACTTTTTACTTCTACTTGAGTCATATTATTCTGAAGTAACAGTACTTTTACTTGAGTACAATTTTTGGCTCCTCTACCAGCTCTGGGATTAAAGGACCAGACTCCTCCGAGCCTGAGACTGGGACAGAAAGGAAACAGGAACAGAAACACGCACACGCTGTAATTACAGCAGGGAGGGTTGCCAACTCCCTGAGAAATACAAATAAAATACTTCTACTTGAGTCATATTATTCTGAAGTAACAGTACTTTTACTTGAGTACAATTTTTGGCTCCTCTACCCAGCTCTGCAAATAACCCACCACTGTACACAATCACATGCAGAAGCAGGCTACATTTATTTGCCTTTGTAAAAATATAGACTTTCAGGAAATAATTCTGGTGATCATCCACTTTAGTTGTCTCTGTGGTTTTCCAGGTCTTTTAATGTGATTCAGCTCACCAGTGCTCTCTTTTTAAGAATGTACCAAACTGTGAATTTGGCCACATATGAGGTGTTTTGTTTGAATCTTTATAATGGATTTCTGTTTGTTTTTTTGTTCGTTTTGGTTCAGCCCAATGATGGCCTTGCTCAAATGCACTGAGATGTCCTTGGACTTGTGTATTTGTAGCTCCACTCAAACATCTGCTAAATGCCAACCACTGACCTGTGGTTTACTGTTTATGAATTCTAATGTGGTGGCATATCTGTCAAACTTAATCAGACGGCTACAATAATGTTCTGTGTGTATCTTTAATCAGGAGAAGAGATAAAAGGAAATGGACACACCTGTCAGACCTAACTAACTCAACAAAGATTGAGATGAAAGAGATGAAAATGGAGAGTGAATCGTATAAATATCATTTGGCCGTCCGAGCTTCCTACAACGGAACCGTGTCTGGAATGTCCAAGATCACCTTCGAACCTTTCACGGAAAGTAAGTCAACATCCAAGATTCAAAAGGACCAATTTGATTCAGAAAGTGAGGACAACAGGGGTTGTAATAGTAATTGGAGCATTATTTTTTGTAATTGTCATCAGCCGTAATAGGTCCTGCAGAAGTGTCGGTGGAAGGCTGTGGCGCATGTCTCCAGATCAATATTTCACTGCCCCAGCCTTACCAACACTCAGAGGTCAAGGATATGTACAAGCTCTACCAGCCTACATTCACAATCCTGTGGCGGAAAGGTAGAGAAGGAAGACTGGAGGTGAGAAATCAATTCTGCTTTTACTCAGATTTTACTCAGATGCACAAATCATGAGCTGGTTTCTGTCCCAATCTGGGAGCTCCATGAAATGGCTTTCAGAGTGTGGACTATGGCTATGAAAAGTCAAACACTCTTTAATAATTATGTAAGGATAATGCCCAACGAGGTGTACATTAACATAAATATATGGACGATGCGGGGGCGTGAACCGTCCGACGTGAAGTATTTATGATAAAATATTTATGTTAAATATTTATGATAATGTACACCTGGAAGGGCATTATCCCGCTTATACCACGGCCACTTACCACAAAACACAAATATTAAATCAGTTATTCATGCTTTACAGGACTGTCTCAGAAAATTAGAATATTGTGATAAAGTTCTTTATTTTCTGTAATGCAATTAAAAAAACAAAAATGTCATACATTCTGGATTCGTTGACACCCAGTGGTTTAAACTGATACTGCATCATGGCATCATTGTCAACACACACATTTCTTTATAAAACTCAACTCTTCTCAAATGCAGGAACTTATCAGGAGTAATTTTCACATTCTTCCAGATAATTTCGAAGAAAGCTTCTAACCTACAGGACAGTCTCAGAAAATTAGATTATTGTGATAAAGTTCTTTATTTTCTGTAATGCAATTAAAAAAACAAAAATGTCATACATTCTGGATTCATTACAAATCAACTGAAATATTGCAAGCCTTTTATTATTTTAATATAGCTGATTATGGCTTACAGTTTAAGATTAAGATTCCCAGAATATTGTAATTTTTTGAGATAGGATATTTGAGTTTTCTTAAGCTGTAAGCCAGTCATTTCCCTAACCCTCTGCAGGATCAGGTGGTTAGGGTTAGGACGGGGTTGTGTGGGTCACCATGTCCAGGCTGGATCACTAACTCTTGCTCCCACAGCTATCATGTCTGGAACTGATTTTAATAAAAATCTTCTCCTTTGTGCACTTTCAGAAGTTAGAGAAACAAGTACGGACTGTTGTTCTCAACAACTTGGAGAAAGCTGTGGAGTACTGTGTACAAGTACAAACACAGACTCGTAGTAACGCCAACACGCGTCCTTCTGCCTGGACCTGCGCCTTCACCAGCCTGCCGGAGCTCAGTCAGGGTGAGTCCTGCTCAATCAGGGTGAGTCCTGCTCAGTCAGGGTGAGTCCTGCTCAGTCAGGGTGAGTCCTGCTCAGTCAGGGTGAGTCCTGCTCAGGCAGGGTGAGTCCCGCTCAGTCAGGGTGAGTTCTGCTCAGTCAGGGTGAGTCCTGCTCAGTCAGGGTGAGTTCTGCTCAGTCAGGGTGAGTCCCGCTCAGTCAGGGTGAGTCCTGCTCAGTCAGGGTTAGTCCCGCTCAGTCAGGGTGAGTCCCGCTCAGTCAGGGTGAGTTCTGCTCAGTCAGGGTGAGTCCCGCTCAGTCAGGGTGAGTCCTGCTCAGTCAGGGTGAGTCCAGCTCAGTCAGGGTGAGTCCCGCTCAGTCAGGGTGAGTTCCGCTCAGTCAGGGTGAGTTCTGCTCAGTCAGGGTGAGTCCTGCTCAGTCAGGGTGAGTCCTGCTCAGTCAGGGTGAGTCCCGCTCAGTCAGGGTGAGTCCCGCTCAGTCAGGGTGAGTCCCGCTCAGTCAGGGTGAGTCCCGCTCAGTCAGGGTGAGTTCTGCTCAGTCAGGGTGAGTCCCGCTCAGTCAGGGTGAGTCCCGCTCAGTCAGGGTGAGTCCCGCTCAGTCAGGGTGAGTTCCGCTCAGTCAGGGTGAGTTCCGCTCAGTCAGGGTGAGTCCCGCTCAGTCAGGGTGAGTCCCGCTCAGTCAGGGTGAGTCCCGCTCAGTCAGGGTGAGTCCCGCTCAGTCAGGGTGAGTCCTGCTCCGCCCCGTCTCCTGCTGAGACCAGAGCTGGGATAAGGAGGGGCATTTATTCTTTCCTGACATATAAGAAGTGTAATAAATGAGGGGCCGTCGGGTTTCTGTAGGCACCAAGTCTGGGAAGGAGCAGCCTGTGACACATGCACACTCAGATCAGATCTTGAATTGTTCCAAATGTGATACCTACGGTGGCCGAGACCCGCCATTGCTGAAAATTAAAGAAACGCTGCAAATAAAGTAAACGCTTTGCAAATAAAATAAATGCTGCAAATAAAAACAAACGCAGCTGCAAATAAAAGAAACGCTGCAAATATAAAGAAACGCTGCTGCAAATTAGGGCTGCACGATTAATCGTTAAAAAATCGCGATCTCGATTCATGCTTGAACGCGATCTCATTTCCAAATGACGACGATTTAAAAAAAAAAAAAAAAAAAATTTTTTTTTTTTTTTTTTTTAAAGATGGCTGCATAAAAAAAGGACTAGGCCTATGTTCTAGGTTGTTGTAGTCCTGTCATGGTCAACTATCATGTTGTCATGTTTGTTATATTTTGTTAATGATTGTGGATTACATTTGGAGAAACATCTACCTTTCTCATCACCTGACACATATTGCACATAAATATTGTTAAAATTGTTATTGTTAAAATTATTTAAAGACAAGAGAGATGTTTATTGTTTTTATGTTCAATGTCAGCTATTACAGCAAAAAGCAGCCAGAGGAATAATTTGTTGCCTCAGAACTACAGGATCTGTTACAAGTCCCCTTTCTGAAAGGGTGTTCAACTCAGGGAGGAACAAATATTGTTCAAAATTTTTATTATTGTTTAAATTATTCAAAGGTTTGTGTAAAGAAGACAAGAGATGTTTATTGTTATTATATTTTTGTTCAGCTGTTGCAAAGTTAAAGTAATAAGTGCAATAAATTTTATATTGGAAAAAAATCGTGAGAGAATCGTGATCTCAATTCTAAGCAAAAAAATCGTGATTCTCATTTTGTCCAGAATCGTGCAGTCCTACTGCAAATTTAAAAAAAACCACGCAAATAAAAAAGCCACAACGGAAGTGAATTACCGGGGACTATTCTTGCTGATAGATCTGGTTGTTCCGGTCCAAGATCCTTAATCAGCTTCTTTTCCTCCGGCGAACGCATCGTGAAATTATTATTTTGTAATGAAACAACTGAATGTAGTTTTTCTGCTGCCATCGTCTCCTGTCTTGTCGTTGTGACTCCGTTTGTAGTGAGTGACAGTTACAGTCGCACTGTCAGGGGTGTGACTTTAATTGACAGCTCATGAATCACTAAGATTGGATGAAGAATGACAGAAAACACGCTGATTGGCCACGGAGGAGAGTCTTGGAGTAACCAATTAGAGACCAGCATGAAGTCACATGGAAGAAAAGTTTAAGAACATACAATACACACTCATTTGACCATTGAAACCTATGTATTTCTGTCTGCACAAAAAACAACTCTGAATAAACCCAGTATGGGATGGGAAGGCTTGGAAAATTAAGTCAGACACACTTTATGAGTGCACAGATGTGATAATTACTTTTTATTACGTCATTTATGTGTACTGTCTATATTTTTCCCTGTAATTTGAATGGGGGCGGTGCCCCAGCGCCGTCACTGATAAGAAGTAAAAGGACAGCCCCATTACCAGACTCAGACTCTCCTGTGTGTGTTTTCAGGTGTTATTGTGGGTGCTGTTACAGCGGTTCTGATTCCTGTCCTCCTGGTTGTCATGGTGATCTTCCTCTGCCTCTACTACATCGGCTTCCTGGGGAAAGTGAAGGAAACCAAGCCCGGAGCACTGATGGTGAGCTGTAAACCCGCCTATTGTCCTGGGCAAGACTAACTGAGAGTTAGATTGATTTATTTTCACATTTTTGAAAAAAGAAAAAAATACAATGGAATGCGTTTAGAGAAAATAAAAAAAAAGTAATTAAAAAAAAACATAGAAGAAAATGTGCTGGAAGGTCAGAAACCTGAGAGAGCTTATCGAGGGGCCTCCCCTCTATGACTACGTTTACATGCAGTCAGAACTGGGGTTAAGGTCAATATTCCGGTTACTGAAACATTGGGAATAATGTGTTTCCATGCGTGAGCTAACAGGGTTATCCCTGTTTACATGGTGATTAATCATTCAGGATATCTGGATCAAACCAGCGACGCACGGAGAACATCATGACACAATTACCGTCATTTCTGCTTCTTCTTCCTGTATCCAAATTCAAAACAACAACAATAACAGCAGCACGGAGGATAATCAACAGCCCAGTAGAAGTGGTTTTGTTTCTCGGCCCTCTAGTTCTCCTTTTCCAGCGTCTTCCAGCGGAGCTTGATCTGGTCTGGAGTTCCTACAAATGCAGCTTTGCGCAACTTTTCTCTCACCTTCTTGTAAATCTTCTATCCCGGTACTTTCTACCGTCTACAAATGCAGAAATGTTCATATCCTTCATTACATTTATGAAGTGATTAGTCTCCTCCTGGTCTTGGTTTCTCCGTGTTTATAAGAACTTCCTGGACTCAAAAGACCAGGATTCCTTGTGAACAGAACATGTGCAGAAAACTAATTCCTGTTCCGTTTGATGGGGATATTCCGTTTGGTGTTTACATGACCCAATATTCAGTTAGAAAAGGAGTAACCCAGGGCTCATATTCAGGTTTTTAAAAACCGGAATATGAGCAACTTCCAGTTATTCAAAGGGTTATTGCTAATATTCCGGTTAGAAAAGGGTTATTGATGCATTTAAACGTAGTCTGTGATAAACGTCAGACACTAAAACAAGAAATACTTTAGAAAAAAAACACAAGATGGTTAAATAATAGTTAAAATAGACATCACAAAAAATATGATAAAAGGAGCAGAATGTAGCATAAACCAAAACAAAGAGCATCTGGATATCTAGTATATACAGTGTACCGTTTACTTCTATGTACTTGTATGTACATGTAGAGACGGACACACAAGCTACAGCAGACCTTGATGGTTCTGGGTCACCTGCAGTGTTGTGCTAGTTACTAGTTACCATTACTAGTTACTTCATTAAAAAGTAACTCAGTTAGTAACTCAGTTACTTAGACCAAAAAGCAAGGAGTTACTATGAAAAGTAACTTTTTAGTTACTTAACCCTTGTGCTGTCTTTGGGTCAAGGGAGGGTGAAGGGAGAAAAGAAGGAATGAAGGAAGGGAGAAAAGATGGAAGGAAGGAAAGAAGGAAGTAAGGAAGAAAGGGGAAAAGAAGGAAGGAAGGAAGGGAGAAAAGATGGAAGGAAGGAAAGAAGGAAGTAAGGAAGAAAGGGGAAAAGAAGGAAGGAAGTAGGAAAGGGAGTAAGGAAGGGAGAAAAGATGGAAGGGAGGGAGAAAAGGAAAGAAAGCAGGAAGGAAAAGCAAAGAAGGTAATAAAGGAACGAATGACGAAAGGGAGGTAGGAAGAAAAAGGAGTAAAGGAGGAAAAGAGGAAAGGAAGAAGGAAGGAGAGATCATGGCAGGAGGAAAGAAGGATAGAAGAATTGGGTCATTTTGACCCAAACACAGTACAAGGGTTAAAAAACATTATTTTAAATGCTCCCATTAATGCCCCTTTAGCCTTCATTTCAGCAGGTACTGTATGGATTTAGATTGTTTCTGATTTAGATTCATTCTGCATTTTGATTGGCTAAACAGTCTCCCCGCTTCTTCACTTCCTGTGTCAATAACGTTGGTTGCTTAGCAACAAGCTGAGAACGACCAATGAGCTTCAGCAGCAGCTCAAGAACCTTTGATGAATCGTTCATTACAGTCTCAGATATAATCCATGGTGTCGGTTTAGAAGAATCTTTTTGCCCAGAAGAAAAAAGACAGAAAACAACTGCCCATAACTATTTTCTTCTCTGGAAAAAACACTCCTGCACCGCGGCTTTAGGAGAAAAAGACGCTACAGAGTCTGGATGCAGCGGCTCAGAAGAGCAGTGGAATAGCAGACCACCATCCTCTTACTTCCTCTTGCTCTCAAAATCTGCTCAGGATCCAGTCACAAACTCAACAAAACTGCTAAAATAATCAAATGTGGAACTCTACTAATTAGATCTCCCTCATCCAAATTTCTACATCTAAATTATACAATACAATAGGGGTGTAACAATATATCGTGCCATGAAATTTAGCGATACAAAAATGTCACGATACGTGTCGTGGAGGTGACAAACTGTATCGCGATATTGGATTATTAATATTAATCTATTGTGTTGACTAGTAACGACCGCGCCTCGACCCGCGGACCAAAATGTTCCTCCGCTCAGAAGAAACTAGTACCGTTTTGGTCCCGATCACGGGACTCTTGGGGGTTTAGAGCTCTGAACTTTTACTGATGTAAGGCTGGTGTAGAGTTAAGCCTTACCTTATTAAATTAAACCTTTTTGGGGTGGTGAGTAGGATAAACACGGGGAAACTTCTGCTGAGTTCCAGTGTACTTTAATGTCCCTCAACAGTGTAGGATTTTAGAACATCAATACAGCACCTAGTGCCGTACTGTGGCGTATCACTCCGCCCAATCTAAAACAGACTAATCACTACAGATAAACTGACTAGTGTCATTATAGTCCCTGATTTACATCAGAATATAAAGAATATATTTATAAAATAATGAACCCTGAATTACCAAAATAACCTTCTTAACAAAAATAAATCTGCTCTTACACTTATAAGGTGACCATGAATCAATCTTTTTAGGATGTAACATTGTATGTATTTATTTACTTGTATTTATTTATTTAATTTTAGTTGTTACATTTCTGGAAAAGAAAAAAGTCAAATCATACATGAGAGAAACTATTCAGTTTGTGGCTAAATATTTGTACTTGTATGAAACTGAAGATCATAATGCAAACCTGACATTTACTTTTAGTTCAGTTTGTGGAAAATGGTTGGCCTGGCTTTCTCTTTAAAACTTAAACAGTTATAAAGCATTACAAACTGTAACAATAGGGCAAACGCACAGTATTGTTTTATATTTTATGTCTTGCAAACAATTTTTTCCAGTCATATGTTCCTCATTCAAGGTTGTTTAAAAAAATACTGCTATAATATCGTATCGTTATCGTGACCTCAATATCGTGTATCGTACCGTATGGTGAGATTAGTGTATCGTTACACCCCTAAATACAGTACACTGTATTGTCCCCATAGTGCTGTGACCTACACGCCTCCACGGAGTGATGAAACTAAACAGACATAAAAGATTGCGCATACTAACATTGTAAACTACAAAATATTGCACATAGGAAGGTGTAAAACATATTTCACTTACTCTGTGGTTCCATCATAAAAGCTATTGCACACCCCCTGCAGCCTCAAACAACTAAAGGATATGGAAATGGGAACACATGAGTATTTAAATCAATTCCCTCATTCTCCCAATTCCCTCAGTTAGTCTAACAGAAACCTGGCTATGTCAACATGAATAAGTTACTTAGAAGAAATCTACAGCGTCCTGTCATCTTGATTTTCATGACATTGGCGGAAGAGGAGGCGTGGAAACCTTAGCTTTGTAAAATCTTCCCCTGATTCCAAGTATTTCATTAATTGCCCTGATTACCAGCTATACTTGTTTTGAAAGTGTCCCCCTCTGCCTTTCTGAGCCACTCAAGAAATCTCCAAAATCCCTCCTTCTGCCACACTGCGGAATACAATTTCAAGAATAAAGTCGAAATTTCGCCTTTTTTCTCAACATTTCAACTTTATTCACAAAATTTTGACTTTTTCTGAACATTTTGACAATCTTCCTCCTCTAAAATATTATTTTTATCTTTCTCCTGCCTGGCCCTAATACTCTTCCGTAGTCGTCTGTCGACTGAGTCTCCTCCATGTGATCTGCTCAATTCCAGTCATCCTTCAGGAGACTTTTATATCCATGTTGACATAGAAAAGGACGGGGTCAGCATTACTTTCAGTTCTCTATTGGATTCAGTTGGTTTCTATTAAAAAAGTCAAGTAAAAATAGACTGAACCACTGCCACTAGCACACACTTAACATCTGGCGTTAATCTAGACAAATGAGTGAGACTTCCTCTCTGCCCAATCATTTTTTACTAACCGCCTCCATGTTCCCAGGACCAGACTCTGCACCCATGGGTGACAGGGATTTTATGGCACTTTTATACCAGTACCTACTCAGCGCGATTCGACTCGCCACGCCTCGTCTGTTTTTAGACACCCAGATCAGAAGTAGGAGGTTGGAGTGAAGCTGCTGTGACGTATTTGATTGTGTATCTAAAGGAAGAAGACAACAACACTAAGGATGTAGAACCTGTAGGAGATGATAGATGTGCTGCTGGGTCTGTGGCTTGTGTTCCATATCAAGTTAAAAAATGCGAGTGAGAGAAGCTTCAAGCGGCGATGTTTTTTTTTAAATTTTGTTTATCTCAGCGCTGCTGAAAAGTCAGCTGGAGCCGTGAGCAGCTATGAAGAGACAGAGCTCCTGGTAGATCTGGTCGTTCCTTATCTCCGTCTAGATCCCTTTTTAATTCTCTCCTCAGCACCAGGTTTATGAACATCTGACCCTCAGAGTTGAATCATGAAACAGACTTTTGCTGCCATTGCTGGTTGAATAAAATGAACAAGAATCCGTCAGAGTCTCTTTCTCTGATTTCCTCCTCCTGACTCAGACGTCTGACTCCAACCCCCCGACCAATCGGTGGCCTGTAGTGTGATGATGTCAGATACAGCCGACTCTGCAGCTTAGAACCTCAGCAGAATAGATACAGAAAAGTATCTACTCAGCACGTTTGACCCCTAGTGGGAAAGAACCAAACTGAGTAGAGGAGAGTCGGGCTGAGTAGGTACTAGTGGAAAAGAGCCATTAGTGTCGCTGCCCCACGTCTCTGGAATGCCCTCCAAACTACGGACAATTTTAAGAAGAGGACTAAAAACCTTTCTTTTTAGCAAAGCATTTTATCACTAAACAATGCTGTTGTTTTTTTCCCTAGTTGATGTTTTTAATTCTTTTATTCTCTTTTCTGCCATGTCTTGACTTTTTACCCCTTTTATCTCTTATCTTGATTTTATTATTTCTGTTTAATTATCAAACTGTAGCACTTTGAGATTCTCAGTAATGTAAAGTGCATAAAAATAAAATGTGCTATTAGGACCCGAGTACTTACAGTGGGAAGGCCCTATTGTATCTGTAGGAAGGTTTTTCTTGTTTTTTGTCTCGTTTTTATTTTTCTGATGAAACGAGGGCCTTTTTTCCCCCTAAACATGCCCCAAAAGTCACCAAATTTTGCACCAAGCCAGGCCTGGCAAAAAATGTGATATTTAATGGTTTGCATTAATGGGCGTGGCCTAACGGCTCAACAGCGCCCCCTAGAAAACTTTGTGCCTCAAGCCCCACAATACGGTTTGACGTACATGCACCAAAATCGGTACACACCTGTATCATGTCACAACTTAAAGAAAAGTCTCTTGGCGCCATGGCCGAAACGAACAGGAAGTCGGCCATTTTGAATTAATCGTGTCATTTTGGCGCAATTTATGCCATTTCTTCGGCCGCTTCTTCGCCCGAACCGTAATGTGCACCTAGGTGTGTTATACATCAAAATGTGCGTCGCAGGATAGAGACACACATTTTGATGTTTTCTCTTTCAAAATCGTTACCGTGGCGAAGATAGACGGCAAAAAGCGCTCCCCCTTCATCTGATTGGTCCATATTTGATAGTTCCTACTTTCTGCAATAACTTTTGAATGGTTTGACATAAAGACTCGCGGGTGGTGTCATCGGACTCGGTTTTGAGTCCTTGAACATAATTGGTGCAAATTAGCCCCGCCCCTTCATCTGATTGGTCCATATTTGATAGTTTCTACTTTCTGCCATATTTTTTTAATGGTTTTAACATAAAGAGTCATGGGTGGTGTCATCGGACTCGGTTTTGGGTCCTTGACCTTTATTGGTGAAAATCTTATGCGTGAGGGCCCGTTCATCGCTGCTTGCAGCTTTAATCATTATTGTTTCTGTTGCAGATACTTCTGATCCAGGGCAACGTGTTGAACCCGGACAGCACCCCCTCAGACTGGATCTCCATCATCCCTGACCCGGACAGCCAGAGGAAGCAGTACCCTCCCACCACAGAAACTCCCGCCAGCAGGGACGGAGACTCGTCAGAGGAGGACATGGACGAGGAAGACGAGGACCAGAAGATGTACATGGACAGAAATGCAGAACTGTCTGGTGCTGATACTTCCAACCAGGACTCTGATTGTGCACAGAGCTCCCAGGCTGTAACAGAGCATTCTGGGAGTTTGACGGAGGCGCCACCAGGACCAGAGGCAGGATCTGAAGCAGAGGAATCACAACTTTTTATCCAGAAAGATGGTCCTACCGGAGTCCAGGGACAGGTGGCCGCTGAGGAGGAGGAGGAGGAGGAGGAGGAGGAGGTGCTGCAGGACGTCTGCAGTAACATCAATCTGTTCTCTGTCACCCTGCTGTCAATGGCTGGAAGGGAGGACGGGGAGGAAGAGGACGAGGCAGGAGTCTCAGGTTCCCTGAAATATCCAACATCAGTCTCAAGGAGTGGACAAGACCAATGGACAGCAGCATCCCAGATGCTGAAGACATCTGAGGACATCTCTGAAACTGTACACATGTGGGAGGAAGAGGGGGAGGAGGAAGAGGAGGAAGAGGAGGTGTTCTCTTCATATCTGGGAAACAGGTGACACAGGGAAGCAATTTCTTCTTTGTGAACATGAGTGGGGCCCCAGGTCCTCTACGTGAACACGAGTGGGGCCCCAGGTCCTCTACCTGAACACGAGTGGGGCCCCAGGTCCTCTACGTGAACACCAGTGGGGCCCCAGGTCCTCTATGAGAACACCAGTGGGGCCCCAAGTCCTCTACGTGAACATGAGTGGGGCCCCAGGTCCTCTACCTGAACACCAGTGGGGCCCCAGGTCCTCTACCTGAACACCAGTGGGGCCCCAGGTCCTCTATATGAACAACAGTGGGGCCCCAGGTCCTCTACGTGAACACAAATGGGGCCCCAGGTCCTCTACGTGAACACCAGTGGGGCCCCAGGTCCTCTACGTGAACACCAGTGGGGCCCCAGGTCCTCTAAGTGAACATGAGTGGGGCCCCAGGTCCTCTATGTGAACACCAGTGGGGCCCCAGGTCCTCTACCTGAACACCAGTGGGGCCCCAGGTCCTCTACCTGAACACCAGTGGGGCCCCAGGTCCTCTACGTGAACACCAGTGGGGCCCCAGGTCCTCTAAGTGAACACCAGTGGGGGCCCAGGTCCTCTAAGTGAACACCAGTGGGGGCCCAGGTCCTCTATGTGAACACCAGTGGGGCCCCAGGTCCTCTACCTGAACACCAGTGGGGCCCCAGGTCCTCTACCTGAACACCAGTGGGGCCCCAGGTCCTCTACCTGAACACCAGTGGGGCCCCAGGTCCTCTACGTGAACACCAGTGGGGCCCCAGGTCCTCTAAGTGAACACCAGTGGGGCCCCAGGTCCTCTAAGTGAACACCAGTGGGGCCCCAGGTCCTCTAAGTGAACACCAGTGGGGCCCCAGGTCCTCTAAGTGAACACCAGTGGGGCCCCAGGTCCTCTAAGTGAACACCAGTGGGGCCCCAGGTCCTCTACCTGAACACCAGTGGGGCCTCAGGTCCTCTAAGTCAGGGGTTCCCAACCTTTTTTGTGCCAAGGACCAGCAGAAGTATAAACAAAAAGCTCAGGGACCGGCTGACAATTTGTCAAAAAAAAAAAAAAAAAAAAAAATGCATTTTAAAATGCAGGCTATCATTGTTTTACTAACTTTACAATGGTTTCAGGTGCATATATTTATCCACCAACAGGTGGCGACAAGCACTCATTTTACGAAAATAACAGCCTATTTCAATTGCCAGACCGCCGACATTTTGGCCCCTTTTATTGCTAAAGACAATATTATTTCAATAAGCAACTCACCCAGTGATTACAGCCTATCATTTCTAAAAGTAAATGTAGAGATCACGCTTAACAAAATTTTGTAAAATCTAAAACCAAACAAGAATATACTTGCCCAGACCAACAAGAACAGAACAGTTTGAATGTGATCATAAACTTATTTATTGACGGTATATTGATAGAGTTCCTATTTAGCTGTACACAAGACTTGTCAGATGTTATCCTGCGGTTCCATTAACAATATGCAATTAGAATCAGAATACTTTATTGTCAATGTACCTGGGTACAGTGAGATTTGAAGCAGCATCACCTCTCCAGTGCAAGACAATTAACAGTAGTGCAAACAATAAGAAATAAGAAATATAAAAAATATAAAAAAAAGGTTAAGGTGCATTTGAATGGGTTTTTTTTTTACAGATGATAGTATATATACATGTAGGAATATTGCACAGAGTCCGGGAGAAGTATTGCACAGTTAAAAAAAAACAGTAACGAAGATAATTCACTTGTTGTTCAGGGAGATTATGGCTTTGGGGGAAACATTTTTTTTGAGTCCGTTTGTTTTTGACCTGATGACTCTGTAGCATCTTCCTGAAGGCAGCAGGTCAAACAGGTCAGAGCCGGGGTGAGAGCTGTCTTTAATGATGTTACTGGCTCTGCTGAGGCAGCGGGAGGTAAATGTCCGTCAGGGGGGGGAGAGGGCAGCTGATGATCCTCTGCTTTCACCTCTGGAGCCTTCCTCTGTCCGCAGCAGTGCAGCTGCCGTACCAGACTGTAATGGAGTACATCAGAATGAAGAATGAATTATGCATCCAAAACAAACACAATGTTCAAAACCAGGATACAAAACAAAAAACTTTATACTAATGAATAACTTACTTAAATTAGTGTCAGTGAGACCCCTGGGGCTGTTTGCCGGCCACAAGGACGTCATACCGGGGCGTGATAGGAGACAGTGAGACGCGCAGGGTATTCCTCACATCCAGTCTGCTTCTAAGTCTGGTCTTAGTGATGGTCATGGCAGAAAACCCTGCCTCGCACAAATACGACGTTGGGAATGGGAGCAGCGTCTTCAGAGCGAGCGTGCTGATCACGCTGTATTCTCCTGATGCTTTGATCCAGAAGGATGACAGTGATGTTGAATCAAAAAGTGTTTTCAGTCCTCCGTCATTCCTGAGGTCAATCAGCTGGTCGTCTTGTTTTGATGGGAGCCGGTCTCGACCATCGTCGTTTAGAAATGGGTCACGCATCCATCCTTTGCCATTCCTCGGGTCCTTTGCAGTTGGAAAATAGCGCTCAAACGCATCGGACAGTGATGTCAGGTGGCTGTGTATCACCCTGCCAACTCTCTCTGGCTCTTTCGTAAAGCTGGACAAGTTGTTGAACATGTCAAAAACACCCCGGTTGACGCGCTGTGCCCAGGTTGCCAGTTTGGCTTTGAATCCGGCGATTTTGTCTGCAAGTCTGAATGTATCAGCCATCCTCCCCTGCAACGTCAGATTTAAGCCATTCAAGGCCATGAACATGTCGCTCAAATATGCGAGTTTTGCCAGCCAGCTCTCGTCACTAAAATGCTCTGCTAATGGTGACTGTCGGTCGTAGAGGAATTTCTGCAACTGCTCCCTTAACTCGAACACTCTGGTTAAGGCTTTTCCTTTGGACAGCCACCTAACCTCTGTGTGTAGAAGAAGGCGCTTGTAATCGGCATCCATGTCCTCGCACAACAGTTCAAACAGCCGCGAATTCAGGGCATGGGCTTTGACGTAGTTAATTACCCGTATGGTGTTGTTCAGGACTGTGTGGAGTTCAGGGGACATTTTCTTGCTTGCCAGCATCTCGCGGTGAATCATGCAGTGAGTCGACTCACATTCCGGCGCCACTTCTTTCAGCTTGGCAGTGAACCCGGACAACCGGCCAGTCATCGCGGCAGCCCCGTCAGTACAGACCCCGACACAAAACGCCCAATCCAGTTTGCCTGCAGCGTATTCTTTCAACACTCTGAATATTTCGGAGCCGGTGGTTGAGCTCGGAAGTGAAAGACAACAGAGTAAATCTTCATGCACCTCATCTTGATACACATATCGGACGTACACCAACATCATTGCTTTATTTTCCACATCAGTAGATTCGTCCACTTGTATTGCATACCATGGAGATGCTTTTATTCTGTCCAGCAATTGTCCCTCAATATCCTCGGCAATGTCATCAATTCTCCTGGCAACAGTATTGTTGGAAAGTGGAACCTTTCCCACTATGCCAGCTGCTTTTTCCCCCAAAAGTTCGAGGCAGATGTCCTTTGCAGCGGGCAGTATTAGCTCCTCTCCAATTGTAAAGGGCTTTTTAGCTTTTGCAATCCGGTGAGACACGAGATATGAAGCCCTCGTTGCAGCGACGTTAGCTGATGTTGTGGCCTTTAAAACTCGCTTCTGGCAATCCAACTCACGTTTTTTCCTTTCGAAAAAATCCACTGGTTTGTCTTTGAGAGAAGGATGTTTTGTGTTTAAGTGTCTTTGGAGCTTGGATGGCTTCATTGCTTCGTTGGCGAGCGTTTCTCCACATAAAAAACATAGTGGGTTTGGCGCCTCCAAATCGCCCGTTGCAACAAATCCGTATTTTATATACACAATGTCGTACTTGCGATTGAAGCTTTTGCTTTTCTTCTTGGTAGGATTTTCCACTTGTTCATCAGCATTTCTTTTACTCGAACAACCAGGAAAGAAACGGCTCATGGAGGTTTGCTGAGGTCCGCTCATCTCTGCAGCTGACTGTACCTGCACACACATAGACACAAGTACGTTTACATGCAGCAAAGAGATCAGATTTCTGATAGTATCAGATTACAACATGCAGAAAGATCGGATTGGATTATGGGTTACTATTTTGCAACAAATCTGCATTCCCAGTTGCAGTGTTTACATGCTGTTCAGAGATCAGATCAAGAGCATGGCTGATTCTGTGATGCTAGGTGGCGCTGTAACCATTTCAACAAAGAGCCACCTCCAGTTGACTTCCACTTAACAACAAGTAGAGAAGATGAGAAACTACTCGACAACGTAAAATATTGACTGTGTGACTGTTGTAATAAGTACCTGTAGCTGCTAAAAGGCTCTGGAGAGAACACTTGAGCCTCCGAAGTAATACTACACAGGCCACGTGGTGCTACCCCGGCGGTTAGCATGATGCCATCACACTCAGATTTGGGCTAAGCATTGTTAACAAACACATAAACACGACGGGTTGGCTATATGGTGGTTACTCCGAACACCGAAATAAATATTACCTAACTAACAACTATATGGAGGAAATAATGATCTCGGCTGTGAGTTTGTACTGAGCAGTACGTTCACATGCAGCAGAGAGTTCGGATTTCTGATTGTATCAGATAAAGACATGCAGAAACAAAACATGAAAAGTTTTCTTACCGAATCAGGGCAGATGATAAACAGCGCTGAAGAAAATGAGGCAAAAAAAAACACAGGTAGTGGTGGTGGATGGAAAGTCCGCTGAATCCGCTCCGCAGGAAGACGAATTCAAAATGGGACCGAATGAGCTTTGCCGAGGTGAGATAAGGTGAGATGAGACCCCCCCCACCACGACGTCGTGACGTCACGACGCTCCTGTGCGATTCCTAAAAAATAAATGATAAAATAAAATAAAACGTCTCGTATTTTTTCTCCATCAAGTGGTTGAAATGGGTTCTGGATGGCAAGACGTACTCTGGGTTGAACTGGTGTATCATCCGTGAAACCCGTCACCATCAACCATGAGAGCTGCTCATATCACAGATCAGCTGCAGTTATTGATCAGTGAGGGCAGTCTCCTGTTGCGGGGTACACGTCTGCTTCTTTTGCAGAAAGGGGTCCATGGTGGCTCTTCATCGGTCTGCATGCATTTAATTTAAAATACTTTTGTCAGGCACAGTCAGGCATAACGTTAAAGCTTTCTTTTAAAGCCAAAATACGCTTAATATCTTACCAAGCCGATTCGTTCAACTGTCCGACGTGATTTCCCTTCAAATGCTCCTGCATTACAAACGTGCTCCGGTGATAAGCAAGGTCTCCTTTGCAAACCTTGCAAGTCTTCTTTTATTCGCCGTATCCAGGCTAAAATGCTCCCGAACATTTGAAGTTTGAAGTTTTGTTACCCGCAGCTGAGCTGGGACGCAAAAAAAAAAAGGCTGCGCTGAGAGGCTGTTGCGCAACTCTCCGCAGGGATTGTATGAGGTGAAGTGAAGTGAGATGCCTCACTCCATTGGGAAAAAACCGTCTGGTGACAATTTTGATTATCGCTTTTTTGTCGACAACGTCGGCGCATCGTTGCAGCCCTAATTATGATCGGAACCCAAGCCATTCCACGGCCCGGTAGTAACGGCTCTACGGACCGGTACCGGTCCGGGGACCGGGGGTTGGGAATCACGGCTCTAAGTGAACACCAGTGGGGCCCCAGGTCCTCTAAGTGAACATGGGTGGGGCCCCAGGTCCTCTATGTGAACACGAGTGGGGCCCCAGGTCCTCTACGTGAACACGAGTGGAGCCCCAGGTCCTCTACGTGAACACCAGTGGGGCCCCAGGTCCTCCCTCACTCGCTATTACAAGTGCAGTAATATCAACGTATTTTACAAACTTGTAACATGTAAAGCTGGAAATCTGAAATGAAAGTGTCACAAATGGTTCAAACTTTAGTTTAACATCAACTCAAACTCTGGACTCTTCGGGAGCCTGTACAACTTTGCAATATAATAGAATTGTTCATATACTGCTGGAAAAATAAATATGATCAAAACTTAACAAACAGTTGTCTCGTATTTTCTTTGCATCTTTATCAAATATTGAATATTGATGAGGCATTGTGACACCGTGGCTGACGTGAAACTCCAGCTTCCTACCCCCTGCAGGGCCGACACCTTTGAACAGACTTGAACCACGGGAATGCCATATGACGAAGTTCCTGACTGACTGATATGTTAATACCAACTCATTTAGCCACAGACTTGAATAACGAGAACACCCTATGGCGTAGTTTCCAACTGAATGATATTCATGCCCAATGCCCGAGGACGGCATTTGGCCACAGATCACATCTGACTGTAAATACCCTTTAATTGCTTTTTGTCTTTCACCTTTGGCTTGTTGATTCTTGCCTTTTGTGCTTTGAACTTACTGTTTAAAGAGTCATGATTTCAACCATTCGTGGTCAAAACACCAACCCAGACACGCTCTGTGTAGATCTGCTCACCGCCGGCTTACTGAATAAAACTCACTACACCACAGCGGACTTCTGAACTGGATTTTATATTATTCTTCAACAATTTGGTGCTGTGCCCGGATGACAATAGACCTTCGATGGAAACTCCCTTTTCCAGACCAATGACACACCAGTGACTTCTATCCAAATTATTGAGAGGTAAGGGGTCCGTTTACAAAATCCCAAATTATTGTTGCTGGGTTGTTGTCGAAAGTCTGTGAATTGGAGTGCCAGAGAATGGTTGACGTCATCCCAAAGTTTTAGGTAAGTTCGCTGTGTGGTTGTGAGCAGGGGTTATTGAGAAGGTTATTGTAGAGATGTTTAGGAATGCTTTCATAACACTTGAATTTGATTGTGTTATGAGAATGTTTCGCTTCTCCTGCCTTAGAATTTGACTTGCTCTTCTAAAAAGGTTTAATATCTTGGGTAACATTAAAGAGAGAATGGCCAGAGTGCCATGTAGGTCTGGGTACCAAGAGAATAGTCCAGTGGGACTTATAGCATATGCAGGACTTGAGGTCCATAAGAAGAGTTTGGAACACTGAGAAATTTGTGGGAAATAGACATATATGTAGAGGAACTGGTTTTAATAAGTGGGGATGATTTTCTCTCCCAAATACTTGGAGATATATTTCATTTCAGTAAGGATCTGACTCGCTCTCCTTACATCAACAGGAATGATTTGTATGCTCTGAAGTAGACTAATGATTGGAAGAATTAGCAAGTGATTTGTGGGTAAAAGTAAGTGTAATTGAAGGTTTTTTGGGAGGGATCTTACAGAAAGTAAAATGGGAAGTTTTTTCAGTAGAGAGTCAGAGAAAGAGTTGACTGGTCCTATTAAGTACATGTACGATAATTACGGTACCGATAGTTTTATTTGTTACTTATTCTTATATGAGGCGTACCCACATGATTTGAAGTTTAAACAAATAATATTAATACTGTAGGTGAGACTAAGGGTTCAGGTATGATAGCCGTCGCCATGGGGTTTTTTGACCAAACACAAAGGAGGCAGAACTTTGGGAACTCACCAGTTTATTAAGCTGAAGGAGTCTGTGTGGTCTACAGAACAAAATAACAGATCCATAGAGAACAGTTAGGCTATCTGCAATAAACATCTATACTAAATAACACCAGAGTATCATAACTCTCTCCTGCTTTCATAATAACCTTACAAAAAGTATTATTATAACAAATAACAAATTTAGGCAAATTAATAAAATAAATACCACAATAATGTACATGTTTTAAAATTTCTTGGTAATATAACTATAACTAAATAAACAGGTTTGTATAAAATGTATCCAAAGTAAATTCAACAATCTGCCTTCAAATGATCGCCCAATGTGGCAATATAATAACACTTTAAACAGGAATACAGGTAAAACATGTACTTACTTTTAGAAATACATGCACACAGTTCAATTCAATTTTATTTGTATAGCGTCTAATACAACAGATGTTGTCTCTAGATGCTTTCCAGAGACCAGAACATGAACATAGAGTTTACACTACCTAGAGATTTACCAACACCAGCTAGAGGTTTACTAAACACTAACTATAGGCTTTACTAAACAGAAATGTTTTAAGTTTAGTTTTAAAGGTGGAGGTGGTGTCAGCCTCCTTAACCCAGATTGGAAGTTGGTTCCATAGTAATGGTGCCTGATAGCAGAACGCCCGCCCTCCAAATCTACATTTGGATACTCTAGGAACTACGAGTAAACCTGCACTCTGAGAGCGGAGAGCTCTGACAGGAACATAAGGCACTATCAGGTCTTGTAAATACTGCAGAGCTAAACTGTTTTGGGCTTTATACGCAAGTAATAATATTTTAAATTGGATTCTGAATTTTACGGGTAACCAATGGAGCGACGCTAACACTGGAGAGACGTGGTCTCTCCTGCTAATTCCTGTCAGTACTCGTGCTGCTGCATTTTGGATCAGCTGGAGCCTATTCAGCAAATTACTTGGACATCCTGCTAACAACACATTACAGTAATCTAGTCTAGAAGATACAAACGCATGAACTAGTTTTTCTGCATCACTCTGCGAGAGGATTTTCCTAATCTTTGCAATATTACGGAGATGGAAAAAGGCTATTTTACAAACCTGATTGACATATGGTTTAAACGACAAATCCTGATCGAAAATAACACCAAGGTTTCTCACAGTTGCACTGGAAGCCATCGCAACACCATCTAATCCCTTCCTAAGATGCTCTGGACCAAGAATGATAACCTCTGTTTTATCTGAATTTAGAAGCAGGAAATTTCTGGACATCCAGTCCTTGATGTCCCTAAGACATGCCTGAAGTTTAACCAACGATTCTGTCTCATCCGGTTTCATAGACAAATAGAGCTGCGTATCATCAGCATAACAATGAAAATGTATGCCGTGATTCTGGATTATACTTCCCAACGGCTGCATGTATAAACTGAACAAGATTGGCCCTAGCACTGAACCCTGCGGAACACCATAACAGACCCTTGACTGTTCTGAAGAAACCTCATGTACATGAACAAACTGGAACCTGTCAGATAGATATGATTTAAACCAACGTAGAGCTGTCCCTTTAATCCCAACAACATGCTCTAACCTGTGCAGTAAAATGCTGATCAGTGTCAAAAGCAGCACTGAGGTCCAGTAGAACCAGTATGGACACTAATCCCTTATCTGAGGTCCAGTAGAACCAGTATGGACACTAATCCCTTATCTGAGGTCCAGTAGAACCAGTATGGACACTAATCCCTTACCTGAGGTCCAGTAGAACCAGTATGGACACTAATCCCTTATCTGAGGTCCAGTAGAACCAGTATGGACACTAATCCCTCATCTGAGGTCCGGTAGAACCAGTATGGATACTAATAAGATAAGATAAGATAAGATATCCTTTATTTTCTCCCTCAGTGGGGAAACTTATTTTGTTGTCGGCAGTACACTTAGCACACACATGTAGGGGAGGGGTAAAAAGACTGAAAAGTCAGAAATAAAAAATATATAAAAAATACAAAAATATACGTATAAAATATGTATAACCACAGAATATGAACAGTATATACAGTTGGTTGAAAGAAGAAACAGTGCAGAAAAAGCAGGTGGAGTGTTGTGAGGTAGACTGGCAGATTGGCAGATATTGCATATATTATATTATTGCACATCTTATATTATTGCACATCTTATATTATTGCACATATTATTGTCCACTATCCCTTATCTGAGGCCATAAGGAGGTCATTGGTGACTGGAACCAGTGCTGTCTCTGTGCTATGATGCATTCTGAACCCTGACTGAAAGACTTCAAACAGATCATTTCTATACAAATAGTCACATAACTGGCTTGAAACTTCCTTTTCCAGAATTTTAGACACAAATGGAATGTTGGAAATTGGTCTATAATTGGCTAAGGTGTCTGGGTCAAGAGAAGGTTTTTTAAGTAAAGGTTTAAACACAATGGGCCGGTACAGACCAGTGCTACATGTGTCTGGCTAAGGCTCTGGAATCAAACTGGTAAAATTAACCTAAAACTACTGTTTTCTGCTCCGGTCTCCTCCTCTTCTCCTCCCAGGGCTTTTCCAACACACCAGGTTCACTGCATGTGCAGTCAGCCCTGATTGGCTGCTGCTCAACGAGAGATGGGAGGGTGATGCTCATGCACACCATGATCTCATGTCCACTCTCACCCCAGAGTCTCTTAAACAAATACTTTCTCCTCATTTAACACTGATGACAGAGACTTGAGGAAAGGAACGTTTACAATCAAATCCCTACGCCATCACCTTACCAACATAATATACAATCAAGAAGATTTTTGACAAACATATTATTTGTTGGACTGAAACTAAATGTCTTTTTTTTTTTTTTTTTTTTTATTTTCACCTTGTCTGCACACATATTATTGATTGATACCATGACGGTAGAAACCAAAAGTGTATATATGTGCATTATTACTATATTTAATAATAATTCATTTTATTTAACGGCGCCTTTCATGTCACCCAAGGTCACCTTACAGAATAAAAACAAAACAATACAATAAAGGAAATACAATAATAATAAAGTAGAAATTATAATACATACACACATACACAATACATACAATCAAGGAGCAACAGTACAGATAACAGAACAGTATGGTGGGAGGTAGTGTGTGGTGACCGGTCAAAGTGAATGGGCAAGTTTAAACAGGTGAGTCTTGAGTTGTGTTTTGAATGTGGTGATGGAGTCTATTTGTCTTATGTGTGGGGGGAGGGAGTTCCAGAGTCTGGGTGCCGTACAATTGAAAGCTCGGGCACCCATGCTGCTAAGGTGTGAGGTGGGAGTGAAAAGAAGTCCAGCAGAGGTTGAGCGGAGGGTACGGGAGGGGGTGTATTCTTTCAGTAGGTCACAGAGGTAGGTGGGGGCTAGGTTATGAAGGGCTTTGTGGGTGAGGAGGAGGTTTTTATAAATGATACGGTATTGGACTGGGAGCCAGTGGAGTTGGATAAGAACGGGGGTGATGTGGTCAGATGACTTGATGCGGGTGATGATCCGGGCGGCCGAGTTCTGAATGAGTTGTAGTTTGTTGGTGAGTTTGGTTGGGAGGCCAGTGAGGAGAGCATTACAGTAATCGATACGGGATGTGACGAATGAGTGGACCAGAATTTCGG
Organism: Cololabis saira; assembly: GCF_033807715.1. Lineage (NCBI taxonomy): Eukaryota > Metazoa > Chordata > Actinopteri > Beloniformes > Belonidae > Cololabis > Cololabis saira. Next base: position 3,385,330 of record NC_084592.1, on the reverse strand, counting down.
TGCTGGATTGGGACAGTGCTGGACGAAGTCTGGAGATGTTGCGGAGGTGGAAGAATGCAGTCCGGGTGATGTTGTGGATGTGAGGTGCAAATGAGAGTGTATTGTCCAGAATGACGCCGAGGCTCTTGACGTGGGGGGAAAAGGGTACCGGGAAGCCGTCGATGATGATGGGAGGGGCGGGAGAGGGTTGTGACTTGGTGAGGGTGGATTTGGAGCCGATGAGAAGAGCCTCAGTTTTATTGCCGTTGAGTTTTAGGAAGTTATTGCTCATCCAGGTATTAATGTCGTGTAGGCAGGTGGTGAGGGAAGCGGGAGGAATGGCAGCGGTGGGGTTGGAGGAGATATATATCTGAGTGTCATCGGCGTAAGTGTGAAAATGGACCCCATGGTGACGGAGAATTGAACCTAGGGGTAGGAGGTAGATGGTGAAGAGAAGTGGACCCAGTACTGACCCCTGGGGGACACCCATTGTGACACCCGTGCATCCAGATTTATGGTTCTGTAGTTGGACAAACTGTTGACGGTCAGTGAGGTAAGATGAAAGCCAGGAGAGTGCAACACCAGTGATCCCAATGCCAGCCAGGCATTTAATATATATACATATATATACGCACACATATGCGTACACATACATAAATATACACATACAAACCCAGTGTTTTTTTGTTTTTTTTGGGGGGGGGTGGGGGGGGTGACGACATCCACTGCCAATCCAGGAAGCAGGAACACACGGAGACACACGTCAAGCACTGGAAATCTGCAACAAAAAAAAAAACCACAAACAAAGCACGAAACCGGCACGGAGCCAACCAAAACAATAACAGCAATCGACCTAAATCTTGAGATCTGATCGCAGTCTGAGCTAAGCTATCGCTACCGCTACCTAAACCCAAAAACTAGAGAGCCAGCATGCAGGTGAACAAGCCAGTGTGTATGTCTATGTGTGTGTGTGTGTATGTATATGATCATGCGTGTGTGTGTGTGTGTGTATATGCATGTGACTAAGTGACTATATGTGTGTGTGTGTGTGTGTGTGTGTGTGTGTGTGTGTGTGTGTGTGTGTGTGTGTGTGTGTGTGTGTGTGTGTGTGTGTGTGTGTGTGTGTGTAATAAACCAAACAAAGCTCCACCTGAAGTGTATCTATAGTGGGGGAGGGGGGGGAGCAACCCCGCCACCCGCGAGACCAGAGGCCGACACGGAAGAGCCCGGAACCCAGGCCACCGGCAACCCCACAGAGGGGAGAAGTAGGAGGGAGGCAACCCACCGCCTGCGAGGCCCCCCCCCGGCGGCGGCCGAGGGGGCCCGCGGGCGGGGCCCCCACGGCGCGGGAAGAAGCAGCCAGGGATCCCGCGGCGGCGGACCGCGACCCAGGCAATCCCCGGCCACCCGGTCCGGGCCGGACACGCGGCCAGGAGGCCCTCACCCTTCAGGCAAACGACCCCCACCCGGCAGGGGGCCAGCCTGCCCGGAGAGACAGAGCCCCCCGCCGCAGAGGCAGCGGGGGGGACCGGAGACGGGCCCGGAGAGAGGGGAACCCCCCAACAAGGCGACACCCGTGCAGGCCCGACAACGGAGGGCCCCAGACCCAGGCATCCCATTCATTCATCCATTCACCTATCCGATACCTATACTAATAATAATATAATATACTATACATAATAATAATACTAATAATAATAATAATAATAATAATAACCATCTTTGTATAATATAATATTCATAAATTATTAAGTTTTGATGTCCTGCCAATGGAGGCTCAGATCCTCCATGGCAGGACCCTTCCATACCGCATTCTCACCGACACAGACATACAATCACGCACCGTTTCCCCCTCCCCGGGGGGGTCCAGCACCGCCAGAAGGCACCCCAGGCTGCACGGCGGGCCCCGCCAGGCCCGGGTAACCCGACCCACCCGTCCCAGGCCGGTGAGGGAACGCGGGTGATGTGGGACCCCCTCCCGCCCCTGGTGTTGAGTGCGTGTGATTAATGCCATAAAAACAGGGAGGGGGGAGGGCCAAGTATCGATTGACACCGACCCCCCCCCCCCTCCCGAACTACGTGTCCTTGTCAAATGTATTTATTAAGTGTTGAATGTGCAGTGTCTATTTTGCTGTTAAAACCGTGAGGCGGGGAGTGCCGGGCCACGCGGGACGGTGCCCCCCACGACCCGGACCCCCCGCCCTTCGCCTATGTACGTATGAATCGTGTAGGGGGGGGAAAGAGGGGGAGCGGAGGCCGAAGCCAGGAAGCAGGACCAGCAAAGCCGGCCCTGATAAGACACCCGCGTCCCCCCACCGGCCATCCAGTAGACGGGGGGCGGCCCTCCGGGCCGGGCCAGGGCCCCACCGTACCTCCACGGGCGCCCCCGGCACCGCCGGAGCCCCCAGACGGAGGGGGAAACGGTCCAACATCCTCCCATTCATACTGACAACATAAGACATAGATACCTGGGAATGGTGCCACCCCGCCGTCGCGCCCGCCCGTGCACCCCCCGGTCAGGGGAGGCCCGCTCCCCGGACCCGGCCCCACCCCCCCCCGAGGCCACCCCGGCGGACACCCCAAGGGTCACAGAGTCCCCACATCCGCAGGGGCACTTGGCCCCCGCCCAGTGCTAAATGTCTAAACTAAATGTCTAAAATTCCCTGTTCTATCTGAATCTCAACTAATCCATTGCAAAATTATTATCTGTCTATCATATGAGCTTCTAAGAAAAATGTTTGGCATTGATCACAACAACCCTTTTTGTGATGATGTAGAAAGTATTTTGCTTCTGTGACTAGTGTGACTTAGATTTCATGTACCATTGTCTGAGAACAAATAGGATTTTCTTTCTCCCATAAAAGTTCTTCTCAAATTCAACAACATTTTCAATCACAAATGTAAAATATATATATATATATATATATATATATATATATATATATATATATATATATATATATATATATATATATATATATATATATATGTAGCGGGTCCCGGCTGGGCCGCTAGCAGATAGATAATCCTGGAACCGGAGTACTGGAAACACACAAATAAAATGAGTGACACCGGACCACCTCTGCTCATTCTCCAGTCCAACGGATTATATTTATTTACATATTTTCTTTAACTGTTCACTGCAACAATTAATTATTTCTGTATATTGTCTGCATTAACGCATTGGTATCAACCATATCTATGAGACATTTCCAGGAAATGTATATCTTAGTTTTTCTTTCAGAAATAAACAACAAAAAAACCAATATCCTTTGCATTTAACCAAAGACAAACACTTTTCTTTGTAATCATGCACAAATGTCTATCACTAATCATGTAATCTCATCAATCATGTACACTCTTTTCTCAAACACACATCACCAATCATGTAATCTGAGCAATCATGTACAAACTTTTCTGTCTCTTACTGAAAGAGTATTTTTGTACCTAAAGTACATAAAATAAATTAAGTGTTACTTAAAATAACAGAATAATAATTATTGCAGTCACTAACTCACGTTATATAATATTAACACAAATTAAACAACATAACTGACCGATAGCTGGACCTTTTGGCTTTGAACTCGGTCTTGCGTTACCATGGCAACAGCCGTAGCTGCTGTTAGCTTGTAGCTTAGTATTTGAGTGCTGAGCACGACACTACACAAACACTGCTGCGCTCTCACACACACACACACACAGTAATAATGCCCAACCTGAATCATGTATCATGCTGTATTATTATTATTCTTAAAAAACAACCCACAAATGCCGGGGAGCCAAAATAAATAAATCAAAAGTACACTCTAGCTGCGGCAGCGGCCGCCATCTTCACATACTCATTTGTCACGTACGCTTGGATTCACTGTTAGTTACTGAACTCGTAACTTTTCGACTTTATGTTCTGGGTTTTCATATTAACTTAAAAACATCTGAAGTCACATCAAAACATAAATAACCAACCTGGAAACACACAAATAAAATGAGTGACACCGGACCACCTCTGCTCATTCTCCAGTCCAACGGATTATGAGCTTCCCGTCCTCGTCGCGCTGTTAAGAGTCCCAGTGGCGCGGGCCGGGGCTGGTGCTGCCACCCTGTGTCCGTTTCTGGTACTAAAAGTCCTTGTGTGTTTCCTTCTTGTTGCCATTTTAGCAGGATGAAATAATAAAATAAAAAGATACAAAAACCAAAGATAGCAATAAACCAAAAAGTGACTTCAGCGGAGATAAAACAATAATAATGACAATAATAATAATTCTACAAAAATACTTTTGTGAGTATCACATCCACCCCGACAAACAAAAATGGCTCCCGACATTTGCTACTATCCAAAAAAAAATTCTCTTTTGCCCCTTTAATACACTTGTGTGGTAAGTGGAATGTAGTATGTGTAGGGCATGTACATGTGTGGCGTGTAAGGAGCAGGTGAGATGAACTGTCTGGGCATGTGGGCCATGAAAGGCAGGGAGAATGGGGCAATCTGTGGAGAGACAGAGTCTACATGGGTTTGTATGGAAGGCTGGCCCAGTGACTCATAAGTGAAAGTTGGTCTTGGCCTCCTCTCCCTGGCTGACCTCCTCACCTCCCTGTGTCCATCTTCTGCAGGCAGAGTCCCTACAGGGGCAGAGCTCAATCTTTCCTCCTGTGTGTGGTCAGCATGGTCATTTTGTTCATCCTCTTCAAGCTGAGGCTGAGTCTGCCATTCATCATCCACGAACTCCACTTCTCTTTCTTTCACAGGGAAGGTTTGTTTGTGCTCACTTTCAGGTAGGTTTGTCACATCCGGTAAGTATGTATCCATTGATTTCCACAGGGTCTGAACAGGAACTGCAGGGGGGAATGGTTTTGACACTGACCTTTGCCCTCCTACGGCTGTTGGTCTGTCACGTCCAGATTGATCACTTTCCATCCTGACAACAGGTGTTCTCAACCAGTAACTTCCCGTCTCCTCATCCTCATCATCTGTGTCTGACATCACGTCCTTTTCAGTAGGGCCTGCCCTCTGTTCTGGTTGTTTTCGTCTCTGAGGGGGTGTTACAGCTGGAACAGCTGACAGTGCTGGGATCTCGACAGGTAAGTCATTGACTAAAAGTAGCAGATTTCTGTGCATGGTTCTGTGTCTCACACTTGGGTCTCCCTCAGGATGGATGACATATACTGGGTTGTCGGAGATTTGTTCCTTCACCAGGTAAATCCTCTTCTCCCAGTATGAGCGAAGTTTACCGGGTCCACCGCGCTCACCCATGTTCCGAACCAGTACTCGATCCCCTGGTTTGAGGACCACTCCCTTCGCCTTTTGATCATAGTAGGATTTGTTCTTTGCACTTGACGACAAGCTGGCTTTGTTTGCGATCTTGTACGCTTCTTTCATCCTCTTTGACCATTTCTCCACATAACCTCTGTGTGTCACTGAACCATTGTTCTCCAGCAGTCCAAACAGGAGATCCACAGGGAGACGGGGATGTTGTCCATACAGCAGGTAATGAGGTGAGTACCCGGTGGACTCGTGACGAGTGCAGTTATATGCATGTATCATCTGTGGTAAATGCTCCTTCCATCTCTCCTTTTCCCTGTCTGTAAGTGTCCGTAACATATGTAACAATGTGCGGTTGAACCGCTCAGCGGGGTTACATTGAGGGTGATATGGGGACGTTCGTGAGTGTCCGACCCCTGACAGCCGTCCAAGGGTGCGGAAAAGGTTGTTCTCGAACTCACGTCCCTGGTCGTGGTGGAGGCGGTTTGGATATCCGAGACGAGGTATGTAGTCGTTGTATATTCGTTCAGCTGCAGTTTGTCCTGATTTGTTTTTGGTAGGGTAAGCCTGAGCAAATCTGGTAAAGTGGTCGATTACTACCAGAATGTACTCAAAGCCACCTTTGCTCTTTTCCAGGTGTAGATAGTCTATACAAACGAGATCAAGAGGGGAAGAGGAAGTCAGACCCCCCATTGGTGCACGGACATGTGTGGTGGGTTTCTTTTGTTTTATGCAGCTGCATTTTCTCGTGACATAGTCCTCAATACATTTCTTCATGTATGGCCAATAGAAACGTTCTCTGGCGAGGTGGAGCACACGTTCTGTCCCCACATGACCCATGTTGTCATGGAGATGTTTCAGCGCAACTGACCGGTATTTGACAGGTAGTACCAGCTGTCTTCTTTCTGATGTGCGGCGGTACAGGACTCCGTTCTCCAAATGCAGTTGACTCCACTCATGAAGGAGCTTGCGAGTGAGCCCGCCCACCGACCTCTTGACCTCATTGGTGAGAACACTGTTGGTTTCTTTCAGCCTTATTATTTCCCCTATCTCAGGGTCCTCCCGTTGGGCTTTTGCCAGTTCTTCAAGGCTTATTTCAGGCAAAAGTGGATGAAGCTGTGGCCTTACATCAGCAGAGGAGGTATAGAGTGCAGCGACCCATGCCACATCCTTCCTCTGAGCTGCTCTGCCTCCTTCCCAGGTTGCATGCAGAACGTCCTGTGACAGCTCCTCAGTGCATGTTGTGACATAGCTGTCAATATCGAGTGGGATGCGTGAGAGTGTATCAGCGTCAATATTGTTTTTTCCAGGTCTGTATTTAATGATGAAGCGGAACTCTGACAATTCTCCAACCCAGCGATGTCCCACTGCATTGAGTTTTGCGGTGCTCATGACGTAGGTGAGTGGGTTATTATCGGTGTAGATGGTGAAGTGTGGAGCGTAGAAGAGGTAGTCTCTGAATTTCTCACACACTGCCCACTTCAGAGCGAGGAACTCAAGTTCTCCGCTGTGAAGCCTGTAGTTCTTTTCTGCTGGTGTCAGAGTTCTCGATCCATATCCGATTACTCGCAGTTTTTCACCTTGCTGCTGATAGAGAATGGCACGAGCCCCTTCTCCGATGCATCGGTGTGCAGGACGAATGGTTCCTCGAAGTTGGGGTACGCGAGTACTGGGGGGTTGGTCAGCATGCTGATTAGCCTTTCCAGGGTGCTTTGGTGGTCAGCTTTCCACTCGATGGGCGTCTTGGACGGGAGTTGGGGACCTTTGGACTTGTTGTGACGTGGGACGGGTTGGGGCATGGAGGACTTAACTTGGAGCAGCTCATACAGTGGTTTTGCTATCTTGGCAAAATCCTGTACGTAGGAGCGATAATAGCTCAGGAAACCCAGGACCTGGCGGAGCTCACCGATAGTTTTGGGCGGTTTGTCCTTTAAAGCTAGCACTGCGTAGATGTCTTTGGGGTCAACTCGAACTCCCTCAGCCGACACCAAACGTCCAACATAGCGGACCTCCTTCTGGAACATCTCACACTTCTCTGCCCGAAGCTTCACCCCATGTTGCTGCAGTGCTTGGAGAACCTTTCGAATCACCTCCACGTGGTCACTGAAGGATCTGGAGTAGCACAGTAGGTCATCCAGGTACGGAATGCAGCACTCGTCTCTCAAGGAGCCCAACATCTCCTCCATGCTCCTCTGAAAAGCTGCTGGCGCATTTGACAGTCCGAATGGGATTCGTGTCCATTCGTAAAGCCCCCAGGGTGTGATGAAGGCGGTGAGATGGCGGGACCCCTCTGCCACAAACCCCTGGTGGTAAGCTTTACCTTGGTCAAGAATGCTGAAGACCGAATATCCACCAAGTGTGTCTGTCAAATCTTGTATTCTTGGCAGTGGGTGCCTGTCAGGTACAGTCTTTTGATTTAGGAGACGATAGTCTATACAGAGGCGCAAAGAGCCGTCCTTTTTCCTCACACACACAACTGGGGCAGAATAGGCAGATTTAGACTTCACTATCCATCCCTTGACAATGAGATCTTGAATGTATTCCTTTACCTCTTTGAACAGTGGTTTAGGGATGGATGTGTACGCTCTCTGCACAGGGACATCGTCTTTGAGGTTGATCACCATCTGCAGATTTGGAATACAGCCGATGTCGTCTCCATCCCTGGCAAAGACGTTTGACTCCTCATACAGCATCCTCCTAGCAGCCTCCCGCTGCTCTTCCTCCAGGTGGTCGAGGTTCACAGGCGGGTGCCACAGGGGTGAGTCTGAGCTGTGGACATGAGAGGTGGTAACATCACATTTTACTGCAGGCTGTGATTTGTCAGGGATATCTGCCTCCACAACATTTTCCACATGTTGCAGGATCCCAAGCACTGTTTTACGTGGCACTGTGATGTCATGATTTGTGTTGTTGCCAATAGGAATGGTGACATAGGGTCTGGCTGGATTTTGAATTTGCAACAAACCTGGTCCTATGTCCCACTGTTCAGATGACAGACTGTCCTCATCCGCTTCAAACAACACCAATGGGGTAAAGGTGCCCATGTTTGGCGGGGCCCTACACTTCACCCACGACACTTGACCAGCTGGGAGTACAATGTCTCTGGCCCCTGTTCTCAGGCGTCCCTGCTGCATGACTGGCTTTGACGTGTGGACAAAGTTGACGAGAGCTTCAGCTGTTTCGCTGGTGACAGATATAGCATTCCTAAGCAGGCTAGCAAGTACTGGTATTAGCTCCTCTGGTTGGCCACATATTAACACTTCCAAAACATTAAAGCCAATTAATGGTCTGTCCATGGAGTGGCTGCTGATGAGAAATGGGACACTAAGGGACAGGTTGGGATCCAAATTCCCTGGCAAGTTAACTGTGATAGCAACCCACCCGTCATATGGAATGAGGCCACCATTTGCTGCCATGACTCTCAGTTCCTCCTGTCCTAAGATCTCTGAAATTGGGCGAGTGTTGAGGTCAGGTAAGTATTCGTCTTTCCAATCACGGCTGACTATACTAACTTGTGACCCGGAGTCTAGCAGTGAGGTCACTGGCAAGCCATTTAGATAGCTCTGAACTAGGGCCCTTTTTCCAATGAGGGTAGCAACAGCGTTGGCTTTAGCTACACGGGGTAGTTGAGGAGGGGGCTGTGCTACCTGTGTGCAGTGACCGTTTGTGTTTGTCATTACTGAGGTCTGGGGCAAAAAGGGGGGTGTTCTTTTGGCCTCACCTGCTGGTTGGGACTTACTTCCAGACTCGGTCACTAGATGTCCCCCTCCAGTGGCCGGTTGAAGTTTTCCTGCTTCCTTGGTCGTTTCAGGCAGCCTGCTGCACGGTGTCCTTCATCTCCACATATGAAACAATGTTTACAATCATGTCTGCCTTGTTCCACACAGCTTGGACAACCATATGCTTTCCCACGTTTAGCTTGTGTTCTATTTTGACTGTACCGATTTTCATAATATTTTGGCTGTTGTTCACTTTGCTTTTGCATGGACATGACGAGTTTGGTGAGCTCCTCTACTTTGGACGTGAGATCTCTCATGGGATCTGATTTAATTTGGTTTGTTTTGGACTCACCACTCGCTGACTTTGAGTTTGGTTTCTTTACCTCATCAGGTTCAAGCTGCGCGCTGTGTGTATTTGTTACAGTCTGTCGGCAGGAAGAGCCAAGTCTTTTCATCCGCTCATTTTCTTCACTGGTGATTTTCATCACATGGCGCAGGATCATCTCGTCTGTGACACCGCTGCTTGACAACAAAGGTTTGAGTTCTCTGCGTATGTCAGTGTGTTTGTGTCCAAAGCCTTGGTATACTGTGTGCAGAAAAACATCTTGTACAGTAGCAGCAGAGTATTTAATGTCTGTGTCAGTCAGCTTTGATGTGAATAGGATGCGTTGTTTTAAACCAATTACTCGGTAGAGGAATTTTTGTGGTGTTTCGTTTTCTTCTTGTTTCGTGCACATCAACTCTTGGAATAACTCTGTGCTGTTTTTTTCTCTTAGGTGAGTTTGGAGAAACCCCTTGAGTTCAACTACTGTTATGTCGTCTTTATTTATCAACATCTCCTTGAATATGCCTGGTCTTATGATTTTGAGAACACCACGCACAATCTCTGAATCGGAAAATCCTTCCCTGATTCCATCCTCCATTTGTTTGCACACATTGTTGTAGCTGATGTCAGAGTTTTGATCACCAACCTGACCGCCTTGAACTTTGAACTCTCTCCTGGGTAGGTAGCTGAGTTCCCTCAGGGACACCCTCCCCTCGCGAGCTGACTGAGAGGCAGGTTCAGCCAGTGGATTGCTGCTCGGTTGCCTGGGCAGGACAGGGGGCGGGAGCAGATGTGTCTGTGGCGGTGCAGCATGTGCTGGCATACACTGTATGAGTTTCTTGTTTAGCTCTTCATAGCCAGCTAGTACTTTAAGCAAATTAGTGTTTGCTGTGTCAGGTGCAGCAATATCACTAGGTGATGCAGTACTGACTGAAATTGGTGTGTGGTGAATCTGAACGTGAGCGTCTGTGGTGATTTTCTGGCGTGTTTGGTTAATGACAGAACCATCAGACAAATCAACAAAATCAACAGACTGTTCACCATTTTGTACAGCATTTTCCTCAGTATCATTTACTACCTTTAGCAAAGGCCTATCATCATCACGACTTTTTACTATTTCATCAATAGTATCTTTCAACATTAGCAACTGGACCATCCCCTGGTCTTCTGTTTCAAGTAACTCCTTGCTATTCATGAACGAGTGAATGCAGCCGTAATACACCTCCTGATCTTCTTCCACAAGCTCTGTCTGGTCCACTTTCAACGTTGAATCCACCGCGCTGGCGACCCGAAGAAGCTCTTCAACTGACAAGGTGAGTAAGCTCTTCCTGATGCTCCACACCAGGCTTTTCCTCACGCTGTCCGACATGATGGCTCCTCGTTCCCCTCACGGCTGGCAACACCGTCTGATGATGGCACCTTCGGCTCTGGATCACGGACCTCCACTCCTCCACGGCTGCAGTCCCCACGGCTGGAAAGGCTGTTGGCTGGCGGCTGGGTGCTGTGGCCCTCACACCCAGTTGCTGGTCAGCGTTGTCATCACCACTTGGCTTCCGGTCCAGTAGAATGGCACCGAAGCATCCCGGACGAGCCCCCAAGAATCTGTAGCGGGTCCCGGCTGGGCCGCTAGCAGATAGATAATCCTGGAACCGGAGTACTGGAAACACACAAATAAAATGAGTGACACCGGACCACCTCTGCTCATTCTCCAGTCCAACGGATTATATTTATTTACATATTTTCTTTAACTGTTCACTGCAACAATTAATTATTTCTGTATATTGTCTGCATTAACGCATTGGTATCAACCATATCTATGAGACATTTCCAGGAAATGTATATCTTAGTTTTTCTTTCAGAAATAAACAACAAAAAAACCAATATCCTTTGCATTTAACCAAAGACAAACACTTTTCTTTGTAATCATGCACAAATGTCTATCACTAATCATGTAATCTCATCAATCATGTACACTCTTTTCTCAAACACACATCACCAATCATGTAATCTGAGCAATCATGTACAAACTTTTCTGTCTCTTACTGAAAGAGTATTTTTGTACCTAAAGTACATAAAATAAATTAAGTGTTCACTTAAAATAACAGAATAATAATTATTGCAGTCACTAACTCACGTTATATAATATTAACACAAATTAAACAACATAACTGACCGATAGCTGGACCTTTTGGCTTTGAACTCGGTCTTGCGTTACCATGGCAACAGCCGTAGCTGCTGTTAGCTTGTAGCTTAGTATTTGAGTGCTGAGCACGACACTACACAAACACTGCTGCGCTCTCACACACACACACACACACACAGTAATAATGCCCAACCTGAATCATGTATCATGCTGTATTATTATTATTCTTAAAAAACAACCCACAAATGCCGGGGAGCCAAAATAAATAAATCAAAAGTACACTCTAGCTGCGGCAGCGGCCGCCATCTTCACATACTCATTTGTCACGTACGCTTGGATTCACTGTTAGTTACTGAACTCGTAACTTTTCGACTTTATGTTCGGGGTTTTCATATTAACTTAAAAACATCTGAAGTCACATCAAAACATAAATAACCAACCTGGAAACACACAAATAAAATGAGTGACACCGGACCACCTCTGCTCATTCTCCAGTCCAACGGATTATGAGCTTCCCGTCCTCGTCGCGCTGTGAAGAGTCCCAGTGGCGCGGGCCGGGGCTGGTGCTGCCACCCTGTGTCCGTTTCTGGTACTAAAAGTCCTTGTGTGTTTCTTTCTTGTTGCCATTTTAGCAGGATGAAATAATAAAATAAAAAGATACAAAAACCAAAGATAGCAATAAACCAAAAAGTGCGGAGATAAAACAATAATAATGACAATAATAATAATTCTACAAAAATACTTTTGTGAGTATCACATATATATATATATATATATATATATATATATATATATATATATATATATATATATATATATATATATATATATATATATATATATATATATATATATATATATCTGCCTGGCCTTTCCTCTTTTTTTATTTATTCTATGTATTTATTTAATGCCTATAATCTCTTGTATGTTTCATAAACATCTTGTCTTTTTTTAACATGTATTGTTTTGCATTTGAATAAGGTAATTTCTTTTGTATCTGTTCAAACATTATCTGGTCCAAAAACATACTTAACTGTCATTTGTTTGTTTCAACTAATAGACAAATAAAAATCTGGAGGAAGAAAAGGAGAGAAAGCTCTTTGTAAAAAACCTATGGGTAAAATCGAAAGGGGTTTTCCGAGGGGATTTTGGGCTTAAGAAATCCTGGTACTCCCTCAACACAATGGGCTTAATCTTGTTTGTCATTTCCAGCATCATTTTTCCTATTCTCTTGTTATTTTTAATTAATGAATCCTAGCCAAACCCATATACATATAAACGTGTATACTGTACGTTAATACTAAACCACGTGACTTCGTATAAACGACTCCGGGTAGCGTTGCATTCAGACGCCGCCTTGTATATTTGTTTTTTTCCATTCCGACAGTCCTCTTTGAAACACAATCATTTTCATTCGTATTCTGATCGAATGTATTGGCTTCGGCGAAATAAAGCCCCTTTTCTGAAATCCCTAGTGTTATGTTAACACTTTTAAAACGGCATTTCTTTCATATATGCGTTTTTAAAGAAACAAAACAAAGCGATGAGAAGTTGAGAAAGCCGGACTCCCATGAAAGCATCACCGCGGTGAACACACGCGGGTCGTCGGCAGCAGCAGCAGCGGCAGCAGCAGCAGCAGCAGTGAATGGGCAGCTCCCAGGGGTGTTTGGGCGGCTGAGGGGACAGATCCATGCGGTACCGCTGCTGTAGAACCGTACAAACACGCTACCACGAACGTGGAAGCGTTTCTGGCTCATAACGGTCTTGATTTAGCTGAGGCGATGAAGGAGACGAGCTCCAAGCCCGTTTCCGGTGAGTGGGCGTCCGAGTTTATTTAAACGTTTACAACCTAGTTAGGTGCTCTAACTGGCATGTATTTCCACCGGCTTTTCTGGACTGAGTCGTGTATATTATTTTGATATTATAAAGTTTTTAAAACAGACCGAACTTCAGTTAAAGATACAGAAACTTGACTGTAAACAGAGAAGAGATCGTCATGAAGAAGGCTGCAGCTGGGAGGAGGGGGCGTGGTCCTGAGGGGGCGTGGTCCTGAGCGGCCGCGTCACGGCCATGGAGCTGCTGCTGGTCACGTGGTTGGAGCTGCTGCTGGTCACGTGGCTGCCCCTGGTCCAGCCGGGTAAGTGCCGCCTTCACTGTCCTGACAATAAAAACAATGAAAAACAATATATCCCCATCACAAAAACAAGAAAAATACAGAAACATATTTCAAAATTTTCAAGTAACAAAATAACATATTTGAACCATTTTTCAGACAATAAAATAACATTTGAACCATTTTTTCAGACAATAAAATAACATTTGAACCATTTTTCAGACAAAATAACATTGAACCATTTTTCAGACAATAAAATAACATGTTTTGTTGATGAGAAAATATGTTTCTCTATTTTTCTTATTTTTGTGAGGGGGGATATACAGGACTGTCTCAGAAAATTAGAATATTGTGATAAAGTTATTTTATTTTCTGTAATGCAAAAATGTCATACATTCTGGATTCATTACAAATCAACTGAAATATTGCAAGCCTTTTATTATTTTAATATTGCTGATCATGGCTTACAGGTTAATAAAACTCAAATATCCTATCTCAAAAAAATATTCTGGGAATCTTAATCTTAAACTGTAAACCATAATCAGCAATATTGAAATAATCAAAGGCTTGCAATATTTCAGTTGATTTGTAATGAATCCAGAATGTATGACATTTTAGTTTTTTTTAATTGCATTACAGAAAATAAAGAACTTTATCACAATATTCAAATTTTCTGAGACAGTCCTGTATATAGTTTTTCGGCACTACCTTGTTCTCTATAGCTGATATAACATGAATTACTCCTATGTGGGATCAATAAAGTTCTTATTTTTGCCATCTGAGAAAATTAAATATATTATATTTGGTGCCTAACTGTTTCCCAAGTATATTAGTGCGTGTGTGAATGAATAAATGAGACGTAAAACGTACATTTCTTTGTAGAAAGGCGCTTTATGAAAATAAGTCAATTTACTTGTATTAGTTTACAGCGCAGTCTTGAACATCCAACATGGTGACGATGTTGACATATCGCAACAGCGGGCAAGAACACTTGATGTGGTGTCTACGTATATATGTCTATGGTCAGAACCCCTGGTGGGTCTCCGGTACAGACCAGTGCTACGTGTCTGGCTAAGGCTCTGTCTTCTGGGGAGGGACAGTCAGGGCCGGCCCAAGCCTCCATGGGGCCCTAAGCAAAATTGGATTTTGGGGCCCTCTATAGAGGGTCTGCATTGACGTCACTTCCCCACTGGACCAGTCCCCTTTGAGTGGCAAAAACAGCTGCAACTAGTGGAGAAGACGGGATAAAAGCTGATTATCGGCTTAAATTAGCGTCAGTTGGACTTGACAGTGACCCGTACAGTTACCAAGAACCAGTGGTCCATGGACATTAATATTTGGTACAGTTACCAAGAACCAGTGGTCCATGGACATTAATATTTGGTACAGTTACCAAGAACCAGTGGTCCATGGACATTAATATTTGGTACAGTTACTCCAAGAACCAGTGGTCCATGGACATTAATATTTGGTACAGTTACCAAGAACCAGTGGTCCATGGACATTAATATTTGGTACAGTTACCCCAAGAACCAGTGGTCCATGGACATTAATATTTGGTACAGTTACCCCAAGAACCAGTGGTCCATGGACATTAATTTTTGGTACAGTTACCCCAAGAACCAGTGGTCCATGGACATTAATATTTGGTACAGTTACCCCAAGAACCAGTGGTCCATGGACATTAATATTTGGTACAGTTACCCCAAGAACCAGTGGTCCATGGACATTAATATTTGGTACAGTTACCAAGAACCAGTGGTCCATGGACATTGATATTTGGTACAGTTACCCCAAGAACCAGTGGTCCATGGGCATTAATATTTGGTACAGTTACCCCAAGAACCAGTGGTCCATGGACATTAATATTTGGTACAGTTACCAAGAACCAGTGGTCCATGGACATTAATATTTGGTACAGTTACCCCAAGAACCAGTGGTCCATGGACATTAATATTTGGTACAGTTACCAAGAACCAGTGGTCCATGGACATTAATATTTGGTACAGTTACCCCAAGAACCAGAGGTCCATGGACATTAATATTTGGTACAGTTACCAAGAACCAGGGGTCCATGGACATTAATATTTGGTACAGTTACCAAGAACCAGTGGTCCATGGACATTAATATTTGGTACAGTTACCAAGAACCAGTGGTCCATGGACATTAATATTTGGTACAGTTACCAAGAACCAGTGGTCCATGGACATTAATATTTGGTACAGTTACCAAGAACCAGTGGTCCATGGACATTAATATTTGGTACAGTTACCCCAAGAACCAGTGGTCCATGGACATTAATATTTGGTACAGTTACCAAGAACCAGTGGTCCATGGACATTAATATTTGGTACAGTTACCAAGAACCAGTGGTCCATGGACATTAATATTTGGTACAGTTACCCCAAGAACCAGTGGTCCATGGACATTCATATTTGGTACAGTTACCAAGAACCAGTGGTCCATGGACATTAATATTTGGTACAGTTACCAAGAACCAGTGGTCCATGGACATTAATATTTGGTACAGTTACCAAGAACCAGTGGTCCATGGACATTAATATTTGGTACAGTTACCAAGAACCAGTGGTCCATGGACATTAATATTTGGTACAGTTACCAAGAACCAGTGGTCCATGGACATTAATATTTGGCCATGAATCCAGTTTCCTGATATTTATATGTACTTAATTTCTACGCCGGGGAAATACACGAAGCAAAGCTTGAAGGCTTACAAAAGTCTTGACGCTTGGTCCGACTTCAAGGCAGGATTTGTTGTAGAAATTAAAGTGATGAGGAAACTGAACTTTATGATTTGACCGTTTAGCGTTAGCTACCCAAAAATCCAACATTACCTGATACAAAATGGGAACCACAAATCCACGTTTCGGTGTCTGGAATCCAGTTGTTTCTGTGAATTGCAGCGATCCATTTGTCTCTCTTAAGCTTATTTTTCAGCAGTCTGTAAAACGATAACTCAGATTTCTTGCTAAATCTATGAGTACAGTCGATCGCACAACAGCTCTTTACCATTTTAGATGTTTTCCAGTTGCTCAAACTGAAAGTTTACGCTGACACTCAGTCTTTCTGTCACTCAGTGGGTGAAACCCGCTGTGAAGTCGCATCTGTGACGTCATGCACATTCCCTCTCTTACTGCCAATAATACTGATTATTGATCAATTACACACCCACTATTAACGTTTTTCATGTTCTTCCCTGTCATTACAAATACACTTGTAAAACTAGATGTAAGAACTTTTTGTTGTAGTTAGATTGTTATCCACAGTGATTAAGACCATGGAAACAGAACAACAGATTAACAAACTTGCAGAAAAATCTTTCAATTAATATTGATAGAAGTCAGCAACTGCCCCTACTGGCCACACGGAGAAGCAACAGGTCAAAGGTCAGAGAGCTGCACAGTTGCAGCAGTGTTGTTTCCATCATCCTATTGGCTGGGAAGCTGACAGGCCACCAGCTCCATCATCAAAACCCACATATTGACAAAAGATCCTGTGATGGAAACAGCTTGAATTTGAAAAAAACTCCCAAATATCGTAAAAATCAGGAGGTGGTTTTTCAGGTGATTCGATAATCCACTTATTCACAAAAGTCCTCTTCTTTAAGTGTAATCTTGTGACTGTGTTCCAGCTGTGAGCGAGCTGCCGATGCCTGTGAACCTCACCCTGAACTTCAGCCACCTGGGTTTCATGCTGAGGTGGGCGCCCGGACCAGGAACCCCCCCAGGAACCTCGTACCGGGTCAGCCTGGACACACGCAGGTCAGTTCCAGCTGGAAAACATCTGTCAAACACAACCAGAGATGACACACCACATGGGTGTTAGTACCCACTCCACTCAGAGAAGCCAGCAACACAGAAGACCCTGGGAGAGGGACTGGGGGGGACTGGGGGGCTGGGAGGGTCGGCCTTTGGAGACTGTTAGAAGAGGGAGACTTCCAGGCTGGGAGGGTGCTTAGTAAAAAAGAAAAATTAAATTTCTTTGGAACCATCAAGGTTGGGGGAAAAGATTCTGCCATGAAATATCTAATACTGATCCTCTGTTGCAACTTCACTGTTGCACTATCATTTAAAAGAGGGGGGGGGGGCACAGAGACACTGGAGCTAAAAGCTACATAAAAGGCACATACTGTGTTCAGAATGGTGTACTGTAGTTCCCTGGGTAGCTAACATGGCCTGCATTTCAGACTAATAAACTCTGCATCCTCACATTACTGAGTTTTCTACCATAAATGTCTAATGTAACGTTCTGTATCTAAACTTGTATTACATTGAAATCCAAAAAAGTATAATTGAGGGAACAGTATTGAAGATAAGGTATCAGTTTTGGCTTCAATATTGAAAGAATTGTAACAGTACCGTGCCTTTTAAAGGTGAGACTTGTAGGGTTGTGAGAGCACACTGAAAACTCCATCAACTCTGATTATTTTACTCCATGTCTTCAGAATGACATGCCTTTATCCAGACTGAACAAGTTAATGTGACGTCAAGTTTAGTTTAGTTTAGGGCTGTAACGATTCACTAATCTCACGATACGGTACGATTCATGATATTGAGGTCACGATACGATATTATAGCAGTATTTTTTTAACAACCTTGAATGAGGAACATATGACTGGAAAAAATGGTCTTTTATTTGAAAGACACAAAATACAAAACAATGCTGTGTGTTTGCCCTATTGTTACAGTTTGTAATGCTTTATAACTGTTTAAGTTTTAAAAATAAAGCCAGAACAACCATTTTCCACAAACTGAACTAAAAGTAAATGTCAGGTTTGCATTATGATCTTCAGTTTATACAAGTACAAATATTTAGCCACAAACTGAATAGTTTCGCTCATGTATGATTTGACTTTTTTCTTTTCCAGAAATTTAACAACTAAAATTAAGTAAATAAATAAATAAAAGTAAATAATTACATACAATTTTACATCATAAAACAGATTGATTCAAGTGTAAGAGGAGATTTATTTTTGTTAAGAAGGTTATTTTGGTAATTCAGGGTCCATTATTTTATAAATCTATTCTTTCTATTCTGATGTAAATCAGGGACTATAATGACACTAGTCAGTTTATCTGTAGTGATTAGTCTGTTTTAGATTGGGCGGAGTGATACGCCACAGTACGGCACTAGGTGCTGTGTTGATGTTCTAAAATCCTACACTGTTGAGGGACATTAAAGTACACTGGAATGTATACAATTGAGACCAATCAGACATCTATAATGTCCTTTGGCATGTATGAATGGGTCCCCCAAAGTAAAGCTTTGAAAGCTTTTGGGACATTGGATGTTAAAGTGGAATCCGTCATCACAGACTCAAACCTTGTGCTGGTTGTAACAGCAGAACTGTTTCTGTGTCTCTGCAGGAAACACCTCCCTGTGGAAAGCTGCATGCAGGTCCAGCAGCCACTGGTGTGCGACCTGACCGGTGCGTTGGACCTAACGGAGACGTACAGCACCACAGTGACAGCTCAGCTGGACACACACTTTTCAAAGGAGGCCGTGATCCCGGAATTCCGACCCATCAGTAAGGAGCAGAGAACGGACACCAGACACACTACAATTCAATTCAATTCAATTTTATTTATATAGCGTCTAATACAACAGAGTTGTCTCTAGACGCTTTACAGAGACCCATACCCAGAACATGACCCCCGAGCAGTTATTACATAAACAATGGCAGGTAAAAACTCCCCTAGTGGGAGAAAAACCTTAAGCCAAACAGTGGCAAGGAAAAACTCCCTTTAGGAGGGAAGAAACCTTGAGCAGGACCAGGCTCGTAGGGGGGGACCCTCCTGCCGAGGGCCAGACTGGTGGGTCAGGGACGGCAACAGCACAGCAGGCAGGTGGAAGCAGCAACGGGATGACCAGGGGTGGGGACCGCAGGCCAGCACGCAGCTCCCGAAGCTCCGGCCCAATCAGCAAGTCCCAGGTTGGGGTGCAGGGTCAGGAAAAGACTTGTGCTCCGTAATGCAAGCTACAAGCCACCCATGGCCACCTGCAGGACAAAAGAGAGAAAAGGGAGGAGAAGGGGGGGGCAGCAACGGGATGACCAGGGGTGGGGACCGCAGGCCAGCACGCAGCTCCCGAAGCTCCGGCCCAATCAGCAAGTCCCAGGTTGGGGTGCAGGGTCGGGGAAAGACTTGTGCTCCGTAATGCAAGCTACAAGCCACCCACGACCACCTGCAGGTTCCGGTGTCCGGCAAAGGATGCTGCAACATGGACAAAAGAGAGAAAAGGGAGGAGAAGGGGGGGCCAGCACAAGAAACCACAGGAGCGACTCTGACACACTAAAGTTTACACTAACTAGAGATTTACCAACACCAGCTAGAGGTTTACTAAACACTAACTATAGGCTTTACTAAACAGAAATGTTTTAAGTTTAGTTTTAAAGGTGGAGGTGGTGTCAGCCCCCTTAACCCAGATTGGAAGTTGGTTCCATAGTAGTGGCGCCTGATAGCAGAACGCCCATTTCTACTACAGGCACTCTTGTCAACATTTTATATTACAACCTTATTCCAAAATGAATTCATTTGTCTCCTCAAAATTCTACACACAATATGACCAAATAATATATATATTTATTTATTTATTTACTTATTTATTTATTACAGAAGAGTATTTGGGCCAGGCAGGAGAAAAATAAAAATAATATTTTAGAGGAGGAAGATTTTTTTTTTTTCATTATGCACTTCGGGAAAAAAGTCTAAATGTCAAGATTAATGTTGAAGTACAATTTTGAGAAAAAAGTAAATGTTGAGAAAAAAGTCAAAATTTGATGACGATATTGATTTCAAACACATATCACTCATATGCAGTTGCATAACTTCAAAAACGTGCCCTTAACCTTCCACTCCAAGGATGTAAGTTAGTTAGTTAGTTAGTTAGTTACGGCTGCTGCGTGATTTATGTGCTTGTGTTATTCTCTCATATGTAAGTCGCTTAGGATAAAAGCTTCTGCTAAATGACAGTAGTAGTAGTAGTACATAGCTGTCAGTCGCTGTCAACTGGATTGGATGGGCCAGAGGAGACATTTCCACTTTATTCACCAAATTGTATTTCAACATTAATCTCGGCATTTCCACTTTTTTCTCGAAGTACACAATAAAAAAAATCTTCCCCTCTCAAACATTTCTTCTCCTGCATGGCCCTAATACTCTTCACTAATGTTTATCCAGTTTATCCAAATAACGCCTGTTAAGAAATTTGATCCGATGTTTTCGGGATGAGAAGAGCAGCCGGCTCGGAGCAGCAGCAGCAGCAGATCACGTACAGACGTGATCGCCGGGTCAACCTGCGCCGTCGTCCCGGGGAGAAACCTGCAGCACTGTTGAGAATTGCCGCTGGCTGAAATAAATAATTTAGGAAGATAAATGTTGGTTTAATAGATGAAATCTAACAGTTGTAGCTCCGCCTGTTAAGAAATTTGCTCCGAAAATTTCTGGATTTCTGCCTGCCGGCTCCGGAGCTGATTTATGGTTCCGCGTTAAATCGACGCAGAGCCTACGGCGTAGGGTATGGTGTAAGGTACGGCGTAGGGTACAGCGTACGGCGCGCGTCGCCGCGTACCCTACGCCGTAGGCTCTGCGTTGGTGTAACGCAGAACCATAAATCAGCCTTTATTCTGGCGTGATTTTCGCAACAACGGGCAAGTGAGTGATTATGTACATTCACTGAGTGAATATTATGAAAGTAAAATAATATATTTCTCGCTGGAAATGTAATCAAAACGCATTTTTATGCAGAAACTAACTCAAAATATTGATTTTATTCACTAAAAAATTAGAAATGTCCGCCATGTTTTTTTGTTTGATTCAGTCTGCAAATGACGACGAAAAGCATTCTGGGAAATTTTTCTGGCCCTAGTTCAGATAGTGAGCATCTGAAATCCCTGGATCCGTAGGGACAGTACACTAGTTTTCTTCACTAGCCCTACATGCAAAGAGGAATTGGGACACCCCTACCCTCACAGGAAAGTGCAAAATGTAGGGGTAGTGCTGAAAAGTAGGACTAGGGGGGATTGGGACTGGCCCTAACTCTACCGGCCGGAGCTTCCTCCATTTTTTCATAGCGGTGTATCGCGTCATTCAAGCAGCCAATCAGCACAGAGCCTCATTATCATAGCCCCGCCCACTCAGAATCCTGCATAGATAATGAGGTTAGAGAATGGGAAGATAAAGACATGGTTTAGAGGCTGAATTTCTAATTTATTTAGCAAAAACAATCAAAAGCTTGTTTTTAAGACATTCAAGGCCTGTTTAAAATAGGTATTAGATGCCGTAATAGGTCTCCTTTAAGATTCAGAATTATTATAGCTCATAGCTTTGGACTCAAAAAGACTTGCGGCCGTAATTGCTTTCAAACTTCAACAAGATATTGAGCAAAAGCTGTGAATATTTATACACGTTATATTTAGTTTATTTTTGATTATATTTGGAAGAATAAGAAATCAATTTTCAACTTGTCATTATGGGGTGCAGAGCTGAGCGTTTCTCTCTAACGGGTGTGTGTGTGGGTGCCCAGGTCACCTGGAGCTGCCGGTGCTGAGCGTGTCGCCCTGCGACTCAGACCTGTGTGTCCACCTCCACCTCCGGCCCGGACACCAACACTTCCTGGACACCTACACCAATATACAATACCAGCTTCAGATTAGGAGCAACACCAGACAGGTATGGAAATGATCAGTCAAAGCATCTGAAATGAGGATGTGTGAACAGACTTAGTTCATATTAGTTAGCATCATAGGCATGAGCTAAGCCAGCTGAACTGAACATTTTTGCAATGTAATAGAGAGAAACATTTCAGTTCTCTTGGTCAAAAGCTTTGTTGTATCTAAGGCAGCTATGACAGAGTCTTCCTTTTGTAAAGGTGAATAATGTATTAAATCAAATAACGTTGGCTGGAACTCCTGATAGCAGGAGCAGCGTCTTCTGTCCCGCATCATCCACCATCATGTAGAACACACATTTAACCATGTTTGGTGTCTTATTAGTAAGACTAGTGGTACAAAAACACCCAACCTAGGCAGTGAGACCCCCCCTCACCTTCAGCTGGGCTACATCACAGGGGGGGGATTATAGTACAGCTACTGCTAAATGAGTCTTGTGGACTAAAGGACCTGCATGATGCAATGATGTCTCAACTGATGACCCGTCTGTCTGTGTCCTCCATGTTTGCAGTTCACCAAAGACATCCGGTCTCTAAACACGGTGGCTTTACCAGACCTGGTTCCTGGAACACGGTACTGCATCTCAGTCCGCTTCAACGATGATCTGGTGGACAAGCATTCCGACTTCAGCCAGCCTGTGTGTGCTTTCACCTCGGGCCTTTTCCCTACAGGTACGTGCATCAGGCCTCTGTACAGTTCCCCTCATCGCTCTGTCTGCAGCCTCCAGTCACAGGTCCAGACTGGACGGAGCTAAAGCAGCGGTCAGCAACCCAAAATGTTGAAAGAGCCATATTGGACCAAAAACACAAAAAACGAATATGTCTGGAGCCGCATGTTGAGGAAAAAGTCGAAATGTCGAGAAAAAAGTCGAAATGTCGAGATTAATGTTGAAGTACAATCTCGAGAAAAAAGTCAAAAATGTCGAGAAAAAGGTCAGAAATGTCGAAAAAAAGTCGAAATGTTGAGAAAAAGTCGAGATGTCGGGATTAAAAAGGAAAGGAAAAAAGAAAAAAGAGAAGGAAAAAAAGAAGAAAAAAAAGAAAAAAAGGTCAAACATTTCTGAAAAAGCTCCAGGAGCCACTAGGGCGGCGCTAAAGAGCCGCATGCGGCTCTAGAGCCGCGGGTTGACGAGCCCTGAGCTAAAGGAAAGAGAAATTATCGGTCACAGCGCTTTCTCTAATTTTCTTTTTTTATTCGTTTGTTGCTCATTTTCTACCTAATCTTGTATTACCACTTGGTTTGTTCTTTTTAGTTGTAAACTGAAAGTAAAATAAATGCATGACAAGTGTAAAGTCTGTGGAGGAGGCCACAGAGGACAGTAGTAGGGTAGACATCCGTCCATCCAGCTCTTCTCATGGGGACAGCAGCCTGAGCTCCACACTAGTGCTGGGCGGTATACCGATTCATACCTAATACCGGTGTTTATTTTTCTTATGATATGAATTTTTCATATACTGTAGTACCGGTGAGTATGTACAGTAGCGTGCGCAGCGGAATGTAGCACCGCTGGACACTGTTTGTGAGGGGACTGTTTAGCAGCAGTGATGCACCGATTGTTCGGCCGAAAATGGCAAAAAAACACTTTTGGTGTTCGGTGGAATAAGTGGGAAAAAAACGAACAATTAATAACGGCGTTGTAGGTTGTAATATAAGGAAATAGACTGGCCACTCCCGTACCGGTTGCACCACAAACATAAATCGTTGGCCAACCAAAAAGTAACCACATAAGAATTTGACCTAACATTCACCAGGAGGTGGAACCAAAACAACATAATGCTGGAAATTAAAAAATGTTCAGTTTTTTATGTTCATAAAAGCATGCCTAAATGAAATTTATTTGATTTATGCAATGGTGAAAAAATTGGCAAAATAAATGAAAAACTACAATATTTCCTCGTCATGACAGTAAAATAGGCCATTCTAAGCCAATTTACTGCAGCAATTCCTTTCCAAATCATTAGAAAATGTGGTTAACACCCAGTTGTGCATGAAAAAAAAAAAAATACCGTAATATACCGTGAAACCGGTATAATTTTGAAAAATACCGTGATATAAATATTTGGTCATACCGCCCAGCACTACTCCACACTTCCACACTTTGGTTCAGAGCCAGCTGAAAAGTATGTTTGTTGGTTTTTTTCACGTCTGAACACAGCAGTAAACCCAAAACTGTCACGGCTCAAAAGACAGAGAACCCAAAAGCACAACACCAAACAGAATCAGAGTCCAAGAGGCTTTAATCGGGTCAAAGGCAGGCAGGGGGCAAACCAATCCGAAGGGGCAGGCAAAAATCCAAGAACCGGGAATCAGGCAGGCAGGCAGGCAGGCAGTCGGAAAACAGATCAGAATCGGGAACGCTGGAAAGCGAGTCATAAACACTTGACAATCTGGCAAACTGGAAGGTGGAAATGGGCCGGTATATAAGGGGAACTGATGATGAGGGAAACCAGGGGTGGAGCTGGGCCGGGGAAGCACGGGTGAAGGGAATGAGAGGATGTCTGGCTGATGAGGGTGGCAGGATCTGGAACGACAGGAGAGTTATCAAGTAAATAACCTATCCCCAACTGAGAAACCATGACAAAAACACCCCCCAAGGGGGAGGTATACGGGAGAGACCTTAACCAAATGTCTGAACCACCTCAACTGGCTCCTCTCAATGTCAGAAAGCAGTGACTCCTGAACCACTCACCGTATCTGTAATCTCTATCTCTGCCACTTTCTTTCTTTTTCCTCTGCACTGGACTTTGAAGGCAGCAAAGTTCTTCTTCCTCTGGTGTCGGGCAGCAGTAGTGATGCAGGAAAGCTTTGCCAGTGCATTAACACCATGTCCTTTCTGCAGACGCCGTCATCTCAGTGGGGCTGTGTTTGGTGGTGATGGCTGCGTTGGGAGTCCTGGCCGTTCTCTTCTCTGCTGGTTTCATCTGCCTGAGAAGGAAACCTCTGCCATCAGTCTTGGTGAGTAACTTCAGCGTGACGTACGGCTTCATGTCCAGGTTCATTTAGCTGCTGGTAAACGGAGTGCGGAGGAGGAAAACATGTTGACCTGGGCAAAGGAAGGAGATGGGTGAAAACTGAATGGAAAAATCCAATATGCGGCACTGGCTAGTTCTAAAAGTGTGTTAATCTCACCACCATGTTAAAAAATCCAACAAAAATAAAAATACTTACAACCTGGCACCAAAAACACCTTTAGTGTCCATAGCTAGAGTTCATCTCCATGACAACTGTATGGAGAGTAATTGGTGTTATTTTTGTATTTTTTTTTTTATGTACCTCATCTGTTGAACTTATATCACACTAAAATACATGCATAATTAGCATGGTCTTTTAATTGAGAGTTGAATTTAGTTAATGAACTTCAAAAACTCAAAATCTTACTAGGAATATTATCTTATTTCTAGTTAAAATGTCAAATTTTTAGTCAGAAAATCTCATCACACTTAAAACAAGAGTCATTACCAGAAAAATAACTTGTTATTTGACAATTTTCACCTGTTTCAAGCAGATTTTCACTTAAAATAAGTAGAAAAATCTGCCAGTGGAACAAGATTTTTTTGCTTGTAATGAGAAAATAATCTTGTTCCACTGGCAGATTTTTCTACTTATTTTAAGTGAAAATCTACTTGAAACGGGTGAAAATTGTTGTTTTTTTTCCAATGATGAGTCTTGTTTTAAGAGTAATGAGATTTCTTTTGACTAAAAATGAGACATTTTAACTAGAAATAAGACAAATATTCTTGTTAAGATTTTGAGTGTTTGCAGTGTGGCTAGCTGTCATCACAGAGCTGTGTATGTGGGTTGCGCCCATGATAAATGTGCCAAACCTACTCCGTTAATGCCAACCAGCTGATGTTGCTGTGGCTGTTAACACTTGCACGGATTTGGGACACACATGGACTGGAACATGGACACGAGGAGGAACATTATATTCAGCCATCAGTCCAGATTCTGCCTATGGTAGTTGGATCGAAGGGTCAAAATGAGGAGAAGATGCAGAGAACACCATGTGATTACTCCACCAATAAGTAACTAATTGGTGGAGCATCTCAGCTCATCTCAACTCTGCCTGGTTTCCTTTCCATAACAATTCAACACCCAGATCAGAAGTAGGAGGTTGGAGAGAAGCTGCTGTGACGTATTTGATTTGAACAACACTAAAGATGTAGAACCTGGAGGAGATGATAGATGTGTATGGGCTCAAATTAATGCCATAAGTATTTTGTATCTGTAAATAAACTTTGTACTTGTAGAAATATTTTGTGCGTGTGCAAAAAATATTTGTACTTGCAAAAAATATTTGTACTTGTAGAAATATTTTGTGCATGTGAAAAAAATATTTGTATTTGCAAAACATATTTGTACTTCTAAATACAAAGCTACAAACTTTTTACAAAGCTACAAACTTTTTTTACAAAGCTACAAACTTTTTTTGCAAAAGCTACAAACTTTTTTTCAAAAGCTACAAACTTTTTTTACAACTACGAGTTATGGCAGTGTTTTGACGTGCCAATACTAAGAGCCAATCAGAGATCTTTGGCACGGGTTTCAAAGTGTTTCTGGATAGCCAATCAGCACATTGCATCGCCTACTGACGTTGCCGCCATATTGGATATTCAAGACTACGCTGCAAACTAATACAAGTAAATGGACTTATTTTCATAAAGCGCCTTTCTACAAAGAAATGTACGTTTTACGTCTCATTTATTCATTCACACGCGCACTATTATACTTGGGAAACAGTTAGGCACCAAATATAATATATTTAATTTTCTCAGACGGCAAAAATAAGAACTTTATTGATCCCACATAGGAGTAATTCATGTTATATCAGCTATAGAGAACAAGGTAGTGCCGAAAAACAATATATGTGTATTATGCTCGTACTTGCATTCTCTAATCATCGCCCCTAGATCTGGGGACTTTAGGGTTTTGAGGGTTAATTAATATATCTGGCTTAGATTTGAGCTTTTTTTAAATTATTTTTTATTGACTCTTTACTCTAATCTATTTTATTTCTTTATTCCCCCTAAATCGAGCATATGACCCAACTCCTGTTGTTTTTAAACGTCCCGTTAGATGAGATTAAAGTGAGACTTGCGGGGTTATCCCCAGTATCAACCCCATCTGTGATGGAGCAGCATCAGCAGCAGCAGCATCAGCCCTGTCACATGTGGTCACACCGCTCTGGTAAAAAGAGATGTGAAAACTCTGAGAATGTCTTCAACAGGGAAGTTGGAAACAGCAAAAATGCTGAAATTGCGCTACATAACCAGCGGTAGAGTGACAGGAAATAACAGCAGCAGCACTTCTGAGCAAAACACACACCCACACACGTAACGAGAGACGTTTGACGGAGTTGTGGTTCTTCTGAGGTATTTAAACAGAAAAACACACACAGCTGTCACCCCACAGTTTCCACTGCAGAACCTGCTTTGTCTTTTGCAGATCAGTACAATTACTTGTTTTTGTAATGTTTGGATCAGGACGTAACTTCATAGAAAACCCCAACTGGTCTCTTACAGAACATAAAAGCAGGTAAATCTAGTCCTCAGGTGAACAACACCTTACGTTACATGATTGATCCTCAGTTGAGGTCAGAGCCGTACCAGGCCCAGGAGGACTCTGCCCAGCCCACATTAATGCAGAAATGGGCCAATAGTCACAACAGTAATGAAATATGTCCACTCATCCTTGTTTCTGTTAATCCTGAAACGGCATCTGAAACAAGAACCGGGAGCGCTCCGACTGAGCCCCACCTGCACCCTTAAATACACGATGCCGTATTTAGTTTGGTTTAATATATTTGTTTGCGACCCAGCTCCAAGTAACATAAAACCCAGATCTTCAAGGTTGACAGTTACGTAGTTTATTGTCCAGTTTTTGTATTTTCTTTAGACAAAAACAATAGTAATAAACAATAGTAAAAGAAACATGAATTTTAAATATTAAAGATACAATTATCAACTTGAAATTACATTATAGTAATCAGATTACACCGTATATCAGCTTCACTGAAATTAACCTGATGCTTAATCAATCACAACGATATGCAAATATTATTCATATATTTATTCAAACAAGGCCAATAAACACAAAACTGTAATTAAATACAGATGCACCAAAACATTAAATCAAATGCAAAATACAAATAGTTTACAAAACTGTACATTAACCAGAGGAAGAACTGCTGATCACCAGATTCTGTCACCTTGGTGCAACGGGCTCTCAATTATCCGAGACCCAGAGACCTGAGACCGGGACAAGACCAGGACCAAAGACTGTTGAGACCGAGACCAGACCAAAGACCACCAAAAAGTGGTCCTGAGACCA
The DNA here is from genome assembly GCF_033807715.1 of Cololabis saira. NCBI lineage: Eukaryota > Metazoa > Chordata > Actinopteri > Beloniformes > Belonidae > Cololabis > Cololabis saira. The sequence continues at coordinate 3,356,774 of NC_084592.1, read as the reverse complement.
AGACCGGTCTGGAGAACTAAAGGTCTGGTCAATAGAGAGATGCGGTATATTGACTCAGAACTCAGCAGTGCCTGCTAGTGGATGAGTTGACTTGACGTAACCAAGGCAACGTAAAGGTGCGTGGTAGTATGAGCTGGAAGAGGGAGGTTCTTCTGGATGGATTGTAAATCTTGTAGATCCTCCCTAAGCAGCAGTACCCAGCAGTATTGGTGTCCCATTGGAGTCTCTCATCATTGTGGAGGAGTTCTTTTGGACAGATGGCCTCACATTTGCCTCTAGACCAGGGGCCGGCAACCCGCGGCTCTAGAGTGGCTAGTGGCTCCCTGGAGCTTTTTCAAAAATGTTTGACCTTTTTTTTCCTTTTTTTTCTTTGTTTTTCTTTTTTCCTTTTTTTCTCTTTTTCCTTTTTTTCTTTTATTTTTTTTCCTTTTTTCACTTTTTTTAATTTTTTTCCTTTTTTTCCTTTTTTATTTTTCCTTTTTTTTCTTTTTTTCCTTTTTTCCCTTTTTCTTTTTTTTCTTTTTTCTTTTTTTATTTGTTTCCTTTTTTTCTTCCTTTTTTCTCTTTTTTTCCCTTTTTTTTTTCTTTTTCTCTTTTTCTTTTTTCCTTTTTTAATCTCGACATTTCGACTTTTTTCTCGACATTTTGACTTTCTTCTCGACATTTCAAATTTTTTTCTCGAAGTGCATAATGAAAAAACTAAATCTTCCCCCAGTTCTAACTTATATAGAAACATGCAGCATGTGTTGTCTTCATTCTAAGGCTGATACAAGACTTTTCATTTTTTGCAGCTCCAGACATATTTTGTTGTTTGTGTTTTTGGTCCAATATGGATCTAAAATATTTTGAGTTGGCGACCGCTGCTCCAGACTACTCTGGTACAATGAAGAGTTTGCAGGTTGTATTGTTATGAATCACTCTGACCCTCATTTTTAACATTCTTCTGTACTTTTCTTCCACCAGACTTCCTTCCGTCCCTCCGAGGAGAGCCATTTAGTTGCATCGTGGACCGTGTCCCTGCCCTCCTTGTTGAAGGTGTGGCCGATAACGCCCTCTAAAAGAAGGAAAAACAGCAGTCAGTCAAGTTCGGAGGAGAGCGATGAAGAGGGTTCAACAGAGAGCGCTGGAGGGAACACAGGAGGAGCTTACGAACACCAGACTCATTCACTCACCTCATCATCTTGTTTGTTGGTGCCTTCTTCTACCAAGCCCCAAACAGTGGCCGGGTTGTTGCTTTCAGAGCCGCCCCAGTCCCAGACTTTAACAGACGTTCAGAGCTCTGCCGTCCCAACCAACAGACCGACTGCAGGGAGCGGTGGAGCAGATAACCAGGAGCAGATGCTGCAGGAAAGCTCTGGCAACGATGTGAACCTCCTCACGCTGACCTTCGGTGGACAAGAGCTGCCGGAGGCCCTTGAGCATGGCCAGCAAGGCCGGCACCCCCTTCCAGACAGGGGGGCGTTAGGGGAGGACAGTGGTACCCCAGTCCTGCCCTCTCGAACTGTAACTGCAGGATGGGGGGCTGAGGAAGAGGAGGAAGAGCTGGATGAGGACTGTGGATACATGGGGCGCTAGCCTTCACGTGGCCTGTAGAGTCTGCATAGGACTGTTTCCTGCAGGCTGGTATTGCTGCTTTTCCACTAGCAGCTTCTCAGCCCGACTCCACTCAACTTGTCCTCGTTTCTTTTCAACACCCAGATCAGAAGTAGGAGGTTGGAGTGAAGCTGCTGTGACGTATTTGATTGTGCGACACAAACGAAGAAGACCCACTCCGGCTATTGTGATCTTTCACCGCACGATAATCGCTTTTTAACTTTTTCAGTTTGTCTCTGCGCTGCTGAAAAGTGCGATTATAGCCTTGAGCAGACATGGACTGAGAAACTCTTGGTCTATTCTTTCATTCCTCGTGGCCCCATCCAGCTCTCTCGATATTTTCCTCACCACCAGGTTTAAGAAGGTCTCCACCTCGGAATTTGACCACGGAACAGATTTCTGTGCTGCCATTGTTCTTCAAAAAAAATGAACAAGAAGCCGCGAGTCGCTCTTGAAATGATGTCCGACCAATCGGTGTCCTGTAGTGTGATGATGTCAGATACAGCCGACTCAGCAGCTTAGAACCTCGGCAGAATAGATACAGAAAAGTATCTACTCGGCACGTTAGACCCCTAGTGGAAAAGAACCAAACCGAGTAGAGGAGAGTCGGGCTGAGGAGGTACTAGTGGAAAAGAGCTATATGATGTCTCATTCCCACAGGGAGTGAGAGCCGTGGCCTGGTCCTGGTCCTGGTTCTGGTCCTGGTCCTGGTCCTGGTCCTGGTTCTGGTTCTGCTTCTTCCTCAGGTCTCACCGGAAGCTTTTCAGAAGTGGCACACGCCCAAGTGCTGCCACCCTGGCTAGGTTTGTGAGATTACAAGGTCGCAGCAACATTTCAAGTTAGTCTGCTCTTTTAAAGACGGATATCTCACCACCACCTTCTTTGAGTAATGACATGTATATTAAATGTTTATACTGAACCTCCCCTTGTACTGTTCTAAAGCCCTGTGAATTGTTCACCCAGAGGCTTCACCGGTTCATGTCATATCCATGTAGGATGGGAGCCAGATTCTCAATGCCGTCCAACTGCCACGCGGCGTGATCTTCTGTGTGTAAATGGACGTAGCCTAGCAACAGTCCAGGTCCAAGATGGACTTGAAACGTAATTGTAGCTGAGCTGATTTGAGCGGAGCGGCCTCTTCTGGGACGTTGATTATAACACCAGTTCACAGCACTGTCAATGAGACCATTGGCTAGAGCAGGGGTCGGCAACCCGCAGCTCTAGAGCCGCATGCGGCTCTTTAGCGCCGCTCTAGTGGCTCCTGGAGCTTTTTCAGAAATGTTTGACCTTTTTTTTTCTTTTTTTTTCTTTTTTCTTTTTTTTCTTTTTTTTTCTTCTTTTCTTCTTTTTTTTCTTCTTTTTTTCTCTTTTTTCTTCCTTTTTCCTTTTTTAATCTCGACATTTCGACTTTTTTCTCGAAATTTCGACTTTTTTCTCGACATTTTGACTTTTTTCTCGAAGTGCATAATGAAAAAAAAAATTTTCCCCCAGTAATAACTAATATAGAAACATGCAGCATGTGTTGCCTTCATTCTAAGGCTGATACAAGACTTTTCATTTTTTGCGACTCCAGAAATGTTTTTTGTGTTTTTGGTCCAATATGGCTCTAAAACATGTTGGGTTGCCGACCCCTGGGCTAGAATGACTAGGATTCCCAGCAGCCGGCTCGCTGTTGCCACGTCATGGCAGTTGTGTGCTCCCTGGGACTTGAAGTTTAGTCATAAAACTAGAAGAATCATGACTTTTGATCAGCTCCGTCCAGACTGTGAAGATTCAGGCTCACAATGTGTTGCTTACGATGTGTTGCTCCCGGGTCTGGAGACCCGGAACTCTGCCAGGTCTGGACTCTGGAGACCCGGAACTCTGCCAGGTCTGGACTCTGGAGAGCCGGGACTCTGCCAGGTCTGCACTCTGGAGACCCGGGACTCTGGAGAGCCGGGACTCTGCCAGGTCTGGACTCTGGAGAGCCGGGACTCTGCCAGGTCTGGACTCGGTACATCCAGGCTCTGAAGAAGCAAGTACTGGAGCTCTGGAACCCGTTTAGGTTGAGCAGGACTGGATACACCCCTGACACCCTTCACCTAAGACTGACGCTGTGGTGGCAAATGTGACCTCCTTTTGGTTCTGGATATAATCCTGACCACGTGTGCATTCCTGACCCGTTGGGTGAAATTTAAATAAAAACATCCTGATGAATAAATTTGACCATGTTATGCTTCAGTTTTGTATTTTATTTCTAGGACTGTGCTGTAGGTTTCACAAAAAAAGAAATATCTTTCACTTGTTCAGTTTGTCTCATCAGATCAACTCAGGAATAAACCTGACTGACAACACAGATCCACACATTGATATGCTGAATCTGGAAAAGAATCATAAATATATGTATCCAGCTGAGCCACTAAAATAATGTACAATCATCACCCACTTCTACAACGCTCATTTGTAAATGGCTCCAAATATAGTCTGTGTGACCAGTGATGCCAGTGCCAGTACAACAATTGTATCCTTAAAATACTAAGCTAAAATTCTGGAAAACTGAATTTAGGTTCAGAGTAGGGCTGGGTATCCATTCAAATGTCAAGAACCGATTCAATTACGATTTTTAAGATTCAGAATCGATTATCACCACTTGATCCGATCCGATCCGATCCGATATTGATGTGGGTTTGTGTTATTAAAAATGTTTTTTGAACTGTTGCCTGAATTATATGACTGTAAAATAACTAGTGAAATAAAAATTTCACGATAATTATTGTGAAATACGGTAACTAAGAAATAAATAACTCAAATAGGCCTTTCAATATCCATTTAAAGTGCAAAAAAAGAAAGAAATTGCAACAGTTCATGCAGTAAACAAATCATTTTAGCTTGTCTAATTTATTCTGTCACCCAACACACAGTTGATGAAGGCATTTTTCAGGTGTGTCATGACAAACCGTCCGATAACGGAAGAACCTAAACAAGCTATAGTAAATATAGATAATATGAACTTCATTGAACTAATATAACATTTAGAAATTTAAGCTGAAATATCCAGCATTTTCTCTAAAGTAAAGTTCATTTAGTTCAGGAGTTTTCAAAACCAGCGCTCTGTTAACGCTGCCGCTGCTCTTCAGCACCATGTTCATTGTTTGATAGTTTCACACCACGTGCATGTGTGAATAAATGATGTGACTACTAGTTCATCGGGTGAAAATGTAATGAAGAAAAAAATTGATCTTTAGACATACGACTCGATCGGAAAATCGATTTTTTTTTTTTTCAACACAGGCCTAGTCCAGAGTACATCATGACACAGAATTTTCTTTAGATAAACTTACAAACGACCTCCAACGATGGTATTCTCTCGGTTCTGGTCCTGTTGGACCTCAGCGCTGCCCCTGGCACCTTTTCACCACAATGTCCAGACCCAGCATGGCATTTCTGTCCTCTGTATGGACAAGTTTCAGGTCATGGACAAAACCAGGTGAGGACATTTTATTACACTGACTTGAGCTGGTCTGATGTTCAGCTTTGAGCTGTGTCAGGCCAGTTATCTGACAAAGTTTGGGTCTGAACCACTGACTCTGTCTTGGCTTTTATGTGATTCACAGATGTGATCTTTATTGTTCTGACATACCCTTGTTTTTACTCATTTACTCATTTACTCATTACTCACTACTCATGTTTTTTTGTTAATAGATTTGATTGTTTTGATTTTATTTTTAATATAGCTGTTTTATTTAGTTTTATCCAAGTTGTGTTTGAAAAGTGCAATATGTATACATTTGGCATGTTTTTTTTTGCCTGCAAATGTCATAATAAGACAATATACAGTGGGGCAAAAAAGTATTTAGTCAGACACCAGTTATGTGAGTTCTCCCACTTAAAAAGATGAGACGCCTGTAATTTTCATAACAGGTATATCTCAAATAAGAGACAAAAAAAAAAAAAAAGAAAATCACATTGTCTGATTTTTAAAGAATGTATTAGCATACAGTGCCTTGCAAAATTATTTGGCCCCCTTGAACTTTGTGACCTTTTGCCACATTTCAGGCTTCAAACATAAAGATATAAAACTGTAATTTTTGTGAAGAATTAACAAGTGCGACACAATCATGAAGTGGAACGAAATTTATTGGATATTTCAAACTTTTTTAACAAATAAAAAACTGAAAAATGGGGCGTGCAAAATAATTCAGCCCCCTTAAAGGAGCATGAGGCTCCTTTTAAGAAATGAGACTCTCTAGCGCCACCCTTCGCCACGACGGCCGTCGGGGGTACTGCAGCCAACAGTGAAGCCGGTGTGGGTACCAGATTGTATCGGGCTGCAATATTTTGTGTGCATTTTTTCCCCGCGATGGTATTTTAGTCAGAAGCAGCAGATCATAGTGGAGGTAAAAGGGAGAAGAAACATACACAAGGAATTATCAGAATTATCAGTGGTCTTACTGACATAGGCTAAAAAAAATATTAGAGTTAAAATATTTATTAGGGTGTGGGAGTGCGGTGGATGTAGGCAGAGAAACGACGGAGATTAATTCCTCTTTGGAGAGCACTCCATTTAATTCAATTAACACAGTGAATAATCAAAAAACCACAAACAGCAAACTCTCGCGCAGGTAAAGACGTGAACACCTCCGAGGTGTGTCTCTACTCTTAAAGTAGCACGTATAATTAAAGGGAAGAATATCCCTTGTAAAAGGAACAACAAGGCATTGTAACATGGGCGAGGTCGCCGTGAATTATAACTCTGTGAATTAACAATTGTCCTGTGTGTGTATATCCACCACACACGTCCCCCCAGAATTCACAAGAACAGGCCCAGTGAAACGACCAGGGACCCGTATGACCCTCCCAAAACTATTCCGAAGCTCCTGAGCAGGCGGAGGGGGTCGAGGCGGGGGGGTGGCAGCAGGCTGCTGACGGCGAGCAGGTGCCGGTTGGCAGTGTGGGGAGGCCAAAGGGGGCGGGACCAGCTCCCTGGGAGGCCTACCCGGGGGGCGGCCGCGCCGTGGTGCCTGAGCCACTTCCACTGGGCGGCCCAAATCCAGGTGGGCCGGTTTCAGACGGTCCACTGAGACGCGATCCATCCTGCCCCCGACGTCGATGACAAAAGTCTTATCACCAATCTCCACAACCTGATAAGGTCCATCGTAAGGCAGTTGCAGGGGCCCCCGATGGGCATCGTGGCGGACGAAAACATACTCCGCAGCACGCAGGTCGGGGGGAATGTGCACCCGAGGCAGGCAGTGGTGTGAGGTCGGAACGGGCCGGAACACCTGAGCAGAGTCCAGCAAGGTACGGCGTTGGTCAGATGCAGACCAGGGGACCGTGGTGTGGGGAACAAAATCACCTGGGACCCTGAGGGTTTGGCCATAAACCAACTCCGCCGAGGAAGAGAGGAGGTCCTCTTTAGGCGCAGTTCTAATCCCCAGCATCACCCATGGCAGTCTATCCACCCAGCCGTCGTCCGTGAGAGAAGCCTTGAGGGCGGCCTTCATGTCCCTGTGAAAGCGTTCACACATGCCGTTGGCCTGCGGGTGGTATGCCGTAGTGCGGTGGAGAGCGACACCCAACTGACGAGCAACAGAAGTCCAGAGGTCGGAGGTGAACTGAGGGCCACGATCTGAAGAGAGGTCAGAGGGGACCCCGAACCGGGCGACCCAGGAACCAATAAAGGCCCTGGCCACATCAGCTGAAGTCGTCGCAGACAGCGGGACAACTTCAGGCCAACGGGTGGTCCTGTCCACCATAGTCAGCAGGTGAGTAAATCCCCTGGAGGGTGGAAGGGGTCCCACCAAGTCAACATTGACATGATCAAACCGTCTTTCAGGAACCGCAAAATGCTCCACTGGGGCCTTAACATGGCGATGGACCTTAGCGCGCTGGCATGCCACACAGGTCCTGACCCAGTCGCGAATGTCCTTTTTCAGGCCGTGCCAGACAAACTTCGCAGCTACAAGCCGTTGAGACGGCTTACTGCCTGGGTGCGAGAGGCCATGTATGGCGTCGAAAACTCGCCGTCTCCAAATATGTGGCACCACAGGACGAGGGAGGGCCAGAGAGACGTCACAGAGCAGCGTTGCATCCTCACCGAACGGGACGTCCGCCAGCCGGAGGCCAGTGACTGCTGTCCTATACGACTGAACGTCGGGGTCGGAAGCCTGGTCCACAGCCATGCGGGTATAGTCTATTCCCAGGTGGACAGCGCCAATGAGCACCCGGGAGAGGCAGTCGGCCACAACATTGTCCTTGCCTGACACGTGTTGGATGTCTGTGGTGAATTCAGAGATGAAAGCCAGGTGGCGCTGCTGCCTGGCAGACCATGGTTCCGACACCTTGGCCATGGCAAAAATCAAAGGCTTGTGGTCCACAAAGGCAGTGAACGGGCGAGCCTCTAGCAGGAAACGGAAATGCCTGATGGCCAGATAAAGCGCGAGGAGCTCTCTATCAAAAGTACTGTAATTCTGCTCGCTGGAACGCAGTTGGCGGCTGAAAAAAAGCAAGTGGTTGCCAAACACCATGAACAAACTGCTGGAGAACCGCACCGACAGCATAATCCGAGGCGTCCGTGGTCAGGGAAACGGGAGCGCCAGGCACGGGGTGAGCCAGCATGGTTGCACCAGCGAGGGCATCCTTTGTGGCAGAGAAAGCCTCCAACATTTCCGTCGACCAAGAAATGTCATGCTTTGGCGATTTTTTCCCTTTGAGAGCGCCGTACAGGGGGCGCATGAGGTTGGCAGCCCGAGGCACGAAACGGTGGTAAAAATTGACCATGCCACAGAACTCTTGCAGAGCCTGGACAGTGGGAGGCCGCGGAAGCTTCAGGACTGCTTCTACCTTCGACAGCTGCGGAATCGCCCCAGCGACGGTGATGTGGTGACCCAGGAAATCCAGTGATGGCAGTCCAAACTGGCATTTCGCTGGGTTGATGATCAAGCCGTGCTGCTGAAGGCGATTGAAGAGCAGACGCAGGTGTGACAAATGTTCGGCCTTGGACCTGCTGGCTACGAGGATGTCGTCCAGGTAGACAAAAACGAACGACAAGTCACGCAACACAGTGTCCATCAAACGCTGAAAGGTCTGAGCAGCATTTTTCAGGCCAAACGGCATCCTCAGAAACTCAAAAAGCCCGAATGGGGTGATCACGGCCGTCTTAGGAATGTCCTGAGGCTGGACGGGGACCTGGTGATAACCTCGGACAAGGTCCACCTTGGAAAAAATGGACGCACCTGCCAGGTGGGCTGAGAAGTCGTGGATGTGAGGAATAGGGTAGCGGTCCGGCGTGGTGACTGCGTTAAGGCGCCGGTAGTCGCCACACGGGCGCCAACCACCATTGGACTTAGCCACCAAGTGCAGAGGAGAGGCCCAGGGGCTGTCGGACCGGCGGATGATGCCAAGCTGCTCCATGGAGTCAAACTCCGCCTTAGCTATAGCGAGCTTGTGTGCGTCCAGACGGCGGGACTTGGCGTGCACAGGCGGGCCATCAGTGGAGATGTAATGCAGCACGCCGTGTTTCGTGGAGGCGGACGAGAACGTAGGTGCGGTGATCTCCGGGAACTCCTCGAGGAGGTGCGAGAAGACATCAGCCGGTGAGAGGGCACTAGACAGCCTTGTAGGGGCGGCGTCACTGTGTTCGCAGGGCAGGGAGCTGAAAGTCTCAGCGTGGACGAGGCGGCGGTTGCTCACATCTACCAAAAGTTTATTGGCCAAAAAGAAATCAGCACCCAAGAGGGGGGTGGACACCTTTGCTGACACAAAATCCCAGGTGAAACGCTGACCTGCCAAACACACCGTCACAGTGCGTGTGCCAAAGGTATGAATCGTGCTGCCGTTGGCGGCCACCAGGGGGGTACCGTGTGGCCCTGTGCTGATGTCCGTGGCAGATGCTGGCAGTGCACTAATGTGGGCGCCCGTGTCACAGAGAAAACGATGACCAGAGAGAATGTCAGTGATAAACAGCAAGCCGCAGGTCTGGCCGACACCCATGGCTGCTAACAGGTGGCGGCCGGGGCGTTTCCCGATGCAGTGAAAGCACAGGGGGCTATGCACTTTCTGGCTTTGTTGCCAAACTTGGCATGGTAAAAACATAATCCACCTGACTGCTTTGCACGTCGGGGCACAGCTGTAGTTGCAGAGATGGAGAAAGGCTGCTGCATAATTGCATCACCGGCGGCACCTGAGGTAGAAGGGGGCGTGGCCGCAAAACATTTTTTCCCAGCGGAGAAAAACTTATCAGCCTCCCTGGCCAACTGGCGAAAATCAGTAATAGAAGAGTTAGCCAGAGCCAAACAAACCTGATCAGGCAGCTGCTGCAGGAATATCTCCTGGAAAATGAAACAGGGCTGGTGGTCTCCCAGCAGAGCCAGCATGTGATCCATCCGCTCAGAAGGCTTGCTGTCGCCGAGAGCGGGGAGAGAGAGGAGCTGGCGCGCACGCTCGGATTCGGAGAGTCCAAAAGTGTCCAGTAAATGTGCCTTCAGAGTGGTGTATTTGTGCCGCGTCGGAGGACGTTCTAGCAGACTCACCACTCTCCCTGCAGTCGCGCTGGTGAGTGATGCCACGACATGATAAAACTTTATGTCATCCGCTGTAATTTCCTTAATGGCGAATTGAGCCTCAGCCTGTGCGAACCATGCGCTCGCGTTTTGTTCCCAAAAGTCGGGCAACTTCAGTGAAGCAGACATGTTCAGTAGTAATCTCTGGAAACGTCCGAGAGAAAAACGGGGTCACCAATGTGGGAGTGCGGTGGATGTAGGCAGAGAAACGACGGAGATTAATTCCTCTTTGGAGAGCACTCCATTTAATTCAATTAACACAGTGAATAATCAAAAAACCACAAACAGCAAACTCTCGCGCAGGTAAAGACGTGAACACCTCCGAGGTGTGTCTCTACTCTTAAAGTAGCACGTATAATTAAAGGGAAGAATATCCCTTGTAAAAGGAACAACAAGGCATTGTAACATGGGCGAGGTCGCCGTGAATTATAACTCTGTGAATTAACAATTGTCCTGTGTGTGTATATCCACCACAAGGGACTATTTTCACTATTTCCTCTCTTCATTAGGAGATTCATCAGTGAGCTGAGAACAATAATAGCCTACTATATACAGTATAGGGTAAACAATCTTTTGCTTGCTGCATAGCAGTAAGCAGTTAAATATTTTGATCTTAATAGACATTTTAAATTATCGATTTGCTTTATTACATTTATTAATCATCAGTTTTCACAAGACGGAACGTCATCACGTACGATCAAAAGCCAATCACAAGACGGAACGTCATCACGTACGGGGAGCCGGGAAAAAAAAGCAGGTGGGGAAAAAAAGCACCGACACCGGCACGGGAGAACGCGCATGCAGCGTCATGTGACGTCACATCCGCAGGACAGCGCGGGAAATTCCGGTCCGGAATTGCAGCACATTTTGCAGCACACAGTCTGTTCAAGGCAACGGAGAGATACACTAGAGGGCTCATTCTTTTGGGTTTGGAACGCTTCATCTGACATTATTACTAGAAAACTTAAAACGTTTACAAACTTTTTTCATAAATCCTGCCTCAATCCTCCCTCAAGCTCCTTTAAAGGTATAGTCTGTGATCGTATTCAAAAACATTTATTGTTATACTGGGTGAAATGGTCCTTCCATCCTGAGAGTAGCCAGTGAATAATGTGTTCAGAAAAAACATCCGACCTCTCTGACAGCTTTAATCCTGTAAAAACTCTGACCAATCTGTTATTTGCGGTCCGAATGGCACGGATTGGTCAGAGGACCAGAGGCTTGGCAGGGGGGAAAGAACCAATCAGATGCCTTCATTTTAAGGCCCGCCCACGCCCCCCTGTGTCCCATGCGCGCACTCGTCACGTTTCTCTGCCTCCAGCCCCCGTGTCCACTTCCCACGGGTCTTCCTCGGCTCAGAGTGTCCCAGTGTAACCTCCCCCCGCTCCTCCAGACCGACTGGCAACCGTGGCCTGACATCGGAGGGCCCCCGCCGCTCCCGGCTTCACCGCCGGCTTGCTGTCGGGCGGTCACATCGAATGTAACGGCTCGCCCTGCTAAAAAGGCTAAAAAAAGAAAGCCAAAGTGCGATTCTGCGGCGCAGGTTGTCCGCTACTGGGGGTCTGCCACGGACCCCCCAGTAGCGGAGCGCCGGTGCGGGTGGCGGTGGCTGCGGTGCCCAGCAGGCTCTGGCGGCATGGCTACGCCGTAGGGTACGGCGTAGCCTACGCCGTAGGGTACGCGGCAACGCGCACCATTCTGCGTTGGTGTAACGCGGAACCATAAATCAGCTTCGGTGTGTGCTCTGTCTGCTGTTCTGAACTTCTCTGTTGTCTCGTTTTGCTGGGACGTCGGGTTCCTCCGCCGAGACACAACTTTTGCGGTATGCGATCATTGTTGTGTCTAAAAATGATGCGCAGTGCTCACCCAATCAGAAACGGTACAGATATTCTGTGATATTTTTTTATATTTATAAAAAAATAAAATTATAAAAAAATAAAGGATCCCCATAACTTTGATTGGGTGGGCAGGACGCACGTTTGGGTGGGCACAGCCCACCCCTGCCCCCCCCTAAAACCGGCCTCGCTTACAGGTGAATGAGACATGGGGTAGTTTTGTTGAAAATGTGCTGTCCAAAATGTCCTGGAAAACTTGACTCCTGCAAATGCGCGTTCCCCAAAGTTTGTGGGGGCGTGGCTTTGGACGGAGCACTGACGGGAGGGGGTGAGGAGGTGCCACTTTCAAATCTTGATAGCTCTCCAAAATCACGGACTATACCTTTAAGTTAATACTTTGTAGCGTCACCTTTTTCTGCGATTACAGCTGTAAGTCATTGGGTTTGTCTCTATCAGTTTTGCACATCGAGAGACTGAACTTTTTGCCCATTCCTCCTTGTAAAACAGCTGGAACTCAGTGAGGTTGAATGGAGAGCGTTTGTGAACAGCAGTTTTCAGTTCTTTCCACAAATTCTCCATTGGATTCAGGTCTGGACTTTGACTTGGCCATTCTAACACCTGGATATGTTTTTTTGTGAACCATTCCATTGTAGATTTTGCTTTATGTTTTGGATCATTGTCTTGTTGGAAGACAAATCACCATCCCAGTCTCAGGTCTTTTGCAGACTCCTTCAGGTTTTCTTCCAGAATGGTCCTGTATTTGGCTCCATCCATCTTCCCATCAATTTTAAACATCTTCCCTGTCCCTGCTGAAGAAAAGCAGGCCCAAACCATGATGCTGCCACCACCATGTTTGACAGTGGGGATGGTGTGTTGAGGGTGATGAGCTGTGTTGCTTTTACGCCAAACATAACGTCTTGCATTGTTGCCAAAAAGTTTGATTTTGGTCTGATCTGACCAGAGCAGCTTCTTCCACATGTTTGGTGTGTCTCCCAGGTGGCTTGTGGCAAACTTTAAACGACACTTTATATGGATATCTTTAAGAAATGGCTTTCTTCTTGCCACTCTTCCATAAAGGCCAGAATTGTGCAGCATACGACTGATTGTTGTGGTATGGACAGAGTCTCCCACCTCAGCTGTAGGTGACCCCTGGCCTCTGACCTCTGCAGTTCATCCAGAGTGATCATGACCTCTGACCTCTGCAGTTCATCCAGAGTGATCATGGGCCTCTTGGCTGCATCTCTGATCAGTCTCCTCCTTGTATGAGCTGAAAGTGTAGAGGGACGGCCAGGTCTTGGTAGATTTGCAGTGGTCTGATACTCCTGCCATTTCAATATTATCGCTTGCACAGTGCTCATTGGGATGTTTAAAGCTTGGGAAACATTTTTGTATCCAAATCCAGCTTTAAACTTCTCCACAACAGTATCTGGGACCTGCCTGGTGTGTTCCTTGTTCTTCATGATGCTCTCTGCGCTTTAAACGGACCTGAGACGATCACGGTGCAGGTGCATTTATACGGAGACGTGATTACACACAGGTGGATTCCATTTATCATCATTAGTCATTTAGGTCAACCCTGGATCATTCAGAGATCTAACTGAACTTCTGGACAGAGTTTGCTGCACTGAAAGCAAAGGGGCTGAATCATTTTGCACGCCCACTTTTTCAGTTTTTTATTTGTTAAAAAAGTTTGAAATATCCAATACATTTCATTCCATTTCATGATTCTGTCCTACTTGTTGTTGATTCTTCACAAAAAATTACAGTTTTATATCTTTACGTTTGAAGCCTGAAACAAAAGGTCACAAAGTTCAAGGGGGCCAAATACTTTGGCAAGGTACTGTGTATATATAAACAACCAGACACACTCACACCTACCGGCAATTTAAAATCATCAATTAACCTACTACGCATGTTTTTGGACTGTGGGAGGAAGCCTGAGTACCCGGAGGAAACTCACGCAGGTACGGGGAGAACATGCAAACTCCACACAGAAAGATCCTGCCGGGTCTGGGAGTGGAACCGGGAACTTTCTCACTATGAGGCAACAGTGCTGACCACCAAGAGAGAACACACACCTCAAGGACTGGATGTCGGGAAATGTTTTGCTTCTAAATTCAGATAAAACAGAGGTTATCATTCTTGGTCCAGAGCATCTTAGGAAGGGATTAGATGGTGTTGCGATGGCTTCCAGTGCAACTGTGAGAAACCTTGGTGTTGTTTTCGATCAGGATTTGTCGTTTAAACAATATATTAGAGATAAGGAAAATGCTCTCGCAGAGTGATGCAGAAAAACTAGTTCATGCGTTTGTATCTTCTAGACTAGATTACTGTAATGTGTTGTTAGCAGGATGTCCAAGTAATTTGCTGAATAGGCTCCAGCTGATCCAGAATGCAGCAGCACAAGTACTGACAGGAATCAGCAGGAGAGACCACGTGTCTCCAGTGTTAGCGTCGCTCCATTGGCTACCCGTAAAATTCAGAATCCAATTTAAAATTTTATTACTTGCGTATAAAGCCCAAAACGGCTTAGCTCCGCAATATTTGCAAGACCTGATAGTGCCTTATGTTCCTGGTAGAGCTCTCCGCTCTCAGAGTGCAGGTTTACTCGTAGTTCCTAGAGTATCCAAATGTCAGTGTTGTGCATGAACGCGTTCAAATGAACACGTTCATTGAACACGTTCATTTCTGTGAGAACGTTGAACTGAACGCAACATATTTACACATAAAGAACTTGAACGTGAACTTGTTCATTCTGCAGATCATGAACTGGAATTTGAACTGTTCAGATTATGTGAGTTTCACTGTTTAGGTCCAATTATTACGGAATAATCCTTCTTATTTCACCAGCGGGCGGCGCGCACATTTAAAATGCTCGACGAGCCCGGTGCAGTCTTTACGAATGTAGGCTGATTTATGGTTCCGCGTTACACCTACGTACACGGCGTGCGGACCGTATGGTTCGCGTCGCCGCGTGCCTTACGCCGTAGTCTTCGCCGTCGATTTAACGCGGAACCATAAATCAGCCTTGACGGGTGAAGAGAGACGTTGCAGACGCAGCGTCAGCGAGCCGTCAGATGATGATCCGCTTATCATTATCCGCGGGAATTTTACACATCGTCTCCTAAAGAGTCTGACGGTAGGAAATTAACCTTTCTGTGCAAATTATGTCCACCTGCGCTGAGAAAACAAGTCGGAACGTCTGCCTCGTCAACTTCACATTTGAAACGTCATGTGGAGTTAAAGCATCAGTCCAGTGTGAGGAAATATCTGCGAGTCCTTAACAATCAAAAAAGTTCCCAGAAAGACCAAGAGGTCTGATTTCCCAGTAACAAGTAGACAAATTGATAATGCACTACAATGTTGGAGATTTACAGCCTCTGAATAAAGTTGAAACGCCACTAGGACAATACTTGATTGTATTCAGCAGGGTCTCCAACCCTGTCCTGCATGTTTTACATGTTTTATTGCATCATCACACGTGATTCTAATTAATGCCGTCATCAGCTTGTCATCCAGGTCTGCACAAGTCTGTTAATGACAGTCATTTATATCAGGGTTCTGAGGGGAAATATCTAAAACATGCAGGACAGGGGGTCCTGAGGACCAGGGCTGAAGACCACTGGTATACGGTGGGGGGCGTTTCATTCGTACTTCTCACCTAAAAATATTGAAATGAACCGAATTTGAACTAGTTCAAAATGAAAATAGTGAACTATGAACGTGAACTGTTCATTTTTAAACTATGTGAACTGAACTTTGAACTAGTTCATCAGAAGTATGAACTTGCACAACACTGCCAAATGTAGATTTGGAGGGCGGGAGTTCTGCTATCAGGCACCATTACTATGGAACCAACTTCCAATCTGGGTTAAGGAGGCTGACACCACCTCCACCTTTAAAACTAAACTTAAAACCTTTCTGTTTAGTAAACCTCTAGTTAGTGTTTGGTAAACCTATAGACCCTTTTTCAGCCTACGTCACATAATGTTGCACGCCCATTTTGGCAACAGAAGTGGCGTTGTTATCCAGCAGTTCTGACTGAAACAACTGGTTAGCAGGCATTTAACAAAGTGTTCCCAGCATCAACATGTCTGGTTGTTGCGTATACGGTTGTACGAATCGCTATTCCACCGGCAGACTCAAGTTTTATAGGATTCAGACAGGATCACGACCATTTCAGAGCAACCGGTGCTCCTGCGGCGGCTCGTACCTTCAGGGACAGCGGGACATCGACGTCTCTGGCCCGCAGGAACTTGAGGAGGAAGCGGACGGAGAAGCCGGCGGGGTCCTCGGACCCGGGGGTGTTCCCGGGGACCCCGCACACCCGGCCGGAGCCGCTCCGGATCCTCCGGGAGCCGCTCTGGGTACCGCTCCGGGAGCTCGGGGAGCCGCTCCAGATCCTCCAGGAGCTCGGGGAGCTGGTCCCGATCCTCCAGAACCTCCAGGAGCCGCTCCGGATCCTCCGGGAGCTCCGGGAGCTTATGATCCAGGTCCTGGTCCAGGTTTCTCCTTATGATCCAGGTCCTGGTCCAGGTTTCTTCCTCCTAAAGGGGAGTTTTTCTTGCCACTGTTTGGCTTAAGGTTTTTCTCCCACTAGGGGAGTTTTTACCTGCCATTGTTTATGTAATAATTGCTCGGGGGTTTATGTTCTTGGTCTCTGGACAGTTCCTAGAGACAACTTCTGTTGTAATAGATGCTATATAAATAAAATGTAATTAAATTGAAATTCAATTCAATTCAATTTTATTTATATAGCGTCTAATACAACAAAGTTGTCTCTAGACGAAACTGAAATTCTACCTATGTTGAAAATTAAAGGCCTCTCTCATCTTTTTAAGTGGAAGAACTTGCACAATTGGTGGCTGACTAAATACTTTTTTGCCCCACTGTATGTGTATATTTTTAACACAGATTTAAAAAATAATCATTTGAATACTTTCTAAATTTCTTCTGTTAGCATTAAGTTGAATCAGCTTTAAACTGTTTTGGGAATTCTCCACAAGTTCTTCACAATATCTCGGCTGATCTGTGACAGAACTGCTGGATCTGAGTCCAGTGCTTTGTTCCACTTGCTGTCAGGGACCTTTTTTGTGCTGCTCATCATTTCTCTCAATGACTAAAGTCAGGAATTTGCGATGACCACTCTGGTGTGTTAACTTTATTGGTTTCTGCATCTAATCTGGAGGTATGTTCGGGGCCCTTTCTCTGTCCTAAAAACCCATCCATGCCAAAGCTTGTTGTATTTTTATGTTCACAGAATCTGCTTTCGTCATGACTAAGTTCACCAGTCCCTCCTGCAGTGAAGCACCCCACAGTACGATACTGCCACCCCCAATGCTTCATAGGCGGGGATGGTATTCTGAAGCCTTCAAGCTTTTTCCTTGAAGCACAATGATGACCATTATGAACAAACTGCTCAGTTTTAGTCTCATTAGACCACAGGAAACTTCTCTTGAATCAAGATTTTTGCTTCCAATGTGCATCTGCAGACAAATCTGGGTTTTTTTTCCACCTGGTATTTGAGCTGTGGGTTATGATTGTACTGTGGATTATGATATTTTATTTTATAGATTATTTCCTAGTTTTAACCCAGTCTTTACATCGTCTACATGTCTACATTTCATAGCTGTTTCATCTCTAGGACAAAGATGCTGAGTTTCCTGATGCTGCTGCTAGCATGCAGGGGTTAATAACATCCGCTCAGCCAGAGTCAGTGCTTAGTGGCACATCTCAGGGTGGTGGCATATGTATCTACACAAATAATTTCTGTAATAATGCCAAAGTAATCTCTAGGTACCGCCCTCAGACACTGAGTCTCTGACAGTCCTCTCTCCAGGTCCAGTCCACTCTACAGGATCATCTGTAGTTCTGGGTCGCACTTTAGACGTCAGACTCAGAGCAGATTTGTTGTTGTTTTGGAGCATAATGTGACGTTCGAAAACGCAGAACTGCTCTCTGTCTCTGTCTACACGCATGTACATAAACTGAGTTTTCAAAAATCTTCACTTTGCCCAGAGTTTTTTTAAACATTCGTTTATTTGCGTTTTCATGTGGATGACAGGTCCAAACGTAGGAAAATATCTTGGGTTTAGCAGATACCCGGCTACGTGTGGACGGGTCTGCACAGTCAGATGGGGCAGAGCTGTGGAGACGTCTCCCTCCTGCTACGTCATATGACGCGGTGTTCGAAAAAAAAAGCGTTTGTAGGAGCTTTGCTAAAATCAGCCACTTTTTCCTCTGAATACGTGCCCTTATGTCTTGTAAAACATATTACATCCTACATTAACTTCTCACATAGTCATTTTCACATAAGGTCAGGTATCATTTTTGAAAAACTTCTAACCTGCAATATGCTAATGGGGATCCTAACAAATAAACAAATAGGCCACACCAACTGTCGCCACTATCTGTTTTCCCTGCTGGCCTGAGAAGAGGTTTTGCAGCATCAAGACCTGCAAAACCAGATTCTGCAATAGCTTGTGTACCAATAATCCAGTACCATCCATCCATCTCCTCAGGACTGGACTGGACTGTACATATATTTATTTCATTTCTGTACTTCGCATATCCATTATTGTGTGTGTGTGTGTGTGTGTGTGTGTGTGTGTGTGTGTGTGTGTGTGTGTGTGTGTGTGTGTGTGTGTGTGTGTGTGTGTGTGTGTGTGTGTGTGTGTGTGTGTGTGTGTGTGTGCGTGACAACAACAACAACAGTTCTTCCTTCCTTTCTGAGGTCAATGACGGTTGTTTCCACTTGTGTATAATTATCCGAACACATGAACATGACACATTCATATACCTATGTTATTAAACCTTTATTTAACAAGGTTGGTCCCATTAAGGCGTCCCTACATCAGGGATAGTGAGTTTCAAGTTTCCTTAAAAGACTAAACAAATATGAAGCATTGATACACAGAATGGTTCTGTAAATAAACGCGTGACAATGACTGGGGTAGTGAGCTCATAAGGACCTCCAATCAAATAGACACAATGCTGAGAGACGGTGGCCACAGTTGCTAATGAATCTCAGTACCATTGGTTCACAGCATCCAGCATGTGATGACCATGTCCAGAAGCATTCATGTACAGAACATCTCACAGTCAAGAGCAGGCGCAAAAAAAGTTGTAGTTTCTATTTCACACTAAAGCACAACTGGTTTCTGCAGTAAAATGATAATTTTCGGTTTCAGTTTCTTCCATTGCAAGTTTTAGAATGTATTTATCTCTCGTCTTGCACTACATATATAGTCATTTTTATATTACGACTTTGTACAAGTGATTTTATTTATTATTCTTGTTGTTTCTGTGTGTGTTGATTCTCGCTGTGTTATGCTGTCATGTGGATGTCATGCTGCTAAACAGATTTTCAGTGTTGTTGGAAGCAATGTTTACAGCGACAATAAAGGATTATATTCTATTCTATTCTATTTGAGTTGGGTTTTTTTTACAACATGCTGAATGTGCTCCTCAAAAGACAAGTGCTCATCAATTAAAAAGCAAGATATTCAGAAGTAGATAGCTGCCCAATTTCTTTGAGCGTTTCTTGTTGACACTTCTTAGCTAGCGCTGATCTTGCAGTTTTTGAAATGGTTTTGTCTGTATAGGCATATATATATATATATATATATATATATATATATATATATATATATATATATATATATATATATATATATATATATACACACAAACCAAAGGTTTGGGCACACCTTCTCATTCAAACATGGAGAAGTGTGTCCAAACCTTTGGTCTGTACTGTATATATAATCTTTATTAAATGGTGATGATCTCAGTCACTCCAATGTGAGGTTTGACAAAATGTTAACTGGTTATTGTTATAAAAGCTATCCTAATTTCTGACTGAGGAAGCTAACCAGCATATCATCTCGGATTAGTCATGTTAAAACACTTTTGCTGTGACGGTTGTCGCTGACGTGGAAAAATGACGATGCAAGACAGAAAAAACACAGACTCTGACTAGGACTGAAACTGATGTACTTCCATTTCATGCATGAGATGGCAGAAAGTGTCCAACAAGACAACATGGTGTGAGTAATGTCAACATTTAATCTGAAGTTACAGCAGGTTCTGGAAAAATACCAAGATAATAATGTCTGAATAACATCTAACATGGCCTTGTTGATGTGAAAAACATTTCCCTGAGTACACCCAATTCTCTGTCAGGTCCTGAACACCCATAAGGGACTAGTAAAGAATATTAAACCATTTCATATTCATATCTTATAAACAGTACTCCAGTTGTAAAAAAAAAAATAAGGGGGGATGGTGGATTTTATCATATGGGGAGAGATAATTTGTGCTGATTACAAATAATATAATATATTACAAATAATAGCAGTGACCAAAACACCTGCAGAAATACTGCAGGAATGACATAGCAGCAGTTAAATGCAGCCTTCTGTAAGCTTTAAATATCCACTGGGCTTACATCAAATACATCAAAACACAACAATAAAAAACACTTTTCTGAACTTATCAATATGACTCTGTCCTTCACAGGATAAGTAACATGGATCACTGCAAAAACTCACAATCTTAACAAGAATATTTGTCTTATTTCTAGTTAAAATGTCTCATTTTAGTAAAAAAAATCTAATTATACTTAAAACAAGACCCATCACTGGAAAAAACAACAATTTTCACCTGTTTCAAGTAGATTTGCACTTGAAATAAGTAGAAAACTCTGCCAGTGGAACAAGATTTTTTTTGCTTGTAATGAGAAGATAAATCTTGTTCCACTGGCAGATTTTTCTACTTATTTCAAGTGAAAATTTACTTGAAACAGGTGAAAATGTTCAAATAAGTTATTTTTCTGGTGTTATTTTTCTGGTGATGACTCTAAATGTTGAAATAGCAGTAAAACCACATTCATTGATGAAATGTCATAAGGGATGGAAAGGAGGGATGGCAGTTTTACAGGGGGGATGATTTGGACCGGTTTTATTTCAGGGGGGATGATTTGGACCGGTTTTATTTCAGGGGGGATGATTTGGACCGTTTTTATTTCAGGGGGGGATGCCATCCCCCCTCATCCCCCCTCACCTCCCCTCATCTCCCCTCATCCCCCCTCAACTCCAGTACTGGTTATAGATATAGATAATATAGATGTAGAAGTGCCAGAGCTGAGGTCACCGGTACCCAGGGTTCTGGTGCACACAAATGGGCAGAACGTGTTTCAGACTGCTTTATTAACCTTCACCTTCAAACCCTTTCATGCCAACCCCAAACCTGCTGCAGGGATTTCTTTAGTAGAGTTAACAGCACCATGCACCATTGCCCCTTGGGATTATCACAGCTCTCAACGCGGCTTTTTTATGAAAGATGTTCACCAACTGTAAGATACTGCTGTGTTGCTCTGAAGAAGGAAATGTTGAAAACACCAGAATTAATTAAACAAATTATAATATAAAAATTTTAAAAATGTTATACTTTGTCATGTTTCCTATCTTTTAATGCAGCTGCATACAGGACTGTCTCAGAAAATTAGAATATTGTGATAAAGTTCTTTATTTTCTGTAATGCAATTAAAACAAACAAAAATGTCATACATTCTGGATTCATTACAAATCAACTGAAATATTGCAAGCCTTTTATTATTTTAATATTGATGATTATGGCTTACAGTTTAAGATTAAGATTCCCAGAATATTCAAATTTTTTGAGAATAGGATATTTGAGTTTTCTTAAGCTGTAAGCCATGATCAGAAATATTAAAATAATAAAAGAGAGGCCTGTAATTTTCATCATAGGTTCACTTCAACTATGAGAGACAGAATGGGGGGAAAGAATCCAGGAAATCGCATAGTAGGACAATTGAATGTTTGTGGATAAAAACACACTTAAAAGTTACTTTTACATTTCAGAAAATTAAGTATTAGTATTAGTGTTTGTCATCAAGAATGTGACGGCGAAGGAGGAGAAAAACAGAACAAGTTTTATCTGTTCAATACCTCCACAAATTCTGGGCACAAAGGCTTCACATATACAACCCATTTCGTCCACAATTTTACAAACAAATCTTTCTGGATTTAAGATGTTTTTTATTTCTAATAATACCTTAAATTTAAAATCATTTGAAAAGTTTCTTTAGAATCAGAATCAGAATCAGAAAAGGGTTTATTGCCAAGTTTGTTAGACACACACAAGGAATTTGTTGTGGTGATTGGTGCAATACAATACAAATATAAAAGCAAATATAAAAGCAAATTACAGGGGAAACGCCCATATAAATGTGTCCCAGAGAAGCTTGGATGTTCAGCACAGTGCAGCAGAAAGAGCTGCGCTCTGGCAGGTCGACGTGACGGGGAGGGATTTCTGAGGAAACAGAAACTTAACTTCACGAGACAGTCCCCATCTGCCAACCTCTGGTTCCACCCTCTCCTGTCTCCCCCCACCTCCCCAGGTCGTGTTCACTACACCAAACACTGGAAGCTCACCGTGCCTGCAAGGACGTTGAAGGGGGAGCCGTGAAGACATGAATGGGGCCGAGTGGCTGCTGGTGCTGCTGCTGCTGCATCCACCTCCTGGTAAAGCTGCTGGGCTCATGCAGGGGGATGCTGGGGCTTCATCACACTGCTCAACTTATATAGGACTTCTTCATTTCATGTCACAGTGATTTGTTACTTGTGTTTTCTCTGTTTTTAAACCATAAATGAGGAGGAAATGTCTCACAGGAAGTCCATTAGGTGTTGTGAATGATAATGACTACTGAAAGTTTTTGTGTTGGTGTTTTTCCTGTCCCCCCTGCAGCAGACTGCAGACTTTCTTTGCCGCAACCATCCAACGTTTCCATCACTTCCTACAACATGGAGCACACTCTGAGCTTCAAGCCAGACCCCCGGACCCCCCCAGACACCCATTTCACAGTCCAGATCCTCAGCTCCAGGTATCTACCAGAGAACTTCTCACAACTGTTTATGTTTCACCACCCCAAACGATCAAAGTGGATGTTCTGCACACAGATTTGTGGTTTCTGTCACTGCTTGTTTATCTTGAAAAGCATCGAACACAGAGAGATGTGTTCAAATGAACCAGGTCTTAAAAACAAAGTATGCAACGAGAGTGTGAGCTATGGGTCTCAGATAGTTTTTGGAACAAGTTAAAAATCAACCGATTAACTAAGGTTTAGTTTTGAATACGTGTGTATGCGCATGCATTTGCTGGACTCTTCCTTCGAGATAGGGCCAGATGTTCTGTAACCTGGTTACAGAGGTTTACTAACACTAACTAGAGGTTTACTAACACCAGCTAGAGGTTTACTAAACACTAACTAGAGGTTTACTAAACACTAACTAGATGTTTACTAACACAAACTAGAGGTTTACTAACACTAACTAGAGGTTTACTAACACCAGCTAGAGGTTTACTAAACGGAAAGGTTTTAAAGGTGGAGGTGGTGTCAGCCTCCTTAACCCAGATTGGAAGTTGGTTCCATAGTAATGGTGCCTGATAGCGGAAAGCCCGCCCTCCAAATCTACATTTAGATACTCTAGGAACTACGAGTAAACTTGCACTCTGAGAATGGAGAGCTCTGCCAGGAACATAAGGCACTATCAGGTCTTGCAAATATTGCGGAGCTAAGCCGTTTTGGACTTTATACACAAGTAGAGTAGAGAATAGAGTTGCTACTCCCTCGTTGAGAGGAGCCAGTTGAGGTGATTCACACAGTTGGGATCCCTCCTGGTCTCCCAGGAGAGCTGTTTCAGACTTGTCCAGTGAGGACGAGGAGACCTCAGAGCAGACGTGGGACATGTTGTAGAACTGAGAGACATCTCTCAGTTGGCTTGACAGGGCGTTTGTATTACCCCAGAAGTACCTGGAGGAAGCGACTGAGCAGAGGGAGGTCTACTGCTTCCACTGCTCCCTGGTCAGGGGCACATGGATGGATATGAATGAACGTGGCAGACAGACTGTGGAATAAACTGGATTTGTTGGAAATGTTTAACTTTAACGTTATTCCATGGAGAAGATGTAGAACCTGACTGTTCCTCTTAATGATCAGGGATAGTTTCAGAAGAATAGACCAGGCGGTTCACAGAAATGCTTTGATGGAGCAGAGGATATGATGCGCACAAAGTACAGGAACTGACGTGTTAAAGGTGAAGCTGTGAACAGACACAGGAAACACTCTCTTTTCATATTTACTGTCACCTCCAGCGCTCATTTCTTTCTATATTTTTTCTTAATGCCTTAATTCAAAGACAACTGGACTTCTTTTCTTCATTCTTGAAGTCCTTTCACATTCAACCAAACTGACCAACTGTCCATTCTTCTTCACAGTATTGCTTCAGTTCATTTCATTTTTTAAACATTCAATTGCCTCTCTTAAAGTATCCCCACTGCATTTCAATCAGGTTATGGTCTGGACTTTGACTGGTGGATTCCAAAGCCTTTATTCTTTGCTTTTTCAGACAGTCTGAACCAGATTGTCTGCTGTGTTTGGAATTATTGTACTGTTACATGACTCAATTTTGGCCAAGCTTTAGCTGTGCAACAGATGGCCTCATATTTCTGCTGAAAGACTGTGTTTGGTTTTCTCCAAACCTGGAGATGGGCATTAAGACCATAAAACTCCACAATGGTCTAACCATCCAAGGACATTTCAGCGTATGAAACAGCTACTGGGTTGTAACTTTCTTTAGGGTTTTAGAAATGGTATGACAACTGTTGTCATGCCATAACATACACTGCCATCGATTTGTCTGAATGACTGACCCATTAATCATGGGATAAACAATATTTTAAAAGCCTGACAAGATGAACTCTTTTGGACTTGTGGTTTATGCCGTACTGAGAACACATAACCTTGGCTCACAACTGGAACATTGACTAAATCCTTTAATTTTTTAATTTTTAGGGTAGGTAAGGATGTCAGCGACTTTGCTCTTTATTTCTCACGAGGAGCCGTTTTTCATCCACCAACTTAAGTTCTGGTGTCGTATCGTAAAATACAAACAAGAAAAGGTGTAATAAAGTGTAATACTGCGCTAACGCTGCCCATAAACAATCATAAATCCTTACGATCATAATAAAACCACAACTCTTCACGGAACGCAACACAAAGCAAAGAACAACAATCCCCATAATGCAATGCAGCTTAAATAGGAAGAAATGCCCCCAAATAAATTATTTTTCCAGCCTCAACTTTTGACAGGACTGTCCCCAGCTCACAGCCGATGTTTTTATAATTTGTTTTACTTGTTTTTGCAAGTTCTTTGTTAGGATGAGTGGTTTTTAATGGATAATTATCCTCATTATCATATTCAAATATATCTATTGAGAGAGGAGACAGGGCGGAGTTTTGTGCTCCCGCATGTGCACTCAAATCCACGCTGATTGTGATGTTCAAAGAAACCTGCGTGGATTTGGGCGTACGCACAGTTTTGTACATCTGAATTTTTTTTTGCGTACACAAGAATTTAACGCACGGATTCACATTGAAATTCAAGCACTCTTTGTACATGAGGCCCCAGCTCTTTGTACAATTCTTTACATTTGGGTTGGCTTGATGCTTAATGCTAAGACTTATAATAAATAAAATAAATAAAATTTTAATAAAATCTAATAAAGAAACGTCTCGTAACGTCTCTGTACAACGCTGCACATTATGAGACGTTTCTTTATTATATTTTACACCAGACGATACAATGTACAGTGTTGTACAGTGATATAAACATCGTATATAAATATAATCAGATAAAAATCACATTACCGTATGTTTAAACCATGGATGTAAACACTGTGGTTCAGTCAGCAGCGCCCCCTGCAGGTTTGGAGCACTTCCGGTTGTAGAGACCGGTTATGAAGCGTTTTTCTTTTGAAGATGGTTTCTTGTTTTATATTGTTTTGTTCTTTGCATCGTTTCTCTATTTGCAGCGTTTGATGATGCTGCATTTGTCTTTGTTTTTTGCAGCACGATTTTTCATTTGCACCACGTTCCTCTTTTTCTACCTCGTTTTGAGTTTGTGAATTTGAATCGTTTCTGTACTTGAAGCCGTTTTCCTTAACTGAGACGCATTAGGCCGTTACAGTGCGTTTGGCCCTTGTCGGCCACCGTAGTCAGGTGACCACCAGTCTGAGTCTGACCTCTGTGTTTGTGTGCTTTCTTTCACACTGAAGGAGGAAACCATGGAAACCTGTGCCCACTTGTTCATGGCTGGTGGCTGGACAGACGTGTAACTTAAACACAGCCTTCAAGGACCCGTCGGACCACTACAGAGCCCGGGTCCAGGCCAAGGCCGTCAACCACACATCCAGATGGACCGTGTCAGACCAGTTCCAGCCTCTGACAGATAGTGAGATAGACACAAACAATTACAGCATACATGCTCAGTTGATTACCAACTTTATGCTAAATTTTACTTTACCAGTACTGCCACAACGCTTGAGGGGCAGTCAAAGAAGGCAGCTTAACTGCCTCAGAGTAATAAGGACTCTGTTCCCTCTGTTTCCTTTGCAGCCGTACTGGGTCCTCCCAATGTGTCCGTGTCCGGTTGTGGAAACTGTTTGGTCCTGCAGGTCAGAGTTCCCACAGCTGGGACACTCAAACATGACCCCCACCTGAAGGACATGTACTGGCAGCTCATCCTCCATGTACACAGAACCAGGGACGATGCACGTGTAAGTGTCACCCGTCTCAGCTGCTTACTCTTAACTCCATTATTATGGGCAAGAATGGAGTTAAATATTCACAATGTGGTTTCCCTACAATATGACTACGTTCACTCCTTTTTAGCAGATCCAATCAGAAACTGATCCTTATGAGTGACCATTTATATTATATGTTGCATACAGGCCCAGCAGGGTCTTTCTGTGTGGAGTTTGCATGTTCTCCCCGTGCTTGCGTGTGTTCCCTCCGGTTACTCCGGCTTCCTCCGTCAGTCCAAAAACATGCGTAGTAGGTTAATGGATGTTTCGAATGACAGGCCTGGTGTGAGGTGTGAGTGTGTCTGGTTGTGTATATGTGGCCCTGCGATGGACTGGTGACCTGTCCAGGGTGTATCTACCTCTCGCCTGTGATTAGCTGGAATAGGCTCCAGCAGACCCCAGTGACCCTGCAAAGGATAAAGCAGGTATAGAAAATGGATGGATGGATGGACAGTCCTTGATGTCCCTAAGACATGCCTGAAGTTTAACTAACGGTTCTGTCTCATCCGGCTTCATAGACAAATAGAGCTGCGTATCATCAGCATAACAATGAAAATGTAAGCCACCCATTGTGCAAGTTCTCCCACTTAAAAAGATGAGAGAGGCCTGTCATTTTCATCATAGGTTCACTTCAACTATGAGAGACAGAATGGGGGGAAAGAATCCAGGAAATCACATAGTAGGACAATTGAATGTTTACTTTTACATTTCAGAAAATGTGTTTCTCAGACAACTTACCACAGTCGCAGCATGTGACCAACCAGTGGGTTTGTCCAGATATTTAGATATTTCTGTAGTCTATGACTTTAACACATCCATTGGCCGCGTCCATTCTGTGAAGGCAGATTTCCAACTCACATAGGTCAATATCTACGGAAGAGTATTTGCGCCATGCAGGAGAATAAATATTTGAGAGGGGAAGATTTTTTTTTATCGTGCACATCGAGAAAAAAGTCGAAATGTTGAGGAAAAAAGTCGAAATGTTGAGAATAATGTTGAAATACGATTTAGAGAAAAAAGTCGTAATGTCGAGAATAATTTCTTGACATTTCGACTTTTTTCTCAACATTTTGACTTTTTTCTCAAAGTGCATCATGAGAAAAAAAAAAAAATCTTATTATTTTTATTTTTCTCCTGCCTGGCCCTAATACTCGTAAATACCTCATGAGCATATATACAAATCTGACATTTGGTGTTCAAGGCTTCAGCTTTAGATGGAACCTAAAATGACTGCTGGCTGAAGTCATTTCATTGTCGGTCGGTGCAGAGTTGCTTGGACTATGATGGCTGCCACTTGTGGCTAAATGTAAAGTTTATTTTTATTTTCAGTTGTTGGTAACATGACTTCTGTAATTTTTTAGAGGGTTAAACTACAGATGAGTTGGCTGACTCTGCCACCTCCATAGTTCCTGCCTCAAGAGCACCACCTGCACCATGTTCGTCAGTTGGATGCAACAGGTGTTTCCTGAAAAAAGAAGAAAAACCTGTTCTTGCTGTGTTTCAGTTCAGGCTGCAGCTGCCCTACAAAGAGGAGAGCAGGATCACCTACCTGCAGCCAGGGGTGGAGTACTGCGTGACTGTTTCTGTCACATCATTCTTCACCCACAAATCTGTCTCCAGTAAACCTCAGTGTGCCTTCACCAGCTCTCCTGCGGCCCAAAGCTCAGGTATGTCTCTGCTGTTTCTGCATCAAACTCTGGCACTATTTAGTGCTTCTGTGTTACAAAAAATATAAATACAACATTTTTTCCCTTAGTAATCCCACATTTATTCTCTTACGGAAGAGTATTAGAGCCAGGCAAGAGAAAAAAAAATTGAGAGTGGAAGATTTTTTTTTATTGTGCATTTCGAGAAAAAAGACAAAATGTCGAGAAAAAAGTCGAAATGTCGAGATTAATGTTGAAATACAATTTCGAGAAAAAAGTCGAAATTTCGTGAATAAAGTCGAAATTTCGCCTTTTTTCTCAACATTTCATCTTTTTTCTCGACATTTCGACTTTTTTCTTGAAATTGTACTTCAACATTAATCTCGACTTTTTGACTTTTCGACTTTTTTCTCCACATTTCGACTTTTTTCTCCACATTTCGTCTTTTTTCTCAACATTTCGACTTTTTTCTCGACATTTCGACTTTTTTCTCGAAGTGCATAATGAAAAAAAAATCTTTCTCCTCTAAAATATTATTTTTGTCCTGCCTGGCCCTAATACTGTAATTCTCTGCATTTAACCCATCTCTAGTCAAACTAGGAGCAGTGGGCTGCCATTTGCACGGCACCCGGGGAGCAGTAGGGTTAAAGTGCCTTGCTCAGGGGCCCAAAGTGGTTGCCCTTGTTGCAATCTTGAACCTGGTCCTCCAGACCCCAGACCCCCCTCTGTAACCACTAGGCTAACACTCCTCACCACTCCACTCCTTAACAAGGAGGTACTATTACTGTAAACCCTCTAGAGATGGTAAATCCAGGCGTATGGTTTCAGGTATTGTAAGGGAAAACAAGCCACAAACCGAACATGATTTTGATGTTTTATAAGTCACACTGGTGTTTCTTGAAAGTCCTTTACTTCTCCTTTTTTCAATTCCAATTCCTATTCCTTTTTTTCAATTCCTTTTTCAGACATTTTGTCTTTCATCCAGAAGGTTTCCTCAGCTCAGGCTAAACCGTGGACAGTTTGGAGTGTAGACTGGCACCCCTGTCATTCCTGTGGGTCACCTGAGGCGTTGGTACTCTGTGGGAGTTGTTGGATTATCCAACCCCATGTATAACACAGAGAGAGACCCACACCTCCATCTCACCAGCCGCCTCTGCCAGTTTTTCTGAGATAATACCAAGACATTCGTAGCACAGCTGAGAAACATGACCTCGCCGGTGTGTTCCGGATCTCCCTCGAGGCTTTTTCCCAGTTGAACTCTCCTGAAACTCTTCACCAGGGAGGTTTAACAAGTTGAACCACATCAACAGGCTCTTCTTGATGTGGACGATCAAGGACTCTATTCCAAGACCCTCTCAGATGACTGAACCTCTCTCTTTAACTCAGGAAACTAATCTCAACCACTTGCATCAATGGTTTAATCCTATCTGACACTTCCATATTCGGTGACCATAGGTGGGGGAAGGAGCAAATGTGGGTAAAAAAAGGGTAAATGTGTAATTTCTTTGGTAGAAGGGACAAATATACTGTCACACCGTGGTGAGGTTGTCTTTTCTTGGGTTTGTTTTGTCCTGTCATTTCCTGTTTTATTTTGGTAAGTAATTGTCCTCTCGTTTCAGGTCCCTTGCCCTTCCTCATGTGTCTCACTCTGATTGCCCTAAGTGTTTCCCCCTGTCCTCTATTTCCCTCCATGTGTTTAAGGGCCAGTCCCAATCCTCCCCTAGTCCTACTTTTCAGCCCTACCCCTAAATTTTGCGCGTTCCCGTGAGGGTAGTGGTGTCCCAATTCCTCTTTGCATGTAGGGCTAGTGGACATAACGAGGGCTAGTGTGTATGAATCTAGCCCTTCACAGCGAGGGATTTCAGGTAATGACTCACCGACCGAGGGCTAGAGAAAATTTCCCAGAATGCTTTACGTCATCATTTGCAGAATGAATCAAACAAAAAAACATGGTGGACATTTCAAATTTTTAGTGAATAAAATCAATATTTTGAGTTAGTTTCTGCATAAAAATGAGTTTTGATTACATTTCTAGCGAGAAGAGATTTTACTTTTAAATCACTCGCTTGCTCGTTGTTGCGTTGTATCTTCAGACCTCGCCAGAATAAAGGCTGATTTATGGTTCCGCGTTACACCAACGCAGAGCCAACGTAGGTTACGCGGCGACGCGAACCTATGTCGTAGGCTCTGCGTCAATTTAACGCGGAACCATAAATCGCCAGCGGCTCTTCTCATACCCGAAAACATCGGATCAAATTTCTTAACAGGCGGTTACTTTTATGCCTGAAAAAATATTAAAACTTAATAAAGTGGCATATTAACAGCGCTACAGCTGAAATTAAAACAGCTTTTATCTCTGGGCTTCCTGATATGGTGTGACGTATGTGCAAACGTAACTACGCAGTCGCTTACGTACCCGAACGTAAACCACGCAGTGACGGAGCAAGTGGTGTCCCAATCCCTAGGGAACATTACAAGGACCCTAAAGTTTGTGGCTTCATTTTTAGGGCTAGTGGTAGAAAGTAGGGTGACATTGGGATTGGCCCTTAATAGCCTGTGTTCCCCTTGTCTTGTGCCAGAGTGTCTTCGTCCTTGTCCTGCAACAAGAGCCTTGGTCCACGTCCACAGCCATAGTAATTGCCATAGTAAGCCGTTTGTTCCTTCTTACGAGTGATTTTTTTGTTTGTAATTTTTTCCTTAGCTAAATTTCATAGCCCTTCGTTTTCCTCGTTCAAGAGTGGTTTTTTTTTTGTTTGTTTGTACATTTTCTACCTTAGCTTATATTCATAGCCCTTTGTTTATTCCTCGTTAAAGAGGAATTTTTTTGTTTAACTTATATCCTAGCTTACGTTAGTTCTTGGTTTTTACTTCTTTAAGAGTGATTTTGTTCCCGACCCCCCCAGTCTGGTCTTCAGCAGGAGGGCCCCCCTTATGATCCAGGTCCTGATCCAGGTTTCTACCCCCTTATGATCCAGGTCCTGGTCCAGGTTTCTCCCCCTTATGATCCTGGTCCTGGTCCAGGTTTCTACCCCCTTATGATCCAGGTCCTGGTCCAGGTTTCTACCCCCTTATGATCCAGGTCCTGGTCCAGGTTTCTACCCCCCTTACCCCTAATATCTCTGCATCTGAGTCCTGCTTTGAGTCTCGGCCTGACATATACTTGTGTTTGAAGATCAGGATGAAGTTTGGACTTTGATTAGGACATTACAAGCCATAATTGTTTTATTTGTCAATTATTCTCATGTAGATTTCCTGCTGTGTCCTGTCACGTGTCATATGGGGTATTTTTGTTGAAATGCTGTGTTTGTTCTCCAAACATGGTCCCGGGCATCAGGGCCAAGCCAACTATTTTCAATTTTTCAATTCAATTTTATTTATATAGCATCTAATACAACAGATGTTGTCTCCAGACGCTTTCCAGAGATCCAGAACATAAACCCCCGAGCAATTATTATATCAACAATGGGAGGTAAAAACTCCCCTAGTGGGAGAAAAGCCTTAAACCAAACAGTGGCAAGGAAAAACTCCCCTTTAGGAGGGAAGAAACCTTGAGCAGGACCAGGCTCATAAGGGGGGGCCCTCCTGCCGAGGGCCAAACTGGGGGGGTCTTTTGGTCATATCTGTCAGGTTTGGGACTCTGACGGGGTTCTGTGCTCTCCTCTCAGTGTGCGTGGTCCTCGGCTTGCTCTGCGCCTTCAGCCTGCTGGCACTCCTGCTCCTGGTGGTGGCTCTCTATGGGAGTCAGCTGAGCATCACGTTACTGGGACGACACCTGCCCAGGTGAGCTGACACACCCCACAGCCTCTCTGGTTACTCCCAACACAGTCCACACCCCACAGCCTATCTGGTTACTCCCAACAGTCCATTTGTCTCTACAATTCAACTATAGCAAAATTTCACTACTTCACTGATGTAGCTTGTTTCTGAGGTAAGAGAAGCCATAATGCGGGAAAACGGGTGCTGCAATCACGTGGTGGTGATCTGAACTTCAGATATGACTGATTAATAACACAATGAGGGACCATTACAGCTTTTCTAGCTTCTCGCATGTAATAAACTGAAATCTACAGTACAGATGCCTCAGTCATGTTTGTGTTCCCGCCAATAATTAACCAATGCCTTACAAAAATTTTGACTAATAACACATTTGGAATATATGGAAGAGTATTAGGGCCAGGCAGGAGAAAAATAAAAAAAAATATTTTATAGGAGGAAGATTTTTTTTTCATTATGCACTTCGAGAAAAAAGTGGAAATGCCGAGAAAAAAGTGGAAATGTCGACATTAATGTTGAAGTGCAATTTCGAGAAAAAAGTCAAAATGTTGAGAAAAAAGGCAAAATCTCGACATTTCGCCTTTTTTCTCGACAATTCGATTTTTTTCTCGAAGCGCAAAATAAAAAAAATCTTCCCCTCTGAAATATTTTTTCTCCTGCATGGCCCCAATAGTCTTCCATAGGAATAAATGTGACGTGAATGAAAAATTATGTATGATGTGAACTTGGCTGTAAAATTGGACATTTTAACATGAAGGTCAATGGATTGATTGGCTTTTGGTCCATGGTCAGTTGAGGAACTGCAGATTTCTTCATGGCCAGGTTTGTGTCGGATTAGCAAGCTGCATGTCGGCCCCTGGTCAGCACAATAGTTTAAAAAGAAATAGCGAAGATGAATGTGGTCCTGCAAAGCTGAAATTCTTTTAGTTATGATTGGCACCAAGTCCCATTCATTATTGAGTAATTTCAAGCTGTGTGATATCTAACTCAGGCAATCTTTGGTTGCAAGACCTTAGCTGTCATCAAGCTCCTCACATTGTACGACATGATATTGTCATGAAACTTTCACAGTCATCCGTCTTCTGCAACAATCCAACATCATGCAGTGTATAGAGGGTCTGCATTGACGTCACTTCCCCACTGGACCAGTCCCCTTCTGCAATGAGTGGCAAAAACAGCTGCAACTAGTGGAGAAGACGGGATAACAGCTGATTATGGGCTTAAATTAGCGTTAGTTGGACTTGACAGTGACCCGTACAGTTACCCCAAGAACCAGTGGTCCATGGACATTAATATTTGGTACAGTTACCCCAAGAACCAGTGGTCCATGGACATTAATATTTGGTACAGTTACCCCAAGAACCAGTGGTCCATGGACATTAATATTTGGTACAGTTACCCCAAGAACCAGTGGTCCATGGACATTAATATTTGGTACAGTTACCAAGAACCAGTGGTCCATGGACATTAATATTTGGTACAGTTACCCCAAGAACCAGTGGTCCATGGACATTAATATTTGGTACAGTTATCCGAAGAACCAGTGGTCCATGGACATTAATATTTGGTACAGTTACCAAGAACCAGTGCTCCATGGACATTAATATTTAGTTACCCCAAGAACCAGTGGTCCATGGACATTAATATTTGGCCACCAATCCAGTTTCCTGATATTTATATGTACTTAATTTCTACGCCGGGGAAATACACGAAGCAAAGCTTGAAGGCTTACAAAAGTCTTGATGCTTGGTCCGACTTTATGATTTGACCGTTTAACGTTAGCTACCCAAAAATCCAACATTACCTGTTACAAAATGGGAACCACAAATACACGTTTCGGTGTCTGGAATCCAGTTGTTTCTGTGAATTGCAGCGATCCATTTGTCTCTCTTAAAGCGACACTACGTAACTTTTCCACCTTAATATCATATTTCCAGAGTCATTGTGGTGGTACATCAACTTCCAACAGGTTTAATGAACCTCTGTCATGGTCTGAGGGGTCTGTATCGCCTTCACTGGCACTATGTAACTTTGAAGTGCATGGTAGGAACCCTGCCACACTAAAAAACTACACATTTTTAAGGCTTTGACTGCTTTACGGCCAACGTCACTTCCCCCTCCTTCCCGATTCGTAGTCGAGACGAAAATGGGCGGGGCTTGGAGCGCAGCTCCGCAGGAGCTGGTAACCCGTTGCTGTGTTGTGGCTGCAGCAGCTCCACACAACAGACGTGGGGAAAAGATCGCTAATGGTTTAACTTTTCACCGCTTTCCTGCTCGGAGGCGGAACCACGGAGGCCGGCCAAGTATCTGAGATAACAAATTAAAAGAGTAAAAGAGTCGTCGGCTCGGTTGGATCGCGGCTGTAACGAGTCCGACCAAACATAACGTTCCTCAGTAAACAAACAAACACGCACACAGACGGGCGTCGGATCAAAACACGGGTTTATTAAACCACAAACAAACACTCACACAGACCGGGGTCGGATCATTCAAACGGGTTTTATTCCCCACTTCTTCAGCTAAACGCAGTTTCTGGCCAGCTCTCTGCGGTGCGATGAATTTTGTTGAGATAAAAATATTAACTATTTGATTTGTAGCTGCAGAGGAAAAAAATAATCTCACGAGGAAAAGAAAATATTGCTCACGCCTCGGAGCCTCTTCAAAACAGTAAAAAAAACAAGAAAAGCAAAGTAAGAGTAATACAAAACATGTACTGTATGTTGTACTATTATACTAATTTATTGAAACACATGGCGAGTCAAACATTTACCAAAGCAGCTGCCAAACACTCCTAAACAAGGTAGCCTAAGACATGGGTTGTGCAGAACTTTAGTAGAACTTTAGTTCCTTTCCAGCAGTTTAACATCTTTTTTTTTGCGTTCCGTCTGTTCACTTGGTGAAACAGAAAAGCGTCCCGTCTTCTCTCAAAACAAATGCACGCGACGGGACAGGAGTTTTCCGGCAGTACGCGCTGGTGCTCATGGGAAACGTAGTGTTCTTTCTGGTAAAGCACTACCGCTTTTGTCCAAAAGATGCCGCCAAACTCAGAAAAGCGGAAAGTTACGTTGTGCTGCTTTAAGTTTATTTTTCTGCAGTCTGTAAAACGATAACTCAGATTTCTTGCTAAATCTATGAGTACAGTCGATCGCACAACAGCTCTTTCCCATTTTAGATGTTTTCCAGTTGCTCAAACTGAAAGTTTACGCTGCCTCTCAGTCTTTCTGCCACTCAGTCTTTCTGCCACTCAGTCTTTCTGACACTCAGTCTTTCTGACACTCAGTCTTTCTGACACTCAGTCTTTCTGACACTCAGTCTTACTGACACTTAGTGGGCGAAACCTGCTGTGTCGCATCTGTGACGTCATGCGCATTCCCTCTATACTGGAGTACGAACATTGTAACGGCTGTTACTGGTTTTGCAGAAAATACTTGTTGATGCAAAGGTGTTATATCAGTTCTGCAGGCATCTTGCCTCTTGTAAACCGGACCTACTGTAGTTCCAGGAGAGAATTTTCTTGAAGTGATCTGGCATGACTATGTTTTCCACTTAAATGTGATAGATTTTCTTTATCTTTGATTTTAATATGCTTTACAAGAGTGATTTTTCTGCCCTTTATGAAGAATAATCTTTCTAAATTACACTAATGATATGATCACGTTGGTAGCTATCAAGACTGTGACTGGACTATCATCAGCAGAATAACCCCTTCTTACATTTTCCATTGTCCTCCAAGGCCAAAGCTGTGTAAGTGTTCCTCTTGAGGGACGGCCCCAGAGAAGTTCATCAGGATGTCGACCAACCTGGACACCAGCCTGGACATCATCCTGGTCACCTGGACCTGCTCTAGCTGACTGGGATGAAACTCTTCTGTTTTTCTCTTTGTCAGCTTTTATAACCCTGCCTATGTTTTTAATCAAGATTTATTTTAGCCAGATGAATGTAATGTCTGTTAAACAGCTTTAATCATGCAGAAATGTTTACTCTCCTTCATAATGGCAATGACGTGATGTATAAACCACAATGTGAAGTGATCTAACTGCAATCAAAGAGTTCAATACAAAAAAACGGGTTTGAATAATGTAATGTAATTTAAATAATTTTCATTGTTATGAATTGGATACATATCAGCAACTGTACTGTACAGATCTTTATGACTTTTATTAATAAAGTTACCTGGAAAAAAGGAAGCTCTGAGACTGATAAGAATTTTGTTGTAGTGATTTACCCATATGGACTTGATTGGTTTTTAGCCCAAAATGCCTTCATATGAAGCCCATGGGCAGCACGGTGGCTTGGTGGTTAGCACTGTTGCCTCACAGCAAGAAGGTTCCCGGTTCAATTCCCTGGCCCGGCGGGGTCTTTCTGTGTGGAGTATGAGGTTTCTTCAGAACAGTCAAGGGTCTGTTATGGTGTTCCACAGGGTTCAGTGCTAGGGCTAATCTTGTTCAGTTTATACATGCAGCCATTGGGAAGTATAATCCAGAATCACGGCATACACTTTCATTGTTATGCTGATGATACGCAGCTCTATCTGTCTATGAAGCCGGATGAAACAGAACCGTTAGTTAAACTTCAGGCATGTCGTAGGGACATCAAGGACTGGATGTCCGGAAATGTCTTGCTTCTAAATTCAGATAAAACAGAGGTTATCATTCTTGGTCCAGAGCATCTTAGGAAGGGATTAAGATAAGATAAGATAAGAAATCCTTTAATAGTCCCCCAGAGGGGAAATTTCCAGGTTACAGCAGCAAAGGGGATAGTGCAAAACAAGAGGCATCAATATCACACAATATCACACAACAATAATAATAATAATAAACACTATAACACTATAAACAGTATATACAATAATAATAATAATAATAAGAATAAGAAGGAGAATAAAAATAGTAATAAATAAAAAAATTCTAGTATACAAAAAGAAAAACAGATGGATATTTACAGATGTTATTTATGCCCGTTGCAGAATGGTTTTTATTGTCAGGATTGTTTGTATTG
This sequence comes from Cololabis saira, assembly GCF_033807715.1. Taxonomy (NCBI): domain Eukaryota; kingdom Metazoa; phylum Chordata; class Actinopteri; order Beloniformes; family Belonidae; genus Cololabis; species Cololabis saira. Next base: position 3,319,721 of record NC_084592.1, on the reverse strand, counting down.
TTTGTGGTCTACTGTGAGCAGTGCTTAGATGGTGTTGCGATGGCTTCCAGTGCAATTGTGAGAAACCTTGGTGTTGTTTTCAATCAGGATTTGTCATTTAAACTAGGCTGACCAAACGTCCTCTTTTCCCTGGACATGTCCACTTTTTACGTCCTGTCCGGGGCGTCCGGGGGAGTTTTATAAATTGATGAAAATGTCCGGTTTTCCTCTTGTGTGTGTGTGTGTGTGCGCCCCCCGGTTATCCTTGTTTGGGTCAGCGTGTGTGACGTAATCCCCGAGAGGCTGCCTTGTGGGCGGATCTCCAACACTCAACAAGGAAGCAGCAGACACTGGCGGTGTCGCTTACCGAGCACACGCTCCCAAGATGCCGAAGCGAAAATGCAGCTTCACAGATGCACTGAAAAAAAAAATCCGGTCGGGACATATGGGAGGCTGAGTGCACCGTGTGCAAAGCTGGCACTTATGTTTCTGTGTCCAATAAAGGTGCCGGAGACATGCAGCTCACATCCACACAGAAAAACATAAGAAGGCAGTGCGAGGTGAGAGTAGCTCTTCAAAGTTGACCGAGTTCTTAGACCCGAAAAAACAGAGGATGCTGTAAATGCAGCGAAGGGTGCATTGGCATTTCATACTGTGAAACACCACAACAGTTACTGTAACCAGTACTGGAGTTGAGGGGGGATGAGTAAATAAAAACGGTCCAAATCACCCCCCTGAAATAAAAACGGTCCAAATCATCCCCCCTGTAAAACTGCCATCCCTCCTTTCCATCCCTTATGTCATTTCATCAATTAATGTGGTTTTACTGTTATTTCAACATTTAGAGTCATCACCAGAAAAATAACACCAGAAAAATAACTTATTTGACCATTTCCACCTGTGTCAAATAAACTTACAAGCAAAGAAATCTTGTTCCACTGGTAGATGTTTCTACTTATTTCAAGTGAAAATCTACTTGAAACAGGTGAAAATTGTTGTTTTTTCCAGTGATGAGTCTTGTTTTAAGTGTAATGAGATTTTTTTACTAAAATGAGACATCTTAACTAGAAATAAGACAAATATTCTTGTTAAGATTTTTAGTTTTTGCAGTGATCCATGTTACTTATCCTGTGAAGGACAGAGTCATGTTGATAAGTTCAGAAAAGTGTTTTTTATTGTTGTGTTTTGATGTATTTGATGTAAGTCCAGTGGATATTTAAAGCTTACAGAAGGCTGCATTTAACTGCTGCTATGTCATTCCTACAGTATTTCTGAAGGTGTTTTGGTCAGTGCTATTATTTGTAATATATTATATTATTTGTAATCAGCACAAATTATCTGTCCCCATATGATCAAATCCACCATCCCCCCTGATTTTTTTTTACAATTCGAGTACTGACTGTAACTGTTATTATTTTAGACATAATAAAAAAGTTGAGTAACTTCTGAGAAGCCTATCTGAATTTCCGTCTTTGAGAGATATTATTTTGTAATATAACTGAATATTATATCCATACATATAAACTTTAAATATATTAAAATTATAAGGAATCTTTGTGTAAACTGCGAGTATCATTTAAGTAGGCTATCTCGTGGCCGGGCCGAGTGTCCTCTTTTTTGAAAATCAAAATATGGTCAGCCTATTTAAACCATATGTTAATCAGTAAAACAGTTTGTAAAATAGCATTTTTCCATCTCCGTAATATTGCAAAGATTAGGAAAATCCTCTTGCAGAGTGATGCAGAAAAACTAGTTCATGCGTTTGTATCTTCTAGACTAGATTACTGTAATGTGTTATTAGCAGGATGTCCAAGTAATTTGCTGAATAGGCTCCAGCTGATCCAAAATGTAGCAGCGCGAGTGCTGACAGGAATCAGAAGGAGAGACCACGTCTCTCCAGTGTTAGCGTCGCTCCATTGGCTACCTCTAAAATTCGGAATCCAATTTAAAATTTTATTACTTGCATATAAAGCCCAAAACGGCTCAGCCCCGCATTATTTGCAAGACCTGATAGAGCCTTATGTTCCTGGCAGACCTCTCCGCTCTCAGAGTGCAGGTTTACTCGTAGTTCCTAGAGTATCTAAATGTAGATTTGGAGGGCGGGCGTTCTGCTATCAGACACCATTACTATGGAACATATTGCATGTTTGCAGGCTGGAGCCTCGGGAGCTGCGTTCTGGCCTGCGGTCCCGGTCCCGGTCCCCCCCCCCCATCCCCAGTCATCCCGTTGCTGCTTCCACCTGCCTATGTGGATGTCTGCTGTGTGCTGCTGCTGACGTCCAGGGATAACCCCTCGACAATCTGGCAACAGAAAGGTGGAAATGGGCCGGTATATAAGGGGAACTGCTGATGAGGGAAACCAGGTGTGGAGCTGGGTGGGGAAGCACAGGTGAAGGGAATGAGAGGATTTCTGGCTGATTAGGGTGGCAGGATCAGGGGTCCGTTTCACAAAGCAGGTTTAGTGAAAACTCTGAGTCTGTTAACCCTGAAATGAGGGAAACTCTGAGTTTTCCGTTTCACAAAGGGAGGTAACTCAAATCAGAGAAAGAGGAGTAACTCTAGCCTGTTTCACAAAGAGAGGTAACTTAAGCTCTCGATCAGTTACCGTAGTAACACACTCTCTGAAACTAACCTGGTCGGGACCAGGTTTATTTCAGCGAACCTGGAGTTTCTCTCCGTCTCCTCCCTCAGTGGCGTCAATTCAGCCAATGGGTCTTTACGCAATACACATCCGTTTTCTGCACCACGGACAGCAAGCGGCAGAGTTAGAGAGCAGAAAAGGCTTATCTAACAAACGCAATTGAACTCGTTCACTTTATTCACTATGTCAGTGCAACAATATCACAGGGACATCCGAGTTTAACTTCAAACAGTTAAAGTCCAAATGCAAAAAGGAGAGGGAGAGTAAAAAAAAAGTCAAATATTTCCCTTAAACAGATGTATAAGAGGATTTATATCTTACTTTGAGATGAACTTGCATAATTAATCCATCACTGGCTAACAGCCTCGTTAATATCTTCTGGACCCATCACTTGCCTTCTTTCTTTTTTTTGCGTGGTTGTCTGCTTCCTTTTCATTTTTGTAAGTTAACACTGCAGAGCGCACTAAAAACGAGATTGATAGCGACCACTGTCGTCAGGGACGCTGGGACATTTCAAGATATGAGGGGGGGTACAAGTGTTGGGATAGATAATACCTACTGAAATCCATCATGTTGTTCTGATATGTATTTGTAGTTATTTTATATGTATTAAGTAATAGAATAAATCAATACAAATAGATACAGAGTAATTCCATAAATGTATTTAAAAAAAAAAACATTACATTCTCCCCTGAAGCCGAGGTGTGGCAGCTGCCGTACCCAATTGACGGCCCTGATCTAAATGACAATAAAATTTCATTTTTCTTTCCCAAAATATGCTCTCATACTCGCCATATGCACGTATTAACACTTCTAACTCCAGTGGCGTGAAGTATGTGGATCTTCAGATGCAAACTAATGTTTCCTCAAAGGGATTTTGTAAATTGAAAAGATAAATAAAGTTAAAAAGAAAAAAAAGAAAAAGTATGTTGCTCTTTTGTGTCGCCGGTTGCCATGGTGAATCCTTGTATCAGCGCTCTACTGATGATGGCTTTTGATTTCCCTCACGCACAAGCTTAACTCCAGGTGAAACTACTTAGAGTTGAGTAAATTACCTCAAATCCGCTGTTCTGGAACCGAAAACTCAGAGTTTCTGATCTCAGAGTAGATCAACTAAGAGTTCAGGATTAGACTCAGAGTTTGTTGAACCTGCTTTGTGAAACGGACCCCTGGAAAGACAGGGGAGTGAGTTAAAGTAAAAAACCTATCTACACTGGGAAACCATGACAACTATGGGAGTTTTTACCTGAATTGAATTGAATTGAATTGAATTGAATTGAATTGAATTGAATTGAATTGAATTGAATTGAATTGAATTGGAACCAACTTCCAATCTGGGTTAAGGAGGCTGACACCACCTCCACCTTTAAAACTAAACTTAAAACCTTTCTGTTTAGTAAAGCCTATAGTTAGTGTTTAGTAAACCTCTAGCTGGTGTTGGTAAATCTCTAGGTAGTGTAAACTCTAGTGTGTTAGAGTCAGTAGTCATTGTTGCAGCTATAGAACAAGACTATAATAGTTAGTCTCAAATATAGCTTCGCGGTAGATATGCTGCTATAGGCCTATGCTGCAGGGGGGACCGACATGATCCGCTGGGCGGTGCCTCTCACCCTTCTTCTCCTCTCCTCTTCCCTTCCTCTCTTCTCCATTTCCATTTTTATTTATTATAATTATCTCATAGCCATCATTCTTTTGCTGGCCCCCTTTTTTCTCTTTTGTGCATGTTTGCAGACCGGAGCTTAAGGAGCTGCGTGCTGGCCTGCGGCCCCCCCCCCCCATATATATATATATAATCATTTATTATAAAATTATAAGTTGTTTGTAAAATCTCTACATGATCCGAAATCTGACAGACATTTACTGAAAGTATCAAGATTAAATGATAATAAATATAATTGTCTGTTATATGAAATCAGCAACTCTTCTTCCATCCCTCCATCCATGCAGTTAGGGCTGTGTAGGGATTTAGTTTATTCCAGCTGTGGTATCCTTGACATTTTCAGCATTTTTGTGGAAATAATTCTAAACTTACTTAAAACTTATCAATTTCAAAAAAGATTAATGTGTATTTGGTTACGTTCATACATTCATTTTAGTATAAATGACTACGGTAAAAATGAGTCAAACATTTAGCTGTGTGTGTGTGTGTGTGTGTGTGTGTGTGTGTGTGTGTGTGTGTGTGTGTGTGTGTGTGTGTGTGTGTGTGTGTGTTTGTGTGTGTGTGTATATGTGTCATGACATTACATTACATGCTTTAAATTTTTTTTTGTTTTAATATTTTTATTAGGGGGTAAGGCACAGTAGAACAGGAGTAAAAAAAAAAAAAGATATACACTCCAACCCCTAGGATGTTTTTTTTTAATTTAAGAACAGAACATTAGACAATTCAACGAAAATAATGATAAATAACTGAACATTATTTTAAGTAATATTTAAGTATTAAAGCTACACAGTATACATTAAAAAATAGATGAATAAAAAGGGAAATTAAAAAAACAAAGCAAAACAAAAAAAAACACAAGTAAATAAATAGATAAAAAGGAGGAAGAAAGAGAGAAGAAGGCAGCCCCATACAGGTTTTTTTCTTTCTTTTTTTACTGTTTTATTACTAACAACGTTTTTTTTTAATGAAACTTTATTTCAATTTCAGAAAATACAATAAGATTAAAATAAATGGCAGACATCATTCAATAATATAAAAACACAAACATACATAGGCATCATCATAGTCCAAAAAATAATAAATAAAATAAAATTATTCTCTTCACAAAAAAAACTACAATAAAGTGCAAGTAGTTTGTGACATTAACAATTACACTAAACATAATAGGGAAGGCAATACATTCATTATTTTATGAGGTTGACAGTGGTATTACATTCTTGTTATTAATTAATTGTGTCGTCTCAAAATACATTTTGAAATCAACTTTAAAGGGAACTAAGGATGGACAGGATTTGTATAATTTTGCCTTATGAATGTGAAACTTTAGCAATAAGAATGATTAAGTTGACCAGTTGTTGGGGCAGCCCCAGAAAGGTGAAAGTGAAAGTTGTCCGTGACAGGCAGACTGGCTCGTTGCTGGAACTTTCCGCGCACATGACTTGAATTTCCGCGACCTGAGCTGGGTTTCGCGGCAGAGCTCCACCCCCAGGAAACAGCCAGGGGACCCGGGGCTGGACCGTGGATCTGGACGTGTCCTGGAGCCGGAGGAGCCGGAGGATCCGCGGAGACATGTCGGCCTCCAGAGCTGCTCTGGTCTGCTGCTTCTTCTGTCTGGTCCCAGGTAACCCGGCCTGCTCCCGGGGGAGAGGCGTCACCTGTTTGTGTTGAGGTTAAAGGCTGATTTATGGTTCCGCGGTACACCGACACAGAACCTACGGCGTAGGGACCGCGGCGACGCGCACCGTACCCTGCGCGTCGTCGCGTACCCTACACCGTAGTGTGCGCCGTCGATTTAACGCGGAACCATAAATCAGGTTTAAGAGGGATCCCCTCGCTCTGTTCAGCCTCACGGCAGCAGTTATTGAACCCGGTCATCTCAGCTGGACTCGGATAAAACCCCGCGGTGCGTCCGAAATGCCATTCTAAACAGTATAGACTCTAAAAGTGTACTTTAGTTCGGCACACTTTTGAGTAAATATCAGTAGTATGCATTAATTGGGACGTATTACTCAGAGACACACTGCACTTCCTGCTGTTGGGAGGGGGAGTTGTTACCATGGTAACAGGAGTTGTTACCATGGTAACAGCTGCAGTAGCAGCACCGCTCCGCTCTTTCCTGTTTATCCTGGACCAAACAAGATGACATTATATAATTATATACCAATATTATAATATTAATATTGTATAATAATATTATTATACTTAATATTATACTTATGACATATATTTATCTGCGCAGCACTTAGCAACCAAACACCGCTGCATTGCATTGTGGGAGGTTTCTGCTTAGCTAGTGTCCATCAATCCATACAAAGGCTGCGTCCGAAATCCCATACTTCCCCCCTAATGGGTAGCAAAATGAGTATGTGAGATTTTTTAGTGCGTCTGAAACATTAGAACAGTAGAATAGTATGTACTATCCATACTGATTCTGGAGAAATGTATTAGTCTGGATTGATGGACACTAGCTAAGCAGAAACTTCCCACAATGCAATGCAGCGGTGTTTGGTTGCTAAGTGATACGTATATGTCATAAGTGTAATATTAAGTAAAATAATAATAATAATAATAATAATAATAATATTATATAATATTAATATTATAATATTCGTATATAATAATATTATATAATGTCATCTTGTTTGGGCCAGGATAAACGGGAAATAGCGGAGCGGTGCTGCTACTGCTGCTGTTACCATGGTAACAACTGCTACTGCTGCTGTGACACGTCACTTCCTCCCAACGGCAGGAAGTGCCGTGTGGCTCTGAGTAGTACGTCCGAATTAATGCACACTAAGAATATTTACTCAAAAGTGTCCGATACATCATGTATGCATGTTGTCTGTCCTAAATGTCGGAATAATGTTTTTGTTTTATGTCCAAACAATGAAAAGAAAGACAAACTACTATGTACAAGTAAAGAGTGATCTTTTCAACATAACACAGTCATTGACTTGAGAAAATAAAATCAGGCCTATGGGGCGTGACGTAGTTGACCCAGTATGAGGTGAATTTCTCCAATTTATGATTAATAAATGCCGTTATCTTCTCCATTTTATAAATGTCCATTGTAATTTCCATCCCTACCTTTTTAAAGTTGGGCTCTCCTGTAGTGGTTGTACCTTTTTAATGTGAGAGTCAAGTGCAGGAGAGTTTGTTGTCCAGCACTAACCCGGTCTGGTCTGGCCTCTGCAGGGGTGCCAGGGACTCTCCGGGGCCCCGCCAGGGCCCACCTCACCTCCACCAACATGGACCTGGTGTTCCGGTGGGAACCAGCTCCCGGGGCCCCCACTGGACTCACCTACTCCACCGAGTACAGGTGAGTAGGCAGCGCCCGAGCCCTCACACCTGCTCAACGTCCAGTTTTCTTAGATTAAGAAAGGAACTGGACAAACCCTCTGTGAGGTCCCCCATAGAGGGTTCTGACGTGAGTTCTTTCAGACCTATGGGTGACGCCGTCTAAGCAGGAACTGGTCAAATCTGTCCATGTTTCAGACGTTGTTTGGGTAGCAACATGTGGTGTCCAGCAGAGCTAGCACAGCCATTACTCACAAGCCTGCCCAAGCAGATGAACCCCCAGCAGCATGGAGGGAAGCCATGGCCTGGACGCTTCAGCCTGGACCCTTCCAGCCTGGACTGGACCCTTCCAGCCTGGACCCTTCAGGCCTGGACCCTTCCAGCCTGGACTGGACCCTTCCAGCCTGGACCCTTCAGGCCTGGACCCTTCCAGCCTGGACTGGACCCTTCTAGCCTGGACTGGACCCTTCCAGCCTGGACCCTTCAGGCCTGGACCCTTCCAGCCTGGACTGGACCCTTCCAGCCTGGACCCTTCAGGCCTGGACCCTTCCAGATTGGACCCTTCTAGCCTGGACCCTTCAGCCTGGACCCTTCCAGCCTGGACCCTTCAGGCCTGGACCCTTCCAGCCTGGACTGGACCCTTCCAGCCTGGACCCTTCAGGCCTGGACCCTTCCAGCCTGGACCCTTCAGGCCTGGACCCTTCAGGCCTGGACCCTTCCAGATTGGACCCTTCTAGCCTGGACCCTTCAGCCTGGACCCTTCCAGCCTGGACCCTTCAGGCCTGGACCCTTCCAGATTGGACCCTTCTAGCCTGGACCCTTCTAGCCTGGACCCTTCCAGATTGGACCCTTCAGGCCTGGACCCTTCTAGCCTGGACCCTTCTAGCCTGGACCCTTCCAGACTGGATGTTTCCAGCCTGGACTGGACCCTTCCAGCCTGGCCTTGAATGCCAGCTGAGGACCAGCCCCCAGCAGAAGGCAGATTCTGCCCCCCAGACCCTTCCTGACAACCCAGAGCTGTTTGCAGTGGTCTGCTGTTTCAGTGCTGAGTTCTACAGATTAATCTCTGCGGATGGAAAGCAGAAAGCTTCTGTGACTATGGTTACAAAAGGGAACAAAAACACATGAGTGCTGTTGTAGAGAAGTAGCCCTCTGTTCTGGGAAGGACTGACGGGAACCATGTGACTCATGAGCTAGATGATGGCTTTTCAGCTTTAGAGAGACATAACATCCTCCATTTCAATTCAATTCAATTCAATTTTATTTATATAGCGTCAACAGATGTTGTCTCTAGACGCTTTCCAGAGATCCAGAACATGAACATAACCATAAATATAATTATAAATATAATCCCCCGAGCAATTATTACATAAACAATGGCAGGTAGAAACTCCCCTAGTGGGAGAAAAGCCTTAAGCCAAACAGTGGCAAGGAAAAACTCCCCTTAAGGAGGGAAGAAACCTTGAGCAGGACCAGGCTCATAAGGGGGATCCTCCTGCCGAAGGCCAGACTGGGGGAATCAGGGACGTCAGCAGCACACAGCAGGCAGGTGGAAGCAGCAGCGGGATGATCAGAGGGGGAGGGGGGGGGGGGGGGGGGTCCATCCATCCATCCATCCATCCATCCATCCATCCATCCATCCATCCATCCATCCATCCATCCATCCATCTCTTCTTATCCAGGTCCATGTTCTAGGGGTAGCAGGCAAAGCTAGTGTTTCAACCCTGGTCCCACAATCCTGCCTGTAGTAGACGTCTCTCTGCTCAAACACGCCTCACTGAAACACCATCAGCTTGTCTTTAAGGTCTTCACAAGTCCGTCAACGGTCCACTTTGACGGAGTTTGAGTTGACCGTTGACACACCAGTGTTGTTAGAGCCAGACTCCTGCTGGTTGGATTTGCACAAAACACAACAAGCCATTTAAAAAAATAAATAAAAAGAATTATGCACAGCTCAGAGTAGAGGTCAAGATAATACTTGGTATTTTAGTGATGACAACGAGCCATTAGATGGCACTAGCTGTCAATCAAAACACCACGCCCCTCCCTATTCACATATTCTCATGCAAAGGCTCATCGGTGGGTTCAGGAAGAGGGTGGCAGTCTTCTACTGAGGGAGGGAACTCCCGACCAGTGCCGCTGTTCTGACAATCTTTGCTACCTGCCCAGAAATGCTACTTTGTGGTTCTGCTCATGCGCACAGTCGATTTTCAAAGGTTGATTGGCACGTCCATCATTTCTTGCACGATGTAAAATTGATAATATGGGATGTTGAGTATTTGATCCTTCAAAATACACGACCCATGACATGAATTGCATTACACATTGTGAACATTATATGATAAAGAGAAAAAAAAACAACAATTCTAACGCTTTATTTGATATTCATTCAGTCATTGGCCTTTATTTAAGCAGGCAGGTCATTAAGAACATTCTTATTTACAATGACGGGCTGGAAAGAGACAAGTATCACTCGGGGAGAAAGGAAGTGGTTTAGGGAGTAAAACACAGTAAATCTGTAGCTTTACAAAAGGTAGAAAACCATTAGGGAGCATTTTTTGTCAAAGCAGCAGAAATTGGCAGAACACCGGGTGTGTGGGTCGTCCAGGATCCAGTTGGTTGCCGTTTAAGCTCCTGGTGCTTCTTGATATGAAGAAGCACCATCATATCAGTCACATGAATTTGTGTTCACAACTAGGGCTGGGGATCCATTCAAATGTCAAGAATTGATTCAATTCAGAATCGATTATCAAGATTTCATTCGTTTCAATTCTGATATTGATTAGTGTCATTAAAACTGTTTTTTGAGCTGTTGCATGAATTATCGTTATGCAACATTTTAATACTAGTATTATATTGAGATTCAACAGCAAGTATTGGCAGCTAATGATGCTGTAAGGACCAATCAGCTCCCAGAATGCTGATAGAACTGCAAACAGAAACATCGTGGGTCAGAATTACCAAACGCATCTAGGGAGGAAACAGAGATAGAGCCGTATGAAATCGGTTTTAATTTTTCCCACATTCTGTTTTTATTTTTTCAATTTTTGGTCTTTTTCGGTTTTTCATTTTTGGGAATTTGGTTTTTAGCATTTTATGCAAATGTAACCCCAAGACAGTATATAAAGCAAAGAAATATAGACAATTTATGCAATTATAACTGAAAACTGTAATGTTTTCAAACCTTTAAAGATATTTAAAGGCAAAAACTTGGCACCAGTTATTCTGGTGTCCAACAAAACATTACTTTTTTGGGCATAAACAAAAAAATACCAAAAGTTGTAATGATGAAAAAAAAATCGATTTTTAGACATACAAATTGATTTTTAGGAATTAATATGAGAATCGATTTGGAATTGGAAAATCAAGGGTCCAAGCTGAGCCCTTTTTCCTCTGCCTGAAGGCTGGGGGAACCAGAGGACGGTTGACTGAACATTCACCACCCCTGGCAGCAGCTGCTCCTCCTACCACTTATTTTTTTAATGAAAATTCCATCAACAATTACAGTGTCAGGTTTTACAAACTTCACAAAGCAATACTTCTCATATCAATGTCCTTATTGTCCCGTGGTGATGGTGGTGTCCTCTTGCTGTGCTCTATAATCTGTCCATTTTTCCTGAAATTGTGTCTCAGCCACGGCCCCGCGGCCGCTGGTCCTGCTTTATACCATAACCTTGTTATTGCTTTTTTACTTGCCGATAGAAGAACAAGATATTCATCCTCTTTTTGTATTATATCATATTATATTATATTATATTATATTATAAAGTATCTTAATAATAATAAATTGTATTTATAGAGCGCATTTTCACCTGAAGAACAAGTCTCAAAGCGCTTACAATAAAGATTAGAAAAAAAAAAAAAGAAAAAATAGAAAATAAAAATAAAAGAGAAATAAAAATAAAAAAAAGAAAATAAAAGAAAAAAGCTAAATTAGCAAAAAAAGCACAAGGACATTCTAAAAGACCAGGACATCAGGGATAGGCTTTCTTACAAGATTTAGGAATCTCGTATCCTATTATTTTTCTTAAAACCCGCCATATTTTATCACAATATCCTATTATCTTCAGGCAAGACCATAAAATCTGCCTATGGGCCACATCCATGTGTCCACATGGTCTCCAGCACGGCTGCTGGTTACAGACAGTTTCCTTCCTGATGTTTGTAGTTATAAAGATCTGTGGCTCTAAACTGTTCTTTGTATTTATTCTCCCCAGGAGTTCAGCTACTCCGTTCAGGCCCGGCTGTGTGAAGATCTCTACCCCGGAGTGCGACCTCACCCCCTTCAATATCAGTGTGTATGGAATGTACACGGCAAGAGTCCGGGCTCAGCTGGGGGACCAGGGGTCTGAGTGGGTGCTGAGTAATAACATCACACTGGACAGAGAAAGTGAGTTTAAATTCTGTTTCATTGCAAAAACTCAAAATCTTAACAAGAATATTTGTCTTATTTCTAGTTAAAATGTCTCATTTTTAGTCAAACAAATCTCATTACACTTAAAACAAGTGTCATAACCAGAAAAATAACTTATTTGACCATTTTCACCTGTTTCTAGTAAATTTTCACTTAAAATAAGTAGAAAAATCTGCCAGTGGAACAAGATTTTTTTGCTTGTAATGAGAAGATAAATCTTGTCCCACTGGCAGATTTTTTCTACTTATTTCAAGTGAAAATCTACTTGAAACAGGTGAAAATTGTTAAATAAGTTATTTTTCTGGTAATCACTCTTGTTTTAAGTGTAATGGGATTTTTTGACTGAAAATGATACATTTTAACTAGAAATAAGACAAAGATTCTTGGTAAGATTTTGAGTTTTTGCAGTAGATTTTTACATGGTGATGGCATCAGAGCAGGAAACTCTTTGTCCCAAAGGGGTGGTGTTAGCAAACCTGGAAGCTGGTTTAGACACGCTTACTTTACAGTTACCACAATTTCGCTATTTTAGCTTAACTTGGCTGCATTTCTGATGCATTTATTCTGTATAAGTTTCCACGTAGCAAAAACGGTGGTGTTTTCATGCGTTTTGGCCGTTCGTTTACACGAAAACGAAGCTCAAAGTCTCCAAAAACCATCATTTCTGAAAACTCCAGCCAAACTGGAGATTTTCAAAAACTCCGTCTTCACGTTTGCTTGTAAACGGAGAGAAACAGACATTTAGGCTTCAGAACGTCACATTATGAGACAGAAATGTCACCAGCATCATGAGTGACACCTGTGGTTACAATTAGTTTGTAACCGTCAATATTTTCTTGTATTTTACCTGTTTTATATTCTAAAGTCACACTTAAAAGTAACTCCACTTCTCTGTCACTCCAAACCAAAGACTCTGGTTCATCTTGGAAGTAACTGGAAGTTACTCGTGTCATTTGTTGATGTTTTCTACAACATCCTCAGGGAGTTTAAGATGTGTTTTAATAAAGTTTTTAACCGTATTTTCTGGGTCCTCCTCCGCCTGCTCCGGGATTCCCGAAAATACCAGGTTATCTCTCATACTCCGGACCTGCAGTTGGCAGGCTGAGGGGAGACCACTTTATATATGTTAAAGCAAGAGAAAACCTGATTTCATAACAGGTCCCCTTTAAGAAGCTCTTAGTTGGAGCTGTCCACTAATGTGGTGCTGAAACTAAATCAGTCAATGCCAGGAAAATCAATCAGCCAGCACTTTATCAGCACATAAATCCCACCGAATGCCCCATGGTCCCCACACTCAGGTTCAGTTAGGCTACGCGTGAGCTACGAAGAGCCGTCTGGGAGGGATTGTGTATTGGGATCAGTGTGCCATCCACAACAGCAATCTCCAGGGGGATCGCATGAAGTCCACGGTGGATTCTTGGTGCTTTTCCACTAGTTCCTACTCAGCCCGACTCTCCTCCACTCAGTTTGGTTCTTTCCCACTAGGGGTCTAACGTGCCGAGTAGATACTTTTCTGTAATTATTCTGCTGAGGTTCTAAGCTGCTGAGTGGGCTGTATCTGACATCATCACACTACAGGCCACCGATTGGTCGGGGGGTTGGAGTCAGACGTCTGAGTCAGGAGGAGGAAATCAGAGAAAGAGACTCTGACGGATTCTTGTTCATTTTATTCAACCAGCAACGGCAGCAAAAGTCTGTTTCATGATCCAACTCTGAGGGTCAGATGTTCATAAACCTGGTGCTGAGGAGAGAATTAAAAAGATCTAGACGGAGATAAGGAACGACCAGATCTACCAGGAGCTCTGTCTCTTCATAGCTGCTCACGGCTCCAGCTGACTTTTCAGCAGCACCGAGATTAACTAAAAAAATTAAAAAGTGTTGCTGCTTGAAGCTTCTCTCACTCTCATTTTTTAACTTGATATTGAACACAAGTCACAGATCCAGCAGCACATACCGTATTTTCTATAAGCCGCATCCGCTCTATTTAAAAAAAAAGATCGCAGATATTTCTGTTGTTATTTATTATTATTATTGTTATGTATTAATAATTATTTATTATTATTTATTATTTATTAAGATATTTACTACATGTACAGAAGGATTTTGAACTGTAAATGATGTACATGTTTGTACCTAAATAGATCCTTTCCTAACAGTGTCTTTTAACACGGCAGCAACTTTGCTGATTAAAACAGGACAGAACCAAGAGAAAATAACCGCTATTTATTTATCTGTTTATCTGTTTGAAATCTGCTTCTACTTCTATCTGCTAAAGAAGAAGTAGCGTATTCTTCTTTGCATTTATTTTGTCTTAGTTTTGATTCTAATTCCAGTTAGAGCACCCCGAGCGGTGGAAGAAAAATCCACAGAATAGCTGCACCTTTGTATAAGCTGCATGGTTGAAAACCTATGGAAAAAGTAGCGGCTTATAGTCCAGAAAATACGGTATATCATCTCCTCCAGGTTCTACATCTTTAGTGTTGTTGTCTACTTCGTTCAGATACACAATCAAATACGTCACAGCAGCTTCACTCCAACCTCCTACTTATGATCTGGGTGCTGAATTATTATGGAAAAGAAACCGGGCCGAGCTGAGATGAGTAGAGCCGAGTAGGTGCTGGTGGAAAAGCACCGTTCTGATGTGTGTCCCGCCTGGCACACTCCATGAAACCGATGCCTTACTGAGGCCGGTGCCGTTCCCCACCACCTCCAGAAGGCTCCCTACTGCGTAAAAACGCAGCGCGGCAGGAGCTGCACCTCCGGGCTGAGAGCAAAACTGCAGCGGGTTGCCCTCTGAATGTGTGGTGACACGAGCGTGAAGAGGCGTTGGACTTCCACACGGGGAAGCTGGTACTTGGACTGGACAGCCTGAGTGAAAAAAAAAAATCTGGGTTCAGATAGCAGCTGAAGGCATGGGAATCACATATAAATATAACACATATAAAACTCTGGTATGCACTGAGCTGTTAGCACAGGTGCGGCTGCTGTTGTAAGGTTAATGAATAATTGACATCAGAGGTTTATTGTAACTGGGTGACAAAGGAACACCCTCAGATCTGGAAGAACTTCTCCTGCCTCTAACTCTTATTTTTCTCTCTTTCCATGTTAGCCTCCATCGGTTCCCCCAGCGTGTCTCTCCTCTCCATCGGGGAGAATCTGGAGTTGGTCATTAAAGATCCAAAGTTCAGGGTGTCAAGGCTGAGGAGTGTGTACAGCTCAGCCACCTACAACATCACCTACTGGAAGAAAAACCAGGAAAACAAGGTGGGACATGATACAAATGTGGCATCTAGTTTGACATACTGGGACTGTTGGTGTAATCCAGCGCCCCGAACCGTCCAATCCGGCCCCCGACTGGATTCCATAATTATAAGGATCAAAGAGAAAATATCATGTGGTCCACACTATTAAAGCAACTGAAAACAGCAACAACTGAGGCTCCTAACTATCAGTAACCACCATTTATGACTCTATACATTACAAAATGAGGACAGACTCGATGCACTGTTTAGCCCGGGGGTCGGCAACCGACGGCTCTAGAGGCTCTAGACGGCTCTTTAGCGCCGCCCTGGTGGCTCCTGGAGCTTTTTCAAAAATGTTTGACCTTTTTTTTTCTTCTTTTTTTTCCTTTTTTTCTCTTTTTTCTGTTTTTCTTCTTCTTTTTTCTTTTTTCCCTTTTTTCTTTTTTCTCTTTTTTTTCTTCTTTTTTCCTTTTTTTCCTTTTTTCTTCTTTTTTTCCTTTTTCTTTCTTTTTTCCTTTTTTTCCTCTTTTTTTATGCCTTTTTCCTTTCCTTTTTAATCTCGACATTTCAACTTTTTTCTCGACATTTCGACTTTTTTCTCAACATTTTGACTTTTTTCTCGAGATTGTACTTCAACATTAATCTCAACATTTCAACTTTTTTCTCGAAGTGCATAATGGAAAAAAAAATCTTCCCCCAGTTCTAACTAATATAGAAACATGCAGCATGTGTTGCCTTCATTCTAAGCTGATACAAGACTTTTCATTTTTTTGCGGCTCCAGACATATTTGTTTTTTGTGTTTTTGGTCCAATATGGCTCTAAAACATTTTGGGTTACTTGTGTGTTGTCCCGTCCAGGCCAGAAACGTCCCCGACGTGCAGCAGAACAGGGTGATCCTGGACGACCTGGCCCCCAGCAGCGAGTACTGCGTCCAGGTCCAAATCCACACCGTCAAAAACCCCAAGCCCAGTTTCCCCAGTGAAATCACCTGTGGCAGCACTGCAGGGGGTAAGAAGCTTTTTCCTGTCAATCCAGTCCCAGAATCCTCCTGAACAAGGAATTGATCCACATGGTTAGGTGCCAAATGGCAGAATTCAAACTGTGCAAAAGAATCTTCCATTTTTATCATCAATCTTATTATCAATAAGAGACGGGTGTTTGGATATTTGGTCAGGTTTGTGGAAGAGCTGTAGCAATACTTTGCTGGCTCTTTTACCTCAGACAAGGTATTTTAGGTTAGGTCCAAAGAGCAATGAAAAATTAAAGCTGCAAGCAGCGATGAACAGGCCCTCGCACTCATGGCCACCGCCCCCATAAGTCAGAAATGACACCACCCACGACTTCCTATGTCAAACCATTCAAAAGTTATGGCAGAGAAAGGTTTTCTAGTGGGCGCTGTTGAGCCGTTAGGCCACGCCCATTAATGCAAACCATTAAATATCAAATTTATCACCAGGCCTGGCTTGCATGCAAAATTTGGTGACTTTTGGGGAACTATCAAATATGGACCAATCGGGGGGGGGGGCGCGCTTTTTGGCGTCTAGCGTCGCCACGGTAACACTTTTGAAAGAGAAAAGTAATGCGCGTAGTCACAGGATGGAGACGCACATTTTGATGTACAACACACATGGGTGCACGTTATGGTTCGGGCCGCATTAACTGCCGAAGGAATGGCATATATTGCGCCAAAATTACGCGATTAATTCAAAATATTCAAAATGGCCGACTTCCTGTTCGGTTTCGGCCATGGAGCCAAGAGACTTTTCTTTAAGTTGCGACATGATTCTTAGCCCTGTTTGGGTCTGATTGTTTTGCAGAAAAAGAATCTCCATGGGTGGCCGCTCTGGTTGTGTTTGTTGTCATGGCAGCAGTGGTGGCTCTGGTGGTTGTCGTGGTGCTGCGTTGGAAAAGAATCTCCCACTTTCTCTGTCCAAAGCATGTACTACCTGAGTATTTCAAAGAGGTATGTATGTTTTCATTTTGTCTACAGGACCATTTTCCATTTGAACTATTCGGTGCATTCTAACCGGTAGCTAACAAGCTCCCCAGGCCTGAGGCACAGAGAAACGGTGGTGTTTTCATGCGTTTTGGCCGTTCATTTACACGAAAATGAAGCTCAAAGTCTCCAAAAACCATCATTTCTGAAAACTCCGGCCAAAGTGGAGATTTTGCTTGTAAACGGAGGGAAACGGACATTTAGGCTTTAGAACGTCACATTATGCGACAGAAACGTCACCACACTGCAAAAACTCAAAATCTTAACAAGAATATTTGTCTTATTTCTAGTTAAAATTTTTCATTTTTAAGTGTAATGAGATTTCTTGACTAAAAAGTAGACATTTTAACTAGAAATAAGAGAAATATTCCTGGTAAGATTTTGAGTTTTTGCAGTGCAGAGTCATGAGTGAGACCTGTGTTTCCAATTAGTTTGGCCACCGTCAATATTTTCTTGTATTTTACCTGTTTTATATTCTAACATCACACTTAAAAGTAACTCCACTTCTCTGTCACTCCAAACCAAAGACTGTCGTTCATCTTGGAAGTAACTGGAAGTTACTCGTGTCATTTGTTGATGTTTTTTTCCAGGATTCTGATTGGCTAGCATGACTTTATCTTCTCGTTACACTGCCCCCTGTAGGTTTGGCTGCTCATAGCACCTTAACAGATATTTATGCAGGTTCGTGTAAATGATGGTATTTTTCAAAACGTAGAGGGGGAAATATCAGTTTTTGTAAATATGTGTAAAAGTGGAATTAATTTTTGATGCCCTGCAAGTTTCCTTTCATGTGATTGCTGTATGTTGGACATCATGGAGGTCATCATGACCACTACTGCTTTAATCCCCCCACACTTCAACCCAGTCTGCTTGTGTCTCCCCAGTCCCTGCTAGACCCCCCCAGCTCCTCCTTGTGTTTTGTGATGCAGAACTGTCCCCCGGTGGAGGAGATCAACCACCAGGTGGACGTGGTTCCCAGCGCCAGGATGCTGGAGGAAGGAGATCCCCTGAAGGCGGTGGAGAGCAGCTGCAGGGATCAGCTCCAAACCCCAGGAGAAAACAGACAACACGTGTCAGAGGAGACGCTATGACCACACATGCCCAGAGACTTTATTCAATGCTTGAGGAGACTTTTGCAGCACCAGCGTAGAATGTGATTCTCTGATGGTTTCTGAAGAGTAACATCCAGGGCCGGAGCTATGGGGGGGGGGGCGGGATGTGCACAGGCCCCCCCACATTGACAGGTTGCTCACCCAGTGAGAGTCGTGAATTGTTTTTAAAAATATATTTCTTACTAAATTTACTTTGTTGTAAAAGTTTCATTGTGTTTTTTTTATTTTCTTGAACATTAAGAATGTAATATAGCCTACACAATAATATAAACAAACTTCATCTTTGACATCACTGACTGACATCACTGACTTAGAAGGCGCGTCGTGGTCCTGGAGCAGATGGATACAGTTCAGATTATAATGACATTCAGTGCGTTTACATGGGAAGTTTAATTCCTCTTTAATTCAGAATTAAAATTAAATCTGATTTAAAATTAGTAAAAATTACCATGTAAACACCTAATTCTGAATTAAAATTGCCATTCCGAATTAAACTTAATTCCGAAGTAAGTGGCTGGTTTATTCCTGTTTTAAATCCAAATAGAATAATTCCGCGATCATGTAAACACTCACTCCTCTTTAAATTAATTCTGGTCTTTCTTTCTGCTCGTTCCCTCGCCCGTCTGTCTCCATGATCTTATATTCCACACTGGGCTGGTTTTCCAAACAAAGTTACAGCAGCAGTAAACGCTGGTTAAGAGCAGAGACCATTTATTTAATAAATAGAAATCATTAAAAGAACAGATGGAAACAGGAAACATCAAAATTGTGAGCTTTTCAAAGTTGTAGTTAGTAGTAGTAAGTTAGTTTTTCTTTTCCGGTCCCCCCCCTATCCAATCAGAACCTTCCCAACCCCCAGACCTGGAGAGGAATTGGAGAAAGACCATCAGACGTGTTTTCCATGTAAACCTCAATTCGTTTGATTCGGAATAATTAATTCAGAATTAAAAAACATCATGTAACCGTGGCTAATTTCAGTACCAGAAGACCCCCTTGTGCAACAACTGCCGGTAAGCAGTCCCGAACTTAAAGAGCATATTGCAGGTTAGAATTTTTTCAAAAATGATACCTGACCTTATGTGAAAATGACTATGTGAGAAGTTAATGTAGGATTTAATATGTTTTACAAGACATAAGGGCACTTATTCAGAGGAAAAAGTGGCTGATTTTAGCCAAGCTCCTACAAACGCTTTTTTTTTTGAACACCGCGTCATATGACGCAGCACCAGAGAGACGTCTCCACAGCTCTGCCCCATCTGACTGCCCAGACCCCGTACACACATAGCCGGTATCTGCTAAACCCAAGATAATTTCCTACGTTTGGACCTGTCATCCACATGAAAACGCAAATAAATTTACACCTGGTGTAGACAGAGACAGAGAGCAGTTTTGCGTTTTCGAACGTCACATTATGCTCCAAAACAACAACAAATCTGCTCTGAGTCTGACGTCTAACGTGCGACCCAGAACTACAGATGATCCACCATCTGTCCTCCAAGCTATTTATTAAATAAATGGTCTCTGCTCTTGACCACCGTTTACTGCGTTACACCGAGGCAGAGCCTACGCCGTAGGGTACGCAGTGACGCGCAGCAGGGCTGCAGCTGGGCTGCGTCGATAACACGGCAGCTTCGCGGCGGACACCGAGGGGGACTCCAGCTCGTTACCCGAGAATGAGGCGCCGCTCCCGGGGAAGCGGCGCAGCAGAGGCGGCCCGGAGGCTAGAAGACCAGATGATCTACAGGTTTGGAATGCTTATGAATGTTGTCGAAAACGCATATCTTCGTTTATGTGTGGAAGATTTTTTTTTTTTTAACAACGATGTAATGTGGATAAACGAAGGGGGGGAAATACGGGGAAATATTCGGTTTTAAAAATACCCGGCTATTTCGGATGCATTTAATCAGAAAAAAGAGAAGATAATAAGCCTGTTTTCTGTTTAGAAAGTACAAACGTAGACAGATTACAAGTACTCACCCATCTTTAAGGAGTTTCGGAGTTTCTTTCAGGAGCACGGGCGGGTGCTGCAGTGAATAAAGGCGGATTTATGGTTCCGCGTAAAATCGACGGCGTAGCCTACGGTGTAGGGTACGCGGCGCACGCAGCGTAACCTACGCCGTAGGGTCTGCGTTGGTGTAACGCGGACCCATAAATCAGTCTTTTAAAAAGCGAGTTTCAGCTGTCAATCAAAAGAACGTGGGGGGCCTAACGGGTTTGTAATTATAAGGCTGTGGCCTGTCATATTGGTGTGAATACACATTCACAACCTCTTCAGTGTCACAACTAACATTAAGATCCACTATTTTTCCAATTGTTGAAATTCACCGCGCTCCCTCCCGCTACGTCACTTCCGGTTCAACTATTTCAGATGCGGAAGTAAAATACTCTCACAAAAACAACTCTGGAGGTCACTGTAGTATATATTTATGCGTATTTCAATGAAAATTCAGTTCCTACATTATTTTGCAGAATTATTTCCTGCAGAAACAGACTGCAGGAAGCCGCTGCGCATGCTCACCAGCTTATTCATATGCAAATACAGTCATCATGTAGTTTGCATTCACCATTTATGGTATGAAGTGTAGAGGGCGTGATATGAGGCGAATTCACCTGCGCAACCTTCCAGCTGGACTGTGATTTATAAAGAGAACATTGTGTGTGAGTGTGCATGCACACGGTTTTATAAATCAGGATTTTTTTTGTGCGCACGCCAATTTCGGCTTTTGAGCGCACGTGCACTTTTAGTATGAATCCTACACACTCTTTTATAAATGAGGCCCCTGGTCCTTCTGAGTTCAGAAGACACTCGGCAGGATCATCACTTTGTTTCTGCTCTGTTCTGTTTGCCAAATGCATAAAAGTGTTTTTTACAGTAAATTGTCTTGATAAACTCACAAAAAGGTTTTCCAGTTTCTCGATTCAGTTCAATGTGGAATTTTTCAATTCATTGACTTGAGCACTTGGGCAAGCTTTAAAAGTGGGTCATTCTATTATACATTGATCTCTATGTTAAAATGTCCAGCTTTACAGTAGAAATAAACACACTTGCATCCTGGAATGTTCCATGGTTTTGCAGTCTATAGCTAGATGGCACATCCGTGACTACTGTATGGGGATTCATTTTAAAATGAGTTTAAATTAAGTTTATCTGCATTTTTAGGAATAAAACCACATTGTAAAAACTCCCCTAGTGGGAGAAAAACCTTAAACCAAACAGTGGCAAGAAAAACTCCCCTTTAGGAGGGAAGAAACCTGGAAAATTGACTTATTTTCATAAAGTTTTACGTTTTACGTCTCATTTATTCTTTCACACACGCACTAATATACTTGGGAAACAGTTAGGCACCAAATATAATATATTTAATTTTCTCAGATGGCAAAAATAAGAACTTTATTGATCCCACATGTAGGAGTAATTCACGTTATATCAGCCATAGAGAACAAGGTAGTGCCGAAAAACAATATATATCCCCCCTCACAAAAGTAAGAAAAATAGAGAAACGTATTTTCTCATCAACAAAACAAATTTGGAATTTTTCAAATAACAAAACAACATACTTGAACCATTTTTCAGACAATAAAATAACATTTGAACCATTTTTCAGACAATAAAATAACTGAAAAAATCTGAAAAATGGTTCAATATGTTATTTTGTTACTTGAAAATTTTTAATTATGTTTATGTAAAATATGCTTTTTTATATACGTCTATGAATAAACTTGCCTTGCCTTGCAGTGAAGGGAAAGGCCGGCAGGGGGCGGTGGTTTGACTCAAAGTGCTGCCGTAAAGAGACCGCAGAAGAAGAGCTGGGTTGTAGAGCAGCGACGAGGGAGCGAGGGAGCGAGCTGCTTCCGCACTGATATGGGACGGCTGTTTAAATGTCGACGACTTGGGTGTTTGGAGTTTATGTGTTGGTTAATTTGATGTTTTGATTTTGGATATGAGTGTGGCTGGTGTTTGAGCCTTAAATGTCAGTGTTTGGACTGTAAAAACCACCATGATGACCATCGTCTGTCTCCTGTTGTGGCTCTTCCACTGCGGCGCAGGTGAGATCACACACAACACCTTCCGCCTTCAGTCCTGATCTGACAATAAACCTCACTTAACCTCACTTAACCTCACTTAACCTCACTTTAGTCCCGATGTCAGCTGTCTGTTTTAGTCTGACACATGCGAATCTGAAATATTATTCTGTTGTCCCTAAATTAGGGAGCAGTCTAGCAGACTTCTTGTTTGTGAGCCGGAATGTAACTGATTTTGGTGCAAGTTCTAAAGTGAAGGATTAGACTTTTTCTCTAACCTGTTCTGGAACCTGGAGTTTTCACATACAGGACTGTCTCAAATTAGAATATTGTGATTTTCTGTAATGCAATTACAAAAACAAAAATGTCATACATTCTGGATTCATTACAAATCAACTGAAATATTGCAAACATTTTATTATTTTAATATTGCTGATCATGACTTACAGTTTAAGAAAACTCTATCTCAAAAAATTAAATATTTCAGTTTATTTGTAATGAATCCAGAATGTATGACATCACAATATTCTAATTTTCTGAGACAGTCCTGTACAGGCCTGAATTAGACTCTCCCTCAAAACGAAACTCTTAAGCCAAGGGACTGACTTTCTTGCTTTCTTTCTTGCTAAGAAAGCAAGAAAGCAAGCTTTCTTTCTTTTTTTTCACTGATTTCGTTCTTTCTTTCTTCACTGCTTTCTTTCTTTCTTTCTTTTTCTTCACTGCTTTCTTTAATCATATTAAAGCAACAGTTTTCCTCTCAGGTGTGTTTAGATTTAGTCACACAGCCATTAGTTCAGAGGAAATAGAAGATCAAGTTTCTGGAACAGAAACAGAAAGATGACGATCAAAAACAAAAGTATGTACATAGCACTACACTTATAATCCAAAACTATCTAAAAGAACTGGAGGCATTGTTTAAAATATTTATATCTTTAAATATTCAGAATATCACAATATACTTGTATAATGTAGTTTTGTTAAAGTGAATGATGTAGTTTCTGCTCATGATCCGGGTCGTGTCCTTGAACCAGTGCAGCTGGACTTTCTGTTTATGGTTCTTGTTTGTGGAGGAAATCCAGCGTTTGAAGCCTTTAGGGCAGCAGGGGGTCAGTGTTTCCATTCAACGCTGTTTTTTGATTAAAAATAACTAGTATCTCATCCTGTTTTCGCAGTCTATTCAAAACAATGAAAAAGAAAATCTCAGCGTTGAAGCAGATGGACAAAAACATCTTTTGTCTTTGAAAAATAATTGCTGCTACTGCTATTTGTAATGCAGGAATGCATAATGATTATTATTAAGTTATTAAGTCAAGTTATTATTAAGTAACTACATATATATGTACATATATATATGTATGTATGTATACACATACATACATGTACGTGTTGTATTACTTGCAAAGTTTTCCCCGATTTTGTCTGTCACTGCATCTTTAGATTTTGTTCTCGTGGGTAATCTGGGTGCAGATTATGTGATAATTATATTAAATATGGATTATAAAATGTGAATTTTAAAACCACTTTTTAATAGGCTTGTTTTGAAAAAAACGATTTTCCGATTCCAAATCGATTCTCATACTAATTCCTAAAAATCGATGCGTATGTCTAAAGATCAATTTTTTTTTTTTCCATCATTACATTACAACTTTTGGTATTTTTTTATTTATGCCCAAAAAATGAATGTTTTGTTGGACACCAGAATAACTGGTGCCATGTTTTTGCCTTTAAATATGTTTAAAGGTATGAAAACATTAAAGTGTTCAGTTATAATTGCATAAATTGTCTATACTTCATTACTTTATATACTGTCTTGGCGTTACATTTGCATAAAATGCTAAAAACCCAATTTTCAAAAATAAAAAAAAAACGAAAATGAAAAAAATGAAACCAATTTCATCCGTCTCTGTTTCCTCCCTGGATCTGTTTGATAATTCTGACCCACATGATGTTTCTAAAAGCAGTTCTATCAGTATTCTGGGAGCTGATTGGTCCTTACAGCATCATTAGCTGCAATACTAGCTGTTGAATCTCAATATAATACTAGTATTAATATGTTGCAGAACTACAGTCATATCATTCATGCAACAGCTGAAAAAACAGTTTTAATAACACTAACCCAAATCAATATCGGAATCAAATCTTAAGAATCAAAATCGAATCGATTCTTGACATTTGAATCGATCCCCAACCCTACTTTTTAAACAAATATTTGTGACATCATAGGCAGTACTCGATTTGTAAAAAACAATCAGGGGGGATGGTGGATTTTATCATATGGGGACAGATAATTTGTGCTGATTACAAATAATATAATATATTACAAATAATAGCAGTGACCAAAACAGCTGCAGAAATACTGCAGGAATGACATAGCAGCAGTTAAATGCAGCCTTCTGTAAGCTTTAAATATCCACTGGGCTTACATCAAATACATCAAAACACAACAATAAAAAACACTTTTCTGAACTTATCAATATGACTCTGTCCTTCACAGGATAAGTAACATGGATCACTGCAAAAACTCACAATCTTAACAAGAATATTTGTCTTATTTCTAGTTAAAATGTATCATTTTAGTAAAAAAATCTCATTACACTTAAAACAAGACTCATCACTGGAAAAAACAACAATTTTCACCTGTTTCAAGTAGATTTTCACTTGAAATAAGTAGAAAAATCTGCCAGTGGAACAAGATTTTTTGCTTGGAATAAGAAGATAAATCTTGTTCCACTGGCAGATTTTTCTACTTATTTCAAGTGAAAATTTACCTGAAACAGGTGAAAATTGTCAAATAAGTTATTTTTCTGGTGTTATGTTTCTGGTGATGACTCTAAATGTTGAAATAGCAGCAAAACCACATTCATTGATGAAATGACATAAGGGATGGAAAGGAGGGATGGCAGTTTTACAGGGGGATGATTTGGACCGTTTTATTTCAGGGGTGGGGGGTGCCATCCCCCCTCACCCCCCCTCATCCCCCCTCAACTCCAGTACCTATCATAGGAGATGGGATGTTGATGTTGTTGTTTTTTTCTGGAGTTTCTAATGGAAGTGTAAACTGTGATATTTGTGTTTTTTCTTGCAGCTGAAGCAGAAGTCCCCCCCCCAGGGGACCTGACCATGAGCACCTTGAACACCAACTACGCTCTGAACTGGGACTGGAACTGGGAGCCGGAGTCCAACGTCACCTTCAGGACAGAGTTTGTTGCGTACGTGTCACCCTCTACACACAAGAGACATTTGTGAGGGCTTCCCCTCCAACTAGCACACCGCTCTTCACATATCTAGGATGGAGGGATTTACTTGTTTTCCATGTACAGACTGCAGAATTTGGTTGCTTTCCTCCTTCTTGTAAAGCGTCTTTGAGTGTCCTGAAAAGCGCTATATAAATAAAATGTATTATTATTATTATTATTATTATTCTCTGAGTTGGCAGGCCGAGGGGAGACCACTTTATATATGTTAAAGCAAGAGAAAACCACTTTATATATGTTAAAGCAAGAAAAAACCTGCTTTTCATAATAGGTCCCCTGTAAGTTTCCTTTGCTAAAGCATAAACAGCATTACATGGACTTGAGTTGCTCACCTCCAAAATGTTGAGTGTTGTTTGAAACTAGACAAGTTCCTCTTTCTAAAACTAATGACAGCCCAGAATAAATCATTCTTGATGGCAAGTGTTTCCTGAGCCAGCCAGCTGTCATCAGCTCTGAAAAAAAACAAGAAATAATAAAAGGAATTGGACAAACCTTCTATCACAAATAGCTTTTTCTGCTTTAATAGATAAGATAAGATATTCCTTAATACGTCTCACAGTGGAAAAACCCTTCTGTTACAACAGCAGCAGGAGAAAGAGTACTAAAATAGTAATAAGAAAGATAGTAGTAACATAGATATAAATACTATATACATTGACTACGTTTACATGCAGTCAAAATTCGGGTTTTTGCTAATATTCCAGTTACTGAAACATTGGGAATATTCCGTTTACATGGTAATATATGGTGCCACGAAATTTTGCGATACAAAAACGTCACGATACGTGTCGTGGAGGTGACAACCTGTATCGCGATATTGGATTATTAATATTAATCTATTGTGTTGACTAGAAACGCGCATCCGACCGCGGCCGCAGCCGCGACCGCGCGGACCAAAATCTTACTCCGCTCAGAAGAAAGTAGTCCCGTTTTGTGGTCCTGTTTTGAGCTCTGAACCTTTACTTATGTAAGGCTGGTGTAGAGTTAAGCCTTACCTTATTAAATTAAACCTTTTTGGGGTGGTGAGTAGGATAAACACGGGACAACTTCTGCGTGAGTTTGCGTGTACTTCAATGTCCGCTCAACAGCGTAGGATTTCAGAACATCAACACAGCACCTAGTGCTGTATCACTCCGCCCAATCTAAAACATACTAACAACTGATATACTGACTAGTGTAATTATAGTCCCTGATTTACAGAATATAAAGAATATATTTATAAAATAATGAACCCTGAATTACCAAAATAACCTTCTTAACAAAAATAAATCTCCTCTTACACTTATAAGGTGAACATGAATCAATCTTTTTTATGATGTAAAATTGTATGTAATTATTTACTTGTATTTATTTATTCAATTTTAGTTGTTAAATTTCTTGAAAAGAAAAAAGTCAAATCATACATGAGAGAAACTATTCAGTTTGTGTCTAAATATTTGTACTTGTATGAAACTGAAGATGCATAATGCAAACCTGACATTTACTTTTAGTTCAGTTTGTGGAAAATGGTTGGCCTGGCTTTCTCTTTAAAACTTAAACTGTTATAAAGCATTACAAACTGGAACAATAGGGCAAACGCACAGCGTTGTTTTGTATTTTGTGTCTTTCAAATAAAAGACAATTTTTTCCAGTCATATGTTCCTCATTCAAGGTTGTTAAAAAAATACTGCTATAATATCGTATCGTTATTGTGACCTCAATATGGTGTATCGTACCGTATCGTGAGATTAGTATATCGTTACACCCCTAGTAATTAATCATTCAGGATATCTGGATCAAACCAGCGACGCACGGAGAACATCATGACGCAATTCCCGTCATTTCTGCTTCTTCTTCCTGTATCCAAATTCAAAACAAATGCTGCTTTGCGCAACTTTTCTCTCACCTTCTTGTAAATCTTCTATCCCGGTACTTTCTACCGTCTACAAATGCAGAAATGTTCATATCCTTCATTACATTTATGAAGTTGTTAGTCTCCTCCGTTTTCGAATTGGCATACTGTACTACAAGTATACACTGATTTGGCCAAAGTGTAGTAAGTAGTATGCTGTATGTGAACAGAAGGAAATCTGCAGTGTGCGAAAAATACCCGGATGTTGTACTGATCTGGAAAAAAATCCGCAGCATGCTTCAGACAGCCTACCTTGCTTACAATATCCCAGAATGCAATGCGGCCTCGGCCGGGCAGCGCTTTTTTCTTTTTTTTTCTCAAAGCTTTATTGAGAAAACAGCTGCAATCAGACAGTGATGTGATGTGAAGGCAGAAAGGACTAGTTACACCGTGGAGAGGGAGAAGGAGGAATATAAATGTAAGTAACTTTAATATATAACCTTTTTAATTCAATTTAGTGTAAGGACAACGATTAAAAATTGTGGGTTTTTAATAGTATGTTAGGTTTTTGTTAGTTATCTTAGCATGCTTGCTACGTAAATAAAAGTGAACTAAGTGTTATGACAACGTTATATATCATTAGTTCGTTGTATTTTCATGAAATAACTTTCATTGCTGTGTTTTGACAGAGAATTTGTCCGGGAGCTGAAATAAATAGATGCAGAGAGAGGGTTTGGACAAGGAGGAGAAGATGGAGAGAGAGCTACTCGACAGAGAGGAGAAGATAAATAAAATAAAATTAACTTCAATAGACTGATATGTTCATTTCAATACATTTATTAAAATCCATTTCCATCCCTTATGTCATTTCATCAATGAATTTGGTTTTACTGCTATTTCAACATTTAAGATAAGATAATCCTTTATTAGTCCCACATCGGGGAAATTTGCAAAATATAGCCCGACTGGAATCGAACCCCCGTTCGCTGTACGAAAGTCGCTAATCAACCCATTGAGCTATAAGATATACAGCTCTGTTCTGTCTGTTGTATATATATATCCAACACGAAGCTTCACTTTATATTCAGACAAACTAATGTGACAGCTACAACTGTTAGATTTCATCTATTAAACCAACATTTATTTCCTAAATGATTTATTTCAGCCGGCGACAATTCTCCACAGGGCTGCAGGTTTCTCCCCGGGACGAGGCCGTGGGTTGACCCGGCGATCGCGTCAGTTCTCCGGCCGTGAGCTGCTGATGCGGCCGGACCGGCGGCTCTTTTGATCCCCGAAACATCGGATCAAATTTCTACGCCTTACTTTTACGCCTGAATGTTAAAAGATGTTAAAACGTAATAAAGTGGCATATTAACAGCGCTACAGCTGGAATTACAACAGCTTCTAGTCCAGTGTTTCTCAATCCTGGTCCTCCTGCATGTTTTAGATGTTTCCCTGCTTCAGCGCACCGTGATAAAAGTACGTGTGTCATCAACAGAGTTGTGCAGACCTTGGTGACAGCTAATTAGGACCTTTAATTAGAATCAGGTGTGTTGGTGCAGGGAAACATCTAAAACATGCAGGACAGGGAACACGAGGACCAGGATTGAGAAACACTCTAGTCTGCTTTTAAATCTCATCTTTCGCTGACGTTTTGGTGCGATATGCATTCTGGGATACACTGTAGCACACTGCTGTGTGAACGGTCTGCTGGAGCAGCGTACTGAATCCTTCATTCAGTAGGCAGTATTCAGTGCATACTTTGCAGTATGTAGCATATAGTGCGGTAGTGTCTGAATTCGAAAACGGCCCTGGTCTTGGTTTCTCCGTGTTTAGAAGAACTTCCTGGACTCAAAAGACCTGGGGCCGTATTCACAAAACATTCTTAAGAAAAAAAATCTTCTTAAGTGTCATTTTTTTCTTAAGTTCTGTCTTAAGAAGAAAAAAGAGAAGAAGTCATATTCTCCAAAAAAGTTCTTAAGTATTTTCTTAACTTTCTTCTTAAGTTTCTTCTTAAGAAAAAACTTAAGAAGAAATGGTATTCTTGAAATAAAAGTTCTCAAATTTGTTCTTAACTTTTTTCTTAACTTAAGACAACCTTGACCTGTCTTAAGATTTGGTCTGTGAAAAGGTGAGACTCTAATATCACCTTTATCAACACATTTGCACATGCACAAACAAAGATCCGCAATATTGTGGAGCGATGCATTGGTGTTGTGAAGTCTCGCTTCAGGTGAATCGACTAAATATAATGAAATTAATAAAAATAATAATAATATAATGAAATGAATTAGGGCTGGGCGATATATCGAGATTTTAATATATATCGATATATTTTCAAACGCGATATGGTACGAGACAATATCGTTTATATCGATTTCTAAAAAAAAAAAAAAAAAAAAAATTTTTTTTTTTTTTTTTTTTTTTAATGATTTTGATATAGCTTATTTTGTGACAAATTGGCTTGAATGTTTTATTTGAGATTTGCACAAATGTTTTGTTATTTGCACAACTGTCAACCTCGGTGGAAAAGTCTGCCTGTTACTGTCTACATTGTATTAATTGCACAGTGTATTTTAATTTAATTGTTATGCAGGAAAGGGATATTTGTTTTATTTTATTCAAGAAGCATTTTTATTCTATATATGCAGGCAGTTTATTTTTATTTCATTTGTTTTATACATTTTGATATTGTGCAGACCTCTGTTAATAAATGAACCTGTGTGACATTTGGCACGAGGCTTTGTATTAAAACTGACTGTTTTTTTAAGGGTTTGCCTCAGAAAAAAATGAAGCTAACAGAGATGCTATGCTATAATGCTTTGGGGGAAACCCCAATTATGGCACAGAAAAAATATCGAGATATATATCGAGTATCGCCATTTAGCTAGAAAATATCGAGATATGACTTTTGGTCCATATCGCCCAGCTCTAAAATGAATAATACATATAATTTTGTATACCAAGTACGTAGAGGTGCACTAAATAAAAACCCAAACATATGTAGCTTAATAAAACAAAATTAAATTCAATAGACTGATATGTTAATTTTAATAGCGTTTATTAAAATTGCGACGGCTCTGATGTTCAGACAGAGCAGCAGCTGCTGCTTCTGGGGCTCCAGTAAAAACATGAAGCTTCACTGTGGTCTCAACTCGTCTGACTGTAGCTCTTACTCTCATCAATGAGATGAGAAAAGTACCAATCAGCAACAGAAGCATTCACCAGACTGTTTCTGGATGATATTACTGCAGTAGGTTTGAATTCTCCTCGCTGATTGTTATCGTTGCATCCCTCAATCATTTTGCAGCAATATACACATAGTAAACACTTTAGTCCTGATATCAGCTGTGTTTTAGTATGACACATGATAATCTGAAATGTTATTCTGTTGTCCCTAAATTAGGACCAATTTTCTTTCTTTCTTTCTTTCTTTCTTTCTTTCTTTCTTTCTTTCTTTCTTTCTTTCTTTCTTTCTTTCTTTCTTTCTTTCTTTCTTTCTTTCTTTCTTTCTTTCTTTCTTTCTTTCTTTCTTTCTTCACTGCTTTCTTTCTTTCTTCACTGCTTTCTTTCTTTCTTTCTTTCTTTCTTTCTTCACTGCTTTCTTTCTTTCTTTCTTTCTTTCTTTCTTTCTTCACTGCTTTCTTTCTTTCTTTCTTTCTTTCTTTCTTTCTTCACTGCTTTCTTTCTTTCTTTCTTTCTTTCTTTCTTTCTTTCTTCACTGCTTTCTTTCTTTCTTTCTTTCTTTCTTTCTTCACTGCTTTCTTTCTTTCTTTCTTTCTTTCTTTCTTTCTTCACTTCTTTCTTTCTTTCTTTCTTTCTTCACTGCTTTCTTTCTTTCTTTCTTTCTTTCTTTCTTCACTGCTTTCTTTCTTTCTTTCTTTCTTTCTTTCTTCACTGCTTTCTTTCTTTCTTTCTTTCTTTCTTTCTTCACTTCTTTCTTTCTTTCTTTCTTTCTTCACTGCTTTCTTTCTTTCTTTCTTTCTTTCTTTCTTTCTTTCTTTCTTTCTTTCTTCACTGCTTTCTTTCTTTCTTTCTTTCTTTCTTCACTGCTTTCTTTCTTTCTTTCTTTCTTTCTTTCTTTCTTTCTTCACTGCTTTCTTTCTTTCTTTCTTTCTTCACTGCTTTCTTTCTTTCTTTCTTTCTTTCTTTCTTTCTTTCTTCACTGCTTTCTTTCTTTCTTTCTTTCTTCACTGCTTTCTTTCTTTCTTTCTTTCTTCACTGCTTTCTTTCTTTCTTTCTTTCTTTCTTTCTTTCTTCACTGCTTTCTTTCTTTCTTTCTTTCTTTCTTTCTTTCTTCACTGCTTTCTTTCTTTCTTTCTTTCTTTCTTTCTTCACTGCTTTCTTTCTTTCTTTCTTTCTTTCTTCACTGCTTTCTTTCTTTCTTTCTTTCTTTCTTTCTTTCTTTCTTTCTTTCTTTCTTTCTTTCTTTCTTTCTTTCTTTCTTTCTTTCTTTCTTTCTTTCTTCACTGCTTTCTTTCTTTCTTTCTTTCTTTCTTTCTTTCTTTCTTTCTTTCTTTCTTCACTTCTTTCTTTCTTTCTTTCTTCACTGCTTTCTTTCTTTCTTTCTTTCTTTCTTTCTTTCTTTCTTTCTTTCTTTCTTGCTTCACTGCTTTCTTTCTTTCTTTTTCTTCACTGCTTTCTTTAATGATATTAAAGCAACAGTTTTCCTCTCAGGTGTGTTTAGATTTAGTCACACAGCCATTAGTTCAGAGGAAATAGAAGATCAAGTTTCTGGAACAGAAACAGAAAGATGACGATCAAAAACAAAAGTATGGATCTTACATAACACTACACTCATAATCCAAAACTATCTAAAAGAACGACAACGAGTTTGAATGTAAAACTCCAAGCCCCACAACAGCTACCTTTTCCTCATGGAATTGAGAAGGAGATGCAGAAAGTACAAAAGAATGTTTCTATCTGTTAGTTTTGACCAGTGGAAGTCTGAGCAATGTACCCGATGGGAGGAACTGAAACTCTTGGTGTAGAGGACGGGACAGTCCCATAGGAGAGTTTACAGCGGTTTGTTATCCAGGTCCTGTACAGTCACCTGAGCAGAGCCACTTATTTTACTACAGACTAGGGGTGTAACGATACACTAATCTCACGATACGATACACCATATTGAGGTCACGATAACGATACGATACGATATTATAGCAGTATTTTTTTAACAACCTTGAATGAGGAACATATGACTGGAAAAAATTGTCTTTTATTTGAAAGACACAAAATACAAAACAATGCTGTGTGTTTGCCCTATTGTTACAGTTTGTAATGCTTTATAACTGTTTAAGTTTTAAAGAGAAAGCCAGGCCAACCATTTTCCACAAACTGAACTAAAAGTAAATGTCAGGTTTGCATTATGCATTTTCAGTTTCATACAAGTAAAAATATTTTGCCACAAACTGAATATTTTCTCTCATGTATGATTTGACCTTTTTCTTTCTAATTTAACAACTAAAATTAAATAAATAAATAAAAGTAAATAAATACATACAATTTTACATCATAAAAAAGATTGATTCATGCTCACCTTATAAGTGTAAGAGATTTATTTTTGTTAAGAAGGTTATTTTGGTAATTCAGGGTTCATTATTTTATAAATATATTCTTTATATTCTGTAAATCAGGGACTATAATGACACTAGTCAGTTTATCTGTAGTTGTTAATATGTTGTAGATTGGGCGGAGTGATACAGCACTAGGTGCTGTGTTGATGCTCTAAAATCCTACGCTGTTGAGCGGACATTAAAGTACACTGGAGCTCAGCAGAAGTTGCCCGCGTGTTTATCCTACTCGCGACCCGAAAAAGGTTTAATTTAATAAGGTAAGGCTTAACTCTACACCAGCCTTACATAAGTAAAAGTTCAGAGCTCAAAACGGGACCACAAAACGGGACTAGTTTCTTCTGAGCGGAGTAAGATTTTGGTCCGCGGGTCGAGGTGCGGTCGCGGCCGCGGTTGCGGTCGGATGCGCGTTTCTGGTCAACACAATAGATTAATATTAATAACCAAATATCGCGATACACTTTGTCACCTCCATGACACGTTTTGTGACGTTTTTGTATCGCGAAATTTCGTGGCACGATATATTGTTACACCCCTACTACAGACATTAACCACCTTGGTAAGAACAGTTTTCTGCTTTACCCTAACTGATGAAAACCAACATCCTCAGGCTGACCAGTGTTTCCAGCTAACATGATCAATCCCTTCCATTTTCTCTCTTTACTCCACAGTAAATACAAGCTAAAACAGAAGAACCCGAGATGGACCACAGCATGTGAGGAGATAAGGGAGCGGTCATGTGACCTTACATTCTTCAACCTGTACTACCGGGGTCTCTACTGCATCCGTGTACGAGCCAACGTGAACGGGAGTCACTCGGGTTGGGCTTTCAAGGATTTCTGTCCCGATAAAGAAGGTAAGAGGGAGAAGTTCTATAAAGAACGGCTAATTAAGCCCCACAAAATGTTCAGACAGGTTCTTACATCTGAACTCATTTTAGAACTTGATTCCATGTCACAGAAAAATGTCCAGAGTTGGGGTGCACTTTTGAGCTTAGCATTTCACATATTCCACATATTTGCACTTCAAAAAAATGATGTTTAGCATTATTACAGCCTGTCCTAACTGGACGCGACGCGAGCGAGGGAACGTCAGCGACAAAATCAATTCCATTGCTTTATTTTCTATTGGACTGTCCTAACTGGCTGCAGACTGTTGCAACAGGCAACTACGTCAGCAGCTGCTGCCAACTAAGGCCAAGAATATGTTTGTTGTTTGTAATACGTACATGAACGCGTCATGGCTTCTACGGGTTTCCTGCATTTATCTGGTACTTTGGTAACGCACAAGGGTCCCTTAAGTACCGTATTGGCCCGAATATAAGACGGTGTTTTTTGCATTGAAATGAGACTGAAAAAGTGGGTGTCGTCTTACATTCGGGGTCTAGACGTTATACCCATTCACAACACTAGATGGCGCCAGATATCTTTAAAGCGAATGCTGAACTTAACCCTCCAGGCCAAAGTGAACCCCTGTCACGAAGAATAAAAATAAAAATAGCGGTAAGAAAGAAAAGAGAAGAAAATAAGAGAAGAGATAACAGAAAATGGAGAAACGTAGCGACAATCTGGAGAAAAGTGGGTGGAAGATCGGCAGGTTAACCGGCACCTGAGGAGTTATGATGCAAAGATTGTGATGCAAAGTTATGATGCAAAGATTCAAGATGATGATTTGAATGAGGCAAAATAACATGCTTTTCTTTCGAATATATTGTTATAATCATTTGTTTCAGATGTACTGTAATTCTTTTCTGGATAAAAATTGAATTTGGTGTTCAAAAAGTCTTTTTTCAAACTTGAGTCTTAAAAAAGACGGGTCGTCTTATAATCAGGGTCGTCTTATATTCGGGCCAATACGGTAATTGGCTGAAGCGTTGAACTTTCCTGAACACTAAAGTAAAAAATGGTCATCGTCATTTGGTGAAATCGAGTGAAAACAGACAAAAAGAACAGACTATTATTGCTAATAACCACAATTTTTCAATTAAAAACATTTAAATAAAATAGAAAAGTAATGAAATACAATATAATAGGTCTACTACTATTTGGAATACTACAATCTGGTTTAGGTTAGGAGACACATGGTGTGAAAGCTATGAAAAGCTATTAAAAAAAAAAAGCTGCACGAAAATCAATAATGTAAAGATTTTTCCATATAGAAATTTGATATGAAATAGGAGAAGCAATCAAATGTGATACCATATTTTTCAAGGAGAGGCGAGTCTGAATTGGATTAGATTTATTTATTGTACCCTTGGGTAAATTTGGTTTACAGTGAGTGCTTCCTCATACAATCTAAAACCAAACACTCAACAACACAAGACGAGATAAAATGACGACAGTGCTTTGGGTTAAAGAACAAAGAACAAAAAGGACGGCCCCAAGATAAGTTAAAACATCAGTAGATAAAAACACCAAGCCAAAGGATAAAAAATGTGCCTTTTCATAAAAACAAGATAAAGGAAACAATACAAAACATAAATACAAGGTTATGTTGCAGTTTCTCTCACTTATTAATAGCACTGATGGCTGCTGGTACAAAGCTGTTTTTGTAGCGTTTTACAAGCAGGAACCATGAACCTCCGACCTGATGGAGCAGCTGAAACTCACCTTTAAGAGGGTGGGAGTTGTCTTTTAAAATAAACTCACCTTTAAGAGGGTGGGAGTTGTCTTTTAAAATAAACTCACCTTTAAGAGGGTGGGAGTTAGGGCTGCACGATTAATCGTTAAAAAATCGCGATCTCGATTCATGCTTGAACGCAATCTCATTTCCAAATGATGACGATCAAAAAAAAAAAAAAAATTTTTTTTTTTTTTTTTTTTTTTAAAGATGGCTGCATAAAACAAGGACTAGGCCTATGTTCTAGGTTGTTGTAGTCCTGTCATGGTCAACTATCATGTTGTCATGTTTGTTATATTTTGTTAATGATTGTGGATTACATTTGGAGAAACATCTACCTTTCTCATCACCTGACACATATTGCACATAAATATTGTTAAAATTGTTATTGTTAAAATTATTTAAAGACAAGAGAGATGTTTATTGTTTTTATGTTCAATGTCAGCTGTTACAGCAAAAAGCAGCCAGAGGAATAATTTGTTGCCTCAGAACTACAGGATCTGTTACAAGTCCCCTTTCTGAAAGGGTGTTCAACTCAGGGAGGAACAAATATTGTTCAAAATTGTTATTATTGTTTAAATTATTCAAAGGTTTGTGTAAAGAAGACAAGAGATGTTTATTGTTATTATATTTTTGTTCAGCTGTTGCAAAGTTAAAGTAATAAGTGCAATACATTTTATATTGGAAATAAATCGTGAGAGAATCGTGATCTCAATTCTAAGCAAAAAAATCGTGATTCTCATTTTGTCCAGAATCGTGCAGCCCTAGTGGGAGTTGTCTTTTAAAATAGAGCCACCCTCCTCTGTAACTGTTTAGTATACAGGACTGTCTCAGAAAATTAGAATATTGTGATAAAGTTCTTTATTTTCTGTAATGCAATTAAAAAAAACAAAAATGTCATACATTCTGGATTCAATACAAATCAACTGAAATATTGCAAGCCTTTTATTATTTTAATATTGCTGATTATGGTTTACAGATTAAGATTCCCAGAATATTCTACATTTTTGAGATAGGATATTTGAGTTTTTTTTTGTGTTTTTGGTCCAATATGGCTCTAAAACATTTTGGCTTGCCGACCCCTGGCTTAGAGCACTTTAGATATTTATGATAAAATTAAAACGTCTTAGAAGAAGCGGTGATGAACTCTCCACCTTTTGTGTCTGTTGACAATCATTTGCATAACATTGGTCCTATGAAGTGATGGTGTTTCCTGCTGAAGTTCTGGGTAAAAGCACCAGTAATCTGTATGTACCGGTATGTCTAACACGTATATCTGTGTAGCCGGCATCGGCCCCCCCTCCAGAGTGGTCCTGGGTGTTGCTGGGAGTCACCTGGACGTGGTGATCACTGACCCGCTGACCAGCACCAACACGTCCATGAAGGAGAATCTCCCTGACATCCAGTACCAGGTCCTGTACTGGGAGAGGGACGGGGAGGAACAGGTGGGGCTTCATCTGCAATCACACACCAGCACAAACCTGAACAAGTATTTCTCTACTCTCTCCTTCCTCTAGAACTTCCTGTGTGCAGCAGCTTTCTGTTATGTAATTCCTCTGTCTCTTCTGTTTGTTTCCTCTTTCTTTGCCCTCAAGACATGTGACCAAACCACTGAAGTTGCACACAGATGCCATTCTCTCTGCTTAGCACCTGGTTTCCTCCGGTGTGTGTGTGTGTGTGCGTGCGTGCGTGCGTGCGTGTGTGCGTGCGTGCGTGTGTGTGTGTTTCTCTGGAGTATCACACGAGAACAACAACAGTATCGTCTGCAGCCGTGGTTTCCTGCCAGTTGCTGTAACGCGGCTTATAAATCAGTCAAACTTCAGCTGAGATTGCCTCACTAGAGTCTAGCTGACTTCTTCTTCTTCTTCTTCTTTGTGAGCTGGAATGTAACTGTGATTTTGGAGCAAGTTCTAAAGTGAAGGATTAGACTTTTTCTCTAACCTGTTTTGGAGCCTGGAGTTTTCACATACAGGACTGAATTAGACTCTCCCTCAAAACCAAACTCTTAAGCCAAGGGACTGTCTCTCTCGCTCTCTCGCTCTCTCTCTCTCTCTCCTTTCTTTCTTTCCCTCTCTCAAAGCTTCCAGTTGAAACCTGCTCAGTTGACTCAGAATCCATTAGAAAATCAGAACAGGACCGGTTTTTTGTAGCTTATCATAATGTTAGCAGTTTTTGAATGTCGCACTGATGTGTGGAGCAATGTCTTGTGGGTCCAGCGGGTTTGAGACAGATCTTTAGTTCCTTTTTTCTAAAGATTTCTAAATCAGTATTATGTGCTGCTCAGTCGGCTTGGGCAGCAGGGCCGGTTCTAGAAAATGATGACTAGGGCTGCATCTCAGATCAGAGGGGGGGCACATGCCTGGCACGTTATTCAACACTAAATTATGCATTTTCCCATAATTTCAAGCGGAATGATACTAGCAAAACAAGACTATTTAAAGTGTATTTCAAATTTATTGCAGCAATATCGCTGCAGAACAAAGAAAATGCTACATTTAGTCTGGGCTACCTCCCCCATCAGACATGTAGCAACAGAAAATAAAACAGAGAAAAATAAATAACAAAAATAAATATAACCATGAATATAAACTTGCTGGCGTGGTTGTGCTTGAACCACTTCTGAATATCCATGGTTACTTTGTGTTAACGGAGCAGCAGAGAGCAGAATATCCATGGTTACTTTGTGTTAACAGAGCAGCAGAGAGCAGCGTCTTGCTGGTGCAGGAAACTGCTGGAAGCAGATCAGTGACGGACACTGAAGGCTGATTTATGTTGCACCAACGCAGAACTTACGGCGTAAGATACGCAGGGACGCGAACGTACGGTGCGCGTCGCTGCATACCCTACGCCGTTGATTTAACGCGGAACCATAAATCAGGCTTGACGCGCGCGCACTTGTCAGTTTTCTTTTCATCTTTTCAACTGAGCATGTAAACACATAAACTGAGGGTGCGATGCTTATGCACCCTGTAGAACCGGGCCTGTTGGGCAGGATCATTTTGTCATACCCCAGTATATTTGTTAGGGTCAGACCCTTAACATTCGTAGTAACATCACACTTTCTGGAGACAAAAGAGGCACAGTACGCAGTTAAGTATCTTTTTGACTTGTGCAAGGAGCAGCTGAAGCACGTCTGCTGCTCTCCTTACCTTTGTATTCATTCTGGGCACGCCTTTAGTTACATAGCTGGCTGCTTACTCAGTAAAAAATATAACTTGTACATCTCTTTGTTTGTAACAAGAGGTTCTCTGCAGACTTCTGCTTTATGCTGATAAACTGGAAACTTTTCAGATTACTAACACAGCACTGTTTTATCAGTGTGTCACAGGCGTAAGCAAACTATCATACGTTCTGTT
Source organism: Cololabis saira (assembly GCF_033807715.1). NCBI lineage: Eukaryota > Metazoa > Chordata > Actinopteri > Beloniformes > Belonidae > Cololabis > Cololabis saira. Next base: position 3,280,720 of record NC_084592.1, on the reverse strand, counting down.
AATAGCGAGCATGATAACTTACTACTTATTTACAATAATTCCAACAATATTCCTGACTAAATACCTCCTTTTGCCAGTATTTACATTTGTTTTTGTTTTTGTTTTTTTTGGGGGGGGGGTCTGTTCCTATAGTTTGTCTGCAACAATACAAATTGTTGAGACAATTTCATTTATATATGAATAAAATTGAAACTTAGGCTATATGTCATCTACCCTTCATGTTCTATATTTTAGTATTTTACATGTCATTATATATTTCTATCTTTCTACTCCTTGAGGGATTCTTTCCAGTCTCCACCAGTCTCCCCAGGTTGGTGTTTGTATCTGCCGTTGTTAGTTAGTTACTAAACTGTGGCAAGTGCAGAACTTTTGCCATTAGCATCACTCTCACACATGAACGTGAACCACACCAGAATCTGTTCAGCAGAAATGGTTACTTCAGATGTTTTACCCTAAAGTTCCTAAAGATCCTCAGGAGCCGTAAAAAGTAAGTCATATTATCTTATTTTAAGGCTCTGAAAGCAAACTGTAGATTTGTATTTGATACACCGCCTGGTAACTGGAAGCTTGCAGCAAATATAAAATATTATTATTATAATAATATAAAATAAGCAGGTCCCATTATGAGGTTAAAATTAGGGCTGTCAGTTTAGCGCGTTAATTAGATTACTTAATTACACTGCTAACTAACAAGGTTAATTATGAGCAGTACTCCAGTTGTAAAAGAAAATCAGGGGGGATGGTGGATTTGATCATATCAGGACAGATAATTAGTGCTGATTACAAATAATATAATATATTACAAATAATAGCAGTGACCAAAACAGCTGCAGAAATACTGCAGGAATGACATAGCAGCAGTTAAATGCAGCCTTCTGTAAGCTTTAAATATCCACTGGGCTTACATCAAATACATCAAAACACAACAATAAAAAACACTTTTCTGAACTTATCAATATGACTCTGTCCTTCACAGGATAAGTAACATGGATCACTGCAAAAACTCTTATTTCTATTTAAAATGTCTCATTTTAGTAAAAAAAAAATCTCATTACACTTAAAACAAGACTCATCACTGGAAAAAAATAACAATTTTCACCTGTTTCAAGTAGATTTTCACTTAAAATAAGTAGAAAAATCTGCCAGTGGAACAAGATTTTTTTGCTTGTAATAAAAAGATAAATCTTGTTCCACTGGCAGATTTTTCTACTTATTTCAAGTGAAAATTTACTTGAAACAGGTGAAAATTGTCAAATAAGTTATTTTTCTGGTGTTTTTTTTCTGGTGATGACTCTAAGGGCCAAATCCACAAAAGGATTGCGCAGCTTTTGCGGCCGCTAAACCGGTGCAAATGAGACAAAAAGAGAGCGTCTAATTAAAGCACCCGCAAAGGGCGAATTACTCCACAAACTGCGCTGCCAAGCAAATAGTGGCAGTCTGCGCCGGTGCCATTTGCATGCATGCAAATTAGGTAATATTCATACATTTGGCGCAAAATTGCCCCCTTTCTATGCAAATAAGCCTCATTGCAAAAAGCGCCTAATTCACAAAGGCCAGCGCTATTTGCCACACGCAAAAATAGTGGAGCAAATACCGTGTTTCAGAAGCGTGTATTAAACTGCGCGCAAACTCCTCACTCCCGCTCTGTCTATGTTTCTCTCTCTCTTCAATATCATTCAAGCCTGTGTGATACTGAATGATATTAAAGGTGAAATCTACAGTCAGACATGACTGTACACACTCAGATCAAGTGGGGTTGTGGACTTATCTCGGATTTAAAAAGTAAAAATAACAGGACGGAGTTCAGGATTCATCCATACAGTAGGGGCTGCTTTATTACAAACAATATAAACCATATAAACATATAAATCTAGAATGTGTGTGTTTAACAGCTGACCTGTAGGTGTGTGTAGCAAAACACAGAACATGAATTACCGTCAGATCCTTATCTGGGACCTCATCTATAAAGCTTGCTTGCGCACAAAAGGGGCCTGAAAGATGCGGCGACGCGCACTGTACGGTGCGCGTCGCCGCGTAACCTACGCCGTATGCTCTGCGTCGATTTAACGCGGAACCATAAATCAGCCTTGAACAGCACTGAGGGAGGAGGGGGAGCGGGGCTCCCGTCCCGTCTTCGCACAGTGTCTTGAGGATTTACAGGCTGAGCCTACCGTTAGTTCTTAAACTGTAAAAAAAAAAACGGGGGGAGAGAGACAAAAGCATGAGTTTGAAAAGTGGGGGGGCATGTCCCCCCTGTTCCCAGTGGAAATTGCGCCCTTGCGCCTCACAGCGTTTTATTTTCACTCGCTTTATTTTTTATTTCTGCAGTTTTCATTATGGACCAATCTGTGTGCTGCAATATGGAGAACACTGGAAACAGCTCTGCTCACTCAGACAAGTGCAAATTGCACTCAGCCGCAAAACTTTATGGGCGTGTTTGCGCTGGTATATCATTAGAGCAAAATCTTTTGTGAATAGGACCTTAAAGCGGGGCAAATTGCGGGGGCAAATGCAGCGCAATTCACAGCGCTATTTGCGGGCGCAATCTGTTTCTTTGTGGATTCACCCCTAAATGTTGAAATAGCAGTAAAACCACATTCATTGATGAACTGACATAAGGGATGGAAAGGAGGGATGGCAGTTTTACAGGCGGGATGATTTGGACTGTTTTTATTTCAGGGGGGATGATTTGGACCGTTTTTATTTCAGGGGGGATGATTTGGACCGTTTTTATTTCAGGGGGGGATGATTTGGACCGTTTTTATTTCAGGGGGGATGATTTGGACCGTTTTTATTTCAGGGGGGATGATTTGGACCGTTTTTATTTCAGGGGGGATGATATGGACCGTTTTTATTTCAGGGGGGGATGATTTGGACCGTTTTTATTTCAGGGGGGGATGCCATCCATCCCCCCTCATCCCCCCTCATCCCCCCTCAACCCCCCTCAACTCCAGTACTGATTATGAGTGGCAAAATGCGCAAGTATTTGAAATGTGTCCCATTGAGGGAGCCGTAGTTCACTTGGCAGTAACAGGTCACTTCCCTCCTGCTGCTGGTCAAACTAACAAAGCAGTGACAGACCTGGACGACTCAGGGGAGACTCAGCTAATCTTTGTTAGAGCGACTCAGCAAATCTTAGCTGGGCCTTTGAACGGCAGGTTTATGTATAAGAAAAAAGAAGACGGGACTATCAACAAGAACGTGGTGATTTGTACATTTGGTAAAAAATCATTTTCCTCTCAGCGGAGCTGCTCCAGCCTGAATTATCATTTAAACACTAAACATGTCTGGACAAGTTCCACTGTAAACGTTACAGCTACTAGTACTGGAATTGCTGTATTGAGTCAGCTTTAGTTTTAATTTTGAATTGAGAGTCTGCTTAAGTGACTATTTGAGACTCAGCCTTATTTTATTTCAGAATTTTATTTAACTGTATTTGCATTGCATTTTTGAATAATGCACCTGGCCTAATTGGTTTGCTGATGTGCTTGAGCTTTTTCTTTTGAATTTCATTTATGAAACACTTCACCAATAAAAATGTGGATTTCAAATCTTCTCTTCTTAGTGTATTCAATTGATTAGTTCTTTATTTGGGGACCTTTAGCAGATATGAGATTAAAAAGCGATTTAATTAGATTAATGAATTATAAATCCTGTAATTAATTACAGCACTAGTTACAATCCAAGATGGCTGCTCCTCTGTACGTCCAAACTGTGACCTTAAATGAGCTGGTCTGGTACATGGGTGAACTCTGAACTCTGTCTTCTAGGACGTGGAGATGCAGACCCTGAACACCACGGCCACCATGGTAACGTTACCCAACATGAGGTCCTGGACCTGGTACTGTGTGAGGGTCCAGTCAGTCCATGAGTTCTACAGCAAGAGGAGCAGCTTCACCGCCCCACACTGCATGCAGACTGAAGGTGAGCTTGTTTCATACACGTTTCAGAGTAGAAAAGTGGCATTTCCATCACACCTAGATTTTGCACAAAACTCAAATACAATTAACATAACAATCAGCTATACAGGACTGTCTCTGAAAATTAGAATATTGTGATAAAGTCCTTTATTTTCTATAATGCAAAAATATCATACATTCTGGATTCATTACAAATCAACTGAAATATTGCAAGCCTTTTATTATTTTAATATTGCTGATCATGGCTTACAGCTTAAGAAAACTCAAATATCCTATCTCAAAAAATTAGAATATTCTGGGAATCTTAGGCCGCGTTCAGACTGCAGGCAAATATCTGATTTTTAGCCCATCCAGATTGAAACTGGATGACTCTTTTGAAGTCAGAACAGTCCCAAACCACATGAGATCCGATTTTTGCAAACCAGATGGAAACCACCTCCGGGAGGTAGTTTCATATCCGATCCTTATCGCATTTGGGCGGATGGCTCGCAGTCTGAACAGCTCCAAACACTCATATCGGATATGACTGTCCCAGACGCTCCAAACCACCCGCCCATTTCCAGTTGTGGAGCTACTCATCCTTTCACAGAGAGCATGTACAATCTCTGATGTCACGTCAAAAACTATTATTTGTAGTTTGAGTGTTGCAAATTCACATTACAAATCATGTTTTAATAGCAGAAAAAAAGACCGCATTTCCACGTAGGTGCGGGTCGCCGCGTACCCTACGCCGTAGGCTCTGCGTCGGTGTAACGCGGAACCATAAATCAGCCTTCAGTCGCGCTGTGAGCCTGAACCTGCAGCCCGTCAGCCCCTCTCCTCCTAGGGGAGAGGTTATGGAGCGGGGCTGCCAGTTATTAATTGCTGGTTCGTTTTGTTAACTCTGAGCTTTGTTGGTTGGTTTGTTAGTTTGCTGGAGGTTTTGTTCTGAACACCTTTCTCTGTTTCTCATTTTGCTGGGACGCCGGGTCCCTCCACCGAGACACAACTTTTGCGGTATGCTTTCATTTTTATGTCTAAAAATGATGCGCAGTGCCGACCCAATCAGAAACGGTACAGATATTTTGGGATTTTTTTATATATAAAAGAAATACATGACTTCACACAATACACGCGCTGGGTGACGCCTCCGCTCCGACGTCGTTGCTACGGCAACCCGTCAGATCAGTCAATGATGTGGCCCAGTCTGAACAGAGCCAGATCCGATATGGACACTTGCTAAAAACAGTGTGGACAGTCAGCCCTGAAAATCGGATATGAGAAGGAATCAGATATGGATCAGATTTGCCTGCAGTCTGAACGCAGCCTTAATCTTAAACTGTGATGGATGAAGGTGATGCATTACAGAAAATAAAGAACTTTATCACAATATTCTAATTTTCTGAGACAGTCCTTTATTATCTTAAAAAGATAATCACTCTTAATTCACAGTTTAAATGTCCAGTTCATCAAACATGCTAAGTAGCTAAGGCGATGACGACTAGTTGTTAACACCAATGTAGCCAAAACACCACACCTTTTATTGGGCACATATTTGTGGATTTTACATAATGTTATGTAATAAAGTATTTTAAAAATGCACCTAAGTACAGTTGTCGTGTGTGAAATCTGGCTATGGAAGCCAAAACAGTTCTTTGTATCAGCCTGTAAGAATGTAAATTTTTTTATTCAGAGTTGTACATTTTAACATGGAGATCAATTGAGTATGGTTCACTTTTAGAGCCGGCTGCTCGTGTTCATTAGAGCACCACCTTTCCCTACAAACCAGTATTGAAACCAGTTGGCTGGAGAGGCCCATACTTAGGGCCAATCCCAATACACCCCCTACTTTCTACCACTAGCCCTAAAAATGAAGCCTCAGGCGTAGGGTCCTTGTAATCTTCCCTAGGGATTGGGACACCACTTGCTACGTCACTGCGTGGTTTACGTTCGGGTACGTAAGCGACTGCGTAGTTACGTTTGCACATACGTCACACCATATCAGGAAGCCCAGAGCTAAAAGCTATTTTAATTTCAGCTGTAGCGCTGTTAATATGCCACTTTATTAAGTTTTAATATTTTTTCAGGCGTAAAAGTAACCGTTAAGATCCCCAACCTGGGCTCAGTTTATCCAAATAACGCCTGTTAAGAAATTTGCTCCGATGTTTTCGGGGGGTATCTAGAGCCGCCGGCTCGGGAGCTGATTTATGGTTCCACGTTAAATCAACGCAGAACCTACGGTGTAGGGTACGCGTTGGTGTAACGCGGAACCATAAATCAGCCTTTATTCTGGCGAGATCTGAAAAGACTTCGCAACAACGGGCTAGCGAGTGATTATATACAGGACTGTCTTAGAAAATTAGAATATTGTGATAAAGTCCTTTTATTTTCTGTAATGCAAAAATGTCATACATTCTGGATTCATTACAAATCAACTGAAATATTACGAGCCTTTTATTATTTTAATATAGCTGATCATGGCTTACAGCTTAAGAAAACTCAAATATCCTATCTAAAAAAATTTGAATATTCTGGGAATCTTAATCTTAAACTGTAAGCCATAATTAGCAATATTAAAATAATAAAAGGCTTGCAATATTTCAGTTGATTTGTAATGAATCCAGAATGTATGACATTTTAGTTTTTGTAGTTGCATTACAGAAAATAAAGAACTTTATCACAATATGCACAATTTCTGAGACGGTCCTGTACATTCAGTGAGTGAATATTATGAAAGTAAAATATACATTTCTCGCTAGAAATGTAATCAAAATGCATTTTTATGCAGAAACTAACTCAAAATATTGATTTTATTCATTAAAAAATAAGAAATGTCCGCCATGTTTTTTTGTTTGATTCAGTCTGCAAATGATGACGTAAAGCATTCTGGGAAATTTTCTCTAGCCCTCGGTCGGTGAGTCAGTATCTGAAATCCCTCGTTGTGAAGGGCTAGATTCATACACACTAGCCCTCGTTATGTCCACTAGCCCTCGTTATGTCCACTAGCCCTCGTTATGTCCACTAGCCCTCGTTATGTCCACTAGCCCTCGTTATGTCCACTAGCCCTCGTTATGTCCACTAGCCCTCGTTATGTCCACTAGCCCTCGTTATGTCCACTAGCCCTCGTTATGTCCACTAGCCCTCGTTATGTCCACTAGCCCTACATGCAAAGAGGAATTGGGACACCACTACCCTCACGGGAACGCACAACATTTAGGGTTAGGACTGAAAAGTAGGACTAGGGGGGGATTGGGACTGGGCCTTATACTTTACTGTGGTGAGCAGGTCCAACTAATTCCTCCTTCCATAAATGAGCCTTCATGGTGCCTGACTCCACGTGTATGTGACTCTGCTGGACTAGTTCATACGTGATCATGTGTGTGTTACAGGTCCCATTCCCTGGTGGCAGATCTGTCTGATCTTCCTGGGTTCCCTGCTGATCTGCTTCCTGTTGGTGGCTCTGTCCCTGGTGTGCTGGTTCTGGTTCTTCCAGACCTGCAGGGAGCTCTTCTTCCCTAAGCTGCCCACATTCTTCAAAACGGTAGGACTCCCCACCTTCCACAGGGTTTCTGCAGTTTATACTTCCCCATCAGCTACAGCAAAACTGCAGCTATTCTTCCTGGGGTCCAACACACAATACACACGACATTACAACAAAAAAATAAAAGCAAACCATAAGAGGTAGCATATAAAAAAAGAAAGGAAAAACAGAAAATAAAGAAAATATAAAAAGTCATTCCGTTAAACATTTAGATATAAATAAAAACAAAACATATTCATACATTTTAAAACATCAACAAATTCAAACAATGTATAGTTATCTTAGTTTGCACCAATATTTTTAGTTTGCACCATTTTTAATAAATATTCCTTTATTTATGTTATATATATATATATATATATATATATATATATATATATATATATATATACACACACACACACACACACCCGTATACTGTCTCTACATTATTTATTTAATAGTTATTAAATACATTTTATATGTATCTATTCAAGAGATGTTTCTTTAATAACAATTTGAATTATTTTATGTTAATAGTTTAAAGTGTTTGGGAAGTGGGTTCCATGCAGACGTAGCTCTGTACATCACTTCTTCAGTTCTTTTACCAGAGTTGGTCTTTATTCTTGACAGTGAAAAGTTCCCTCTGAGAGCACGTCTTGTGCTGCAGCTCTGATTTTCTGAATTGTAACATCATTTTTTGTATAGAACTTGTGGGGTTTTTGATATGGTTACATTTCTTCCACTGTTTGTGATGAAGTCATTCCCACTCGGGGATCTTTAGGTACCACACACTTAAGTTCAGTTTTGATTTGGGGGAGCCTACGATTGGATTATTGAACAGTTATTGGGTTCTAGATAGCTTAGTGGGTTGAGCGTCTGTAGTCCTCGTGCAGGTTTACGCCCCGGCCTGCCAACTGCAATGTATCCACCCATTTCCTGTCGACCTACTTTCTCAATAAAGACCACAAAAAACTTTTCAAAAAAGATTTTCCATTGATGGAATAGTTTTTAGTATATTTTTTTTTTCTCAAATATTTACAATATGTTTATTAATTTTTCACTTTTACAAGTAAAGGATGGATACATAATACGATCCACAGAAATAACAAGCAAAACAGGCAAACAAACAGAACAAAAGAACAAAAACAAAACAAAAACAGCAGCTCAGATCCATATAGATAATACCGTGGGTTACAGTAAAAATGTAGAGTATGACCAGTCAAGAAAATCCTGCACCATATTAGAGACATCAGGCTCTACATAGTTAAAGTAGTGCTCCAAAACCTTATAGAATTGCTCTGTTTTTGAATGTAATTTACATGTAAGGTTCTCTAATGCACCAGATCAAACACTGCTCTTTAACAGCCTTTAACGGTTGGTACTTTTTCATTGATCCATTGCAATAAAATATTCTTCCCTGCTGCATAAGTAAGAATACAAAACAGCCTCTGATTATGTTTGGATGTTAAGTGTTCTCTTGGGACGCCCGACAAGAGATACAGGGTCCATCTCCAGTTTTAAACCCAATATCTTTTCTATTTCAGATAGCACATTAGACCAATACACCTGCAGTTTATAACATGACCAAAAACAATGAGTTACTTTACGTAAATCACAGTACAACGTAGTCTCATCGCAGGTGCATCAACTGTGCATGTGCGGTGCTTCACCTGAAGCCTCCGTGTGAAACAACATAAACAATCCCATTGTTACATTCCGGTTAGCCGCTAGTCGGCTAAGCTTAGCGTGGTGGTGGGAGGAGAGTGGTGCCCGTGGGTGAGACTGGCAGCGCTGTTTCAGGCAAGATAGAGACAATTAATGCCAGCGGGACGTCAGCAGTGTGGACATGTTTCAAAAATAAGGGACGACGACAGAAGCAAGGCAGACTGCGGGCTGTTGGCGCGGCTCGAGTTTTGTTTAAAGTTGAATTTCTGTTGCAAATAAAACCTTGTCTTCCAATTCATTGCATATTTCATTGCATTTTTAGCCTAGTTATTTTTGTGGAACAAGGGAACAAAGTTGGCTTTATACATTTGCTTAAATTTATAAATATGCTTAAATATACAAAACCTGCAGGAGACCACTTAAATGGAAAAGAAGGTAAAGCAGCTGGTATCAAATTAAGACTCCCCATTGGCATGGCTTCAGACTTGGTCAAATTCATTTTATACCCAGAAAATATGCTTAATATATCAATAAAGTTAAGTAGAGCTGGTATTGACGTCTCCAGATTGGAAATGAATATCAAAACATCATCTGCATATAGACTTATCTTGTGTTCATAATTAACTAGCAGACCCCGTATAGCAGGTGCCATCCTTACGGCCTCCGCCAGCTTTGGACTTTAAACTTTGGAATTTGGACCCACCTTATGAAATTATCCCCAAGAGCGGGGGAGGGGAGTTTTTCCTTGCCACTGTTTGGCTTAAGGTTTTTCTCCCACTAGGGGAGTTTTTACCTGCCATTGTTTATGTAATAACTGCTCGGGGGTCATGTTCTGGGTATGGGTCTCTGTAAAGCGTCTAGAGACAACTCTGTTGTATTAGACGCTATATAAATAAAATTGAATTGAATTGAAGAGCAAATTTATTTAAAGTATAAAATAAATAAGCTCATTCTACCCGGTCAAAGGCTTTCCATTCCCAGAAATGGAGATGCGCGCCAACAATCTGGCTCAGAGAAATCAATGGAAATGCACCTGTAGTTTGGTTAAAGAGTTCCTGGATGAACTGTCGGTATCTGCCTCTTCGCTGTGTTGTTTGCTGTGTTGTGTTGTCAAAGTCTCCAGTCTTAGTCTCTCTCTTCTCTGCTTTCCAGTACCTTCTGGACTCACCCGGCTCCAACAATCCTCACCTCGTCCTCTCGGACTCAGAGACGGAGCTTCTGTATGATCACGTGATCATCTGCCCAAACCAAGTTGCCGTGGAAACGGCCGACCCGCCAGCCGAGGCCTCTCCCAGGACAGCCCCAGCGGGCCTGGAGCCAGACAGCAGCTCTCTGTGAGTCCCTGACCCCCTGGGCCTCGCCTACTTGTGGTTCAGAGGGAAAATGTCTCCCCAATGTTTGGGTTAAGATTCCTTGCATATGGAGGAAAAAAAACACAAAGAAAACTCAACTGTGGCCAATTCTCTATTAATGAAGTCTAGTCTCCTCTTGAAGTGTGTTTTAATTATTTAAGATTAGATCAAATGTGTTGCCCTCAGTTCTCTGAGTCTTCCATCAACCCCAACATCCTCCAGAGAGAGGGAGGGGGGGGCATCATGCATGTACTGATTCTTCAGAGGGCCTTCAAACCTACAAGTATTAGTTGTTTGTAATATTTGTTTTTTTCTTCTTCAGTGTAAAAACAATAATGGCACAGGCAGGTGGAAGCAGCAATGGGATGACCAGAGGGGGGGTGGGGGACCGCAGTCAGGTGGAAGCAGCAATGGGATGACCAGAGGGGGGGTGGGGGACCGCAGGCAGGTGGAAGCAGCAATGGGATGACCAGAGGGGGGTGGGGGACCGCAGGCAGGTGGAAGCAGCAATGGGATGACCAGAGGGGGGGTGGGGGACCGCAGGCAGGTGGAAGCAGCAATGGGATGACCAGAGGGGGGTGGGGGACCGCAGGCAGGTGGAAGCAGCAGCGGGATGACCAGAGGTGGGGGACCGCAGGCAGGTGGAAGCAGCAATGGGATGACCTGGGGTGGGGGGGGGCCGGGACCGCAGGCCAGCACGCAGCTCCCGAAGCTCCGGCCTGCAAACATGCGCAAAAGAGAAAAAAGGGGGGCCGGCACAAGAAACTACAGGAACGATGGGCAGAAATGATAGCTATGAGATACTTATAATAAATAAAAATGGTTAGATGATGATGTTCTCCTCTGCCGCAGACACGGCTATCAGGGCAGCAGCAGCAGCGGCAGCAGCAGCAGCGGTAACAGCAGTGGCAACAGCAGCGGCAGCAGCAGCGGTAACAGCAGTGGCAACAGCAGCGGTAGCAGCAGCAGCAGTGGAGACTCTGGAGTTTTCTCAACGGGCGATGCCTCCAGCATCCACCAGACCTTCCCAGACCTGGGCGACAGCAGCGGAGGCTCCTCCCAGCTCCAGCACATGAAGATGGAGGTGGTGGAGGACGACCCCAAACATCCACCTGGTGCTGCAGACAAGGGCTTTGTGGATGTGTGTGTGTAACGGCTGGTTGAAGGAATATCAACCAGGACCGGGGGTTTGTGGGCAGGAGGGCGGCCCAGCTGCCATGGGGGTGTGGCTGACCCAGGAGTCATAGAAACCTGCAGGGAGTTGGACCCAAACACCCTCTTCATGCCCGTCTGCATGGACCAGCTTTTTCATGCTTGGAAGGATTGCCATTGACTCTGAATGGGAAACCAGGACTGGTGGAGGACGGGTGGTGGGTGGGTTGTTACAAAACTACAGTTAACCTAATTACATAAGAGAACACCAGTAGATAATTTACTTAGAACCAACATGGAGCCAGCTAACAATCTGATATGGGCCCAGTTTTCCTCCCATTTCCATCCCATGTGCAGCCATGTACAGGTGCCTTTAGTGTCTACGGGTTTTATATACGTGAATTTGTTTTGTTGTTTTTTAATTTTCTTTTTTTTTACCAGATTCATCACATGTAAAATCTCTGTTGATTTTAATTAAAAATGAGATGTATATGCGAAGCATTAACATTTTTTCCACGAGGGTATGTTGGTGTCAGTGTGCATGTTCATGTCAGCACTTAATCTACATTTATCACTGTTTCTGTAGACAACTACACTCCAGTGTGGAAGCCTCTGGAACAGTTCTGACCACAGGAGTACGGAAGAGTATTAGGGCCAGGCAGGAGAGAAATACAAATATTATTTTAGAGGAGGAAGATTTTTTTTTTTCATTATTCACTGCGAGAAAAAAATGTCGAGAATAATGTACAATTTTGAGAAAAAAGTCGAAATGTCGAGAAAAAAGTCGAAATGTCGAGAATAATGTTAAAGTACAATTTTGAGAAAAAAGACAAAATGTTGAGAATAAAGTTGAAATGTTGAGAAAAAAGGCAACATTTTGACTTTATTCACGAAATTTCGACTTTATTCCTGAAATTGTATTTCAACATTAATCTCGACATTTGGACTTTTTTCTCAACATTTCGCCTTTTTTCTCGAAGTGCACAATAAAAAAAAAATCTTCCCCTCTCAAATACCTCTTCTCCTGCATGGCCCTGATACTCTTCCGTACAGGAGGGCATAACGATCTGCTGTGTTGACACAAGTACCTGACAATGACGTGCTCCTAAGTAGGGGGTCGTCCAAATCTCTCCAAATCTTGTGATACCACTTTGTTCCACTAGAGGTGCACTTTTGTGCCTGGAAGAGTGCGTTTGAAGCCTCTTATTTTGTGCCATTGCACGGTGCCATGTTGGTAGCAACACCTGTTGATCCACTTCCGTTCAGCTACTGCCCATTGACCACTTTAGCCTTGCAGAGTCCTTATTTCATACGCTGCTACCAAAAGAACATCCAGAGAACGTGCTGCCGAAGCTAAAGCTCCGTTTGAAGCTGCGGTTGCTCAGCCGCTCACGGATGGACAGTGATCTCCCGTTCCAGTGCAGTCCTAGCTTCAGCTCTGGCTGCATTCACTCTGGATTTCATTGGCTAGTGCAGGGGTCAGCAACCCCTCTAGAGCCGCATGCGCCGCCCTAGTGGCTCCCCGGAGCTTTTTATAAAATGTTTGACCTTTTTCCTTTCCTTTTTCAATCTCGACATTTCAACTTTTGTCTCGAAATTTGGACTTTTCTCTCGACATTTCGACTTTTTTCTCGAGATTGTACTTCAACATTAATCTTGACATTTCGACTTTTTTCACGAAATTTTGACTTATTTCCTCGACATTTCGACTTTTCTCTCAACATTTCGACTTTTTTCTTGAAATTTTGACTATTTCCTCTGCATTTTTCTCAACATTTCAACTTTTTTCTCAACATTTCGACTTTTTTCTCGAGATTGTACTTCAACATTAATCTTAACATTTCGACTTTCATCTCGAAATTTTGACTTTTTTCTCGACATTTCGACTTTTTTCTCAACATTTAGACTTTTTTCTCGAAGTGCATAATGAAAAAAAATACTTCCGCCAGTTATAACTAATATAGAAACATGCAGCATGTGTTGCCTTCATTCTAAAGCTGATACAAGACTTTTCATTTTTTGCGGCTCCAGACATGTTTGTTTTTTGTGTTTTGGGTTGCCGACCCCTGGGCTAGTGGTTGGGTCAGTCAGTTTGGAAGGTCCTGAAACGATGCAGAATGGAGGTTGCCAACATATGCATTATGCCGACCCCTGTAAATACCAGGTGGCGATCTAAACCGTTGCTGCAGTCTGGCTCTGTCTATAGTTGTACATAGTAAAACCATCATCAGTCCTGACAGGCATTTAGGACAGAAGTTGATGATTAATCTGCAACTGATCAATCATTATTGCACGTTTCAGATCTTGTGGAATCCTGTCAGTGAGTCTCATAACTTCATTTTCTGTGCATATTATATCTGTTTTGCCTCATCTTTATCGTCATTGTCTGTTAAGTCTGTATGAAAGTATTCCAGGAAGCAGTGGAAGTTTGTTTGAGCTGATATGATCAGCTGTTCCAACACCGCTGTGAACACACAAACTCATTAAACGATCTCAATACCAAACCTCACGAGCTAAGTGATTCTTGTACAGGATATTGTACCTGGATATTTTACTGCAGAAAGTATTTTAAGTATTGCTGTGACATTCCTGGGAAGACTGATTTGCACTTAAAGGTTTCTTTTGTGATACAACACACTGAGAACCCAGAACTGATCCATGTCTAGTGGATAATGTGGTTTTGGTAGTTTACGCTGCTACTCTCACCTTGAGTCAACGGCATCAGTCAAAGTCAAATATGGGCCAAAGCAAACTGGGATAGAACATTGAACCTGAGAAAAGTAATTAAAATATAAACAGATTCAAGGTTAGGGAGTAGATGAAGATTCAGTAAAGGACTGGATATTACATCCATCCATCCACTATCTACCTGCTTAGTCCAATACAGGCTCACGGGGATCTGCTGGAGCTGTGTGTGTGTGTGTGTGTGTGTGTGTGTGTGTGTGTGTGTGTGTGTGTGTGTGTGTGTGTGTGTGTGTGTGTGTGTGTGTGTGTGTGTGTGTGTGTGTGTGTGTGCGCGTGCGTGCGTGCGTGCGTGCGTGGTGAAGAGGGAGCTGAGTCGAAAGGCGAAGCTCTCGATTTACCGGTCAATCTACGCCCCTACCCTCACCTATGGTCATGAACTTTGGGTTGTGACCGAAAGGACAAGATCGCAGATACAAGCGGCCGAGATGAGTTTCCTCCGCAGGGTGGCTGGACGCTCCCTTAGAGATAGGGTGAGGAGTTCGGTCACCCGGGAGGAGCTCGGAGTCGAGCCGCTGCTCCTTCACATTGAGAGGAGTCAGCTGAGGTGGCTTGGGCATCTGGAGGAAGAGCTGGAGGAAGAGCTGGAGGAAGAGGTGGAGGAAGAGGTGGAGGAAGAGGTGGAGGAAGAGCTGGAGGAAGAGCTGGAGGAAGAGCTGGAGGAAGAGCTGGAGGAAGAGCTGGAGGAAGAACTGGAGGAAGAACTGGAGGAAGAGATGGAGGAAGAGATGGAGGAATAGCTGGAGGAAGAACTGGAGGAAGTGTCTGGGGTGAAGGAAGTCTGGGCATCTCTGTTGAGACTGCTGCCCCCGCGACCCGGGAACGGATAAGCTGAAGAAGATGGATGGATGGATTTTTTTTGATAAGTACCCACATAACAATTCTTAGAAAGTTACAGATCACAAATAGGAGTCGTAAGGGGAATTGCCTTTTGCATTGTCATTTTTCTGTTGACTGCATGAACAGAAGTCAAACCATGTGTTTTGCTGAGATTGTTTAGTGTTTACAGTCAACAATTAGTATTTGGACCTCTGGAGTTAAATACAAGGTTGATGCATTAATATGTTCACTATTTACAGCATTTATTGGTTTCATGTGCAACATAGATTTATGAAGGGAATGAATAAGTAGAGGGTTGGGATGGTGTGACAATATGATGTCTCTGACCCTCGGACCATCAGCACCGGATCCCCTCAAGGCTGCGTTCTCTCTCCTCTCCTCTTCTCCCTGTACACCAACAGCTGCACCTCCAGTTATCAGTCTGTCAAGCTCCTGAAGTTTGCGGACGACACCACCCTCATTGGACTCATCTCTGATGGTGATGAGTCCGCCTACAGGTGGGAGGTGGACCAGCTGGTGACCTGGTGCCTACAGGAGGGAGGTGGACCAGCTGGTGACCTGGGGCCTCATCTATAAAGCTTGCTTGCGCAGAAAAAGCGCCTGAAAGTTGCGGAAGCCGCCATCTACGCAAAGCCTAAAAAGGATCTAAAAAGAAAAAACTAACCGAAAAATCTGCGTATCTTTACGGCAACCCTCACCCTCCCGTAAGAATTTACTTAAGACACGGGGAACTGGCGACACAGGCTGTGAGGTGGTGAAATGAAGCCAGATTCATGTCATACTCTTAATAATGTCATCACACATCACAACATATATCAGACTTATAATAAAATAGTGCTGATAACGGAGCGGGCGGCGGGGAGGGGGGGGGGGCTGCCGCTCCGAACCCACTACTCCACGCCGAAGAGGAAAAAAGAAAGTGTTCTGATTAAAGTAAGGAAAGTTGGACTATATAACAATTGCGTTCATAAGGATAAAGTTTAAAAAAAAAATAAAAATTAAAGAAATAGTCCCTTCTCCCCGTGTGTGTCTGCCTGTCATGCACGGGTACGTGCGCTCATGTTGTTTACTTTTAAGCCGGAATTATGGTTCTGCATCACACCAACGCAGAGCCTACGCCGTAGGGTCCGGCGTAGGTTGCGCGTCGCCGCGTACCCTACGCCGTAGGCTCTGCGTTGGTATAACGCGGAACCATAAATCAGCCTAGAGCAGCTCTGAGGGGAGACGGGAGGGAGGAGGGGGAGCGGGGGCTGCCGGGCCGCCGTCCTGAGTGTCTTGATGATTTGCTGAGCCTACCATTAGTTTTTAAACTGTAAAAAGTGGGGGGGACAAATACATAATTTTGAAAAGTGGGGGGGACATGTCCCCCCTGCCCCCAGTGGAAATTGCGTCGTGCGATCGTGCGGGCAGCAACGACGTGCTGCCACTCACTCGCTTTATTTTAATTCAATTCAATTCAATTCAATTTTATTTATATATCGTCTAATACAACAGATGTTGTCTCTAGACGCTTTCCAGAGATCCAGAACATGAACATGAACATAAACATAAACATAAACCCCCGAGCAATTATTATATAAACAATGGCAGGTAAAAACTCCCCTAGTGGGAGAAAAACCTTAAGCCAAACAGTGGCAAGGAAAAACTCCCCTTTAGGAGGGAAGAAACCTTGAGCAGGACCTGGCTCATAAGGGGGGACCCTCCTGCCGAAGACCAGACTGGGGGAGTCATGGACGTCGACAGCACACAGCAGGCAGGTGGAAGCAGCAGCGGGATGACCAGAGGGGGGGGGGGGGCGTCAGCAGCACACAACAGTCATGTGGAAGGAGTAGCGGGATGACCAGAGGGGGGGGGGGTGCAGGCAGGCGGAAGCAGCAACAGCAGACATCCACGTAGGCAGGTGGAAGAAGCAATGGGATGACCAGAGGGGGGGGGAGGGCCGGGAACACAGGCCAGAACGCAGCTCCCGAGGCTCCGGCCTGCAAACATACACAAAAGAGAAAAAAGGGGGGCCGGCACAAGAAACTACAGGAACGATGGACAAAAATGATAGCTATGAGATATTTATAATAAATAAAAATGGTAATGGAGAAGAGAGGCAGGGAAAAGGAGAGGAGAAGAAGGGTGAGAGGCACCGCCCAGCGGATCATGTCGGTGCCCCCCTGCAGCATAAGCCTATAGCAGCATATCTACCGCGAAGCTATATTTGAGACTAACTATTATAGTTTTGTTCTATAGCTGCGACTATGACTACTGACTCTAACACACTATAGTTTACACTACCTAGAGATTTACCAACACCAGCTAGAGGTTTACTAAACACTAACTATAAGCTTTACTAAACAGAAATGTTTTAAGTTTAGTTTTAAAGGTGGAGGTGGTGTCAGCCTCCTTAACCCAGATTGGAAGTTGGTTCCATAGTAATGGTGCCTGATAGCAGAACGCCCGCCCTCCAAATCTACATTTAGATACTCTAGGAACTACGAGTAAACCTGCACCCTGAGAACGGAGAGCTCGGCCAGGAACATAAGGCACTATCAGGTCTTGTAAATACTGCGGAGCTAAGCCGTTTTGGGCTTTATATGCAAGTAATAAAATTTTAAATTGAATTCTGAATTTTACAGGTAGCCAATGGAGCGACGCTAACACTGGTTAGTTTATAAATAAATTTTATACTATTTATATACTTTTTCTACTTTTACTGTGACCACCAAATAATCTCGTTTCACTGTCCTCTCTCCACATCATCCACAACATCTAGATCTCATATCTCAGCGAAATTCAGTGGCACGGTGGCTCGACACGTTCATTCATTCTGACGCATTCATCCCTAAGGCTGCAGGAAGCCACTGCGCATGCTCAGTAGGCTCATCCATATGGATTTATGGGCGTGTTGAGGGCGGGATATGGGGCGGATTCAGCTGCGCAGCTTTCCAGGTGGACTGTGATTCATAAAGGGAACATTGCGTGGAAGTCTGCGTGCACGCGGTTTTATAGATCCAGATTTTTTTTTGCGCCCGCCATTTTCGGCTTTTAGGCGTACGTGCACTTTTAGTATGAATCCTACGCACTCCATTTTTAAATGAGGCCCCTGGTGTCTACAGGTGGGAGGTGGACCAGCTGGTGACCTGGTGCGGTCAGAACAATCTAGAGCTCAACGCTCTAAAGACAGTGGAGATGATAGTGGACTACAGGAAGACAATGATGGTGCAGTTTTACACGGCCATCACCTCCTCCATCCTCACCTCCTCCATCACCATCTGGTTGCTGCTGCCACTGTAAAGGACATGAGCAGCTGCAGCGTATCATCCACTCTGCAGAGAAGGTGATTGGCTGCAACCTCCCATCTCTCCAGGACCTGCAGCCTCCAGGACCTGAAGGTGCAGGAAAGATTGCAGCAGACCCCTCCCACCCCGGACACAAACTGTTTCAGACTCTTCCCTCTGGCAGGAGGCTGCGGTCCATCAGGACCAAAACCTCACGCCACAAAAACAGTTTTTTCCCATCTGCCACTAGCTTTATTAACCACCCTGCCACTCTTCCTCTCCCCCACACCCCCCTCTGTCATGACACTTCACCTGCACTCTAATGGCACTTTTCCAGCCTCACTGCGCCCGTTACCCGTCTGTCCACTACGGGGTCCAGAGCCTTCAGCCGAGGGACAGCCACTCTCGGTTCAATTATGGCGCTTTTCCACCAACCCCACCTCCACTCGTACCTACTCACCCCGTCTCTCCTCACCTCTGTTTGGTTCTTTTCCACTAGGGGTCTAACGTGCCGAGTAGATACTTTTCTGTATCTATTCTGCCGAGGTTCTAAGCTGCTGAGTGGGCTGTATCTGACATCATCACACTACAGACCACCGATTGGTCGGGGGGTTGGAGTCAGACGTCTGAGTCAGGAGGAGGAAATCAGAGAAAGAGACTCTGACGGATTCTTGTTCAGTTTATTCAACCAGCAACGGCAGCAGAAGTCTGTTTCATGATCCAACTCTGAGGTGCAGATGTTCATAAACCTGGTGCTGAGGAGAGAATTAAAAAGATCTAGACGGAGATAAGGAACGACCAGATCTACCAGGAGCTCTGTCTCTTCATAGCTGCTCACGGCTCCAGCTGACTTTTCAGCAGCGCCGAGACAAACTAACAAAAAAAACATCTTTAGTGTTGTTGTCTTCTCCGTTTAGATACACAATCAAATACGTCACAGCAGCTTCTCCAACCTCCTACTTCTGATCTGGGTGATGAAAAGAAACGAGGGCGAGTCGAGTTGAGTCGTGCTGAGTAGGTACTAGTATAAAAGCAGCAGAATGGCTCTTTTATTCTAGTACCGTCCTCTCCCCCACACCCCACCTCTGTCATGACACTTCACCTGCACTATATGTTACATTAACGCTCAGCTTGCACTTTGGAAACTTGCACTGTGATCACCTGCACTTTGATGGACCGCTCTCTCATTCAACTCACTCAATCACTTACCATGTATATATTATTTACCATGTATATATTATTTAGAAAAATCTGGTTCACCAACTACGCCAAAACAATTTCCTCGTATGTCCGGTAACGTACTTGGCAATAAAGCTTATTCTGATTCTAAAGGACTATATTGGTTTTGTGGTTAGGGGGTATTTTAGTTTTTACACACACTGCCCAATGTTCTGTTTTCTTATGCAATGTTACACTTTTAGAGTGAAAGTGTTATTGAATGTTCAATGATATTTAGAAGATTAATATAAGAAAATAAACAAACATGCTTCACATTTTTCACGTTAAAATGTTTCTCTAAAAATAATCATGAACTCTCAACATGCTACTGTTTTGGGCTTGTTTAGGCTTGTTTTGTTTTTTCTAATGTTTTTATTTAACTGAACTGAATCAAAGTTTACCCAATTAACCCTAACCCTAAGAACCCATACACATATCTTTTTAACTTGTCCATACAGATTAAACTATATGGTTCATTCTCCCCTGTAACTCAAGTTTTTCCAAAAGTGAAAAAAAGAACAGTTTTTTTGTTTTCTGAAAAACTTGAGAAAAATATGACTCTGGTCATTATTTGAATCAGGTGACGCTATATTAATAATTCACTCTCACTCCTAATTATTGCTCTAATTTTTACATTTTTTTACCAACTACTTTAAATCTATGTAAAAGATTGATAATATGAATAGGGTTGCCAAGAAACTGTATCATCCATAACTCAGTCCTTGCTCTTTTTGTTTGTTTTTGTTTCTTGTGTGAATCTGTTATCTTCACCATTGTTGCTGTAATTATGCAATTAATTAAATTATTCAAAAGGTGGAACATTATTAATTTTAAGAGATATCCAATAGTGTACGTCTGTCCAGAAACAATGAGACAAAGGACATTGATAAAACAAATGATCCAGTGTTTCTTCATCCTTTTTGCAGAAGGAACATTGATCTACCTCAAATTTAAATCTTTTTTTAAGAAATTCTGCCACAGGATAGAGCTTATTCATAACTATAAAATGTACTTCTTTAACTTTAGGCAAAATAGGCCATTTAATACATTTGGAATGTGCTTTTTTTAATGTGTTTATATTTACCATGTAAGAATCCTGTCGAATTATCCTTCTGCAAAAATCATGGAACAATCTGGATTTAAAAACATTATAAATACACTTGTTACCACACTTTTTATTAGTCAAGAGTACATCCTTCCATTAATAGATTTGGTAATACATTTGAAGCTGTATTATACACCAAAAAGTTCTGAATTTATGGTAGAGGAATAACGCTACTTTTTTTTAAAATTCTCTATGAGAACAATTGAAATCCTATTTTTTGGGGGGAAATAGAGCTCCAGAGAAACGTGGTCCGGGCGGTAGATATGTGGCCCTCCAGAGCCGCTGTTCTGACAATTTCTGCTGCTTTGCCAAAAAATGCTCCCTAATGGTTTTCTACCTTTTGTAGAGCTACAATTTTACTGTGTTTTACTCCCTAAACCACTTCCTTTCCCCCAAGTGGTCCTTGTCTCTTGCCAGGTCGTTATTGTAAATAAGAATGTTCTTAATGACCTGCCTGCTTAAATAAAGGCCAATGAATGAATGAATATCAAATAAAGCCATTGAATTGTTGTTTTTTTCCTCTTTATCATATAATGTTCACAAAGTGTAATGCGATTCATGTCATGGGTAGTGTATTTTGAAGGATCAAATACTCAACATCCCATATTATCCATTTTACCTGGTGCAAGAAATGATTGGCGT
Organism: Cololabis saira; assembly: GCF_033807715.1. Lineage (NCBI taxonomy): Eukaryota > Metazoa > Chordata > Actinopteri > Beloniformes > Belonidae > Cololabis > Cololabis saira. The sequence goes on along the minus strand of NC_084592.1, from coordinate 3,259,316 downwards.
GCCAATCAACCTTTGAAAATCGACTGTGCGCATGCGCAGAACCACAAAGTAGCATTTCTCGGCAGGTAGCAGAAATTGGCAGAACACCTGTTGACGCTGCAGTTCCCCGCTCCGCCGCCAGGGGCCGCGCTGGCCCCGCACACCGCTGACACTGCCAACATTGACGCCCCAGAAGAAGCAGCTGCCGGTTTCCCAACACCAAGATGACGGACGGAACTTCCCAGAACTGTTGTCTATGTTTGAGGAAGTTTTATGTTTTTAGAACTCGGAGTTGTTGACGAGTCGTTGTTTTTGTTTTATTTGATTTAATCATGGACCTACGTATTGTTTTCCTCTCCGGACTGTTCCTGTGTCACGCTGCTTCATCCCCAGGTAAAGATCCGAACACCGAGCTGGAAACACGGAGCTGTAGACAGGAGTCCTGGCTGGGACTGGGACTGGGACTGGTTCCTGGGACTGGGACTGGGACTGGCTCTCTGTGGGACTGGTGGGACTGGAGAACGACCATGTAGATGATAATAATCACATAAATGTGTCTCAGTTGGTGTTCGGTGTGTTTTAGTTAAAGCTGAACGAAACTACAGCAGGTTTCGCTGCACACTTCCTGTTGTTGAGTTGATGTTTCTGTTTACACCAGTTTACACCAGTCCTCCATGGGAGACACCTGTAGGAAACCTCTCAGTAATAACCAGACTGAGTTAGCAGCAGGTGAGGTGAGGACAGTCCTGTCCTCACCTCACCTGTAACAGTGGTGGTTTGTCACTAGGGGGCGCTGGGGCGCTGGGGCGCCGCCCCCCTTAAAATGACAGGGACAAATATAGACACAGTACACATAAATTACGTAATAAAAAGTAATTATCACATCCGTGCACTCATAAAATGTGTCTAAATTAATTTTCCAAGCCTTTCCATCCCATACTGGGTTTATTCAGAGTTGTTTTTTGTGCAGACCGAAATACAGAGGTTTCAATGGCGAGGGGCGCCGGGGTGTTCTGCCAAATTCTGCTACATGATTGATAATATGGGATGTTGAGTATTTGATCCTTCAAAATACACTACCTATGACATAAATCGCATTACACTTTGTGAACATTATACGATAAAGAGAGAAAAAAAACAATTCTATCGCTTTATTTGATTCAGTCATTTGCCTTTATTTAACCAGTCAGGTCATTAAGAACATTCTTATTTACAATGACGGCCTGGCAAGAGACAAGGACCACTTGGGGAGAAAGGAAGTGGTTTAGGGAGTAAAACACAGTAAATCTGTAGCTCTACAAAGGTAGAAAACCATTAGGGAGCATTTTTTGGCAAAGCAGCAGAAATTGGCAGAACACCGGCCAAATGAGTGTGTATTGTATGTTCTTAAACTTTTCTTCCATGTAACTTCATGCTGGTTTCTAATTGGTTACTCAAAGATTCTCCTCCGTGGCCAATCAGCGTGTTTTCTGTCATTCTTCATCCAATCTGATTGATTCATGAGCTGTCAATCAAAGTCACACCCCTGACAGTGTAGACGCGACTGTAACTGTCACTCGCTACAAACGGAGTCACAACCACAAGACAGGAGACAATGGCAGCAGAAAAACTACATTCAGTTGTTTCATTACAAAATAATCATTTCAGGAGAGGATGTTGTGGAGTTGAACTATTCCAGCTGTTCATGGAGAACAATCTTGGGGAGGTCTTTCCAGAAACTGTCACTCTTTTAAAGATGCTCATCACCCATGAGCACAGCTGAAGCTGAGAGGCTTCTCAACCTTGAAAAGAGTGAAAACCGTTCTCAGAAACACCAGGACCAGGAGAGGCTGAATGCACCGGCCAATGCTCTCCATGGAAAACAGACTTGTTTGTGAAATGACAGATTTCAATCAGAAAGTCATTGAAACATTAGGGGGCACGGTGGTGCAGCAGGTAGTGCAGCTGTCTCACAGCAAGAGGGTCCTGGGTTCGATTCCTGCGGGGACGCTGTGGGCGCTGAAGTGCGTGTTAGTTCCCCCATGACTTCAGCGCCCACAACCTGGGTGGGGTTGGTGGAAGGATCTTTCTGTGTGGAGTTTGCATGTAGTTTGCATGTTCTCCCCGTATTCCCTTGGGTAGCTAATGTGAGCTACCCTCACAAAAACATGCAACAGTCCTGGGCTCTACTGCCCCCTCTGGCCAACCGGGGGACAGACAGGGTGGGGAGGATCCCCACCCTGTCTGGTGAAAAGAAGCTGCTCACTCCTCAGGTTAAGGAGGAGACCTGAGCTCAGTGCAGGAACTCCCGGGGTTGGTAGAGGGGAGCAATGCCCAGGACTGTTAGGTAGGAGCACTGGGTGATAAAATGGGGAAAAAACCGGGATAAAAATATTTAAAAAAGAAAAAAAAAAAAAGAAAGTCATTGAAACATTTGCTGGCCTGAAGGAGAGAAGAGCAGAATTTATGTTCAAGTAGAGTTTATAGTTGTGTTGTAATCCACACTCACCAGTGCGCCCGCCCAAAATTATTTATCACCAGCCGCCACTGGACAGGACAGGACAGGTGAGTGAGTGGCTAGGACAGGTGAGTGAGTGGCTAGGACAGGTGTGTGGCTAGGACAGGTGAGTGAGTGGCTAGGACAGGTGAGTGAGTGGCTAGGACAGGTGAGTGGCTAGGACAGGTGAGTGAGTGGCTAGGACAGGTGAGTGAGTGGCTAGGACAGGTGAGTGGCTAGGACAGGGGAGTGAGTGGCTAGGACAGGTGAGTGAGTGGCTAGGACAGGTGAGTGGCTAGGACAGGTGAGTGAGTGGCTAGGACAGGTGAGACCTCATCACATTCATTGATGCCAGTGACTTGAAGGGAGATTTGTTTTTCTGCAAACATGTTAATAACAGACCCATTACTGAGGAATTGATCAAAATAATAGACGTTTACTTAAAGGGGGCTGATCTGAAATGGAACTAATGGGGATCTGTACAGATCAGATCAGAGTTTATTTAGACGGGACAATGCATATTAATGAACACTACATTAATCAGTGTAAATACACCGGGTTTTAGCAGAAATGTTAGTTTCCACCTGCAGTCCCCACAGAAAACATAAAAATAATTCAGTCAAACAATACAATCAAACAAGGGAACAAACATCAAACATACATAGTAGCAAAATAGATTTAGCAGCATTTAAAAGCAGTATGGATTGTATCTAAAGTGACTTGAGCAAAAAATGCATATTACAATAATGAAATACCAGCGATGGTGATATTATGGTACTGAGAGTATCCAAGTTGTGTGACATACAAAGTGCGTGTTGCATCGCACATTGCCCTGTACGTACAAATTAAAACAGATAATTAACATTAAGACAAACTACACAGTGTTGTTCCTGCAATAGCCAGGATTTAAAATGTTTGGTGAAAGAGGTTAAAGTGGGGTTAAGATGGGGCTCAGAACAACACCACCAGAGAGTGGACTTGTGCAGCTCGCCGGGAGGAAATAGGAACTGCTTAGCTGTTTTGTTTCATTGTGAGTCCCACAGCTGACGCCAGGAAAGGTTTTTGAATTGTGGGTAAATATCTTCTTAGAGGAAGAAGACAATGAAAGTGCCTACGAGTTAAACAACAACAAGTTAACCGTGAAAATTGCGTACATCCGTGAAATTTTTCAAAAACTCATCTTAAGATGCAGGGCACTTAAATCCACCTTCCACAGCTGGCAGATAAAATCACATCAGTCACCAGAAAACTAGATATGTGGTAGAAACAAGTGAAAGAGGGGTATATTCACTTGTGAGCCTGAAATCATTTGTTGAGAGCAACAAGCTGCAGAACACAGTAATCCTGTGGATGAGTCCCATCTCTGCCCTGCAGAAACACTTCCAGAGGGATTTCCCAATGAAGGATTCCACTGAATATGACTGGATCTTTTCAGTTCAGTACATGCAGCTGACTTCAGCACTATAGGAGAGGAACCGTTTATTGATGTCACATGGGCTTCAACAGTAGGGAGGGGAATTGATCAGAGGTGTCTTCAGTATTCACATTCATTACTCAGGTACAAGTATAGATAATAATAATAATAATAATAATAATAATAATAATAATAATAATAAACTTTATTTGTATAGCACCTTTCATACATAAAATGCAACGCAAGGTGCTTCACATAAAAAGAAATTTAAGGCATAAAACATAACATAGAAATAGAGGGCATAAAACAAAAATCAAAGCAGCAAAGTGGAAGCAAAAACAATAGCAGTAAAGCAGCATAGTGAGGACATAACCAACACATAACCCAAAAGATCGATTAAAATAATCAAAATACAGACAGTATTTTAAAATAATTTAAAAGATCAATTAAAAGCAAGTGTGTAAAAGTATGAGAGTACTAGTACTAGAGTTTAAAAATACTCCTGTAGAAGTTGAAGTATCAACTCAAGTTTTTTACTCAAGTAAAAGTATAAAAGTACAGGTTTCAAAACTACTTAAAGTATAAAAGTAAAAGTAATGTAAGGGGAAAAAAAGCCATTAAGGACAAAAGCCATTGAAAATGAATGTATCTTAGTATAATGTAAATATATTAAAGAAGCATATATGTGTACTATTGAGCATTAACATGTGTTTCAGAGAGCAGCAGATATCAGAATCAGAATCAGAATCAGAAAAGGGTTTATTGCCAAGTTTTCACACGAGGAATTTGTTTTGGGGATTGGTGCAACACAATACAAATATAAAAACAAATATATAAGAGATAAAATAAAATTAAATGTATAAACAATAAAAAGTATAAACAGTAAAATAAAATGTAGACCGGAAATGTACAAAATGAGGTTTTAAAGTGCCGGGTGAGTCTGTACAAAAGTGACTTAGGAACTTAGGATAGGTAAAAAGTATAGACAGAAATGTACAATGAGGTTTGTAAAGTGCCGGATATGAGTCTGTGCAAAAGTTACAGGATTGGAGTTTTTACGTTAATGTAACGTAGAGTGGGATGGGGGGGCAGTCCGTGGTAGTCGGGGGGGGGGGGGATGGGGGACCGGGGCCTTGTTGATGAGGACAGCTGCAGACAGGAAAAAACTGTTCTTGTGGCGTGAGGTTTTGGTCCTGATGGACCGCAGCCTCCTGCCAGAGGGAAGAGTCTGAAACAGTTTGTGTCCGGGGTGGGAGGGGTCTGCTGCAATCTTTCCTGCACGCTTCAGGGTCCTGGAGGCTTCAGGGTCTGGAGAGATGGGAGGTTGCAGTCAATCACCTTCTCTGCAGAGTGGATGATACGCTGCAGCCTGCTCCTGTCCTTTACAGTGGCAGCAGCAACCAGATGGTGATGGAGGAGGTGAGGATGGACTCAATGATGGCCGTGTAAAACTGCACCATCATTGTCTTTGGCAGGTTGAACTTCTTCAGCTGCCGCAGGAAGTTCATCCTCTGCTGTGCTTTTTTGGTGAGGGAGGTGATGTTCAGCTCCCACTTGAGGTCCTGGGATATGATGACTAGTTACCTATAAGTATTGTAATGGTGCAAAAAGTCAAACGTTCATGTTCATGTTATCATTTATCCTAACCTTTATTGGAATGTACATCCAAGTTTAGTTGCAGGAATCTGAGGGAACGGATGTAAGAACAAAACTGGACAAGAACATCTGAAACAACCACAACCAAATTCACTCTATCCGGATGGAGCAATTTAACTGGATAGTTTTTATTAAAGGCTGAAATGAAATAGAGTAACGAGGCTGTTTTTAAAATGTAAGGAGTAAAAAGTACAGATAATTGCGTGAAAATGTAAGGAGTAAAAGTAAAAAGTCGTCTGAAAAATAATGACTCCAGTGAAGTATTAGTAGTAACCAAAATTTCTACTTAAGTAAGGTAACGAAGTATTTGTACTTTGTTACTTGACACTTCTGGAATTGATATGATTTTTACGATTCCAATTAAATTTTCGATTCTGCTTAACGATTCAGTTCTTAATCGATTCCCTTATCGATTCTCATTTGGGGAAAAGGGAAAACAATGAGGCAAATGGCACTAATAATATGATAGGCATGTTTGTTAATTAGTTACCTGCAGTAACACATGGAGTCAGCCAAGGACATGCTAACGTTGCTGCTGCTGCTGGGCTGAGAATTACTGACGTTGGTCCGGAGCAGATCCAAAACGCCACATTGATTGATAGTTATTGCATGTTGATAGTATTTCCTCCCTTTGATGAAATATTGACTTGGAAAGTACTGCAAGTTGTCTTGTTGTCGTCTTTTTTACTGAAATGTTACCGGACTGTCGAGCGTCGATTCCCATCCCTATTCAACAGCGAGGCTACAGTTTAACTCAGACGTTGGCTGCATTTTGGATGGGAATGTAAAGGACTACCAACTGCTTGGCGTAAGAGCCTGGGCCACACGTCTTCCTTTTGTCACATCATGTGTGTGTGAAAGCGGTTTCTCTGCAGTTGTTTCAATAAATAAAAAAAAAAAATACAGATGAAAGCCGCTCATTGTAATGGCACTTTTCCACCAGCACCTACTCGGCTCATCTCAACTCGGCCTGGTTTCTTTTCCATAACAATTCAGCACCCAGATGAGAAGTAGGAGGTTGGAGTGAAGCTGCTGTGACGTATTTGATTGTGTATCTAAATGAAGAAGACAACAACACTAAAGATGTAGAACCTGGAGGAGATGATAGATGTGCTGCTGGGTCTGTGACTTGTGTTTGATATCAAGTTAAAAAATGAGAGTGAGAGAAGCTTCAAGCGGAGACGCTTTTTAATTATTTTAGTTTGTCTCAGTGCTGCTGAAAAGTCAGCTGGAGCCGTGAGCAGCTATGAAGAGACAGAGCTCCTGGTAGATCTTTTAATGTCTCACTGTGTCTCCTCCGTTGCAGAGTTTATACCCAGTTTTAAACAGCTAACAATGTAAACCAGTCAAGCTATATTTTCCAGTTGTGAGTGAAATACGGACTGTATTTTCTGCCCATGTGCAGATGGAGCTCTGCAGTAAGAGGAGGTCAACTTGGACTAGTTTAGTTAAGTTTGTGACGCAGCGTTCCAGCTCCCGCGTTGAAGCTGAAGTGGAATTCAGAACAGTTTGAGAGTGTGTGTTTATTCTGTTCCAGCTCCGTCTGCAGAGATGCTGCCTGAGCCGTCCAACGTCTTCATAGATCAGTGGAACCTGACGTGGGCCCCGGCCCCGGGGCTCGAGGACAAGACCATCACTCATGTGGTGGAGTACCGGAGGTGAGGAGGCATGGTGTGTGTGTGTGTGTGTGTGTGTGTGTGTGTGTGTGTGTGTGTGTGTGTGTGTGTGTGTGTGTGTGTGTGTGTGTGTGTGTGTGTGTGTGTGTGTGTGTGTGTGTGTGTGTGTGTGTGTGTGTGTGTGTGTGTGTGTGTGTGTGTGTGTGTGTGTGTGTGTGTGTGTGTGTGTGTGTGTGTGTTTCATCCCTGCTCACTCCTGCATGTTTCTGTTCCTCAGCTTCAACAGTCACACATGGAGGGTTCTACCAGAGTGTGCCAACGTCTCTAGAAACTTCTGCGACTTCTCCCCCACGTCCAGGAAGAGTGATGATCGTTGCATCATGCTGCGGGTCCGAGCAGAGCAGCAGGGACGCAGATCTGTGCCGGTCCAGGCCTGCAGCACACGTGGTAACCCACCACTCTGTTCACACAGAGATAGAGACACATAGAAGGTTGTTTGTAGAAAGGATGAATTATACATATCCATGTAGTCAACAACACCAGGGATGTCTGCCCGTGATGCCCACAAGAAACCTTCACAACTACTGCAATTTACAATGGCCTAGCAATGCTAGGCCATTGTAAATTGCCCATAGCAGTAGTTGAAAACATGTATGCTGGGCTACCATACATGTTTGTGGACTGAGGGAGGAAGCTGGGAGGAAGCTGGGGAACCCAGAGAGCCAGCGGCCCACAGAAGGCCCAACCAGGAACCTGTCTGGGAGAAAACAGTGCTAACAACAAAGTCACCCTGCCGCCCTTATGTTATTATTTCCTTCATTTGAGAGTGAATGTTTTTTGTGTTACAGTAATCCCTGGTTTTTGGTGGGGGTTACGTTCCAAAAATAACCCATAGGTGAAATCCGTGAAGTAGCAACCTTTTTTTTTTTACAATTATTATACAAGGCTTCAAATTGCGGAGATCAGCCCCACTGCGACCCGATTAATTGGATTTAAATGGGAGAAAATGAAAAAATATTTTGAAAAAGAAATACAATAAGTACAGTAGGACAAATTGTGACTGGTGCATATTTCACTGCTCTTCTGATGCTGCTGCATTCTGACTCGCTCTGTAGCGTCTTTTTCTGCTAAAGCCGCGGTGCAGGAGTGTTTTTTTCATAGAAGAAAATAGTTATGGCTCGTTGTTGTCGCTCTTTTTTCTTCTGGACAAAAACATTCTTCTAAACCGACACCATGGATTATATCTGAGACTGTAATGCGCTGATGTTTGGGCAATGGAAATCAATTTCCACTTGAATGTGTATAGTTCCAGTAAAGCGTTGTTACTACTGCCCGAGCTCCCGTAGCTCTGTAATTCTGCAGTGCAGTGTCTTCAGTAGCCTGGAAAGGTCTAGTGTTTGAACATTAGACAATGTGCCTTGTGGACAACAATTGTGGGCATCGACAGTGACTGCGTTTCCAGCATCAATAACCCTTTTAAAACCCGAATATTGGCAATAACCCGAATTTGCACGGCCATGTAAACACCAATAACCTCTTTGAATAACCAGAATTTGCTCATATTCAGGTTTTTAAAAACCCCAATATGAGCCCTGGGTTACTCCTTTTAAAACCCGAATATTGGGTCATGTAAACGTTGCACGAAGCAGTATTTGTTTTGAATTTGGATACAGGAAGAAGAAGCGGAAATGAGGGGAATTGTGTCATGACGTTCTCCATACGTCACTGGTTTGATCCAGATATCCCAAATGATTAATTACCATGTAAACGGAATATTCCCAATGTTTCAGTAACCGGAATATTAGCAATAACCCGAATTTCGACTGCATGTAAATGTAATCTATGTTGCCTGTCAAGAATTTAGTCCGTGGCAGCTAAAAGTACCCGTGCTGCCTAATTGGCACGTCTTGAATACAAACAATCCAAGGCTCAATACTGCATACAGCTATTTTTAGCTGATAATTTTATACTAAACAAACTTTCCTTTTTTTTCCACTTTTTCTTTGACTAGGTAAATTGCTTAAATTCAAATACTAGGTGTAGTGTTTATCCCCTAGTCCTCCTTTATTCACAGCTGGCATATTAAATTCAATGAGAACGCTTAGCACCAAGTAGCTGAAGTCTAACGTTCAGCCGTTTAAGTCCTAGACTAGAATGTTAAAGACCAAACCTTATTCTATATATATTTGTGGTTTACTATGATGTTACTATAATTATACCCGTATAGCCATCATGGATGAGAAATCTATCAATGAAAAGCAAAACAGTTTTTTTTACGAGGCTGTAAATATGTACAGACATTATATTCGATATCTTGCAATGCCTTTATAGTCTTGACTTCTGTTACCTCAACTCCACTGATTTCCTTCTTATAGTCTCATAAAGCTGATTTTCTTTTCTGTTTCTCTTTTTTTGAAGGAATTAAACTGAGTCGCACTTCTGTCATTTAAAGCTGCATTTTAATTGGCTCATCAGTCGGCGTGTCGTAGGTTTCAGACATGGTAGTGAGATCAAGTCTGGTGGCAGGAGTAGCAGGGCCTTGCCCTAATTCTAGGCAAGGCAAGTTTATTAGTATAGCACAATTCAACACAAGGTAATTCAAAGTGATTTACAGCAACATTAAAAGCGGCAAGACACAATTAAACAGTAAATAACAAATAAAATGATGAGAGGTAAAATAATAAAGAGCACCAGTTGTTATAAAGTAAGGTCAGTAGAGTACAGCAGGTTCATCTCATTCTTACAATGGCAAGAATTATGTTTCTATACGGTCAAAACGTACAAAGACCGGGTACAAATACAGTATTACAAAAGTAAACTAACAATTCGTGCGGCAAATTAAACCAATTTGACAATTCTGTGCCACAATGCCTGCCTTCAGGGCTTATCTATAACTTTGCATGGTTTTCAAAAAGTATTTAATTTAAGAGTACACTTAAATAACAAATAAAATGAAATAAAATGATAAGAAAAGAGGGAAAATAATAAAAAGCAAAAGTTGTTAAATTCTACACATTAAAATGAGACCAGTGTGATAATGGTGGTGCCATCGCTCACATTGTACAACGTGACACATCCCATTTTGACCTGCGATGATAAAGATTTCCACAATTCTTTCACGGCAGCCATCTTTTGTCTGAGACAGCCATACATTGTGCAGCGTGTAGGAGCAAGAAAAAAACCAAACAACAAGGCTCTGAAGCTGTTTTCCATGTTGTTCTGATCTTCATGTAACTGATTGTGGTGAGCTGGTTGGTATGAGTTAAACTGTCCTGTACCGTGAGCCGGTCCTGAATGTGCTGGTTCTGTGTTCCTGCAGGGGGCTTGTGCAGCCCAGAGTTCAGCATGACTGCAGCGCCGGGATCAATCACCGTTCACCTGAACAGAAACAGCTGTTTATTCATGGACTACGCAGATCACTCCCAGCATCGCATCTACTTTGGGAAGGAAGGAGAGAAACTGCAGGTGAGAAGTCAAGCTTTCAGCTGCTTCCTCTCAACCACAGGAAGGTTCCAGTTACAACATTACAATTACACCGGGCCCTCGCGCCTGCAATTTTCACCAATAAAGGTCAAGGACTCAAAACTAATTCCATGACACCACCCATGACTCTCTATGTCAAACCATTCAAAAGGTATTGCAGAAAATAGGATCTTTCAAATATGGACCAATCAGCTACTAGTATCACTTCCTGTTTAATGTTGAAGTTTGAAGCGGCGCCACGGTCACACCATTTCACGAAAACTCACAATTTTGATAACTTTTCATCGTTAACGTCTTTTATGTCTCCTGAGCAAGTTTTATGTCGAACGGACGATCCTGCTAGGAGGAGTTCCTTAAAGTACGACCCGTGAAAATGGCATAAATTGCACCAAAATGACACGATTAATTCAAAATGGCCGACTTCCTGTTCGGTTTAGGCCATGGCGCCAAGAGACTTTTCTCAAGTTACGACATGATACAGGTGTGTACCGATTTTCGTACATGTACGTCAAACCGTATTGTGGGGCTTGAGGCACAAAGTTTTCTAGGGGGCGCTGTTGAGCCGTTAGGCCACGCCCATTTATGCAAACCATTAAATATCACATTTATCACCAGGCCTGGTTTGGTGCAAAATTTGGTGACTTTTGGGGCACGTTTAGGGGGAAAAAAGGCCCTCATTTCGTCGGAAGAAAAACAAAAAAATTCCTCCAGATACAATAGTTTAATTACACACATGATTACAGGTGAAACCATGATTACTTCGTGAAATATACAAATAATTCAATATTTACAAACTAAATCCAGGAAAAGTATTTATACACTACACACATTGTGACCAAGTGAATTGAGTAAATAACCGAACGGCAAACAAACATCTAAACAAAACAAACAAAATCCCCATCCATCCCCCTGGCTATTGCATGACACCCTCACAGAAACAATATGCACATTTCCATTAGCAGAGTTTTCTGGGAACTTTTTTGGGGCAAGATAATTTCCTCCAGGGTGAAAAACTGCTGGGGTCTCTGCTGCTCAGGATCTCTAACTCCATTCAGCAGGTGAACATGAATCCTGTGAACATGAATAATGTGAACATGAATCATGTGACCACAGCTCATTTGAACCATTTGTACCTGACGTATTTAGCTGCAAGTACATTGGGTCAGATGGCCGTTGGTTCAGGCCTTGTTGGTGCACTGCACCAATGAAGAGTTGTGGAAGTGAAACTGTGAAACTGAGAGCACATGGTTTCAGTAAAGGACCAACAATGAGGACTCAGCCCAGAGCCGGCCCAAGGCATAAGTGAACTAAGTGGCTGCTTAGGGGCCCCGTGACCACTAGGGGGCCCCCAAGAGTTAAAAAAATAAAAATGTTTATGTGTGAGTGATAATTCATACATTATCAAAGGTATGTTATTGTACAAAAACACAATAATTAACATTATTACATAAACGCTATAGTACTATATCACTTTATGTATTAAGTGTAAATCAACCCCTGGCCGCTCTTGTAGCTGAATTTGCTCCAATTTCAGATTAAAAACCATACAGGACTGTCTCAGAAAATTAGAATATTGTGATTTTCTGTAATGCAATTACAAAAACAAAAATGTCACACATTCTGGATTCATTACAAATCAACTGAAATATTTCAAGCCTTTTATTATTTTAATATTGCTGATCATGGCTTACAGTTTAAGAAAACTCAAATATTCTATCTCAAAAAATTAGAATATTCTGGAAATCTTAATCTTAAACTATAAACCATAATCAGCAATATTAAAATAATAAAAGGCTTGCAATATTTCAGTTGATTTGTAATGAATCCAGAATGTATGACATTTTTGTTTTTTTAATTGCATTACAGAAAATAAAGAACTTTATCACAATATTCTAATTTTCTGAGACAGTCCTGTAGATGGTAAAAACCTGCGAGGCTGACAATAGGATGATGGAAACAACACTGCAACTGTGACCTTTGACCTTTGACCTGTTGCTTCTCTGTGTGGCCAGTAGGGCAGTTGACTTTGATCAATATTAATTGAAAGTTTGTTAATCTGTTGTTGCTTCCATGGTCTTAATCCCTGTGGATTACAATCTAACTACAACAAAAAGTTCTTCCATTTAGTTTTACAAGTGTATTTGTAATGAAAGGGAAGAACATGAAATAAGTTTATAGTGAGTGTGTGAATGATCAATAATCAGTGTTATTGGCAGTAAGAGAGGGCCCCCTAGGGCCCCATGGAGGCCTGGGCCGGCCCTGGCTCAGCCATCGTTGCAGACCCATCCAAGTTACTGGCCCTAGTTCCCCCCAAAATGAAACATTCCACCAGTTTATACCCTTGTGGGAACTGGGATGGCCCAATGGGAAACTGGAACACCCACACCAGTCCCCACCTTAGTGGCCCCTGGAGTTCTTACTGGTTCTCAGCAGGGAGAAATGCCAACTAGAAGGTTCTCACCCTGGTGGACACTGTATTTAAAAAATTCTTAAAAATGTATTTTCTTTTCTACTGCCATGTGTATATTCTGTGCAATATTTTCATTTTTTCCTAACTTTTTCATTTTCTTATAAACATACAAATTTCTTTGTACTTAAAAAAAAAAAGTTTTTATGTATCAGATCAGCCCTGCACAATTTTAGGGTTAAAGGAAATACTAGAAATGTTCTGTACATTTTCTTTGCATTGCATTATTTCCTCTAGTGCTGTAATTCTATTCAATTGTATTATTATTTTATAAAGCTTCCTCATTGCCAATTAAAGCAGCACAACGTAACTTTCAGCTTTTCTGAGTTTGGCGGCATCTTTTGGACAAAAGCGATAGTGTTTTACCAGAAAGAACACTACGTTTCCCATGAGCACCAGCGCGTACTGCCGGAAAACTCCTGTCCCGTCGCTGCATTTGTTTTGAGAGAAGACGGGACACTTTTCTGTTTCACCAAGTGAACAGACGGAACACAAAAAAAAAGATGTTAAACTGCTGGAAAGGAACTGGAATTTACCGGGATACCTTAAACAAGGAAGCCAGGGAGCGGTATATGGAGAAAATAATGATTATTAACGGTCTGGATCCATATGAAATCCCTACTAAGAGCCATGTGTTTCAATAAATTTGTATAATAGTACAACATACAGTACATGTTTTGTATCACTCTTACTTCTCTTTTCTTTTTTTTTGACTGCTATATTATGTTGAAGAGGCTCCGAGGCGTGAGCAATATTTTTGTTTTCCTCGTGAGATTATTTTTTTCCTCTGCAGCTACAAATAAGAGTTAATATTTTTTCCTCAACAAACTAGTTTTATCTGAAGATTGGGGTTAATTGCACCGCAGAGAGCTGGCCAGCAACTGCGTTTAGCTGGAGAAGTGGGGAATAAAACCCGTGTTTTGATCCAACGCCCGTCTGTGTGAGTGTTTGTGGTTTAAGGCTGATTTATGGTTCTGCGTTAAATCGACGCAGAGCCTACGGCGTAGGGTACGCGGCGACACGCACCGTACGCCGTAGCTCTGCGTCGATTTAACGCAGAACCATAAATCATGCTTTACTGTGTGTTTGGTCGTTACAGCCGCGATCCAAAGCGAGCCGACGACTCTTTCACTCTTTTACTCTGTTATATCAGATACTTGGTCTCCGTGGTTCTGCCTCCGAGCAGGAAACCATTGAAAAGTTAAACCATTAGGATCTTTTCCCCACGTCTGTTATGTGGAGCTGCTGCAGCCACAACACAGCAACAGGTTCTGCGGAGCTCTACGCTCCACGCCCCGCCCATTTTCGTCTCGACTGCGAATCGGGAAGGAGGGGGAAGTGACGTATGCCGTAAAGCAGTCAAAGTCGTAACGATTTGTAGTTTTTTAGTGTGGCAGGGTTCCTACCATGCTCCTCAAAGTTACATAGTGCCAGTGAAGGTGATACAGACCCCTCAGACCATGACAGAGGTTCATTAAACCTGTTGGAAGTTGATGTACCATCACAATGATGATGATGAAATATGATATTAAGGTGGAAAAGTTACGTAGTGTCGCTTTAAACAATTTTATGATCACTATTATTATTCTGTGTCTGTTGTCAGTAATTTTAGAATTACCAAAACCCAAGACAAATGTGAAAACATTCTAATTTTGATGGACATTTACATTTGTATCATAACAATTCTCTCTCTTGTTTTATCAGGAATATACAGGACTGTCTCAGAAAATTAGAATATTGTGATTTTCTGTAATGCAATTACAAAAACAAAAATGTCATACATTGTGGATTCATTACAAATCAACTGAAATATTGCAAGCCTTTTATTATTTTAATATTGCTGATCATGGCTTACAGCTTAAGAAAACTCAAATATCCTATCTAAAAAAATTAGATATTCTGGGAATCTTAATCTTAAACTGTAAACCATAATCAGCAATATTAAAATAATAAAAGGCTTGCAATATTTCAGTTGATTTGTAATGAATCCAGAATGTATGACATTTTTGTTTTTTTAATTGCATTACAGGAAATAAAGAACTTTATCACAATATTCTAATTTTCTGAGACAGTCCTGTATGTTATAGTGTTAACTGTGAGAGCTGTATGACTGGGATACAGTGACAACAAAAGGCTTCCTTTATTCCTTGTAAATATGTGAATTCCCCATTTCCCCGTAGCTGTTCAGAGAGGCTGCTTCCTCCCAGTTCATCAGGGATCTGGAGGTGGGACAGAAGTACTGCGCCAAGGTGGAGTTCCTGCTCTACGACAAGCCGTACGGAGCAGCCAGCTGCCTCCAGTGTGAGGTGGTTCCAGCACCAGGTGAGACTGAAGCTCTGCTTCCACACACCTGCAGAACCAGAACCTTCTGGTTTTATCTCTCTGGACAACACCACCTTAACAAGAAGCAAGTGACTTCTAATGGCGCTTTTCCACTAGTTCCTACTCAGCCCGACTCTCCTCAGTTTGGTTCTTTTCCACCAGGGGTCTAACGTGCGGAGTAGATACTTTTCTGTATCTATTCTGCTGAGGTTCTAAGCTGCTGAGTCGGCTGTATCTGACATCATCACACTACAGGCCACCGATTGGTCGGGGGGTTGGAGTCAGACGTCTGAGTCAGGAGGAGGAAATCAGAGAAAGAGACTCTGACGGATTCTTGTTCATTTTATTCAACCAGCAATGGCAGCAAAAGTCTGTCTCACTAATCTTAATAGAATAGAATAGGATGTCTTTATTGTCATTTTTACAGGTACAACGAAATTGGATGCATCTTCTTTAAGGTGCATGGTTTAAAAAAAATATGTATTAAAACAACAACTATAAAAATAAATAATCTCTAAAAGGACACAAACAGGAAGACAACATACAGTATTCACATTGGCAGGTATTGCAGGATTCTATGGCAGGTATTGCAGGATTCTATGGCAGGTATTGCAGGATTCTATGGCAGGTATTGCAGGATTCTATGGCAGGTATTGCAGGATTCTATGGCAGGTATTGCAGGATTCTATGGCAGGTATTGCAGGATTCTATGGCAGGTATTGCAGGATTCTATGGCAGGTATTGCAGGATTCTATGGCAGGTATTGCAGGATTCTATGGCAGGTATTGCAGGATTCTATGGCAGGTATTGCAGGATTCTATGGCAGGTATTGCAGGATTCTATGGCAGGTATTGCAGGATTCTATGGCAGGTATTGCAGGATTCTATGGCAGGTATTGCAGGATTCTATGGCAGGTATTGCTGGTTCTATGGCAGGTATTGCAGGATTCTATAGCAGGTATTGCAGGATTCTATGGCAGGTATTGCAGGATTCTATGGCAGGTATTGTAGGATTCTATAGCAGGTATTGCAGGGTTCTATGGCAGGTATTGCAGGATTCTATGGCAGGTATTGCAGGATTCTATGGCAGGTATTGCAGGTTCTATAGCAGGTATTGCAGGATTCTATGGCAGGTATTGCAGGATTCTATGGCAGGTATTGCAGGATTCTATGGCAGGTATTGCAGGATTCTATGGCAGGTATTGCAGGATTCTATGGCAGGTATTGCAGGATTCTATGGCAGGTATTGCAGGATTCTATGGCAGGTATTGCAGGATTCTATGGCAGGTATTGCAGGATTCTATGGCAGGTATTGCAGGATTCTATGGCAGGTATTGCAGGATTCTATGGCAGGTATTGCAGGATTCTATGGCAGGTATTGCAGGATTCTATGGCAGGTATTGCAGGATTCTATGGCAGGTATTGCAGGATTCTATGGCAGGTATTGCAGGATTCTATGGCAGGTATTGCAGGATTCTATGGCAGGTATTGCAGGATTCTATGGCAGGTATTGCAGGATTCTATGGCAGGTATTGCAGGATTCTATGGCAGGTATTGCTGGTTCTATGGCAGGTATTGCAGGATTCTATGGCAGGTATTGCAGGTTCTATGGCAGGTATTGTAGGATTCTATGGCAGGTATTGCAGGTTCTATGGCAGGTATTGTAGGATTCTATGGCAGGTATTGCAGGTTCTATGGCAGGTATTGTAGGGTTCTATGGCAGGTATTGCAGGTTCTATGGCAGGTATTGATGGTTCTATGGCAGGTATTGCACGGTTCTATAGCAGGTATTGCACAGTTCGGTCAGTATTGCACATGTAAAAAGTCAGTTTGAGTATTTAGCAGTATTATTGAGTGTAGTTATGCAGTTATTTACATGCTGGCTAATGGTTGACTATGTCTGTTTTTTACTCTCTATCATTTTCCAGATGATTCCAAGCGGACGGTAACCATAGTAACCGTGGTGATTGTGCTCGTCATCCTGGTCCTGGTCCCCATCATTTCCTACGTGCTCATCTGGAGACCCAAGGCCATCAAGAAGATCCTGAAACCCCAGTACCACATCCCAGCTGTAAGCCCTTCCCCAGAGCTGCTTACACACTCATCTGTGTATCTTTATAAGATACAAATATGAGACCTCTTTGTTAGCACAGATAGTCGTGTACTTGCAGTGAATGGACCCCTCTCCAAAATACTAGTCATCTCAGTTATAAAAACCTTACAACAATCATATGGTCAATTGGTATTAGTTTCAGACAAATATAAGTAAGGTATTATCCCGCTTATACCACGGTCACTTACCAAAAAACATAAATATGAAATTCAGTTCAGTTCTTCATGCTTTAATGTGTTTTCAGTGTAAATCATTAGTTTTATAACAACCACAGCTGAGCGGCTGAGCGACTATTTAATCTCTCGTCTGCAGCCGTTGGAACCTGGTAAGTTACAAAGTTTTTTAACAAGCCATAACTCAGTTTCCTTGGTAACGGGAGATATTCTAGTCCGCTCAGCTCCGCTCAGCTAGTTTCTTTTCTCTCCTCTTCTGCATCCCAGTCATCAAAATTGTTAAATTCACCAAATCAATTAAAAGAAATGACAAAACCACTCATGTCTCCGTCCTGCAGTAGCCGGCTCTTCTTCTCTGAATCTCCGTTGCCGTGGTTACCACCTGGCAGTTGATCCAGCACAATGATATTAAAGTTATCAGGCAATTTGACCGAACTTGTTTTCTAGGTGTAGGTTATCACTTTTAACCTACACCTGCCAGCCAATCAGAATCCAGTATTCACACAGACCAGGGTATAATATCAGATAAACAACAACATAAAACTAGTCCTTTGTTGAAAAAAAAAAAAAAAAATCCGATTCTAAAGCCATTATCATATTAATTGTATGTCTAA
This sequence comes from Cololabis saira, assembly GCF_033807715.1. Taxonomy (NCBI): domain Eukaryota; kingdom Metazoa; phylum Chordata; class Actinopteri; order Beloniformes; family Belonidae; genus Cololabis; species Cololabis saira. The sequence goes on along the minus strand of NC_084592.1, from coordinate 3,241,004 downwards.
AGATAGATTTTTATTTCATTTATTTTTCTTCATCATTACATTACAACTTTTGGTATTTTTTTTGTTTATGCCCAAAAAAGGAATGTTTTGTTGGACACAAGAATAACTGGGCCATGTTTTTGCCTTTAAATATGTTTAAAGGTATGAAAACATTAAAGTTTTCAGTTATAATTGCATAAATTGTCTATATTTCATTACTTTATATACTGTCTTGGGGTTACATTTGCATAAAATGCTAAAAACTCATCTGAGAGACGTGGCTGGGGGGGTTGGCTGAGCTACAATTTTACAAATTAGCAGTTGTCTGGAATGTTTGTGAATAATATTCTCCCTGTAGGATGCTGATCTGTTGTATTTTCCTAATACCAAGGCTCACAACAATCAATATTATTCTTTAACCCTTGTGCTGTCTTCGGGTCAAGGAAGGAGGAAGGGAAAAAGGAAGGAAAGGAGAAAAGAGGAAGGGAGAGAGCAGGAGGAAAGAAGGAAGGAAGGGAAAAAAGAAGGAAGAAAGGAAGGAGAATTAGGTCATTTTGACCCAAAGACAGTACAAGGGTTAATCATTGAATTGGAATAGAAGGGGGTAGTGATTTTGGATGATGACTTTTCCTCTTCTCTCTTCTCTTCTAGTCTTTGCAGCCTTCAGACATTAAGAATGTCTACGTACTCAGCAGTTCCAACCAGGAGGACTATGATCTAATCTCCGGCATGACGCCACGGTAACCCAGAGGAGACAGAAACAATCCCCCCCCCCCGACCTTAATGTGCTGAAACTGGAGGTGTGAACTACTGAGAACTCTCAATCCCAGCTGGGCTGAGAGGAATGCTGGAAAATGATTCCCTGTGAATGTTTGTGAGCCCTGTGGATGTCCAGGTCCGGAGGGGGTCGGCCGTCCCTTCCTGTAGCAGTCCCAGCCCGGACCACTGGGGGGAGCTGCATGTGTGAAATGAAGGGGGAACTCATTTTGGTCTCTAATGATGATTTGAGGCAGCTTCCATCATCACTCCCACCATCCTTTTAAACAAAGTAGCCCGGCCTCCCTGACGCGAGCGCCGCCTGCAGAACCGGTTCCAGTTCCAGCTCCTGAGACGCCTCAGTCAGACTCCCCGCCCTGAGCTTGATTGACAGGCAGCTCAGCCAACGGCAGCACAGAACATTTCCACATCAGTCATCGTCCTGCCAGGGAGCTCAGCCGAGCAAACAGCAGCCACACCAACCCAGCGCTGAAGAAAACACAGACACCGTCTTCAGCTTTCCCACCAAAACAACATTCAAAAGCAGGATATTCTGCTGGAACATCGACCTGGCTGTTCTGCACCTCCTCCCCCGGGGATCAGTGTCAGGATCCTGAGCACACTGCAAAAACTCCAAATCTTACCAGGAATATTTGTCTTATTTCTAGTTAAAATGTCTCATTTTTAGTCAAAAAATCTCATTACACTTAAAACAAGAGTCATTACCAGAAAAATAACTTATTTGACAATTTTCACCTGTTTCAAGTAAATTTTCACTTGAAATATGTAGAAAAATCTGCCAGTGGAACAAGATTTATCTTCTCATTACAAGCAAAAAAATCTTGTTCCACTGGCAGATTTTTCTACTTATTTTAAGTGAAAATCTACTTGAAACAGGTGAAAATTGTGTTTTTTTTTTCCAGTGATGAGTCTTGTTTTAAAGGAGCTTGAGGCCGGATTGTGGCAGGATTTAAGAAAAAAAATGCGTATACATTTTAAGTTTTCTAGTAATAATGTCAGATGAAGCGTTCCAAACCCAAACGAATGATCCCTCTAGTGTATCTCTCCGTTGCCTTGAACAGGCTGTGTGCTGCAAAAGGTGCTGCAATTCGGTCCCGAATTTCCCGCGCTGGGCTGCGGATGTGACGTCACATGACGCTGCATGCACGTTCTCCCCGTTCTCCCGTGCCAGCTTCACTGCTGGCTGCAGTACCCCCAACGGCCGTCGTGGTGAAGGGTGGCGCTAGAGAGTCTCATTTCTTAAAAGGAGCCTCAAGCTCCTTTTAAGTGTAATATGATTTTTCTTGCTAAAAATGAAACATTTTAACTAGAAATAAGACAAATATTCTTGTTAAGATTTTGAGTTTTTGCAGTGAGACTGTTCTCTTTTCTCCATAGTCTCTCCAATAGGGCAGGAGAAAAATAAAAATAATATTTTAGAGGAGGAAGATTTTTTTTTCATTATGCACTTCCAGAAAAAAGCAGAAATGTTCAGAAAAAAGCCAATGTTGAGAAAAAATTTGAAATGTTGAGGAAAAAAGGCAAAATTTCTACTTGATTTCTTCTTGAACTTGTATTTCAACATTAATCTCGACATTTCGACTTTTTGCTCGAAGTACACAATAAAAAAAAATCTTCCCCTCTCAAATATTTTTTCTCCTGCATGGCATTAATACTCTTCCGTACATTGTGTTTACTCCTTTTTACTTAAATTTTTTCCTAAGATTAAAGTTAAAACTGGATGTTTTTTTATATATGATGCGCTGACTGGAGAGCACTTTTAATTTCGCTGTATATAGTTATAATGACAATAAAGATCTATCTATCTATGTTAAACTGCTAACGCTTGTAATGGATAGTTTTGATGCCTACAGTGAAAAGCCACGATGTAAATAATCCTGAAAATAAAGAAGCAGCATTCAATGAGGTGGCTTTTTATTGAAGATCAAGTGTATATACACCAAATACCTTTCTCCAACCAATCTTTGTAAAAGAACGATTTTTGTTTTTTATCAAGATGCATCTGTGTTGAAAAATTATGTTAAAAAATGTGTTTCCAGTATTGCACAACCTGCTATCTCATAAAAGTCTTTAAAACTTTTATGAGGAAAATATTTTTTTTTATGAAGCTCTGTAGCCATTTGAGTTTGATGGATAAAAATGGATCTTATTGAACCCCCTTCATCTACTTCTCCAAATGAAATTAAAGTTGTCTTTTTTGTTTTGATATTTTTATTAGGGGGTAAGGCACAGTTGAACAGGAATAAACAAAAAAAAGATATACAGTCTACCTCCTTTTTTTTTTTTTTTGGGGATTAAGAACAGAACAAAAAATCCACACAAAACAATGACAAATACACGAAAATTATTATATTCTTATATATAAGTAATATTTAAGTATTTAAGCTAAACAGTATGAATTAAAAAAAAGATGAGTAAAAAGGGGGGAAAAAAAAACAAAAAAAACCCCAAAAACAAAAGAAAAGTAAATAAAAAGATAAATAAAAAGGAGGAAGAAAGAGAGGAATGAGAGAAGAGAGGGAGGGGGGGGGATCCGTCAATCAGGAGGCAGGGACTGGAGAGAGTGGAAGAATGTAAGAAAGGGAAGCCACTTATTATAAAATTTGTTGCAACTACCCTTCAGTGAATATTTAATCTTTTCCAGCTTCAGAAAAAACAGAAATTAAAGTTGTCTTGATTGATCTTTTTGATAATTTGATCAGATATGTAATGAAAAAGCTGGATAAATAAACTGAGAAACTCCATTTTAGTGAAAAGGATACATGCAAAAATAGATACATTTTTGGAGCCAGCTGTTGAGAACCACTTAACTTTTCTGGATTTTAGTGGTTTACTGTTTACACTGAGCACCTCATTTGATGTTTTTAAAGCAGTGTGTGGATTTTTCAAATAAAAGTAAGAGTTATGATGTAATCAGTGTTTGTTTCTGTCACCTATCACTTTTACAGTTAAACACAATGAAAGAATTCAAATTAAAATGAACTTTAAATGAGTACAAATACAGAAGAGTCTGTTCCTATTTAGCCCCATGTTGCAATAGTACAACATTCCTGTAAAAATAAAGTATTTTTTCTCCTATAATTGGGTTTCACAGGTCAGCAGTGAAGAGTGTTGGTCTCTCTTGTGCCATCTTGTGTTTTTGTTTGCCCGGTATAAAGCCTTATCCAAACCTCAGGAATCTGCAGTGGCTCACGTGTCTCTCCGTCCCTAAGCCCCGGGGCTTCCATTGTGTCTCCAAATGTCCAGAGGTGTAGAATCCAGGTGTATAATTCAAGTGCCATAAAGTAAAAATCCTGTCCAGCAGTTGTTCCAACCATCACTAAACCAGCTCCTCTGCAGGTGATGGTTGTTAGTGAAAACACCTGCTCTAAATGTACAGGCTGATCCACAGGTATATGTTCTAATGAGCAAATATCAGGTTAATCTGAATGAATGAATGATTTATATATATATATATATATATATATTTCGAAAATGTATATAAAATGAAAGTAAAAATAAAAAGATAAACATTTACATCTTCATATTCACATATGTTCTATTTGACTAATGGTGCTTTGAGACTGATCCCATTTCAAAATTGGTCTTAATTTAAGATTGATTCAAAACTATTTTTGATTTTGTAAAAAAAAAAAACATTAAAGCACATTCAAGAGGTGTATAATCCAGGTGCCATAAAGTAAAAACGCTGCCATGTTTCTGGATCAGCCTGTACATTTAGAACAGGGGTTTTCACTAACAACCATCTACCTGCAGAGGAGCTGGTTTATTGATGGTTGGAACAACTGCTGGACAGGATTTTTACTTTATGGCACCTGGATTATACACCTGGATTCTACACCTCTGCAAATGTCTGGCGTCCCTGCTGATCCTCAGGTAGATGTACTGCAGAGCCCACAGGTGCATTTCATGATCAACATCAATGATGCCCCTCACTCTCCAGATGTTGGAACAAGTCGGAGTAAAACATCTGTTAGTCCATGCCAGAGATCACCCCAGAGTCTCTCAGTGCGCTGATTGATTAGATTTTATTTTATTCAATTCAAGTAGCAGTGAAAGCCAGGGCTCCACTGAAAAAAATGCAGCATTTTACAGCAATCAATAAAAAATTATACAATTACATACAATTTTAAAACATACACTGCAAAAACTCAAAATCTTAACAAGAATATTTGTCTTATTTCTAGTCAAATAAAATCTCAAGTAGATTTTCACTTAAAATAAGTAGAAAAATCTGCCAGTGGAACAAGATTTTTTTTGCTTTTTTAAATGTTGTCCCACTGGCAGATTTTTCTACTTATTTCAAGTGAAAATTTACTTGAAACAGGTAAAAAATTGTCAAATAAGTTATTTTTCTGGTAATGACTCTTGTTTTAAGTGTAATGAGATTTTTTGACTAAAAATGAGACATTTTAATTAGAAATAAGACAAATATTTCATTTAAATGCAACCATGCAATGTTCATTAGCAGTCATGCTGTGTCTTTGCTGTCTAATGACGCTTTTCCACTAGAACCTACTCAGCCCGACTCGTCTCCACTCAGTTTGGTTCTTCTCCACTAGGGGTCTAAAGTACCGAGTAGATACTTTTCTGTAACTATTCTGCCGAGGTTCTAAGCTGCTGAGTCGGCTGTATCTGACATCATCACACTACAGGCCACTGGCAGTTTCCCCCTCCGTCTGGGGGCTCCGGCGGCGGTACGGTGGCTCGGAGGGCCGGCCCCCGTCTACTGGATGGCCGGTGGGGGGACGCGGGTGTCTTATCAGGGCCGGCTTTGCTGGTCCTGCTTCCTGGCTTCGGCCTCCGCTCCCCCTCCTTCCCCCCTACACTATTCATACGCACATAGGCAAAGGGCGCGGGGTCCGGGTCGTGGGGGGCATTGTCCCGCGTGGCCCGGCACTCCCCGCCTCACGGTTTTAACAGCAAAATAGACACTGCACATTCAACACTTAATAAATACATTTGACAAGGACACGTAGTTCGGGAGGGGGCGGGTCGGTGTCAAATCGATACTTGGCCCTCCCCCTCCCTGTTTTTATGGCATTAATCACATGCACTCAACACCAGGCGCGTTCCCCTTACCGGCCTGGGATAGGTGGGTCGGGGTACCCGGGCCCGGCGGGGCTCGCCGTGCAGCCTGGGGCGCCTTCTGGCGGTGCTGGACCCCCCCGGGGAGGGGGAAACGGTGCGTGATTGTGTGTCTGTGTCGGTGAGAATGCGGTATGGAAGGGTCCTGCCATGGAGGATTTGAGCCTCCATTGGCAGGACATCAAAACTTAATAATTTATCAATATTATATTATACAAAGATGGTTATTATTATTATTATTATTATTATTAGTATTATTAGTATTATTATTATGTATAGTATATCATATTATTATTAGTGTAACCCAAAAGATTGTTGTCCTTGCTCTGGTATGGTCCCACCCTCTGTCTCGTGAACCAGCCTCTGCGTTGTGTATTTATTTTGGTTGTGATGGTCAGGAGATGAAAATGAAGAACCAGGCATAGGAGATGTGCGACAGAGCAGTTGTAGTTCTATTTCGTCCCTACTGACCGCCAGGCGGTGCTGTAAGCACTGGATATCTTCCCTCGCGCATGCGCATGTCGAGTACAATACCAACAATGTCACGTCACCCGTGACCCCTGCATGACCCCCGGAAGGGTATATCTTCCGGCGTCAGCATGGGATCGACTCCTTATTCTTCTCGCATCGCGCGTCTGAAGTACAGGACGGAAATAGGTGCTTTATGAAGCTTCTTCCTTTCCTCCCTAAGAAACCGCCGGCCTCTGTGCAGCTTCGTGCCATTCAGGTAGGAGTAACGATTTTTTTCGTCCTCCGAGGAGCTGTGGCCGGCGCGGTATTGATGGTGTCGGGTTGCGGCGGCGTCTCCCCGCCCCGCCCCCCAGCCAAGCTGACAGAAGGTAAGCTGTCAGCTGGGCCTGACACCTGATCACAATCTGCGCAGGGAGACAGCGTTTCGCTTCCTCTCCCCACTTTATTAATGTGACAACATTATTTTTTCCTTGCAGATTATTTTTTTCTTTTGAAAAAAAAAAAAAAAAGGAAAAAAAAAGAAGACAGAAAAGGATTATTTTTTTCTTTTGAAAAAAACAATACAAACACCTTTTTTGGTCTTTCTTACAGCCGTGGTGAAGGCCACGCCCCTCTCCCACCGGCACATTTGTGGTGACGGCAGCGTTTCGCTCCCTCTCCCACTGGCTCGTTCAGGGTGACGGCAGCATTCGCTCCCTCTCCCGCTTATTGATGTGACATTATTATTTTTCCTTGCAGTTATTTTTTTTCTTTAAAAAAGCCGTGGTGACGGCAGCGTGGCCCTCCCCTCTCCCGCCTGCATATTGGCGGTGACGGCAGCGTGCTCGCTGTGGTGACGGCAGCGTTTCCGCTCCCCTCTCCCACTGACACACCTGTGTTGACGGTAGCGTGGCCCTCCCCTCTCCCGCCTGCATATTGGCGGTGACGGCAGCGTGCTCGCTGTGGTGACGGCAGCGTTTCCGCTCCCCTCTCCCACTGACACCTACGTGGTGATGGCGGCTCGTCCGCTCCCTCTCCCACCGGCACATCCGTGGTGACGGCAGCGTGACCGCTCCCCTCTCCCACCGACACATTCGTGTGGACGGCAGCGTGACCGCTCCCACCGACACATTCGTGTGGACGGCAGCGCGTCCGCTCGTCTCTCCTACCAGCACATCCGTGGTGACGGCAGCGTGTCCGCTCCCTCTCCCACTGACACATCCGTGCTGACGGTAGCGTGGCCGCTCCCCTCTCCCACCGACATATTGGTGGTGACGGCAGCGTGCTCGCTGTGGTGACGGCAGCGTTTCCGCTCCCCTCTCCCACTGACACATCCGTATTGGCGGTAGCGTGGCCCTCCCCTCTCCCGCCGGCACATTGGCGGTGATGGCAGCGTGCTCGCTGTGGTGACGGCAGCGTTTCTGCTCCCCTCTCCCACTGACACATCCGTGCTGACGGTAGCGTGGCCGCTCCCCTCTCCTGCCAGCATATTGGTGGTGACGGCAGCGTGCTCGCTGTGGTGATGGCAGCGTTTCCGCTCCCCTCTCCCACCAACACCTACGTGGTGACTGCAGCGCGTCCGCTCCCCTCTCCCACCGGCACATCCGTGGTGACGGCAGCGTGACCGCTCCCACCGACACATTCGTGTGAACGGCAGCGTGTCCGTTCCTCTCTCCTGCCAGGCCTCGGCCCTGAGCAGCGGGGCCGTCGGCCAGCCTCCCCTCATCTCAGCCGGGGTCTTCTCTGAAGCGATCGGCAAAGAGAGTGGTGGGGGCCCCCAAACGACGGCGGATGACGAGCCAGCTCTCCTCGAAAGTAGATCGCTTGGCTGCCGACATGGAGCAGATGAAGGCGCCCCTCCTCAATCTGCAACCTGGTACTGGCCAGGTGGAACCTGCCATGCCAGAGTTTGCTCTGGGGTCGCCACCGCCGCTGCCGGAGGACGCCATCTCCAGCGCAGCCTCGGCGAGCCACTTCAACGTGTCATCAGGGGACCCGGCCTCACAGCGCTCGGGGTTCTCCTCGCACTCATCTGCCCAGAGCTCTCGGGAGGGGACGGTTTGTTCCTCCGTGCAGAGCATTATCCGCACTGCCCTGGCACACTTGCAGCCGAATGCACCGCGTGCGGAGGTGGCCTCTAGCGCCTTCCACAGGCGCAATCCTTCTCCGGTGGAATTCACATTCCGTCTTCATCGGATTTTTTTGAGGGAGCTGCACTCATGCTGGAGAGATGTCACAGCCGGCTGATGACCGTGCTCTGACGGCGATGGAGGACGCTGCTGTGGCTGGTCTCCACCACATGCCCCCCCCCCATCGAGCCCTCCATTGCAGCACTGATAGTGGCTCCTGATGGGGCTCTGAAGCCAGATCCCAAGTGCCCCTCTACCCAGAGTAGGGTTACTGATGGGCATATTTGTAAGGCTTATGAAACAGCGGCACGCATCGGCCGGCTGGGGAACACCCTTTCTCATCTGCTACTGGCTCTCTCCACCTCCCTGCAGGATGCACAGGTGGATGATTCCACACAGGACATGTGTGACATATCCCTACAGGCTTTTGCCTCCCAAACGAGGGAACTGGGGCGGCTGATGTCCACCCTGGTGCACACGCGCCGTCATGTCTGACTGGCGCAGTCACCCCTGACGGAGACTGCTCGTAGGGTTCTTCGTCAGGCACCGGCAGAACCGGGGGAGCTGTTTGGGGCAACTGTCCTGGAAGCTCTGAACTGCACCGCCCTGGCCGATGAGACCAGGCAGCGGCTGGTGTACCTTCACAGGGGTGCGGCCGCTTCCTGTACACCGGGAGGCCCTTCACCGGCCCCCGGGCCTCGCCCCCGGCCGCCTGCCCACGGCGGCCGGCGCGGCTTTCAGCGGTCTGTGAGTCAGTCTGCTGGTGACTTTCGCCCCCCTGTGCGCGGACCGTCCCACCAGCGTCGGGGCGTTGATCCCGACTGTCGCCCCCCCCCGGGATGTCCAGAGCCCGGGGGAGACGGCGCTAAGGCCACGGAGCCGGTCGTCAGCTACTTTCCCGGCAGCAGCTCGGTTACTGGGCTGCCTGCTCATTGGGGCCCGGGTGGTTTCCACCCTAGCCCAGGGGTGCGTATTGCAGTTCCAACACCGGCCTCCTACCTCTGGCCGGGTTGAGATGACCATCGTCAGAGACCCGGCAAACATTCCGGCTCGGGCTCAGGTGTTGCCCGCCCTACTGGCCAAGAGCGCCATCATGCCGGTGGACCCCCCGCCGCGGCCTGGGGGTTCTACTTGAGCTACTTTCTCGTCAGCAAGAGAGACGACGGACGTCGTCCCATCTTGGACCTGAGGGACCTCCACGAATACATGAAGGTCCTGCCCTTCCGGAGGCTTGACCACAGCAGATGCTCTGCGTTGGTCAGGAGGAAGTGGTTTGCAACTGTGGACCTACAGGGCGCTTGTTTTACGTGCCGGTCGCGGCACGTCACCGGTAGTTCCGGGGGTTCGCCTACCGGGGCCACCGTTGTCGGTTCAGGGTGCTCCTGTGCGGGCTCTCCCTGTCACCGAGGATTTTTTTCACCAGGTGCGTGATGGCAACCCTTGCCCCTCTTATACCTTTGGGCCTGCTGTCGCTTCGCCCCCTGCAATGTGGCTGGACAGCCTCGCCTGGATGCCAAGAGGCACGGGCGCAGGCTGGTCAGGGTTTCGCGGGTGTGTGTCTATACCCTTGCACCCTGGAAAGGCGGGACATTCCGGCTGAGGGGTGTGCCCTTAGGCGCTGTCCCCTCCCTGCCGGGAGGCTGTCATCAGTAGTCCTCCCGGGTCCGCACGCGCCACATCAACGTGCTGGAGCTCTGGGCTCTGCACTTCACACTAACATTTTTTGCAACTCCTGTGGGGGGGGGGCACGTGCCGGGTCGGTCGGACAGTGTGTCCACTGTTCTTTGATCGGCCACCAGAGGGGGCCCCGACTCTGCACAGCTGCTGCAGGTGTCCCGGGGCCTCCTAGCGTGGACAGCTCCTCGCCTGCCCGGCCTTCGGGCGATGTTCCTGCCTGGAGACAGGAACCGGGTGACGGACTTCCTCTCCCGGCGCAAGCCGCCTTTGCAGAGGGTCCTCCAGAGGGCTCACGGGCTCCTCTTGGTGGCCCCCTTCCGACCGGGGAAACATAGTTTCCACTGCTGCGGAGGCTCTGCTGCGACACAACATGACGCCCACCAGAGGGACCGTCTTTTCCAGCCGGGGATTCAGATTTTGCACCCCGACCCCGTCGTTTTTGGCTCTGAGTCTGGCCGCTGCGGCGCCCGACCCATTGTTGTCAAGCTGTCCTGAACACGTCAGGGCTGGCATCTCGAATGCCCATGTGCCTCCCACCCGCCTCTGGTATGAGTGCGAGTGGGGGAGATTCTCTGCCTGGTGTGCAGACGGGGCAGAGGACCCTGTTCTTTGCCCCGTGGCCACGGTCCTGGGGTTCCTTTCGGTCCCTCCTGGATGGTGGCCGTGCTCAGTCCACTTTAAGGGTGTATGTGGCGGTCATTTCGTCGCAACATGCCCTGGTTGAGAATGCCACCGTGGGGTGCCACCTCCTGGTTTCTCTCTCTCAGGGGGGGCTCTGAGGCTGCGCCCCCCCCCCCGCTAAGGAGCCCAAAGGCCCCAGTTTTCGATTCCATTCGATTTTATTTATATAGCGTCTAATACAACAGGTGTTGTCTCTAGACGCTTTCCAGAGAACCAGAACATAAACATGAATATAAACCCCCGAGCAGTGTGGGACCTGCCCATGGTGCTAGGTGCCCTCTCTTCTCCACCCTTTTGGGCCCTTGGCCCGGGTGGGCCTGAAGTGGCTCTCTATGGAGATCGCTTTTCTCCTCGCCATGACATCGGCGAGTCGATGAGTTACATGCCCTGTCAGTCAGCTCAGGGGCTACGTTGTGGCCGAACATGGCGTTCCTGCCCTAGGTCCTGCAGAGAGTGGGCCAAGCCCTTTGTGCCCCGTACGGGCCCTTGCTGCTTATGCTACCGCGCCTGTGCGACGGTCGGAGCAGCTTGTTCTCTGCCATGGTGGCCCCAACAGGGGGCGTGCTGTTTCTGGACAGCGCCGTCCCACTGGGTGGTGGACACCGTCGAGCGCACCCACAGGGCCAGTGGCCGCCCCTTACCAGTGGGGGTGAGGTGCCACTCGACCAGAAGCGTCGCAGCTTCTTGGCTGCCCTGCAGGGGGTGCCTCTGGAGGACATCTGCACCGCGACTTCATGGACGTCGCCAGACACGTTCTCCAGGTTTTACCGGATCAATGTCGCCACTCCCCAACCATTGGGCGTGCTTCTACTCCCGGGTCCTTCTGCCCCTGGTCAGTGAGGTATGTGACCGGGATCCTACGTGACATTGTTGGTATTCGTCATCCAGTGCTTACAGCACCGCCTGGCGGTCAGTAGGGACGAAATAGAACGAAAGTTACGCCTGTAACTACGGTTCTATGAGTCCCGGATGACCGCCAGGCCTGCCGGTCACTCCAAATCCTCGTGCTCTCGCGAGAAGATTCTAGGAGTCGATCCCATGCTGACGCCGGAAGATATACCCTTCCGGGGGTCATGCAGGGGTCACGGGTGAGGTGACATTGTTGGTATTGTACTCGACATGCGCATGCGCGAGGGAAGATATCCAGTGCTTACAGCACCGCCTGGCGGTCATCCGGGACTCATAGAACCGTAGTTACAGGCGTAACTTTCGTTTTATCTAAAATCACCTTCAGACAAACAACACGGTTCTCGGGGTTACTATTTACAGTAATATTGCAACAATTTCAGGAATGAACAGAACTGCATGTAAAAATAATGCAAAGTCAGTGGTGGTAACTAAACTTAATATTATACTGCCTTAAAACACATACAAATACCTTATTTGCTGCAGTCATATAAACCATTCAGTCATCTTCAACCGTAGTCACCACATGGGCACATATCTGGCAGTAAATTCTTAAAAATATACGCAACCCATAACAAATAACCCCACTAATACAACAATATACTTCCCAACAATACTATTTTTCATACAAAAAGCATGGATGGCTAATTTTACTTAGTTAAATGACATTGATTGAACAGAGAGAGTGGATTAGCCTCCTACCTTCAGACAAACAACACGGTTCTGACCTAAAATGGCCGCCCCAGCGCCCTCTGCTGGTACCTCCATTCAATTCACCTCCTTACACCAGTATAGATATCGGATAGGTGAATGGATGAAGGAATGGGATGCCTGGGTCTGGGGCCCTCCGTTGTCGGGCCTGCACGTGTGTCGCCTTGTTGGGGGGTTCCCTCTCTCCGGGCCCGTCTCCGGTCCCCCCCGCTGCCTCTGCAGCGGGGCGCCCCTCTGGTCTTGGAGGGCTTGCCTGGGTCGAAGTCCGCTGCTGCGGATCCCTGGCTGCTTCTTCCCGCGCCGTGGGGGCCCCGCCCGCGGACCCCCTCGGCCGCTGCCGGGGGGGGCGGGGGGGGGGGGGGGGGCCTCGCAGGCGGTGGGTTGCCTCCCTCCTGCTTCTCCCCTCTGTGGGGTCGCCGGTGGCCTGGGTTCCGGGCTCTTCCGTGTCGGCCTCTGGTCTCGCGGGTGGCGGGGTTGCTCCCCCCCCTCCCCCACTATAGATACACTTCAGGTAGAGCTTTGTTTGGTTTATTACATACACACACACACACACACACACACACACACACACACACACACACACACACACACACACACACACACACACACACACACACACACACACACACTCACACACACACACACACACACACACACACACACACACACACACACACACACACACACACACACACACACACACACACATACGCATGATCATATACATACACGCACACACACACACATAGACATACACACTGGCTTGTTCACCTGCATGCTGGCTCTCTAGTTTTTGGGTTTAGGTAGCGGTAGCGGTAGCGGTAGCTTAGCTCAGACTGCGATCAGATCTCAAGATTTAGGTCGATTGCTGTTGTTGTTTTGGTTGGCTCCGTGCCGGTTTCATGTTTTGTTTGTGGTTTTTTGTTGCAGATTTCCAGTGCGTGTTTCCATGTGTTCCTGCTTCCTGGATTGGCAGTGGATGTCGTCACCACCGCCCCCCCCCCCCCCCCCCAAAAAAAAAAAAAAAAAAAAAAAAAATCACTGGGTTTGTATGTGTATATTTATGTATGTGTATACATATGTATGCGTATATATATGTATATATTAAATATAGTAATAATGCACGTGTGTATGCTTTTGGTGTCTACCGTCATGGTATCAATCACTAATACCGGTATGTGTGCAGACAAGGAAAAAAAAAAAAAAAAAAAAAAACACTACAGGCCACCGATTGGTCGGGGGGTTGGAGTCAGACGTCTGAGTCAGGAAGAGGAAATCAGAGAAAGAGACTCTGACGGATTCTTGTTCATTTTATTCAACCAGCAATGGCAGCAAAAGTCTGTTTCATGATCCAACTCTGAGGTGCAGATGTTCATAAACCTGGTGTTGAGGAGAGAATTAAAAAGATCTAGATGGAGATAAGGAACGACCAGATCTACCAGGAGCTCTGTCACTTCATAGCTGCTCACGGCTCCAGCTGACTTTTCAGCAGCACCGAGACAAACACATTTTTTTTAAAAAGCGTTGCCGCTTGAATCTTCTCTCACTCTCATTTATTAACTTGATATCAAACACAAGCCACATATCCAGCAGCACATCTATCATCTCCTCCAGGTTCTACATCTTTAGGGTTGTTGTCTTCTTCATTTAGATACACAATCAAATACGTCACAGCAGCTTCACTCCAACCTCCTACTTCTGATCTGGGTGTCTAAAAACAAACAAGGGCAAGTCGAGTCGCGCTGAGTAGGTACTAGTATAAAAGCGCCATATTGGCGCTTTTATACTAGTACCTACTCAGCGCGACTCGTCATTAAACAGTCTAACTGCAGTATGCAGGACTGAGTTTTTCAGCCTGCTGGTCTTGGCCTTGGGTTCAGCTGGTTCCTCAATGTCTGTTACAGTACAGCTCCCTGGACTGGGATGGGAGGGTTGGGTTGGGAGATGTTACCAGCTCTTCTTCTGTGCAAAAGGGGAATAGGTATGTTAAAATGAAATCAAGCAAGTAATGTGGAATAAATAAATAAGTATAATAATAAGATAATTATATAAGACACCATAACACTATAAAATTAAATTAAATAGAATAACGCAATATGCCATAAGGTGTGCCACGGTATGCTACGTTTAACCAAATTAGCAACAGCTTTGCATATTGGAAACATATGAGCAGATTGAATACCTAACACAGCAAAAAAGGCAATACACATGGGATTAAATGTAAATTAAATGTAGGTAGTCTGACAGATGATAGCAAGTTTATGGACTGTGTGGTCATCCATTATAGCCTATAGTCTACATTGGCACACTTACACTTGCAACTGCTCATTTGCAAATAACTTTGTGATAACAATCAAACCCAAACTGTGTGCCTTTGACTACATTGGATTTCATCTTGAGGAACAGGTATCCTAAATATAAAACTTTGAACTTGGAAATATACTTTTTCAGGGTTTTAATAAAGTACCTTAAATAGGCGTATAAGGGCACTTTTATGCAGATGACAACAAGACACAGAACTCTAAAGACACAGCAAATAGTTGTCCATACAAAGATGTCCATACAAATATAAAAACATGCCACTTACAATTAAGTGCCATAATAGATCATTGAATCATGCCGAGGAGATGCATATCTCATTTTCTTGGTTACTCCCTACACTTGGTGTCCATAGGTGAGTGTAGGAACGTAGATCAACCGGTATGCCTCACCTTTCAGCTCAGATCTCTTCATCACAACACACTGATTCAAAGTCCACATTCCAGCACACACTGCATTGATCCACGTATTAATCTCCCATTCCATTCTTCATTTACTCATGACCAAGACCCAAAGATACTTAAACTCCTGTACTTAGGGAATTACCTCGCTCCCAACCTGGAGCCTTTTCCTGACTGAAAAACATGATCTCAGATTTGGAGTTGCTGATTCTCATCCCTGTCATTTCACTCTCGACTACAGTGCACTCCAGAGAGATCTGAAGATCACAAGCCACAGGACCACATCATCCTGCCAAATGCAGACATAATCCTCTGACCACCATACTGGACCTGTCTTAGTACAAATGTGTTATTATAATAATAATAATAATAATAATAATAATAAAGAAACATATTCTTTCATTCTAATGTGAGTTAATCGACTGGAACGTGGCAACGCCTGCAAGGTAGTTCATGCAAACCCTCCCTACTACATGGTTCATTCCAATTACATCCTCTACCTTACTGAAACTACAGTGCCTTGGCAAAAGATACACAACTGCCAAACTTGCTGATTAAAAAAAACCTAGGTAAGGATGGTTCAATTAAATTCAATTACATTTTATTTGTATAGCATCTAATACAACAGATGTTGCCAGCACACAGCTCCCAAAGCTCCGGCCTGCAAACGTGCACAAAAGAGAAAAAAGGGCCAGCACAAGAAACTACAGGAACAATGGAAAAAATTGATGGCTATGAGATACGGCACCGCCCAGTGGATCATGTCGGTGCCCCTCTGCAGCATAGGCCTATAGCAGCATATCTACCGCGAAGCTATATTTCAGACTAACTATTATAGTCTTGTTCTATAGCTGCAACTATGACTACTGACTCTAACACACTAGAGTTTACACTACCTAGAGATTTACCAACACCAGCTAGAGGTTTATTAACACTAACTATAGGCTTTACTAAACAGAAAGGGTTTAAGTTTAGTTTTAAAGGTGGAGGTGGTGTCAGCCTCCTTAACCCAGATTGGAAGTTGGTTCCATAGTAATGGTGCCTGATAGCAGAACGCCCGACCTCCAAATCTACATTTAGATACTCTAGGAACTACGAGTAAACCTGCACTCTGAGAACGGAGAGCTCTGCCAGGAACATAAGGCACTATCAGGTCTTGCAAATAATGCGGAGCTAAGCCGTTTTGGGCTTTATACGCAAGTAATTGTCAGGGTTTGACACTTCCCCCCAGTTTGAGTTTCCTTGAGTTCTGTCCCTCCTGTGTCCCATTGGCCCTGATTGTCTGCACCTGTGTCTCGTCGTGTCTCGTTATCCCCTCAGTATATCTGGTCTTGTCATACCCGTGTTCCCTGTCGGTCCGTACTGTTTCTACCTCCATGTCTCCCCGTAGTTTTTCAGGATCCTGGTTTTTGTTGATCCTGCTCTGCAGCGCTTTTAGTTCTTGTTTTTTGTAAATAAACCCCTTTTGTTGAGAACACCTGCCTCCGGCCTCCTACTCTCTCTCCTGCGTTTGGGTCCTCATCTAACCAATCACAACAGTAATAAAAAATGGTTAAGTTAGAGCATCACTCACAGTAATTCAGTGAGTGTGAATTCTACCAATCACACCGGTAGAATTCTTTGTAGCGTTCACGGGTTGTGGCTGGATAATCTTGGCGATACACCTTATGACCCTATAGAACAAATTACATTTATTTCCTATATTAATCCATCCATTTGCTATACCCATTTTATCTTTTTGAAGGGGGGTCTGCTGGAGCCTAACACAACTAATTACAGGTGAGAGGCAGGGGTCCACCCTGGACAGTAGGGAAACGCCTACTGATATGCATTTGGCCCAAATGATTTGGGATGAAACGTATAACTGACAATAAAATCTATGTGACTGGCAAGTGTTTTTTTTTGTTTGTTTGTTTTTTTATTGAGGCAAGTGGGGTGGTACGATGGAGTATCAGGCCCAAACTAAGACAAAAAAAAAGGAAATTACGAGAATAAAGTCATAATATTACGAGAATAAAGTTTTAATATTACGGGAATAAAGTTGTAATATTATGGGAATAAAGTTGTAATATTATGAGAATAAAGTCGTAATATTATGAGAATAAAGTCGTAGGAGAACTCTAACAGGAAGAGCTTCTTCTCCCTGTGTTAAACTGAGGAATATGGAGCATCTTGTGAAGTTATATTTTGGTATCGGTTTCACAAATAAGGAAATACTTTATCTTTTGGCACATCAGCATCGAATTATTATCAGTATAAAGACTTTAAAACGACTGTGCAAACGACTCCATCTATTTGGAAGAAGGAACCACACAGAAATTGCGTCTTTTGTGGAAGAGGAAAATCTTTCTGATCATCCTCATTGTTTCCTGAGAAACAACAAAACCTCTTTGAATGGAAGCAGATGGAACCACCGCTAGCCTTACAGTCACCACTAATACTATACTATACTATACTGTACTATAGTATACTATAGTATACTATACTATACTGTACTATACTATAGTATACTATTCTATAATATACTATACTATAATATACTATACTATACTATACTATACTATACTATACTGTACTGTACTATACTATACTATACTATAGTATACTATACTACACTATACTATAGTATACTATACTATACTATACTATACTGTACTGTACTATACTATACTATACTATAGTATACTATACTATTCTATAATATACTATACTATACTACACTATACTATACTATAGTACACTATACTATACTGTACTATACTATACTATACTATAATATACTGTACTGTACTATACTATACTGTACTATACTATACTATACTATAATATACTGTACTGTACTATACTATACTGTACTATACTATACTATAATATACTGTACTGTACTATACTATACTGTACTATACTATACTATACTGTACTGTACTGTACTATACTATACTATAGTATACTATACTATTCTATAATATACTATACTATACTATACTATAGTATACTATACTATTCTATAATATACTATACTATACTATACTATACTATAGTATACTATACTATTCTATAATATACTATACTATACTACACTGTACTGTACTATACTCTACTATACTCTACTACACTATACTATACTATACTATACTACACTATACTATACTATAGTACACTATACTATACTGTACTATACTATACTGTACTATAATATACTATACTGTACTATACTATACTGTACTATAATATACTATACTGTACTATACTATACTATACTGTACTATACTGTACTATAATATACTATACTGTACTATACTATACTGTACTATACTATACTATACTGTACTATACTATACTATACTGTACTATACTATACTGTACTATAATATACTATACTGTACTGCACTGTACTGTACTATACTATACCAGACAGCTCCTCTTCCACAAAAGATCGGATGTGCTCTTCCTGTTAGAGTTCTAATAGACCCCTTTCCGTGTTTGTATACAAGTATGACGTAGGCATGCTGCGCGCGCATTGTTGAGGCAGAATGTTGCATCTCATGTCAGTTTACACCAGCCGATTGACGGAAAAAGATCGTGGAAATTACCTTACTAAACTAACTTTGGCGGATGGAAAGCAACTTCCTGATCCTTACGGGATTACAGAGTGTGAGGAAGATATCACAAAGTGGCCCGATGTCCAATGGCCGGATATTCATCTGTATTTGGTTGAGAAACCTAGTGTTTACATCAGGAGAAGCTGCAACACTGTCAGCAGCTGTCACAGCTGAAGTTTGTAAAGAATTATGACAGTCAACTGAATGTATTTTATACACTAGACATTTTAAGTTATTTTATTATTTCATATTTATTTAATTTATCTTATTATTTTTGTTAATTTACTGTGTCCCCTTTGTTTCTTAATGAGTTTCATTAAGCATTGCCTTTGAATGAAAGCCATGTCATGTGTACCTTTGTCTGTGCTGGCTGAATGAAGCTGATAGTTATTTAAAAAAAAAAGAAAAATGATATGAGCTTCATTGTCCATCCTGCATCTCACATTATCACCATTAATTTACAGAAACCTATTCCCAGTTTTTTTTAAAGTTAGTTCATTATTTTTAGGTAAATTCATTATTTTTATTTGAGGGTTTGTGGGGATTAATATATCTATAATATACCTGAGTTTGATATACAACACATATAGTGAATATATGTATATTTGTGCAGCATATTTACAGCTGTGGAAGTTGGATGTTTGTAGCTTTAAAAAGAGAAAATAATCAATACATTCACACAATCAGTGAGAGAAAACAAATAATTTCGGTAGTTTATTAGCAAAACTTTAATAGTCAAGTAAATCATTAATGGCTGATATTCAATTCATAGTCACAGCTCCAAATCACTGATGAGAAAATAAAAAAATGTCAAGACTTGATGTTATTATTCAGAACCCTTATTTCTTAGATTTTTTCGGAACAACACTTTTGCTAAGGTTTGTGAGACTAGCACACACAATAACAATATCATCTAGAAGGTCAGCCTGTGGAATTCTTGTCTGCAAAATTCTGAAGTTCTTCCATCTCCCTATAACACGGTCGACATGTATCCTGACACGTGACAGTTGTCTTGATGTGTTCTCCAGTTCTCCTGTGCAGAAAGTTGCCGTTTGCCTTTGGTGAAAGCTGGAATGCGAAGGGTGGCACCATGAGCTGCAAGTTCTTCGGCGATAAGAAATCCCCTATCTGCCAAAATCTCATCATTAAATTCCAAAAGATCATAAAACCCTGATTCTTTTGTTATCCTCTTGTCAGAAACCCGCCCACCCCAACCCTTTGAGAGAAATGAAATAGCCCCAGCTGGAGTGATGCCAATCAAATATTTCAAGGTGTTATTGTGTTTATAGTTTGACCACGACTGGGACCTGGAGGTCATATGACTGGGTCTATTCATGAAAATCTATTATACAGCGGCATCTCTTAAATTTTCGCTTGAACATTTAAGGCATATTTCTTAGTGTAGCTTCCTTGCTTGGCCATTTAATAAGTGGCTTGAGTATTATGGCCAGAGCTGGTATCCAGCTCTGACAAATTTTAGACAAGGTAGCTGTCGAGATCTTAAACCTATAGGCTAAATCAGTGTTAGTTAGGCCCAACCTTCATTTCATTAACACTATCAAAAGATGATCCTGTAGAGAGAGCTTCTTGCTGAATATTTTTACACTTCCTGCAATTTTGGTGTAGTATGAAAATGTAGACTTCTTCAGCTCCTCTTTAAGTCTCTCATTTTCATCTCGCAGCTGTTGATACTTTTCCTGCAGGTTGACGTGGTCACTCTTCAGCTCGGTGTATCTCAGGTTCAGGTCATTGTATTCTGTCCTCGTGACTGGGATGTCCTCTTCAGCTTTAGCAGAAAAGAGAACAGCTGAGAATTGAAGACGAGATGGATGGATGGATGGATGGATGGATGGATGATGGATGGATGGATGATGGATGGATGGATGGATGGATGGATGGATGGATGGATGGATGGATGGATGGATGGATGGAGGGAGAGGTGTATAGAGAACATAAGAGGGGCATTGGAATCAGAAGGACAGTTGTGAATAGGAGAGGAGAAAAGGACAGGGACAAGGAGATTTTATTTGTCACATACATAGACCTAAGATGAATTGCAACTGTGTTAGTCTACACTGTGCATAAATATGGGTTGTAAAGAAAAGAATGGATGTGGAGATCAGCATAGGGGGAGAATACTCAACATGGTTGAACCATTATACAATGCAATGAGACTTGAATTGACAACAGTGGCTACACTTACTAGGACTGTGATCCATGCTGGTGACTCCTCTGGAGCTCCAGGAGCAGGAGCAGGTTGGTTTGGTGGAGCAACCAGAAGTCTTTCACTCCATTTCTTATTTCTTTGGTACCTTCACATAAAAAAACTCAAATGAACAAAAATACTGATCTCAAGCTGTAATACAATACATTCCCATAATTATCGTAAATCATCTGTAAATATCCATCTGTTATTCTTTACATACTAGTATTTCTTATTATTTATTTTTATTCTCCTTCTTAATATTGTATATACTGTTTATAGTGTTTTTATTATTACTGTGTGATATTGATGCCTCTTGTTTTCTGCACTATTCCCTTTGCTGCTGTAATCTGCAAATTTCCCCTCTGAGGGACTATTAAAGGATTTCTTATCTTATTTTATCTTATCGGTTATGGTTTGCTTAATACCAAAATAAGTAAACCCTTAATATTCATGAGTTAATCATGTCATTAGGTTAAGCTAAAAACACAAACAGCTAGGTCTTATTTATTGTATTTTACCTTTTGATCTTCGCATCGGCGTTTTGGCCACAGGCTCCTACGGGGCTTTAAAATGGCCTGTTTCCTCTGGGCAAAAAAAATTATGTTCCTCAGGATTTCGATTTGTACACCCGTACACACAACAGCTGGTGGGCATGTTGTTCTTCTAAAACGTTACTGCAACTCCAAAAACGCAACTTAAGAAACAAATCTTCCCTCGCTCTAGTCAAACTCATACAACTTCTTCCGCTTCTCCCGCCGCAACAATGCGCGCGCATCCTGTGATGACGTAGGCTGGAACGCGGCAAATTACCACTTTATTCTCATATTATTACAACTTTATTCTCGTAATATTACGACTTTATTCTCATAATATTACGACTTTATTCTCGTAATATTACGACTTTATTCTCATAATATTACGACTTTATTCTCATAATATTATAACTTTATTCTGGTAATTTCCAATTTGTTTTTGTCTTAGTTTGGCCCTAATCCTCCGTCGTAGGGCTTTTCCAGCAGATGTGTAGGGGCCCCTGGCCGTGGCCCCCCCGGGCCCCCGCCTGGTGGCGCCACTGAGCCGGCTCCGGGAGGGAGATCCGGGGGGGACCCGGAGGGGGATCCGGGGGGGAGGGACCGGCCCGGAGCTCGGCCTTCCCCACACGTGGAGACGTGACCGGTATTAAAAGAAAACAACACGCCGCTCGGCAGTCCCTTCTCCGGCTGCCGGTGGTGAATCTCCTCTCTCCTCCCTAGGAAACCTTCTCCTCTCTTATCAGAGCAGCCGCTCACACTCCAGGGGAATCCTCCAGAGCCACCACAGCCTCGCATTACCGCAGCCAGAAGAACTCAGGACGATGGAGCCGCTGGTCGCTGCCATTGACCAGGGAACCAGCTCGACGAGGTTTCTGGTGAGTGACTGTTACGGCTGATTTACCCCCAGGGGCCCCTCGACAGGGGCCCCTCCACAGGGGCCCCTCCACAGGGGCCCCGGCCCGCACCGACGCGCCTTCTGGACTAGAGAGAGTTTTTCTTGCCACTGTTTGGTTTAAGGTTTTTCTCTCACTAGGGGAGTTTTTACCTGCCATTGTTTGTTTTTATGTAATAATTGCTCGGGGTTTATGTTCTGGGTCTCTGGAAAGATCCTAGAGACTTCTGTTGTAATAAACGCTATATAATAACATTGAATGGAATTGAAAACACTCTGGGATGAGATCTGCGCGCTCATTTCACCCCAAAACACTGATTTCAGACGTTTGATCAATGCAAATATTTCAGGAGCAGATGATCAGGTTTGATCAACTGCTCCTGCAGTTTATAACAAGACGTTAGGACACGTAATTTAGATTTAGATGTATTTATTCAGCACAATAAAAACAGAACAAGTAACATACTAATGTAAAAGATAGATTGGTAATGTGCTCGGCTGAGACAAAAAGCCCAAGGGGCTTAAATATAAACGAGGTCTCTACCTGTAAGATACAGCAAGAGATTGTACAAAGATGTGCAGAATACATGATTGCAGTCTAAAAACAAAGCAAATAAACAGCAGTATGAATAGAATACATGGATCTACATGATTTAAGAAAAAATTAAATGTGTCCTGAGCTTCTGTTTAAAGTTATTGAAAGAAGTACAGGTAGATGAGATGCTGTATAGGTGTTCCATAACTGGAATAACTGTTATAGTACCATTAGTACCAGTTATAGTACCAGGTATTGCTGTATAACTGTATCTGATGGAGAACTGACACAAACCAGTAGGAACTTCGGGAGATTTAAATATTAACTTGTCTTGTATTAAAATGGTGCATATCACTGTTGAACTGAAACAAAATCTTTACATGGCAAAGAAAATTAAACTGGCAGGAACAATACTTTGAGAATAAAATTGCAGGTTTGATATGTATTTAACTTAATAATTAGAGTATTGTATATCCATACTTTTGTGCAGCTCGCCCAAACAAACCCAAAAGCAGCTTTCAGGAAAACATTATCCAATCTATGTTTGACTACCTTTTATTCTAATAATTCAAAGTTGTTATTTCAGATTGTGCATGATCAAGATATTTCATTGTATTATTTTCTGTGTATGGGCTTCACTGTTACTGAAACTACAATTAGAGTTTCATAACTATTCAAATTATACATACGGTACTTTCTTACTGTGGAAGAGAAAACCGGCTTTAAGAGAAGGTCTGGCTGGGATTGAAGCTTCAGAAAGACATGTATCCTGACTGGACTGGGCACTGGTTTCATATTTAGCATCAAGCTACTATCAGGATGAGCAGAGGGTTGTTTCTTTCTGTATTTGCAAACTTAACACGTTATATTATAAGGGCAAAGTCCAACAAGCTGCTGGTTCCCAACACACAGCGTTAATAGCAGCTTAACACATGACACGTTTTATAAATGGTTAATGCATTGAAACTATTTTTGTGTAGAACATATTTTATTTTTTGGAGCAAAATGTAAATAACTTCTCTTTCATTTCTATTTTACACGTCAAGACACAGAATACAAAGTAATCTGGTCTCTGTCCCTGGAAACCATGGTTTATTTAAAATAATCAAAGCCAAAATTCAATTTGAGAAAAAAAACAACTACGTATGATTGAATAATTTCATAAATTGATTGATTGAGTTATAAATTCTTATGATTACAGTAAACGGTTATTGAGTAATTTGCAGAACTACTAAAAGTTTACATAACATGAGTGTCTGCTCTCTGTATGATGCTATCGGTCTCCCACATCATTTTGGAGGAATTTTGTACTTTCAGGTTGACATGTAACTGGTGATGAACTACGTCTGAACTTCCTCTGTCTCGGATTATGCTAAGATGTGTTACAGTAAATCAGTAATTTTTTGTAAAGAATTGACAGGAGAAAAGGAGATTGTTGTAATTTCAACATTGATCAGTTGGAAAAATGCAGTTTGTGGTCCATTAGAAACTTGGTGATCTTTGGAATACTTTAAACGTATCTTGAATGTTAATCTATACCTGACATTGCCATTGATATTTTCTTAATTAGTGACTCGTTCTTTCCAAAAGGTCTTTGACCCTTCGGTGAAACCACTCATGCTGATTGGCAGAAAACACAGTTCTGGCCAGAAGTTGAACTTTAACCTGGAAAGTTGTCTTAAGAGTTTTATTGCAAGACACTAGTGACAATAAGTTACTGTACCTCCGTCACAAGCTATTGGCAATGCTAAAATAAGTGAGTTACTGTTAGTGCATCATCCTCGCTTATTCAGTTAGAAAATTATAAATATTGTTTAATGTTGGCTTTAGCCAAAATGTTTAATTATCAGGCGCCACATAATTAAGTGGGTCATGTAAATGGATTTTCTTAGTTCACCTGCTGCCCTGGAAATATACTATTATTGATAACATTTTTAGTAATTACTGAGGAACGTGCAGAGTATTGCATTTAGTGTAAATAAATCTTGGATGATTACAAACATCCACATGACTAGTTTTGTAATGTGACAAAAAAACATGTGGATTTAATTATTAATATACTATGAGTTTTATTATTATTGAGGCAAATTAATATAAACAATGCTTCTATATTTTAAAAACTGCTGGTGTGCCCCAGGTGTCGGTCTTAGAGCCCCTTCTGCTCATCATCTAAATACTAACCCTCAGACACATATTACCTAATATCAGCTTCCCTCCCTATGCAGATGACACCCAGCTCTACATCTCCCCTTTCTGACTGCCTTCAGTAAATCAAAGCAAGGTTGTCCTTGAATTACTGAAACTTAACAGTAATAAAACGGATGTTGTATGCGCTCACACAACCCCCACTCTAACCAAATCACACAGTTTGTCCACCAACATGGACGGCTCCTCCATCCTCCCTTCTCCTCCATCCTCCCTTCTCCTCCATCCTCCCTTCCCCTCAGGTTGAGAGTCTGGGTGTCATCTTCAACAGCACTCTATTGGCGCTTTTCCACCAGCACCTACTCATCTCTACTCTACTCAACTTGGCCTGGTTTCTTTTCCACTACAATTCATCACCTGCAGCAGAAGTAGGAGGTTGGAGAAGCTGCTGTGATGTATTTGATTGTGTATCTAAATGAAGAACACAACAACACTAAAGATGTAGAACCTGGAGGAGATGATAGATGTGCTGCTGGATCTGTGACATGTGTTTGATATTAAGTTAAAAAATGAGAGTGAGAGAAGATTCAAGCGGCGACGCTTTTTAATTTTGTTAGTTTGTCTCGTTGCTGCTGAAAAGTCAGCTGGAGCCGTGAGCAGCTATGAAGAGACAGAGCTCCTGGTAGATCTGGTCGTTCCTTATCTCCGTCTAGATCTTTTTAATTCTCTCCTCAGCACCAGGTTTATGAACATCTGACCCTCAGAGTTGGATCATGAAACAGACTTTTGCTGCCGTTGCTGGTTGAATAAAATGAACCAGAATCCGTCAGAGTCTCTTTCTCTGATTTCCTCCTCCTGACTCAGACGTCTGACTCCAACCCCCCGACCAATCGGTGGCCTGTAGTGTGATGATGTCAGATACAGCCGACTCAGCAGCTTAGAACCTCGGCAGAATAGATACAGAAAAGTATCTACTCGGTACGTTAGACCCCTGGTGGAAAAGAACCAAACTGAGTGGAGTCGGGCTGAGTAGGAACTAGTGGAAAAGCGCCATATCATTTCAAGCATCACCCAGTCTGCTTATTCCATCAACTGACTGTGTTTGTCCCTCAGTCCACATGCTGCCACCATCCTCATCCACAGCCTCGTCACTTCTCCACTTGATTACTGTAACTCTCTTCTCTTCAGTCTCCCCAACAAATCCCTTCATAGACTGCAGCTCCTGCAGAACTCTGCTGCTCCAATCCTAACCCTAACTCTTCCTTTCAACACATTACCATGTCCTGCAACAGCTCCACTGGCTCCCTAACAAAGGAAAGAATTCATTCCAAGATACTGCTTCTCACTTTCAAATGTATCCATAAATGGGCCCCTACAGTGAAAAACACAACAATAAAAGAGAAATCACAACAACAAAATGGCAAATTAAAGAACACACCAGCTGTGTTTCTTGAGTTGCCATTGTGTTTTGTGTTTAGTGGTTGTGATTTGCACTTCAGACCCAGCGTAGGCCCCTCTTTATCAGTGTGGTTTGCTCCACTGTGCCACTCCCTCCACGTTTACACGTAGCCGGGTATTTACAAAAACGGATATTTTCCCCTCTACGTTTTCAAAAAAATCCTCGTTTACACGGACCCGCATGAAAACGCTCTTAACGTCATGCAAGCCAATCAGAATCCTGGAAAAACATCAACAAATGACACGTGTGTAACTTCCAGTTAAGGCTGATTTATGGTTCCGCGTTACACCAACGCAGAGCCTACGGCGTAGGGTACGCGGCGATGCGCACGTACGATGCGCGTCGCCGCGTACCTTACGCCGTCGATTGAACGCGGAACCATAATTCAGGCTTCATGCTGCTGGCTGACGCGCTCACAGGCTTGAATGAGCAGGAGGCTGGACGGGGGGGGGGGAGTTACTTTTAAGTGTGACTTTAGAATATAAAACAGGTAAAATACAAGAAAATATTGACGGTGGCCAAACTAATTGTAAACACAGGTCGCACACATGACGCTGGTGAGTTTCTGGTGCATAATGTGACGTTCTGAAGCTTAAATCTCCGTTTTCCTCCGTTTTCCTCCGTTTAGACGCAAACGGGAAAACAGAGTTTTTGAAAATCTCCACTTTGGCCGGAGTTTTCAGAAATGATCGTTTTTGGTGACTTTGAGCTGCGTTTCCGTGTAAACGAACGGCCAAAACGCATGAAAACGCCTCCGTTTTTGTAAATACCCGGCTACGTGTAAACGGGGCCTCAGGTCCTCCATTCTCCTTTCCTCTACCCGTTTATATATGCAGGCTCATTTGTTGAGCAGAAGATTTTCCTGGTGTTCAGAGAGGGTGAAAGTGGGTCTTTTTAGGGCTTACTGTACCCCTTTCTATACTGCACCCTTATGGATTAAAGTTAAGAAGGCCAGCATCCATAAATGACAGGTTGCGTACAACCATTGTCTGTATTTTGCTTGGGAAACCAAGATGGTCTAGTGCAAGTGAACTCTTTTGTAAAGTACAAGTTATCACTTTTCATGCTCTTTTGAGGCGATTGATGTTCAAATTCATATGTGGACTTAATAGCTCTTGTAATGCTGTTATTATGATGTTAACCAACCCAGTCCTCAGTGCTGTAAGATACCAGTCTGCTATGTGGAAACACACAGTCTAAATAAAAAGATTGATTGATATATATGTATATATGTATATATGTATATATATATATATATATATATATATATATATATATATATATATATATATATATATATATATATATATATATATATATACACACAAATTACAGTCTCACTTTTTTATGATTTGCTTTCAACAGTGCTCAGCAGTTTCAACAGTTTAATTTAATTGTCTTCCTTTAAGTTCACTTTGGCTCAAACAGCAACGGTGTGATTTGACACTGATGTATCTTTTGTACTTTGACCTTCCGGTTCACCTTGAATCTCTTGTTGAATCTCTTTGGAAGTTGTTCTGGGCCCTTTGACTATTTCCTCTGGCTTGTTCTTACCTTCCAATTGTCATCAATGTTCTTATTGGATCCATGTGCAGGCAGGTTGACAACAGTTCCATGGACTTTTTTAAAACATAAAGCTTGCACTTTCATACCATCCCCCTTTTGAGGTTTAGATGTGTTAGTCTCGTTGACTTGAGTGTTACACTGATTGATTTATACTGTTAATCAATTATCTATTTAAGGGAGTTACACTTTGAGTAATTACATGATCAGTTTGAGCATCTCCTGTAAGAAACAAAGGCTCGTCACGTCATTCTTGTGAAGAGTTTTAGCGTGTTTCTGTTTCCTCTTCCCTGTTGGCTTTTTTTACGCGACGTAAAGAGTTTTACATGATATTATTGAAAACTAATAGTGGTTCATATTTGTCTTATCAGCATTGTTGGTAGTTGCGGCTGCAGAGATGGGCTGCACTCTGTAAACCAGAGGTTGTGTTATATAATTAAATTAGCATTTTAAAAAAGGCAGCTTTTGTTGTTTTTTTTCCTCTTTGTTTTCATCTATAATGATCAATTCTGCTCTTCCTCTGACACTATTGTGTTTTTCAAATTATTTTTGGTCTGACAAAGAATTTCACTTTTAGATATTTCTGTCTCAGAAAATTTGAATATTGTGATAAAGTTCTTTATTTTCTGTAATGCAATTAAAAAAAACAAAAATGTCATACATTCTGCATTCATTACAAATCAACTGAAATATTGCAGCCTTTTATTATTTTAATATTGCTGATTATGGTTTAGAGTTTAAGATTAAGATTCCCAGAATATTCTAATTTTTTGAGATAGGATATTTGAGTTTTCTTAAGCTGTAAGCCATGATCAGCAATATTAAAATAATAAAAGGCTTGCAATATTTCAGTTGATTTGTAATGAATCCAGAATGTATGACATTTTTTATTTTTTTTTTATTGCATTACAGAAAATCACAATATTCTAATTTTCTGAGACAGTCCCGTATTGCTTTTACATTGTTGTTATTGTATCTTTGGACTCTAACCTGTTTGTCTGTGTGTGTTTGTTTGGTTTTTAATAGGTATTTAATGCAAAAACAGCTGAAGTGATCAGTCACCATCAAGTAGAGATAAAGCAAAGTTTCCCCAAGGAAGGGTGAGTGTCCTGAGATTCACACATCACAATCCTACTGTCCTCCTGCAGCTAACGCTCCACTTTGATTGGATTGAGTTCAGTTTGATTAAGTTCTGTAATAGTTTTCTTTTACATCCCCAAATGCAAATGACTGAACCTCAATTTCCTAATCACAATCGGACAACACATACTGTATGTAAATTGCTTGTTTAGATGATTATTGACTATTCTACTGCTGTCTTTCTGGGTTTCTGCATTTCTTTGATTCCGGTTTTATCTAAAAGTTTCCTGTTTTTCAGCATCTCATCCTGCACCATTTTGCTAAACTTCCACCTTTTACTGACGTTTTGGACACTAATCAGTGGCAGCTTGTGGGACGGGGGACTTGTTGTTTCTCAAAAGTTTGAACATTCATATTTATTTTACAGTGTTTTTAACACCCGGGTAGAAAATGCAGGCACCTTGTTCTCATAAACCTAAATACAAGGGAATCCTGATCACCGTCATTGCAAACATCTGTATAAACGCTCTCCTAGAAAAGAGTTACATGTGGACAGGTTTATTAGTACAGCACAATTCAACACAAGGTCAAAGTGCTTTACATCAACATTAAAAGTGGCAAGACAAGATTAAACAGTAAATAACAAATAAAATGAAATAAAATGATAAGAAAATAGTTAAAATAATAAAAAGCACCAGTTGTTATAAAGTAAGGGCAGTAGATTCAGCAGGTACATCTCATTCTTACAATGGCAAGAATTATGTTTCTATACGGTCAAAACGTACATAGACCGGGTCAAATACAGTATTACAAAAGTAATCTGTAACAATTCGTACAGTGAATTAAACCAATTTGACAATTCCATGCCACAATGCCTGTTTCCAGGTCTAATTTCACACAACTGATGAGAATTATGTTTCTATACGGTCAAAACGTACAAAGACCAGCTCAAATACAGTATTACAAAAGTAGAGTTAGAGTTGTAGAGTTATATTGTTATGAAGATTGTTTGGTTTAATTTACATTTACATCTACATATTATCACTTAATTCTCTGTTTGTATCTTAATAAACATTTTATAACTAAAATCAAAAGGGATATTGACACAATCTTCATCTATTGTATGCTGCATCAGGACCGTTTATTCCCGGCTTGCTCAAAGGTTGTGGCAAAGCATTTGTCAGTAAATAGGGATATGCTTTAAAACGTTGATGAAACAACAAAAACAGCCTGGCTAAGACTTTTGCACAATACTATGTATGTATTTGTCACCAACAAGGTGGGGCTGAATCCACTTCTGCATCGTTGTAACTGAGATACTTAGCTGTTTCAGCTTTCTCATGTACTAGCATGAATTGTAGCAAAATGTAGAAGAAACTGTGGCTAAGTTTGGTTAAAGAATGTAACCAGACCTGCCCCGTGAGCACCAAAGCCTGTTTCTTCTCTAACATCAGTCCAACCATCCC
The DNA here is from genome assembly GCF_033807715.1 of Cololabis saira. Taxonomy (NCBI): domain Eukaryota; kingdom Metazoa; phylum Chordata; class Actinopteri; order Beloniformes; family Belonidae; genus Cololabis; species Cololabis saira. The sequence continues at coordinate 3,210,405 of NC_084592.1, read as the reverse complement.
AGACTGAGCGGAGTGGTCTGGTCATGAGAATCAGCTCCTATACACATGTTGTCTAGTGGGATTTTTAGACTTCACGTGTTAAACCCAGCCTAAAGCCTGATTTATGGTTCTGCGTTAAACCAACGCAGAGCCTACACCGGGACGCCGTCGCACTGCATATAATGACTCTTGTTTTAAGTGTAATGAGATTTTTTTGGACTAAAAATGAGACATTTTAACTAGAAATAAGACAAATATTCTTGTTAAGATTTTGAGTTTTTAAAGTGCGTGAACCTTCAGACTTCTCTGTCACTCCATTTCTCCGCGCTGCAAAACCCCACAGAGCGCTAGTTGATACTTTGTTTAACTTCCGGTTTTTCCGGTGACAGTGAATCAAAGAGATGAGGACAACTATTGTGCAAAAAACCAAAACAACAACAAAAAAGAAAAATCACACACACATGTCCCTAAGACATGCCTGAAGAGCCTTTGTGAATAGCTAACAGACAGGAGCGGTGGTTATTTGCTCCTGTGCACATGTGGGATCTGGGTGTTCATGTGTGTGTATGTGTGTGATTGGGTCAGCTGGGTGGAGGAGAACCCCAGGGAGATATTTGGGTGTTCATGTGTGTGTATGTGTGTGATTGGGTCAGCTGGGTGGAGGAGGACCCCAGGGAGATATTTGGGTGTTCATGTGTGTGTATGTGTGTGTTTGTCAGCTGGGTGGAGAAGGACCCCAGGGAGATATTTGGGTGTTCATGTGTGTGTATGTGTGTGATTGGGTCAGCTGGGTGGAGGAGGACCCCAGGGAGATATTTGGGTGTTCATGTGTGTGTATGTGTGTGTTTATCAGCTGGGTGGAGGAGGACCCCAGGGAGATATTTGGGTGTTCATGTGTGTGTATGTGTGTGTTTATCAGCTGGGTGGAGGAGGACCCCAAGGAGATATTTGGGTGTTCATGTGTGTGTATGTGTGTGTTTGGGTCAGCTGGGTGGAGGAGGACCCCAGGGAGATATGTGGGTGTTCATGTGTGTGTATGTGTGTGTTTATCAGCTGGGTGGAGGAGGACCCCAGGGAGATATTTGGGTGTTCATGTGTGTGTATGTGTCTGTTTATCAGCTGGGTGGAGGAGGACCCCAGGGAGATATTTGGGTGTTCATGTGTGTGTATGTGTGTGTTTGTTTGTCAGCTGGGTGGAGGAGGACCCCAGGGAGATATTTGGGTGTTCATGTGTGTGTATGTGTCTGTTTATCAGCTGGGTGGAGGAGGACCCCAGGGAGATATTTGGGTGTTCATGTGTGTGTATGTGTGTGTTTATCAGCTGGGTGGAGGAGGACCCCAGGGAGATATTTGGGTGTTCATGTGTGTGTATGTGTGTGTTTGTCAGCTGGGTGGAGGAGGACCCCAGGGAGATCATGCAGTCCGTCTACGAGTGCATGGAGAGGACGTGTGAGAAACTCTGCCAGCTAAACATCGACGTCTCCAACATAAAAGGTGGGACACCTGTGGAGAGACTGGGAATAAGGATGAGCAAACTGCTTTTTGATTGGACACAAAGTCAAATTAGGAAATTAGGGTTGCAAAAAATATGTTTTATTGACATTTCTGTTCTGATTGGTTTCCAGCGGTGGGAGTGACTAATCAAAGAGAAACAACCCTGGTTTGGGACAAACAGACGGGAGAGCCGCTCTACAACGCCATCGGTGAGTTCTTTGGAAAAGGTCTTTTAGGATTTAAGGTAGAGATGTAACTAAATTCTTAGATCTTTCCAGAGACCAGAACATGAACATAAACCCCCGAGCAATTATTACATAAACAATGGCAGGTAAAAACTCCCCCAGTGGGAGAAAAACCTTAAACCAAACAGTGGCAAGAAAAACTCCCCTTTAGGAGGGAAGAAACCTGGACCAGGACCTGGATCATAAGGGGGTAGAAACCTGGACCAGGACCTGGATCATAAGGGGGGAAGAAACCTGGACCAGGACCTGGATCATAAGGGGGTAGAAACCTGGACCATAAGGGGGGACCCTCCTGCTTAGCTGGGCAAATTACTTGGACATCCTGCTAACAACACATTACAGTAATCCAGTCTAGAAGATACAAACGCATGAACTAGTTTTTCTGCATCACTCTGCGAGAGGATTTTCCTAATCTTTGCAATATTACGGAGATGGAAAAATGCTATTTTACAAACCTGATTAATATATGGTTTAAACGACAAATACTGATTGAAAACAACACCAAGGTTTCTCACAGTTGCACTGGAAGCCATCGCAACACCATCTAATCCCTTCCTCTGGACCAAGAATGATAACCTCTGTTTTATCTGAATTTAGAAGCAAAGATTTTCCGTACATCCAGTCCTTGATGTCTGTCAGGCTGGTGTAGTTGAGGACCCAGACGCAGGAGAGCGGGAGGCAGGAGTTCCAAAAACAGGGTTTTATTTAACAAAAAGGGCAAGAATCAAAAACAATGCAGAGCAGGATTAGCAAAAACACGAGCAAAAACCGAAGGACACATGGAGGAAGGAAACAGTACGGACCAACAGGGAGCAGGGAAAGACAAGACCAGATATACACAGGGGGTAACGAGACACAGGTGCGAACAATCAGGGCAGATGGAAAACAGGCGGGGCAGAACAGAAAACACAAACTGGGGGAAATGTCAGACACTGACCATGTCCCTAAGACATGCCTGAAGTTTAACTAACGGTTCTGTCTCATCCGGCTTCATAGACAAATAGAGCTGCATATCATCAGCATAACAATGAAAGTGTATGCCTTGATTCTGGATTATACTTCCCAACGGCTGCATGTATAAACTGAACAAGATTGGCCCTAGCACTGAACCCTGCGGAACACCATAACAGACCCTTGACTGTTCTGAAGAAACCTCATGTACATGAACAAACTGGAACCTGTCAGATAGATATGATTTAAACCAACGTAGAGCTGTCCCTTTAATCCCAACAACATGCTCTAACCTGTGCAGTAAAATGCTGATCTACAGTGTCAAAAGCAGCACTGAGGTCCAGTAGAACCAGTATGGACACTAATCCCTTATCTGAGGTCCAGTAGAACCAGTATGGACACTAATCCCTTATCTGAGGTCCAGTAGAACCAGTATGGAAACTAATCCCTTATCTGAGGTCCAATAGAACCAGTATGGACACTAGTCCCTTATCTGAGGACATAAGAAGGTCATTCATGACTTATCTGGCAATGATTATTTCCACTAGTCAATTAATGAGTGATTGTTTCTGCAATGCCTCCATGTTCGTTGCCATAGCGCTGCCTTGAAATGACACCTGTCCGTCAGTCTGTATTTAATCTCTTTCGGCATGTTTTCTGTAAACTTTTCCCATTTTTGGAAAATTGTCTAGCTATTATGATTCTTTTTCTTTTTTTCTTGTTTTTCTCTCTCGTATGATCTTCTTCTTTAGTGGGCTAGAGGTCGTCCTACCCCTTCCACTATCTGTATTGTATTGCAGTTACAAATTAACATTTACCACCGAGCTAGAAAGGCCTGAGATTCTACGTCACATGTAACTGATTTTATACAGGCAATCCAGATTGTAAATAAGTAGCTGACTGGCATTGAAATGAATTCCCATGATGTGCAGGGTGATGAGCTCCATCTGCTCATACATACTATTTCCATGTAAACTCGAAGGAAAAAAGTTTAATTCAGAATTATTTAATTCGGAATAATTAATTCCGAATGAAAAAACATCATGTAACCGTGGCCAGTGTGACCTTGAATGCAGGACTAAGAAGGTGGAAATCCATTGATCCAGTATTTCAGTTGCTGTGATATTCTTGTGTTTTCAACTGACATGTATAGGACCATTTAGATTTGAAGCAAGTTAAGATGTACTATTATTAATAATGAGTGGGAATGAACAATGTACCCCTTAAAAATCTGCTGTTTACAGAATGTACTCCTACCAGTGGACGCTCTACCAGAGAACAGAGTTTGCTGTGAAGCACGGAGCTCTTTAGCGTCACCCGTCCACGTGTGTCTGATCTCTGCTTTACTTCCAGTTTGGCTGGACCTGCGCACCCAGTCCACCGTGGAGAGGCTTATTAACAAAACCCCCGGCCAGAACAAGAACCACCTGAAGGTGAGCACACAGACAATAAACTCCATCACAGGGTATTAGTACAGCACATTAGTGAAACAATACTTCACTTTGGTAAAGAAGCATGACATTTGGCACAGATACTCTCCAAGGTCTATTCTTTTGGAAAAAGGCGCGTGCCACTCAACATTCCAAGATGGCGGCCCCTAAAATCTAAGTTGTCCGCCCGAAAACGTGCTTTTTCCTTTATAACTCGAAATGCCTTGGTTTTAAGCCCCATAAATATATTAAACTTTAATATAAAGTTGGGTATTGTGGACATTTTGGTACCAAGTCCAGGTTGAGGATTGAAAAAAAGGCCACCATCTTGAAATTTTGAGCAGCACACATCTTTTCCAAAAGACTAGCCCTTAGAGAGTATCTGTGCCAAATGTCATGATTCTTTACCAAAGTGAAGTATGGTTTCACTAATCTGCTGTACTAGTACTATAACAACAATCAATCTTACAAAATTCTCACTTTTCCGGGTATATACAAGTTTCTATATGCTGTATCTCAAGAACTGTATTGGATACAGACATGTACTTGGTTCCAAAATGTCCACAATACCCAACTTTATATTCAGCTTTAATATATTTATGGGGCTTAAAACCAAGGCATTTCGAGTTATAAAGAAAAAAGCACGTTTTTGGGCGGACATGTTAGATTCTGGGGGCCGCCATCTTGGAATGTTGAGTGGCACGCGCCTTTTTCCTAAAGAGTAGCCCTTGGAGAGTATCTGTGCCAAATGTTATGCTTCTTTACCAAAGTGAAGTATCGTCTTGAAAAAATGAGTTAACCTGCTGCATTATATAAGGATTGTACACTTGTAGCCAGGTCTTGCTATGCTTGAAGTTGAAATCCAGGATGTTGTTTAAATGAATGGAAGCATTTGACAACTGAAGCAATTTTCCAACATTATTTTGTCCATCATTATGTTCTTTTTATTTTATTTCATTTATTTATAAAAAGATATTTGTAAAACTACATTTCAAACCAATGCTGTAATCCGTGCAGCACAAGACGGGGCTCCCCATCAGCACGTACTTCAGTGCTGTGAAGCTGCGCTGGCTGCTGGACAACGTGGACGAGGTGTATGAGGCCGTGCTGAACGGACGAGCCATGTTTGGAACCGTGGACTCCTGGATCATCTGGGTAACACCTGCTCTGTTTAGTTATTTATTTATTATTTTTTTTCTTTTTTTTGTCTGCATGTATATTAATGGTTAATACCATGGTAAAAACCTGAGGCTTATATATATGCATTTTTAATATATAATATACTGTATATCATATATATTTTTATATATATATATCATATTTTCTGGACTATAAGCCACTACTTTTTTCATAGGTTTTCAACCATGCAGCTTATACAAAGGTGAACTATTCTGTGGATTTTTCTTCCACTGCTCGGGGCGCTCTAATCGGAATTAGAATCAAAACTAAGACAAAATAAATGCAGAGAAGAATACGCTACTTCTTCTTTAGCAGATAGAAGTAGGTAGAAGCAGATTTCAAACAGATAAATGTTTTTAGTCCTGTGTTTTGGGTCATTATATTGTTGGAGGACCTGGGACCTGCAGCTGATACTGGGCAGCACTTTGGCTCCTGAATGACACGCCCCAGAACATAACTGAGACTCATAACTGGGTTTCAAGTTGGGTAATCTTGTTTTGTCTTTGAATCGTTCATTTTTGTGATCTGCCGTGGTGAAGAAGGAGCCAGGCTGAAAGGCAAACCTGTTGATTCAGTCTACGTTCCCCCCCTCCCCTCTGGTCCCGAGCTGTTGGTAGTGACTGGAAGAAGAGATGGTGGATACGAGCGGACATGAGCTTCGTCCACAGGGTGTCAGGGTGAGAGGCTCGGTGGTCCGGGGCGGGTTCAGAGACGGGTTCTCCCTGGGGAGGAGACCCGGGAACCCCAGGACATGCTAGGGCCACTATTGGCACTTTTACACTAGTTCCTACTCAGCCCGACTCGACTCGCCTTGCCGTCGTTTCTCTTCAACACCCAGATCAGAAGTAGGAGGTTGGAGAGAAGCTGCTGTGGCGTATTTGATTGTGTATCTAAACGAAGAAGACAACAACACTAAAGATGTAGAACCTGGAGGAGATGATAGATGTGCTGCTGGATCTGTGGCTTGTGTTTGATATCAAGTTAAAAAATGAGAGAGAGAGAAGCTTCAAGCGGCGACGCTTTTTAATTTTTGTTAGTTTGTCTCTGCGCTGCTGAAAAGTTGGAGCTGGAGCCGTGAGCAGCTATGAAGAGACAGAGCTCCTGGTAGATCTGGTCGTTCCTTATCTCCGTCTAGATCTTTTTAATTCTCTCCTCAGCACCAGGTTTATGAACATCTGACCCTCAGAGTTGGATCATGAAACAGACTTTTGCTGCCATTGCTGGTTGAATAAAATGAACAAGAATCCGTCAGAGTCTCTTTCTCTGATTTCCTCCTCCTGACTCAGACGTCTGACTCCAACCCCCCGACCAATCGGTGGCCTGTAGTGTGATGATGTCAGATACAGCCGAGTCAGCAGCTTAGAACCTCGACAGAATAGTTTCAGAAAAGTATCTACTCGGCACGTTAGACCCCTAGTGGAGAAGAACCAAACTGAGTCGAGGGGAGTCGGGCTGAGTAGGTACTGGTGGAAAAGAGCCATACTGTATGTCTCTCAGATGGCCTGGGAATCCGTAGGCCGGGCCGAACGAAGTGGGCGGGAGAAGGAAGTCTGGGTTTCCCTGCTTAGGCTACTGCCCCCTCAACCCGAGTGGAGAAAAATGGAGATAGAAAATAAATACGTACGTATTTAATAAGTGTCTTTCTGCCCCCTCTTGTCCAGTGTCTGACAGGAGGCAGGAGCGGAGGAGTCCACTGCACCGATGTGTCTAACGCCAGTCGCACCATGCTCTTCAACATCCACACCATGGACTGGGACCCGGAACTCTGCAGGTAACACTCACTGACCATGTTCTCAATTCAGTCTCCATTAACTTCTAGTTGAATGATTTGCTTTGGGCTAATCTGCTGGAGGAGTCATCTCAGGGCACTTGACACATATAAAAGATTTTATACATGTATAAAAGTCAGCCTTCATAAGGAAACAATTCCGTTTTGGCTTCAGTTCTGCACATGACCGTCGAGGACTGTGGACAAGTCCAACTCCCTTTTAGCAGCAGGACACGTCCATCTGTCTCAGCGTCCAAAGTCTGAAAGGACAGAATGGAAAAACTAACGCAAACACTTTCATCCCAGGATACCTGGTTTTTTTATTAGGGAAAGTCAGTTCTGTTCAGTAGTCCTTTTATTAATCTCCAAAATACTACTTTGTGATCCCTCCTGGTTCAAGACTAGGTTTTTAGGGCCCGAGCACTTACAGTGTGAAGGCCCTATTGTATCTGTAGGAATTTTTCTTTCTTTCTTTCTTCTGACGAAAGGAGGGCCTTTTTTCCCCCTAAACATTCCCCAAAAGTCACCAAATTTTGCACCAAGTCAGGCCTGGTGATAAATTTGATATTTAATGGTTTGCATTAATGGGCGTGGCCTAATGGCTCATCAGCGCCCCCTAGAAAACGTTGTGCCTCAAGCCCCACAATACGGTTTGACGTACATGCACGAAAATCGGTACACACCTGTATCATGTCACAACTTAAAGAAAAGTTTCTTGGCGCCATGGCCGAAACCGAACAGGAAGTCGGCCATTTTGAATTAATCGTGTCATTTTGGCGCAAGTAATGCCATTCCTTCGGCAATTAATACGGCCCGAACCGTAACGTGAACCCAGATATGTTATACATCAAAATGTGCGTCTCCATCCTGTGACTACACGCATTACTTTTCTCTTTCAAAAGTGTTACCGTGGCAACGCTAGACGCCAAAAAGCGCGCCCTCCCTTCATCTGATTGGTCCATATTTGATAGTTCCCCAAAAGTCACCAAATTTTGCACCCAAGCCAGGCCTGGCGATAAATTTGATATTTCATGGTTTGCATTAGTGGGCGTGGCCTAACGGCTCAACAGCGCCCCCTAGAAAACTTTTCTCTGCCATAACTTTTGAATGGTTTGACATAAAGACATGTGGGTGGTGTCATCGGACTCTGTATTGAGTCCTTGAGCTTCATTGGCCTGAATTAGCCCCGCCCCTTCTTCTGATTGGTTGTCCCTATTTTCTGACTATAACTTTTGAATGGTTTGACATAGAGAGTCGTGGGTGGTGTCATCAGACTCTGTTTTGAGTCCTTGACCTTAATTTTTGCAAATTGCACGCGCGAGGGCCCGTTCATCGCTGCTTCCAGCTTTAATTTCTACTTAAAATTTGACTAATGATTTAATAAAAGTCTGAAGCTCATAGTCTGTCATCTTGGATTTATTGGATCCTACATTTATATTTTCATCTTTGAACAATCCAGCTGGTATAGGGACTACATCCACATTTGTTTTTTTTTTTAAACATGATTGAATGGACTGACGTGTACAACATCGCGGGTCAACTTCAGTCCTCAAACAATGAGAACGTTTGATCCCCTGCAGACTCTGGTTCAGTTTGTAAAGGCAACTACTGCAGTCTAACGTGGATTCATCACTGCACAGTCTATTCTTCAGTCCATACGCATCCTTCCTTCCCTGATCTCACAAACTTAGATCATGACAATCAGCAGCAGATACATATGGACGCAGCTTAACAATGGTACGGACAGGAATGTGGGGATTGTTGTTGTTGGTATGGGCTGTTATGCAGCCAAGGTGCAGCCGTGGGAATGATGTGTTGTTTCTGTCGGCCTGTTTCAATTGTAGTTTTAGTCTAGTCTTTGGGTCAAGCTATCATTTTAGTTTTTATTAGTTTTAGTCACGTTCATTCTCCTTTTGGTCGTGTCAAGTTTCAGTCGACTCAAAGTCTAGAGACCTGGTTTTTTCTCTTAAAAAGCCAGTCAACTTCTAGAGCAGTAAAGTTAAACATCAGCGTCCCGTTCTCTGAAACACTAACTGAAGGACATCTCAAGTTAACCATTTTTTAATTCAAAGGTTGTTAAAAGATGATCAGATAAGACATGGTTGTTTCTGCAGTGCTGTGCAGTAATCCCTTGTCTTGTGGTTTCATCAAAGTTTAAGCAATCATCAATATTGTTTTTCAGTCTTTTTATTAAATAAAAAACTTAAATTGCAGTGATAATATCAAGGGTAGACTTACAAATCCGTTGGCCCTTTGTTTGTTTATTCATTTATTGTTAACAAGTATCAAGACAAGAAAACCCCTCATTAAACGACCACAAAATGATATGTGAACAAAATAAAGCCACACGTCGTTCTGAACAAAATAATTCAATTCAATTCAATTCAATTCAATTTTATGTATATAGCGTCTAATACAACAGAGTTGTCTCTAGACGCTTTCCAGAGACCCAGAACATGACCCCCGAGCAGTTATTACATAAACAATGGCAGGTAAAAACTCCCATAGTGGGAGAAAAACCTTAAGCCAAACAGTGGCAAGAAAAACTCCCCTTTAGGAGGAAGAAACCTTGAGCAGGACCAGGCTCATCAGGGGGGACCCTCCTGCCGAGGGCCAGACTGGTGGGTCAGGGACGGCAACAGCACAGCAGGCAGGTGGAAGCAGCAACGGGATGACCGGGGGTGGGGACCGCAGGCCAGCACACAGCTCCCGAAGCTCCGGCCCAATCAGCAAGTCCCAGGTTGGGGTGCAGGGTCAGGAAAAGACTTGTGCTCCGTAATGCAAGCTACAAGCCACCCACGACCACCTGCAGGACAAAAGAGAGAAAAGGGAGGAGAAGGGGGGGCCAGCAACGGGATGACCAGGGGTGGGGACCGCAGGCCAGCACGCAGCTCCCGAAGCTCCGGCCCAATCAGCAAGTCCCAGGTTGGGGTGCAGGGTCAGGGAAAGACTTGTGCTCCGTAATGCAAGCTACAAGCCACCCACGACCACCTGCAGTTCCGGTGTCCGGCAAAGGATGCTGCAACATGGACAAAAGAGAGAAAAGGGAGGAGAAGGGGGGGCCAGCACAAGAAGGGGGGGCCAGCACAGGCACACATAAATAAGTATAAGTAAAAGTCAGTGTCCCTTCAGAATTAGGATTAAACGCTTTTAAGGAGACTTTTCCATCTACATTTGCAGTGATATAAATGTTAATTAGGATTAGTTTCCATTTAGGTTCAAGAGAGGCTGGTTCTCAGTATTTGGTATTTGTATTGTAAAGGGACGGAAAAATAAACATGCGTATCTTGAAAACTTTAATGTAAAGTCTCGACACCCACGATGAATCTTGGAGATCACAAATAAAAGTAGAGATGCTGGTTAGTCTTACAGTCCTGGCAGCTATTGCTGCTGCTGTTACCATGGTCTGTTATCAGGGCTGTAACGATACACTAATCTCACCATACGATACGATATTATAGCAGTATTTTTTTTAACAACCTTGAATGAGGAACATATGACTGGAAAAAATGGTCTTTTATTTGAAAGACACAAAATACAAAACAATGCTGTGCATTTGCCCTATTGTTCCAGTTTGTAATGCTTTATAACTGTTTAAGTTTTAAAGAGAAAGTCAGGCCAACCATTTTCCACAAACTGAACTAAAAGTAAATGTCAGGTTTGCATTATGATCTTCAGTTTCATACATGTACAAATATTTTGCCACAAACTGAATAGTTTCTCTCATGTCTGACTTGACTTTTTTATTTTCCAGAAATTTAACAACTAAAATTAAATAAATAAATAAAAGTATATAAATACATACAATTTTACATCATAAAAAAGATTGATTCATGCTCACCTTATAAGTGTAAGAGGAGATTTATTTTTGTTAAGAAGATTATTTTGGTAATTCAGGGTTGATTATTTTATAAATATATTCTTTCTATTCTGATGTAAATCAGGGACTATAATGACACTAGTCAGTTTATCTGTAGTGATGAGTCTGTTTTAGATTGGGCGGAGTGATACGCCACAGTACGGCACTAGGTGCTGTGTTGATGTTCTAAAATCCTACACTGTTGACATTAAAGTACACTGGAACTCAGCAGAAGTTTCCCCGTGTTTATCCTACTCACCACCCCAAAAAGGTTTAATTTAATAAGGTAAGGCTTAACTTTACACCAGCCTTACATCAGTAAAAGTTCAGAGCTCAAAACCCTGCAAGAGTCCCGTGATCGGGACCAAAACGGTACTAGTTTCTTCTGAGCGGAGGAAGATTATGGTCCGCGGGTCGAGGCGTGGTCGTTACTAGTCAACACAATAGATTAATATTAATAACCCAATATCGTGATACAGTTTGTCACCTCCACGACACGTATCGTGACGTTTTTGTATCACGAAATTTCGTGACACGATATATTGTTACAGTCCTATCTGTTCTGTAACAACAATCACTAACATGAGGACAAGAGTGAGGAATCTGTCACTAGGGCTGGGGATCCATTCAAATGTCAATGTGTCAATTCCCCGCTGTTTCTCATCATCAGTTGCTGCATCGGCAGGACTAGAGCTCTGGTTGAACGGCCCGACAAAACCATCTCAGATCGCGCTGTTTTCTTTACCGGGATCACAAGAAAAGCAGAGCAGTGATCTCCTCTCCATCCTGTTTATTTATCTTTTATCTCCTGTTGCTGTTTATTTATCTTTACTCCACCAACTCCAAATATTAATCACTTTTCTAAGCGAACGGCGCTAACGCAGTTCAAACAGCAGGTGTATCCGCCCCTTTAATCTGATTGGTTTAGAGTAAGTCGTCCCCCACGTGGGTGTGCTCTTATGATTGGCTGGAACAAAGGAAGACATCTGATTGGTTGCAGATCCTTCTGTGTTAAAAAAAAGGTATTTGTGGATCGAGTCACGTCAGGGGAATGTCAAAAGTCACACGAAAATCCAGCGCAGCTCACAGACAAAAAAACCTTTGTAAATCAGGTTATATTTGTGTGTGCATCAAAAATACATTTGTATATCTTGTCCTACGCACGTGTGAATTGTTCTGTGCATTTGTGAATTTTGTCCTGTGCATTTGTGAAACGGTGTGTGCATTTGTGAATTATGAGACTGTTCTAGCTCCATATCCATCAGCCGGGTTCTTGCTGGGGGTGGGCTCCTCTGTTAGTCTACCACCGATTTCAAGTCATTGTTACCAAATAAAAAACAAATACACTGCAAAAACTCAAAATCTTAACAACAATATTTGTCTTAATTCTAGTTAAAATGTCTTATTTTTAGTCAAAAACTCTTAAAACACTTAAAACAAGACTCATTACCGGAAAAATTACTTATTATTTGACAATTTTCACCTGTTTCAAGTAGATTTTCACTTGGAATAAGTAGAAAAATCTGCCAATAGAACATGATTTATCTTCTCATTACAAGCAAAAAAATCTTGTTCCACTGGCAGATTTTTTCTACTTATTTTAAGTGAACATTTACTTGAAACAGGTGAAAATTGTCAAATAACAAGTTATTTTTCTGGTAATGAAAAAAAATGAGACATTTTAACTAGAAATAAGACATATTCTTGTTAAGATTTTGAGTTTTTGCAGTGTTGTTCTGGTTTGGAGACATAAACTAGAGTGAACTTGTGGTTTTACAAATTCAGTTTGAGAAAATCTTCAGGTGACATTACATTTATTCTTGGTTACAGGTAGTTTGATGTTTGTGATAAAGTTGCATTTGTTTGAACAGTTCCTGTTGTGCATCTTCCAGGTACTTTGACGTCCCCATGGAAATCCTGCCCAAAGTGAGGAGCTCCTCTGAGATCTATGGCTGGGTGGTAAGAACACGTGAACTTTGGTTCCTTCATTAGCTCAAAACATGATAACCCGTTTAAACTAGGACTAACACTGAAGCATCAAATACTCAGGTGAAGTCTCGTCAAGCACCGTCATTACTATCATGGGGGGAACATGTTGATAACAGATAATGAGGACATGTCATTGTCCTCTGAACCTTCTGCCTGAAAAAGAACTGGTCCAGATGAAGCAGTTTTCAGCTCCACAAACAACTGTATGCAGACGATGTTCTGCTAATCAGAGAATGTGTGGTTACACTTTGTAAACGGAATTCTCTAAAGCTCCTTGTAGCACCCTATAATGTAATAACTTCTTGAAAATGTAATAACGCCTGAAAATGTAATAAAATTTGAACTTAACTCAATCGAAAATGTAATAAAACCCAATAATGTAATAACTTCCCCAATAATTTTTTACCCATAATGTAATACCTTATTATATTGTTGGGAATTTATTACATTTTCAGGTGGGTCTTTTTTTTCTTTTCCAAAACTGATAATGTGATATTTGAAAAATAATGTGATATATATGTTCATTTTCAGTCCAGAGTTCTACATTTTGTGTTTTAAGTATCTAAGAATGTTATATACAATGGATTTGAAACACCAGAATGACTATTGGGTTAAATTGCAGACTTTATGTAATAAATTCACAATAATGTAATAAGGTAATAATTATCGGTAAAAATGTTGTTACAATATCCATCAGGATATTTTATTACATTATTGGTGAAGTTATTACATTATTGGGTTTTATTACATTTTCGATTGAGTTAAGTGTAAATTTTATTACATTTTCAGGAAATTATTACATTATAGGAAATTATTACATTATAGGGTGCTACAGTCCTTATTGGGTCTCTGGTTTATAATTGTCCTGATAAGGTGCTTTATTTTTAGACACTGGAAGATGGTGAATTGATCCAGCAGCATCTCTTAGATGAGCTCATAGTTGAGTGATTAGGATGTCATGTCATCGTGTTCTGGGTGTTTGTCTCCGCTCACATCTTATCTCTGGAATGCAACATGATTGTTATTGTCAAACCTTTTATGTAACAAGCACCTTGTCCTGTTGTCCAAAGGTCTATGACTGTGTGTGTGTTTATATCACATGCTTCTCAGAGAACACATCTTCCTAGGTTTTGATCAAGCCTGCTGGCATTGTTCCGCAGGAGCTTAGATTTGCTTTAACCCGTCAGTGGAAATTCTCCTGATTTCTCCTGGATTTTAATCAACATCATATCAGGGCCCGACATTTGAATTGTTCACATTTGGAGAAGTCACACAAGGTGAACTAATAAATATTGGTTTACTACTTTAGTTTGGTGGAAATAATACTTCTCATCTCAAATGTATGTCCAATTACGGAAGAGTGTTAGGTTCAGGCAGGAGAAACAATATTTGAGAGGGGAAGATTTCTTTTTATTGTGCACTTGGAGAAAAAAGTTGAAATGTCGAGATTAATGTTGAAATACAATTTCAAGAATAAAGTGTTTCAAATCAATATCGTCATCAAATTTTGACTTTTTTCTCAACATTTTCGACTTTTTTCTCAAAATTGTACTTCAACATTAATCTTGACATTTCGACTTTTTTCTCGAAGTGCATAATGAAAAAAAAATCTTCCTCCTCTAAAATATTATTGTTATTTTTCTCCTGCCTGGCCCTGATACTCTTCCTAAGTACATTACTGTCCTTTTTTCACCTTCAAAACGTATTCATATACCCCTTCCTGCATTGCTGAGGGCACATAACCCCCCCCCCCCCATTTGAGTTGTCAGGTTTTTGATGGTATTTATCCACGGGTACAAATACTCTCTTCATGTGCCTGTGTTTTTATTTTCTCTTCCTTCATCTTGGACGTAACGTTCGTAGTTCAAAGGTGTAGAGTTTTTTTTTTTTGTTTCCCAATCTTCACCTTTCCCATCAGATGTTGTGAATGAAGCAGCAGCACCTCCATGTCTCATATGATGCTACGGCATCAACACCAGCACCTCAGCTGCTTTTAAAACAGCATTAAATATATGCTTATTTCAGAGATACAGAACAGAACAGACAAATGAAAAAAGAAAAGATAAATCAAACCCTCCCCACACCTTCAAAACAAACAAAACTTGAACAGATTCAGCACATCTCGTAAGAAAATAGTAAAGGCCACAATCACTACAATAAACGAATTATAATTAAAGAAAACTGTACAAAGTAAAAAGTAAAATAAGTAGTAAACACAGCAAGGAGGTTCCCATTGATACATTAGTCTTTTCTTGAAAGTGCAAAGTTCCTTGCAGTACATGGTCCCACATCTTCTTAAACATTCTTCCCTGTCTCCGTTACAAAGTCTCTCCAGGTGAAACTTACCTGCCATTTCTCTCAGACACAAATCACATGTGGGTCTGTCTTCCCTCTACGACGGAGTATCAGGGCCAAACTAAGACGAGAATAAAGTCATAATATTATGAGAATAAAGTCGTAATATTATGAGAATAAAGTCGTTATATAACGACTTTATTCTCGCAACATTAGGTTTTGTCTTTATTCTCGTAATTTTATGACTTTATTCTCGTAATATAACGACTTTATTCTCATAATATTACAACTTTATTCTCGCAACATTAGGCTATGACTTTATTCTTGTAATTTTACGACTTTATTCTCGTAATTTCCAATTTTTTTGTCTTAGTTTGGCCCTGATACTCCGTCGTAGCCCTCCAAGTCCAGAGGATAAGCTTTTTTGCAATGACAGTTCCAAACAGAATAGCCTTTTTCTGATATTTGTTGGCAAAAGACAAAGGGGTATTGGCCCCGAGAACGGCTACTAGTTCTGCTTATATGGCATGTAAGACCAGCATCATGAGGTGGTGACGACGCCTGATGAGAGGCCACTCGGAACCAGAAAGACACTGCTCCAAACCACCATAAAAAGGCAGATTATAGTGTATAGTTGAGGCTAAAACTGAACTGTTGATTGTCATGATTATTGTTAGGTTTGCTGCAGATCCACTAGTGCACTTCATCAAATAGATGAACCAAAATTCTGTGGTTATTTTACAGCAACATCAATGCTGTCAGCCAACAAATTTAAGATATGGTTAATAGAGTATTTATCAGATATGCAGTAGCTCCAAATTGGTTTCAAATGGCTTTAGGATGGCAAGGTGAAACATTGCAGTGCCATCTCAAGTTTAAGTTCAAGTTTAGCCTCTCAGTTTAAATGCAATTCTATCAAGTACTAATCACTAGGATGTCACTGTTTGAATTTGGAGAAAGACTCAACAACTTCTCTGAGTATTTTTATTATTATTTTTTTATTATTAAAAGAAAAAACTGAGCAAAAACTAAAGAAATTGAGAAAATAAAAAGTTTGACAATTCATAAAGCTTCAACCTGTCTGCATGTGCATGTTATCTGATGGACAGTAGAATCTGAATGTGTGTTTCTGTCCCTTCAACAGAAGTCTGGCTCGCTGGCAGGAGTTCCCATCTCAGGGGTGAGGAATGTTTTCAATCCCAGTCAACTCTGTTCAATGATCAACTTGGTCTCAGCTCAACAATGAAATGTCACTGCGCTGCAGTTTTTGTTCAAGTCTGCAGTATTCTCCACACTGTTGGATCATGATATTGGGGCTTCACATCGTGATGCATTTAGACCTGTGGAGCTCAGAACTCCTTAACACGTCAGGCTCCACCGCTAACGCCTTTGTATTTGACAGAGTTTAAGGCCCCGTTTCCACGTAGCAAAAACGATGGTGTAAAATACGTTTTGGCCGTTCGTGTACATGAAAACGAAGCTCAAAGTCTCCAAAAACCATCATTTCTGAAAACTGGAAAGTTGCAAAAACCCCGTCTTCACGTTTGCTTTTACACGGAGAGAAACAGAGATTTAGTCTTCAGAACGTCACATTATGCGACAGAAACGTCACCAGCGTCATGAGTGCGACCTGCGTTTACAATTAGTTTGTAACCGTCAATATTTTCTTGTATTTTACCTGTTTTATATTCTAACGTCACACTTAAAAGTAACTCCACTTCTCTGTCACTCCAAACCAAAGACTCTGGTTCATCTTGGAAGTAACTGGAAGTTACTCGTGTCATTTGTTGATGTTTTTTTCCAGGATTCTGATTGGCTAGCATGACTTTATCTTCTCGTTACACTGCCCCCTGCAGGTTTGGCTGCTCATAGCACCTTAACAGATATTTATGCAGGTTCCTGGAAATGATGGGATTTTTCAAAACGTAGAGAGGGAAATATCAGTTTTTATAAATACCCGGATATGTGGAAACGTGGCCTAAGATGGATCCAACTAAAAGAAAGTGATCTTTTTGTAAATACGGATCAGCCAGAGGTTTTGCGGAGATATTTTGGGACGGTGCAGTCTGTTGTTGTGTGTTACTCTGTGACACGTTTCATTTTGACAGTAAGAAGGTGGTTGTTGAAACTGCTTTATTTGTAGCTCGTACAGCTCCTCCGTCAGCTGAATTTGTTATAAATGCATGAAGAAAAAAACTTTGTGTGAATTAAAGGCCATATTCTGGTTATACTCCACACCTGGTAGCGTGGTGGACAAATAATTGAATCCCAGAGGAAATCCATGGTAGTTTGTTTTGGGATGCTTGGGTCCAAAAACGCTAGTTACTGCGTCTAAATTCAAACCTTACCAAATGTATTAAGCCAGTTAAGCCATCATGTCTTTACATCAAGCCTGTAGCTAACTGTATTTACCAGGCGTTAAATTATATATCTAAGATTAATCATCAAGAGCACAAAGAAAAGGCAAGGCAAGTTTATTTGTATAGCCCAATTCAACAAAAGGTCATTCAAAGTGCTTTACATCAACATTGAAAGCCGCAAGACACAATTAAACAGTAAATAACAGTCAACTCCTGCTCCATCAGCATTTAAATATCCCACTGGTAGTTGCACGAGTTAAAACACACCTTTTCTTTCACGTTTGTTTCGTTGAAATAAAATGTACTGATACATAAGCCAATCAACATTCTGGAATAATCACTAAGATTTTTTAATTTGCTTGACATGAAAAGAAACCTCAGGAAGGCTTTTACTGGAAGTACTTGTAAATGATGACATGATGACATGATGACACTGACTTGTCTCTTGTTTTCTCCACATTTGTCCAACTGTCCAGCTGACTAACCAGACCTTTCTGTTCCCGTCAGTGTCTGGGAGACCAGTCAGCTGCTCTGCTCGGTCAGATGTGCTTTGAGGAAGGACAAGCCAAGAATACGTAAGCGTTCTGACACTTTCTCATTAGTCACAGCTCTACTGACGTATCTATGAATGTTTGCAGTTGCTTGTGCAAATATTCTGTATACCACCACCTCCCCACCCCCTTGTTAGCTGAGCTTAATTACTTATCGTCACAGACTCCTAATAATGTTGAATCACTCATTCAGTAAATTGTCATTTGAAGGTATGGGACTGGCTGCTTCCTGCTAAGAAATACAGGGACCAAGGTAAGAGGGCAGTTTGAAAATACTCAGAGCAGTATTAAGATACCTGCTGTTATATCTGTTAAACTCTTGGTGTGATCATTCCAGCCCGTGATGTCGGAGCACGGCCTGCTCACCACCGTGGCCTACAAGCTGGGGAAAGACCAGCCCTCCTGTTACGCCCTGGAGGTTTGTGATCCTTCTCATTTTCAACTGGGGCTTCCTTCTCAATCTGATTGTATTCAATTCAATTCAATGTTATTTATATAGCGTCTATTACAACATAAGTTGTCTCTAGGATCTTTCCAGAGACCAGAACATAAACCCCCGAGCAATTATTACATAAACAATGGCAGGTAAAAACTCCCCTAGTGGGAGAAAAGCCTTAAGCCAAACAGTGGCAAGAAAAACTCCCCTTTAGGAGGGAAGAAACCTGGACCAGGACCTGGATCATAAGGAGAAACCTGGACCAGGACCTGGATCATAAGGGGGCCAGACTGGGGTGGTGAGAGGGGACAGGCCAGGATGTCAGCAAGCATATAGAGGGAATGCACATGACGTTACAGATGCGACTTCACAGCGGGTTTCGCCCACTGAGTGTCAGAAAGACTGAGTGTCAGAAAGACTGAGTGTCAGAAAGACTGAGTGTCAGAAAGACTGAGTGTCAGAAAAACTGAGTGTCAGAAAGACTGAGTGTCAGAAAGACTGAGTGTCAGAAAGACTGAGTGTCAGAAAGACTGAGTGTCAGAAAGACTGAGTGTCAGAAAGACTGAGTGTCAGAAAGACTGAGTGTCAGAAAGACTGAGTGGCAGCGTAAACTTTCAGTTTGAGCAACTGGAAAACATCTAAAATGGGAAAGAGCTGTTGTGTGATCGACTGTACTCATAGATTTAACAAGAAATTGGAGTTACAGTTTTACAGACTGACGAAAAATAAGCTTAAGAGAGACAAATGGATCACTGCAATTCACAGAAACAACTGGATTCCAGGCACCGAAACGTGGATTTTTGGTTCCTATTTTGTATCAGGTAATGTTGGATTTTTGGGTAGCTAACGTTAAACTGTCAAATCATAAAGTTCGGTGTCCTCATCACTTTAATTTCTACAACAAATCCTGCCTTGAAGTCGGACCAAGTGTCAAGACTTTTGTAAGCCTTCAAGCTTTGCTTCCCCGGCGTAGAAACTGTACCAAATATTAATGTCCATGGACCACTGGTTCTTGGTAACTGTACCAAATATTAATGTCCATGGACCACTGGTTCTTGGGGTAACTGTACCAAATATTAATGTCCATGGACCACTGGTTCTTGGTAACTGTACCAAATATTAATGTCCATGGACCACTGGTTCTTGGTAACTGTACCAAATATTAATGTCCATGGACCACTGGTTCTTGGTAACTGTACCAAATATTAATGTCCATGGACCACTGGTTCTTGGTAACTGTACCAAATATTAATGTCCATGGACCACTGGTTCTTGGTAACTGTACCAAATATTAATGTCCATGGACCACTGGTTCTTGGGGTAACTGTACCAAATATTAATGTCCATGGACCACTGGTTCTTGGGGTAACTGTACCAAATATTAATGTCCATGGACCACTGGTTCTTGGGGTAACTGTACCAATTATTAATGTCCATGGACCCCTGGTTCTTGGGGTAACTGTACCAAATATTAATGTCCATGGACCACTGGTTCTTGGTAACTGTACCAATTATTAATGTCCATGGACCCCTGGTTCTTGGGGTAACTGTACCAAATATTAATGTCCATGGACCACTGGTTCTTGGTAACTGTACCAAATATTAATGTCCATGGACCACTGGTTCTTGGGGTAACTGTACCAAATATTAATGTCCATGGACCACTGGTTCTTGGGGTAACTGTACCAAATATTAATGTCCATGGACCACTGGTTCTTGGTAACTGTACCAAATATTAATGTCCATGAACCACTGGTTCTTGGGGTAACTGTACCAAATATTAATGTCCATGGACCACTGGTTCTTGGTAACTGTACCAAATATTAATGTCCATGGACCACTGGTTCTTGGTAACTGTACCAAATATTAATGTCCATGGACCACTGGTTCTTGGTAACTGTACCAAATATTAATGTCCACGGACCACTGGTTCTTGGGGTAACTGTACCAAATATTAATGTCCATGGACCACTGGTTCTTGGTAACTGTACCAAATATTAATGTCCACGGACCACTGGTTCTTGGGGTAACTATACCAAATATTAATGTCCATGGACCACTGGTTCTTGGGGTAACTGTACCAAATATTAATGTCCATGGACCACTGGTTCTTGGTAACTGTACCAAATATTAATGTCCATGGACCACTGGTTCTTGGGGTAACTGTACGGGTCACTGTCAAGTCCAACTGACGCTAATTTAAGCCGATAATCGGCTGGTATCCCGTCTTCTCCACTAGTTGCAGCTGTTTTTACCACTCAGTGCAGTAAGGGGGCTGGTCCAGTGGGGAAGTGGCGTCAATGCAAACCCTCTATAGCATACATCCACACAGGAAGGTGGAAGCAGCAGTGGGATGATCAGAAGGGGAGACTGCAGGTCAACATGCAGCTCCTGAAGCTCCGGCCTGCAAACATACACAAAAGAGAAAAAAGGGGGCCAGGACAAGAAACTACAAGAACGATGGACAAGAATGATGGCAATCTGATTGTATATTGGCTTCCTGTCCCCCCTGTAGTTCCTGACCACTGTTGGTGCTCTGCTGTGATCTGATCTGGGGTTTCATCGTTTTTCTTCGTCCTGCAGGGTTCCGTTGCCATTGCAGGGGCAGTGGTGCGATGGCTGAGAGACAACATGGGCATCGTGCAGACCACCTCCGAGATCGGTAGGAACCTACTGACGGTGATCTTCTTTGTGTAATGCAGAGAAGTGTATGAGTAACACCTTTTCCTTCTGTCTTTTGTCATCCTCTTATTTCAGAGAACCTGGCAGCGGCAGCAGGCACTTCTTACGGCTGCTACTTCGTCCCAGCCTTCTCTGGCCTCTACGCTCCCTACTGGGAGCCCAGTGCAAGAGGGTGAGACATTCTCAACAAGATTTTAGCTCTTAATCACTTGCTTTAAGGTCATGCACAGAGGACTGAAAGCAAGATATGCTCTGAAAGTATTGCAATACTGGAAAGATATTTATCAGCTAACTGGGAAAAAGAACATCATCATTACAGCATTTCATTTCTGTATTTGACTTAATTTCTTCCTTTTGTTTTCAAGAATCATCTGTGGACTCACACAGTTTACCAACAGGAACCACTTAGCCTTTGCTGCTCTGGAAGCTGTGTGTTTTCAGACCAGAGAGGTGAGCTGAATAGACCAGTATATTAACCCCAACCGGTTCATATATATTTAGAGGGCATTCTGATTATTATTTTTTCCATGTTTGAAAATAAAAGCTGTGTTTTGGTGTATTGTGTATTAGATCCTTGATGCGATGAACCAGGACAGTGGGATTCCTCTGACCCAGCTGGGGGTGGATGGAGGCATGACCGCCAACAGGTTACTGATGCAGCTGCAGGCAGACATCCTCTGCATACCTGTCGGTAAGAACATCCATCACAGGAAAATATATATATATATATGTATATTTATTTTTTTTAATTTTTTTAATGTTTTTTTATATATATATATATATATATATACATATATATATATATATATATATATATATATATATATATATATATATATATATATATATATATATATATATATATATATATATATATATATACATATACATATACATATATATATATATATATATATATATATATATATATATATATATATATATGGGACTCGATTAAAAAAATGTATCGGATTTTGGTATATGACTGAATAATTGAATTGACACATAAATGAGCTTAAACAACAAAATTGTGTTTATTTTGATAACTGAGTGTTAACATAAAGTGCAATATAATTAGTATGAATATGATGACAAACTTAAATTTAGCTAAGTTAGCTATATTCAAGCTTCAGGTCTTGAATGTCTTAAACACTTTTGTTTTTGTTTAGTAAAATAAAAAAACAGCACAAGTACATTCCAGAAAAGTGGAAACTGAAAATTTGCAATATAGTTCAAATATCCTTGGCATAACATAAACAGACCAACAGTTAAACATAAAGTGGAGGCTGGAAGAGCTCCGGTTATTCCGGTGATAGGCCAATTCTTTCTTGCACAATTTGCACACAACTGTGCTTTTATCCAGGTTTCCACTCCGTAGTTTTTTAAACTAAAATTTCCGCCCAGCGAACCAGCAACGACTTCCCACCTGTTTGTGTTTCCATTGTTGTTTCTGGTGTTGAGTTCTGTGCATCAGTATTACGGGAAACTTATACCGGGAACTCGTGCAATGAGAAACGTTCCGCACTGTTTGGAGTGCAAAAGTAAATTGCAATTAAATGCGTTATTTTTATTTTGTCACGTTATTTTTCTGTAATTAATTAATCGTAATTAACACAATAAAGTCCCAGCCCTAATATATATATATATATATATGTACGTATATATATATATATATATATATACATATAAGTGTGAGGTGTATATATATATATATATATATATATATATATATATATATATATATATATATATATATATATATATATATATACATATGTGTGTGTATGTGTATGTATGCCTTAGGTTTTTACCAACATGGTATTAACCATTAATATATATGCAGACAAAAAAAAAGAACATTCATCACAAAAACACACACCTCACACTTAACAGCCATACTAAAATAAATACAATTTTAAATGTAGTTGTTTATGCAAAGACCCTGTAGTGTATCTGATCAAATTGCATAATATTTTATTAATGACAGAAGGGACATTTTATTGTTGCAGTTTTAATGTAAAGTAAGGAAGTTACAGAAGGAGAACCCTTTTGAACAGAAGAAAACTTCAGCAGATGAGCAGGAATGTTGTTAATGTGTAAAATGTGTTGCAACAAACTCACACCTCTCATCGTTCA
This sequence comes from Cololabis saira, assembly GCF_033807715.1. Classification (NCBI taxonomy): domain Eukaryota; kingdom Metazoa; phylum Chordata; class Actinopteri; order Beloniformes; family Belonidae; genus Cololabis; species Cololabis saira. Next base: position 3,187,051 of record NC_084592.1, on the reverse strand, counting down.
AAGGGTAGCTTTGAAAGCTTTGATCTGTTTTTTCTCTCTCCTTTCTAAACTTGTTTTGTGGATATGGGTAACCAGTGACTTGGGTTTGAAGCTGGACATTACCCCCGACCTTTGTTCCATACAAACACACTTGCTCTTTGACTTCTAATGTCAAGTCTTTGTTTTCATTTAGTCATTTTCAATTAACTCTGTTCCTACATTACTTGTCTATATCTCTGGGCGGTGGATACTAACTAAACTCGCTACCTGATTTTAACTGGAATGCTTTTATAAATGACTTTGACAAACAGTAGAACATTTTACTTGTCAAGGAAAAACACATTTAGGAAGTGAAGGACTGAAGGCTGTGTCATATGTTCTGTCAGGTAGGGTCTGATTTTCCTGATGTTGTAAAGAGCAAATCGGCAAGACCGGGAAACCGAGGAAACATGCTCCTTAAAGGTCAGCTGGCTGTCTAACATGACACCAAGATTCCTAGCAGAAGATGTAGGCACAAGTGTGGGGGAATCCAGCTGCACACTTATCTGAGGAGGTAAGGAATGACTGGCTGGAGAGACAATAAGCTCAGTCTTGGACAGATTTAGCTGAAGGTGACGGCCCTTCATCCATGCAGAGATATCAGAAAGACAGGCCGATATTCACATTGAGACGGCAGTGTCACCAGGTGGAACGGAAAGGAAAAGCTGGGTGTCATCAGCATAGCAGTGGTAGGAGAAGCCATGAGAGCTGATGATTCCACCTAGTGAAGAGGTGTATAGTGAAAAGAGAAGAGGGCCGAGCACTGATCCCTGTGGCACCCCTGTTGGCAACTCATGCGATCTGGACACTCGTCCTTGCCATGACACTCTGAAGGATCTTCCTGCGAGGTCAGACATGAACCACAGGAGGACAGATCCTGAAATGCCAAGCTTTGAGAGTGATGAGAGGAGGAGTTGGTGGTTGACTGTGCCGAAGACAGTGGACAGGTCAAGTAGTATGGACTGAGGATAGAGCAGCAGATCTTGCGACTCAGTAACTGACAGAAGAGCACTTTCATTTGAGTGGCCCTGCCTAAAGCCAGACTGATGTGGACCATACAGGGAGTTGTCGCGAAGGAACTGTGAGACCTGACTGAAGAGGATTTTAGACATGAACGGGAGCAGTGAGATCGGCCCGTAGTTTTCAACCTGGGCAGGGTTGAATGTGGGTTTTCCAGCAGTGTGGAGACCCGAGCTTGTTTGAAGGCAGAGGGAAAGATGCCAAAGGTAAGAGAGGAGTTGATAATGTGGGTTATTGCAGGTTTGACTGTCGGTAAAATGTTCTGCAGGATGTCGGTAGAATCAAGAGGACAGGTTGTTGGTTTTGAGTCTAAAAGTTTAGGGACTTCGTCCTCATTTAGAGACCAGAAGGAGCAGAGAGAGGCGCCAGTAGTCGGTTGGAGTGGGCTGAGATGGACAGGCTCAGAGAATCGGTTACTGATAGTAGAAACCTTTTCAGTAAAGTAGGAAGCAAACCTTTCTGCAGACAACCCAGTAGGAGGTTAAGCAGGTGGTGGAGAGAGAAGAGAGTTAAACGCCATGAACAGTTGTTGGGAGTTGGGGGCATTTAGGATTTCTTTCTGGTAAAAAGCTATCTTGGCAGCCTTTAAGCTGGATGTGAAAGATGACAGTTTTCGTCGGTAGAGCAGATATGGATTTTACTCAGACAGGTCTGTGTGCTCTATGGATTTGGGCCACTTTCTTTCTGCTGCCTTAAGTCCAGCTCAGAAGCTCTGTGAGTCATGGACTGGGAGGTTTCTTTCCAGCTGGCTTGGACACCAGAGGACAGAGTTCATCCAGAGAGGAGGTGAGTGAGGAGCAGAGTGTTTCTGTAGCCTCATTAACAGATAGTGTGGGAAAGTCTGAGAGGGAAGGGAGGTTAGAGCAGACCCCATCAGACGGCTGTGTAGGGCTGAGAGATTGTACGTTTCTGTGGTAGGAAACCTTCTTTGGAGTCGGGTGAGTGACATGAGGAAGGGAGATGGTCTGAGAGATGCAGTGGTGTGACACACACGTCAGCTGTAGTGCGGTTTCTGGTCAGCACCAGGTCCAGGATGTGACCAGCTTTGTGTGTTGGAGGAGTCTGGACCAGTGTAAGACTGAAAGAGTGGATGAGAGCCAGAAACTCATTTCCTGTGTTTTGCTGATGTGAATGTTCAAGTCTCCCAGTACAATTAGTGGAGAGCCATCATTAGGAACTTTAGAGAGAATCCTGCCCATTTCAGGGATGAACTCATCCATAAACCGGATTCGGTTGAACTTGGGAAATTGTGTAAAATGTAAATAAAAACAAAATACAATGATTTGACAATCCTTTTCAACCCATATTCAATTGAATACACTACAAAGACAACATATTTAATGCTCAAACTCATAAACTTTATTTTATTTTTCAAATAATAATTAACTTAGAATTTCATGGCTGCAACACGTCCAGTAGAAGTTGGGAAAGGTGGCAAAAAATACTGAGAAAGCTGAGAAAAGCTGATCAAACACCTATTTGGAACATCCACATGTGATCAGGCTAATTGGGAACAGGTGGGAACCATGATTGGGTATAAAAGGAGCCTCCCCAAACATGCTCAGTCATTCACAAGCAAGGATGGGGCGAGGGTCACCACTTTGTCCACAACTGCATGAGAAAATAGTTGAACAGTTTAAGAACAACATTTCTCAAAGCAAAATTGCAAGGAATTTAGGGATTCCAACATCTACGGTCCAAAATGTCATCAAAAGGCTCAGAGAATCTGGTGAAATCACTGCACGTAAGCGCCACGGCCGGAAACCAAGACTGAATGACCGTGACCTTCGACCCCTCAGACGGCACCGCCTTAAAAACCCACATGAGTGTGTAAAGGATATCACCAAATGGGCTCAGGGAAACTTCTGTACATCAGTCCATTTTACACGAGCTCGGGCCCAGATAACCTGGCGGCGTTTCTGGATGTTGTTCATAAACGGCTTTTGCTTTGCATGGTAGAGTTTTAACCCGCACGTACTGATGTAGTGACCAACTGTATTTACTGACAGTGGTTTTCTGAGGTTTTCCTGAGCCCATTTAGTGATATCCTTTACACATGTGTGCGTGACAAGTAACTTTATATAAGCAACGTGTGTGTTTATACCGATATTCTAAGATAAAGAGAAAATGCAGCAGGACGGGACATAAGGAAGAAAAAAATAAAAGAGAGGACAGAAAGGGAAGGTGAAAACGGGGCAAAAAGGTGAGGTGGGGTGACTTAAATAGTTTACTTCCTTTTTCACCCATCGTAACTTGTTCTTACTCACTCTGTTTCTTGAAAAACATTTCCACCACTCCCCCCCCCCAGTGTGCCGGATAAAAACCTCCCAGGCTTGTCCTGGACACTGGGAAGTATTTGTCCGACCTGACCTAGTTCCAGGAGGTCTGGCCCCCGTCTGCTCTCACCCTGGGTTTCATTCTCTTCTTCTACTTTCACCCTGGGTTTCATTCTCTCTGCTCTCACCAAGAGGCCTCCTGCTTTTTATTCCTTCTTTCTTTTGCAAGCCTTCTGGATGTTCTCTCTTCTCTTTTCACACTCTCTCAGCCACAGTCTATCTAGCCCAGTGCAATTCTTTCTCTTTTTCCTCTTTCTTTGCACCTTTCTTTGTGGCAACACTGCCCTCTAGCTTCAGTACAACAATTTTCCACTGATCTATTTTCAATTGTCCTTCTACTTTATGGTTAGCTTTCCATTTAACCATATAGTCCAGGGGTCGGCAAGCCAAAATGTTGAAAGAGCCATATTGGACCAAAAACACAAAAAACAAATATGTCTGGAGCCGCAAAAAATGAAAGGTCTTGTATTAGAATGAAGGCAAATGGCGAAAGGCGAAATGTCGAAAAAAAAGTGTGTTTTTTTTTTTTACAACTGGAGTACTGTATATATGGCAGCTGCCTCACTCCGGTTATTTGACTGCATGTCCTTATGCGGTGCGTGTGTTTCCTGCTCCCAGTGTCATGTCCTACATGAGTTTTTCTTATGCGGTGCGTGTCTCTGCTCCAGTGCGGCCCACCATGCCGGAGACCACGGCCCTGGGGGCGGCCATGGCGGCCGGGGCAGCGCGGGGGGTGGACATTTGGAACCTGAGTCCTGGACAACTCCCTCACGTCACGTCGGAGAGATACGAACCTCAGATCAACCCTGAAGGTAATACTTAGTGCACAGTACTGGACTGTCTCATCACTGTTTTCAGGTACTTCATTCAATTGCTTTTAGAAACTTTGAGGCATTTGGCATATTATAATACCATTATATCACTTTTAGTGCTATAATAGTATAATAATATGCCAGTTTCTGATATAGACACTCCTAATTGCATCCTCAGTATTGAAAACTCCATACTGATAAGATAATATTAAGTCATTTGAATTATATTCAGGTCAGTCAGGTATTCTAATTTTAACAAAACCATGAGAATCAGAGCTTGTCCTTGCATCTAATTTATTTTATGACATGTTTATTCCTTTTAGGACAGGTAGATTCGATCCAAATTATTTGAGTTTAACTCCAGCCATCCAGTAACACTTATTTTTCATCTTATTGCACTGAAATTCCTGTTTATAGACTTTTGATTATTGTATTGTCAACTCTTTTCATTCATCAAGTTGAACTTAGCCGTTCAAACCCTACAATTCATCCAAAACTTTAGTTATAAAAGTATTTGTTTATTAAAACCCAGAATATGGAATTGCAGTGTCAGTCAAGCGCTTTTTTTTGTTCAGTCATTCAAAACTAACTTACAGGACTGTCTCAGAAAATTAGAATATTGTAATAAAGTTCTTTATTTTCTGTAATGCAATTAAAAAAAACAAAAATGTCATACATTCTGGATTAATTACAAATCAACTGAAATATTGCAAGCCTTTTATTATTTTAATTTTGCTGATTATGGCTTACAGTTTTAGATTAAGATTCCCAGAATATTCTAATTTTTTGAGATAGGATATTTGAGTTTTCTTAAGCGATATCTGCCAAGACATGTGCATATTTGAAAGCAGCAGTTCTCCCTTCAGAACAGGCGTTACTAACGGATGGTAGGACATTTGTCAGTGTTAAAAGAATGCGTGATTAGTGAAGAAAACCCTTGTGCATCTTTTTCCACAGAGAGTGAGTTCCGCTTTGCTCGCTGGAAGAAGGCTGTGCAGAAGGCCATGAACTGGGAGACGACAGAGACCTGCAGCTGCAACGGCAACGGTACGAGTCCCTTACATCGTTACATTTCATGTAACATTCCCTGAACCTTGAGTGAAGAACGAGGGAGTCTTGACTCTGATCCATCCTGGATACTTTCTCTCTCTCTATTATCTTCCATATTCACTAGCAACAGGTTTAGGAAGGAAGACGAACGGCCACCCCACCTCTCTTTCCATCCCAGCGGACCCCTAAGGTCTGGTATCTGATCCTGCATGTCCGGTTGGAACACTAACGTGGATTGACTTGGGCATGGCTGTGTTTGTTGGCAGTACTAACATGATAGCGTTATGTGGAACCATCCTTGTCTTTAAACCACATTGTGATCATCACTGGAGTGTTTCTGCAACGATCATTGGAGTCATTCACAGGTTTTAAAGTAGGCCTGTGTTGAAAAAAATCGATTTTCCGATTCTCAATCGATTCTCATATTAATTCCTAAATATCGATTCGTATGTCTAAAGATCCATTTTTTTCATCATTACATTTTCGCCCGGTGAACTTTAATCACAGTAGACATTTAATTCACACATCAGTGGTGTGGAACTATCAAACACTGAACATGGCGTTGAAGAGCTGCGGCAGCGTTAACAAAGTGCTGGTTTTAAGAACTCCTGAACTAAATGAACTTTTCTTTGGAGAAAATGCTGAAAGAGGGGTAACTAAAAGCCGGGGACACTGCGCTCTTCTCTACCCCCTCCCGCCCGGCTGTCCTCATGAACAAAACAAACATGTGGAAGCGCTGCCTGAGAAACCAGCGCAGAAATACAGAACCAGTTTACTCCGTACTACGGAAGAGTATCAGGGCCATGCAGGAGAACAAATATTTGAGAGGGGAAGATTTCTTTTAATTTTTTTTATTGTGCAACGTCAAAATGCCGAGAAAAAAGTCGAAATGTCGAGATTAATGTTGAAATACAATTTCAGGAATAAAGTCAAAATTTTGCCTCTTTTCTCAACATTTCAACTTTATTCACGAAATTTTGACTTTTTTTATCAACATTTAGACTTTTTTCTTGAAATTGTATTTCAACATTAATCTCGACATTTCGACTTTTTTCTCGAAGTGCACAATAAAAAACAATCTTCCCCTCTCAAATATTCTTTCTCCTGCATGGCCCTAATACTCTTCCGTACCGTACAGACAGCGGGCTGCCGGAGTGTTAAGGCTGGACATTACCTGCTGTTTATCAGGGTACCAAATCAATATCGGATCCAATCAAATGGTGATAATCGATTCTGAATGTTAAGAATTGGAATGGAATCGATTCTTGACATTTGAATTGATCCCCCGCCCTATTTTAAAGGGTTTTATCCTATATACAATGAAATTAAGCCATACATGTGTTTATATATCAAATCTATATGCGTGTCTTGGGGTTGATCTGCAACCAACTCTACTCACTCTGCCGCAACTCCAAGGACCAATGGAACACTTTCCCCAAGATAAACCACCAGAGCAATCACTGAGCTCTCACAACTCTGGAGTAATGAGCATTCCAGCCTGACCTAAAGGATTCCTAGAGTCTCTGGTCAATCTCTCTGTTATTGAAAGGGGAGTGCTTAGCCTTAGATGGAAGTGCTTGTCTACATTGGCCACGGTTACATGATGTTTTTTAATTTGGAATTAATTATTCTGAATTAAATAATTCAGAATTAAACTATTTTCCTTCGAGTTTACATGGAAATAGGATCGGAATAAACCAGCCATTTACTTCAGAATTAAGGCCCCGTTTCCACGTAGCAAAAACGGTGGTGTTTTCATGCGTTTTGGCCGTTCTTTTAGACGAAAACGAAACTCAAAGTCTCCAAAAACCATCATTTCTGAAAACTCCGGCCAAACTGGAGATTTGCAAAAACTCTGTTTTCACGTTTACTAAACAGAGGGAAACGGACATTTAGGCTTCAGAACGTCACATTATGAGACAGAAACGTCACCAGCGTCATGTTTGCGACCTGTGTTTACAATTAGTTTGTAACCGTCAATATTTTCTTGTATTTTCCTTGTTTTATATTCTAACGTCACACTTAAAAGTCACTCCAAATGAAAGACTCTGGTTCATCTTGGAAGTAACTGGAAGTTACTCGTGTCATTTGTTGATGTTTTTTCCAGGATTCTGATTGGCTAGCATGACTTTATCTTCTCGTTACACTGCCCCCTGCAGGTTTGGCTGATCATAGCACCTTAACAGATATTTATGCAGGTTCCTCGAAATGATGGTATTTTTCAAAACGTAGAGGGGGAAATATCTGTTTTTGTAAATACCCGGTTATGTGGAAACGTGGCCTAAATTTAATTCAGAATGGCCATTTTCATTCGGAATTACCGTATTTTCTGGACTACAAGCCGCATCCGCTCTATTGAAAAAAAAAAAAGATATGGAAGCCGCAGATATTTATGTTGTTAGATTAGATATTTACTACCGTATTTTCGCGACCATAAGGCGCAACTTTTTTTTTTTTTTTTTTTTTTAAATGTGCCGGGCGCCTTATGAAACGGTGCGCCGTGTCTATTACCTGAATTACGGTAATGTAAGGCCGGCCACCATGAGAAGGTAAAAAGAGAAGCACCCGTGAGCTGCGACGTGAATGAGACTCCACTGAGCTGTTTAATGCGAAACAGATGATGAAAACTTTTAAGGATTTGCTTGATGTGTAAAGTGAAACAAAATACAATCAAACTAAGTTTTGCTCCCGCTCTATTTAAATAAGCACACTTGTTCTGCAGCGCGCGTGTGTTTTGCATGTCGGGAACCGAGGAAGCACCTGCCGTGGGTTTGCGGGTCCGATCGCCGCATCCCTGCGGCAGATCCGGCTGAAATGCCGGTGCTCTTTCCCCGGGAGCCAGTCCATGTGGGCTCCTCCGGTCCCGGCCGGTCGGAACCGTCCACATTCCCCGGTTAAAGCCGCGGTGATGGGCGCTGCTGCAGCCCGACTTCCTGGTTCCCAAAGCGGTCCGATGACCTGGTTCCTGGCCGCTTTGCGAGCAGAGATTTCTGGGGTCTGTCTCAGGTCAGATCAGCTTCACACTCCGAGATTTGCAGCCAAATCTGTCGGTTACAAACCCGGTACCGGACCCCGACATGCGCGTGTGTGTATTCGCGGCGCGACACACAGATTCTCATGTATGTGGTGCTGGACTGGCGCAGCTGATGGACAGAAACTATGGTGATTTTTAAAAGAAAAAAATTTGCATAAGACGATTCCAGCCGGAGTCATTATAAGGGCGAATGAAAAGGGGGGGCTGGATGAAGGGATGATGATGATCAAGTGGCCGAGACAGGTCTGGAAATTCGGACTGGCGCAGCTGAATTAACGAGCGGAGCTCCTGTCGGATACAACCCGGTACCGGCTCCCCGACAGTGCGTGTGTGTGAGCGGGACCAGCGCGGGGGGCGGAGGAGGACCAGCGCGGGGGGGGGGGCGGACCGGGACCCGGGACCCGGTCCAGCGCGGGGGAGCAGACGGGGAGCGGACCCGGTCCAGCGCGGGGGGGCGGCGGAGCGGGACCCGGGACCGCCGCGGTCGGGATCCGCAGCACAACGGGGTATGAAAAGTTTATTTAGTCTTGTGCTTGGCTGCCACGCTGATGGACAGAAACTGCCGGCTATGTGATTTTTAAAAGAAAAGCGTTGCCTAAACAGACTTTTCCAGCCAGAGTGAAATGAAAAGGGCTGGATGGATGAGGAGATGATCAGTGGCTGAGACAGGTTTGTGTGCAGCGCCCCGGTGGTTTTTTAAAATTCTTTAATGCAGAAACAGAATATGAACCTTTGAAGGGTTTGATTGATGTGAAAAGTGAAATAAAATATCAAACTAAGTTTTGCTTCCGCTCTATTTTTAGCGTGTGTTTTGCAACGCCTGTGTGTGCAGCTCCGTCTCTGTAGACGGCGCCTTTTGGGTCGGTGCGCCGTATGTGTGTTTTAAAACCAAAAATGACACACAAAACTGAGGGTGCGCCTTTCCACACAGTGCGCCATATGGTCGTGAAAATACGGTACATGTACAGAATGATTTTGAACTGTAAATGATGTACATGTTTGTACCTAAATAGATCTTTCCTAACAGTGTCTTTTAACACGGCAGCAACTTTGCTGATTAAAACGGGACAGAACCAAGAGAAAATAACCACTATTTATTTATCTATTTATCTGTTTGAAATCTGCTTCTACTTCTATCTGCTAAAGAAGAAGTAGCGTATTGTTCTTTGCATTTATTTTGTCTTAGTTTTGATTCTAATTCCGGTTAAAGCCCCGAGAGGTGGAAGAAAAATCCACAGAATAGCTGCACCTTTGTATAAGCTGCATGGTTGAAAACCTATGAAAAAAGTAGCAGTTTATAGTCCAGAAAATACGGTGTTTACATAATAATTTTTACTCATTTTAATTCTGAATAAAAGAGGAATTAAACTTCCCATGTAAACGCACTGAGTCCTGACTTTAACGCCTCTCTCCTCCACAGATAAACAGTAAGAATGTTGTGGCACCACCGTGTCCTGTGAACGACTACAGGCCGAGACTGAAGAGGAAACGTGTTTGCCGTGAACGCAGGACTTGACTACTCCATGTGACGTGTCCTCACAGATGAACCTTCTCCAAGCTCATGCACCTGAAGCGCCGGCTCATCCAGGAAGAACGTGGGCCTTACTGCAGCAACCAGGGATCATTCTCTCAAAAAAGGGCGTCTTTAAAACCACCCAGTTCCAACTGTGAATCTGCCTCCAACTCGGTGTGCAGCACCGCGCAGGGAAAAGTCAGAGAGACTGGCACTATTTCTTTCTTGTGACTGCAACAATAGTGGATACTGTATTGATTTTTATTTTTTAATCCTTTATTCTACACCAGGGGTCGGCAACCCGCGGCTCTGGAGCCGCATGCAGCTCTTTAGCGCCGCCCTAGTGGCTCCTGGAGCTTTTTCACAAATGTTTCACCTTTTTTTCTTTTTTTTTCCTCTGTTTCTTTTTTTCTCTTCATTCTTTTTCTTATCTTTTTTCTTCCTTTATCCTTTCCTTTTTAATCTCAACATTTCGACTTTTGTCTCAAGATTGTACTTCAACATTAATCTTGACATTTCGACTTTTTTCTCGAAGTGCATAATGAAAAAAAAAATCTTCCCCCAGTTCTAACTAATATAGAAACATGCAGCATGTGTTGTCTTCATTCTAAGGCTGATACAAGACTTTTCATTGTTTGCAGCTCCAGACATATTCGTTTTTTGTGTTTTTGGTCCAATATGGCTCTAAAACATTTTGGGTTGCCGACCCCTGATCTACACTAATGCTTGTAGTTTTTTCTGAGATACACTGAGCCAATGTTACAGATGTTAGACAAGTCTTGTAAATGGTTAATAGGATGTTTTTGCTCAAATGAATGAAGTGAATGTACAGTGAGCTTTACTTGTTAATCTGGGGAGGGTTGCAGCCCGACGACAGCGCAGGCACTTTAGCATTTGTTCTGTGTATGGTTATGAGAGCTGTGCAGTTCTTTAAGGGAATAAAAATGAAGCCTGCTTTAACAAGGGCTCAGTTAATTTTTAAACTCACAATTTCCAAGTATCACATTTATTTCCGGCTGAAGCTTCTCTGAACTGTGGAGGTCGACAATCAAACTAAAGGCATTGTAGTTGGTATGTTTTGTTTGGCAAAAGTGAACTTGTGTATCACCCACAATCATAAAGATTTATACACTGCAAATGATCAGCCTCTTCTGTCTAACCTTAGTAGTGATATTGAGCGTTGGGATCCCTTGCCTCTCTCCTTAGGTGGTAGAATTAATACCGTGAAGATGACTGTCTTGCCCAAATTTTTATGTGTCTTCCAATGCCTTCCTTTTTTTTTGACAAAATCTTTTTTCTCCAAACTGAACAATTACATTTCAACTTTTATCTGGCATAAAAAACCACCTCGAATTAAGAGAAGTGTGTTGCAGAGAGCTCGTACAATGGGGGGCATGGCTCTCCCAAACTTTATGTGTTATTACTGGGCTGCTAACATTAGAGCCATGTTGTACTGGGTGAACAGTGACATCACGGCCCCTGCGTGGACGGTCCTGGAGGGAGCCTCAGTTAGAGCTACCTCTGTCAGCCTTAATGTGTGACAAATTGCCATTCACGCAGCCTCTCTCTCACTTCACCTCTAACCCCATTATACACTCAATTAAGATTTGGAATCAATTTAGAAGGTCCTTCTCCCTTAAAGACATACCGCAAGCTGCACCGATCGCAAAAAATCATATGTTTACCCCATCAGTGATGGATGATTCTTTTGACGTTTGGTGTAGAAGAGGTTTGATCTCACTGTCTGATCTCTACACAAATGGCACTTTTTCCTCTTTTGAGCAGTTGGTGCAGACGTACAATATCCCCAGATCGCATTTCTATCTAGGTATCTGCAGCTCCGGAACTTTGTAACCTCAAACTCAGATTGCTTCCCAATGTCCCCTCCCGATTCTCTGTTAGATACAGTTTTTACTTGGAAATCAACCACTAAGCGGGCTATCAGTCTGATTTATGATCACCTCAACACCCACAATCAGACAGCTTTAAACCTCCTTAGAGGTAAGTGGGAGACTGACTTTGATGAGGCAATCCCAGAAGGAACCTGGCAGAAAATAATAAAGAATATTTTTTCGTCCTCCATATGTCTAAGATATGCTGTAATCCAGTTCAAAATTGTTCACCGTTTACACTGGTCTAAGGTCAAGCTCTCAAGGATCAATGCTGACATAGATCCCACATGTGATAGATGCAGCCGGGCCCCTGCTACTCTTCTGCACATGTTTTGGACTTGTCCTAAACTTTTTTCATTTTGGCAGAACATTTTTGAGACTTTTTCTACAATATGTGGGAAAACAATCGTGCCGTCACCATATATTGCTCTGTTTGGCTGCTGTGGACTCTCCTCTACTTATGCAGCGGGAAACCAACATGATGGCCTTTTGTTCCCTCCTGGCTAGGAGACTGACTTAGTTTAAATGGAAAGACTCTGCTCCACCATCATCTAATCCCTGGATCAGGGAAGTCATGGCTCATCTCAAACTGGAAAAGATCAGGTACACTGTTCGGGGATCCACTGAGACATTTTATAGGATCTGGCAGCCTTTCCTGAACTTTGTGGAAGGTATGGATGCTGATAATATAATGTAGGAGTCTTCATTCATTTTCATTTATGTTGGCCGTGTCTGATGGTTATCTGGCAATATGTTATTTAATTTCTTTTTTTTTTTGTCTGGTTTTTGGGGGTTATTTTTCTTGTTTCTCTTTTCTGTTTGACTGTACAGTCCTGTTTTAATGATAAAAAAACTAATAAAAAGACTTTGATCCAAAAAAAAAGTGAACTTGTGTAATAACCGTCCTCAGTGAGATGCAGAATAAAATTTATTCAACCTTGCAAGAAACTAACAATGAATGCGAGTTTATTAAAAAAGTGACTTGAATTACACACTTGGTTATATTTATAATGAAAATCAGTTATGAAGAGAAGCAATCGTTTGTTCAACTTAAATTAAACAGGCCATTGAGAGTACAATAAGAGGTTTTACCAAAAGACAAAGTCAACTAACAACCTGTTCCCAAAGGAAACAGTTAACTGTACAGCCCTGTGAAAAGCAGGATGGAAATGGGATTAATAAGCAGTCCTTGAAGTTTTACAGAGGAGAAATCCAGCCAGGAATGCAGTTTTTCTTGAAAATGCTCAGCGGGAGAACTGTCTCTTGTCACTCCTTCCTTTGCTGACGTGCTTAAAGATCTTGGATTTGTGTACGTTCCTGTTCTTCTGGTAGCCGAAGCCTCCGCCGCCGCCGCGCTTCTGCAGCTTTCCTCCTTTACTGCTGTGAACGTCTGGAGGAGGAGTTAAGGAACACACGTGTTTTCATCATCTCAGTTACGCTGGCATTGCTGAAAATCACTGACAGCATTACAGGGACGGCTGCTTTCCAGTCCCAAGTTCACTCAGCTTCAGGTCACTGCATGAAACAACAACAAAACACTAAGCATATTTCTCTGAAGATGTTAATGGATGTTCAGGACAGAGGCCTGTAGAGGGAATGGATGGACATCACTTCCCCACTGGACCAAAAAAACAGCTGCAACTAGTGGAGAAGACGGGATAAAAGCTGATTATCAGCTTAAATTAGCGTCAGTTGGACTCGACAGTGACCCGTACAGTTACCCCAAGAACCAGTGGTCCATGGACATTAATATTTGGTACAGTTACCAAGAACCAGTGGTCCATGGACATTAATATTTGGTACAGTTACCAAGAACCAGTGGTCCATGGACATTAATATTTGGCCACCAATCCAGTTTCCTGATATTTTATATGTACTTAATCTCTACTAAACCCAAACATAAGGTCTAGGGAAAGTACATTTTTCTTTAATTAAATTTTATTTATATAGCGTCTATTACAACAGAAGTCTCTAGGATCTTTCCAGAGACCCAGAACATAAACCCCCGAGCAATTATTACATAAACAATGGCAGGTAAAAACTCCCCTTTAGGAGGGTAGAAACCTGGACCAGGACCAGGATCATAAGGAGAAACCTGGACCAGGACCAGGATCATAAGGAGAAACCTGGACCAGGACCTGGATCATTAGGGGGTAGAAACCTGGACCAGGACCATAAGGGGGGACCTCCTGCTGGAGACCAGATCATCAGAGCAGAAAATGAGAGAACAGACAGAGAGAATGAAGAACAGAAAGAGGAGAAACAGGTGCATTGTCAAAGATACAAAAGAAAAGATTTATTAAAAGGAGAAAGAAGGAAACCAGATTGTGTGTATGAACCACATGAGCACAGTAAAGGATACTCAGATCCACGTAGGGGACGACCTTGAAGCCGAAGGACAGCGCCACCATGGGGAGGTTGAGGGTGTTGACGCTGTAGATCTGCTTGAGGGAGTGGGAGTCGTACGCCCTCACGTACGACTTGTACGCTTCCTGGGCAGACTTGTGCAGGTAGTAGTTCTTCTCAATCAGCTTCTCCAACTGGAGGGAAAACAAAACATAAAGAGACTCAGGAGCCAGCATTTACAGTTAGTACCAGAAGGATTGGGACAGTGTTTATGATTAATGATTAAGATGCAATCATAGTGTAGACTTTCAGGATTTTTAAGACATTTTGCAAAAAAAAAAAAAAAAATGTGGCTTTTACATTTCAGGAACTACAGCCATTTTAGCCAAAGTGGCTCCATTTTTAAAGACTCAACATTATTTGGACCAAGTAACGTAGCTGCATGTACAAGCATCATTTTTAAAAGTAGGCTGAAATCATTTGTGGTCAGTGACTGAAGTCCATGGGTGTCACCTCCGAGTATCAGGGCCAGGCCGGAGAAAAATACTAATATTTTAGAGGGGGAAGATTTTTTTTTTTTCATTGTCCACTTCCAGAAAAATCTCGAAATGTCAAGAAAAAAGTCGAAATGTCGAGATTAATTTTGAAATACAATTTCAAGAAAAGTAAACATTTTGTGAATAAAGTTGAAATGTTGAGAAAAAGGCAAAATTTCGACTTTATTCACAAAATTTCGACTTTATTGTTGAAATTGTATTTCAACATTAATCTCAACATTTCAACTTTTTTCTTAAAGTACACAATCAAAAAAAAAAAAAAAATCTTCCCCTCAAATATTTTTTCTCCTGCCTCCGTAGTTTCCAGTTGTGTCTTTATCTAACTGAAAGCCTGCTCTCCTGGGCTGAGATGATTAAAGCAGAGAACTGCTGCCACGTCTGGCACCAGCACTGAAAAACCCTCCGTGTTTTAAACTACGTTTGCTGAATTCCCTGCACATACGGCTGGTGAGTTCAGGTTCTGTGGGATTCCTCCCCGCCTGCTGTGTCACACTGCAACAACAACGCACACGTCCAGAAACCTTCAACTCTCCACTAACTCATTAGTGTGCAACATTTTAAGACATTTGAAGCTCCTCAAACATAACTTCCTGTTCCCAGAAAATATTCTGTTGCAACAAGTAAAATCTCACAGGTTTCACTACGGAGCGTCTTTGAAGTGTTGACAAAATGCATGTAAATCCTAAATGGTAAATGCCACATTTTGGAAAGCCTCTTGGAGCTGCTACATAATGTTTCATAAGAACAAACTACATAAATATCTTACCTGGGACTGGATATCGGAAATTTTGCTCCAGGAGAAGTCAAACTCACTGAGTGGAACCTAAACACCAAAAGGGAAGTTAACTCAGGTCATGGATTCAAATGAAAACATTAAAGCCAAGCTGGTATTTGTAACCCTGGATTCACACTGGAAGCGTCACAGGTTGCCATTCATTTTCTATGAAAGCGCTGGGAGAGGCGTCGGAGGCCACGGAGGCGTTAGAGGCCTCCAGAGCATCAATTTGAAGTTGAAAAATCTCAACTTTATGCAAATGAGCAGCGTTGACGCCGAGGCAGCGTCCAATCACAGACCGGGATTCCTGAAGCGAGAACCTCAATGCAGATTGTACTTTCATGTACACACAAACGTACACTCATTCACATGCACACATGAGCAGAGCTGTCACTAACACACTTATTTTATCAGGAATTAATATATTTCATCCAGCAAACTGACATTTTTGCTGATTTGACTGACATTTTACCTGAACTGCTCATGTGAAACACGTAAGTGATGGTTGAGGAGCTGGATGGTCCCAACTATTGATCCAACGCAAAATAATTAAAAACCGTGCTTATTAATCACAAAACACAGTTTAAACATCATGACTAAATCCACTACAACCCAGTGTGTCAGTGTTCACCAGACAGACTGCAGCTTCATGATGGTTGATGTTGATCCAGGACCAACCTGGTTAAGGATCAAACTCACTCTTATCTATGTGGAAATAACTCTGAAATATAAAGAAGGTTCCCAAAGTGTGATCCATGGTGGAATAGGAAACTGAAGAGGAAACTGAAGATGTGCAGCTATACATAGATGTTTGTTCCCTCCAGTTCTGCAGCTTTAGCCCCGCCCCCTGCAGGCCCCACCCCCTGCAGGCGTGTACAGGAGATGTTTGACTCTTCCAGAGTCAATCCAGCAGCAGAACAGTTAGAGAGCAGCTGAGGCGTCACCTTGGCCTGCTTGAGGAAGCGCAGGAAGCCCAGCTCCTCGGGCCGGAGGATGAGGAGGGCGTGGCCTCGGCCGTTGATGCCCCGGGCCGTCCTGCCCACCCGGTGGATGTACTCCTGTAGACACAGAGCAGGAACAATCATCCTACTGCCTTCTCCACAAACCTCCAGGAAAACTACAGCATCTCTTTTGAAAGACTTGATAAATATGTAAAAGAATAATTTGTTTTAGTGACAGACCTTGGGGTCATCGGGGGGGTCGTACTGGACGATCCAGTCCACCTCTGGGATGTCCAGCCCTCGAGCTGCCACGTCTGTACACAGCAGGATGCCTGAGTCAGCGTTGCAGAACTGGAAGAAGGTGGTGGTGCGTTTGGTCTGCTTCTGCTTGCCCTGGAACAGAGGAGGAAAAGAGTTTAACTACAGCAGACTAGGGTTGCACGGTATACCGGTACCAGTATAGTACCGCGGTACTAGAGTTTTGAAAACGGTACTATACCAGCATTTAAAAACAAACGGTACTTTTATATATTTTTTCTATGCAAACAAATTGGTAAATTGGAGCCTGTCTCTTTAAGCACGGCAAGGTCCGCGAGTGTGACGTAGTTGCAGAAGCAGAGCCGCCTCCCCCTCCCACTCGCATGCGTAGGAGAGAGAAACGAGAAGTCGCGTGTTAGACAGACAGAGCGGGTTGAAATAAAATTGAAATAAATAGAGATGGCAGCTGCAGAAAAGCCCGTACTTTTGGACAAAATGGGGGCCCGAAGTACGGTATGGAAATATTTCGGGTTCAAACCGAGCAATAAGGGCGAACCACTGAACCAGACGCACCGCAGTGTAAGCGCTGCTACAACGCGTGTCTCGCAAAAGGAGGCAACACTTCAAACTTGTCCAAACATTTAAAGGACAACCACGCGGACTTCTTCCACGACTTCAGTCAAGAACGACAGCTGATAACTTTGTTCACCAGTTCACTGCACTGCACTGTCATGTCAATGAAAGAAGTACAGAGCCTCTCCCAGCCCGTAGTAAACCTACAGTAGCCTATACAGAGAGTTAAAACATGTCCATGGTTAATAAATGCAATTTTTAAAATATTTAAAAAAAAACAATTACATTCTTAAAATATTTAAATAAATTCCACAGACTAGAATATAACTTTAATATATTTTTTATATTTTAATATTATTTAATGTTTCATATATATTATAAACCATTAAGGCAATGAATTATATTAATTAATATTATATATTAAAACACACTTTTGTAAAACATTCCACTAGCCTACAATATCTAATCCTATCCTAGAGGACTGTCTCAGAAAATTAGAATATTGTGATAAAGTTCTTTATTTTCTGTAATGCAATTAAAAAAACAAAAATGTCATACATTCTGGATTCATTACAAATCAACTGAAATATTACAAGCCTTTTATTATTTTAATATAGCTGATTATGGTTTACAGTTTAAGATTAAGATTCCCAGAATATTCTAATTCTTTGAGATAGGATATTTGAGTTTTCTTAAGCTGTAAGTCATGATCAGCAATATTAAAATAATAAAAGGCTTGCAATATTTCAGTTGATTTGTAATGAATCCAGAATGTATGACATTTTTGTTTTTGTAATTGCATTACAGAAAATCACAATATTCTAATTTTCTGAGACAGTCCTGTAGATAATAGAATGATCCTCAATTTATTTTTCTAGTTATGCCCATTTAATGTTTCATGTGGCCTATAGTTTCAAAACACAAACATTTTGAACAATGAGAACAAGTAAAATAAAGCAATGGAATTCAAATTAAAATGACCATGTTAATTAAAATACTGTACCCCCTCCCTCCCCCAATTACAGAAGTCTAGTGCTCCTGGCTCAGAGAGGGTGACACCACCCACTCAGAAGCAGGAGTTTTTGCTGCTACAGTATTTTATTTAACATGGTGACTTTAATTTGAATGGCATTGCTTTATTTTACTTGTTCACACTGTTCTAAAGGTTTGAACATTTTAATATCCCATGCCAATTATTTATTTTATTTATTGTTGTTATTGTTCCCAAAGTCTGCTTTAAAATAAAAGGAAAATATTGACATTGAGAGAGTTCCACCTTTTTACAAAAAGTATCGAAAAGTATCGAAAAGTATCGAAATACATATTGGTATCGGTATCGAAACAGAAATTTGGTATCGTGACAACCCTACAGCAGACTGAACACTGGACACTAACTCATCTCCATGTTTCACTCCTGTCCCTCCTATCACACCAGCCAGTCACCTGAAGCTGCTGAATGTGCCATATCTATTCAACATGTAGTGCGTGGGCCGTCCTTTATGCAGTAACTAACGTGGGCCGGGTGGAGCCGGCTCCATCAGTAAGATGATGCTACTCTTCACTGCAGGTCACGTCTGAACAGAATGATGCAGGAACGCAGGTCCTTCCTGGGATTTATTGATAAGACGAGGACGAAGGCAAACTCCTCAGAGCAGAGGGCGTTATATGGGCGTAATACGGGAACCAGTATATAATATTGGCTATTAAAGTGACAGACTGTGGCTTAGGAAGAAACAGAACTCAGGTTAATAACAATTTAACCTTATTCCACTCCTGTAACATACGCCTAAAACACCTATCAGAGTTCTACCCTTATAAGTTATAAGTTAATGTAAAGCTGTTCTTGGACCGTTTGAACTTCATGGACGGTCTTGGTCTCTTTTGAAAGCTAACACTCTGAATCACTGTAAGTGCTACTAGCATTGAGTAATCTCAGTTTGAACACACTGAAATAGGTTTTTTATTTCCGCCATTAAGAGTGAAGTGAATCCAGCGTCTAGCTGGATAACAGGAAGTGAACTGGATAACAGGAAGTGGGTAACAGCTTACATGGATGGCCATGACGGGCAGGTCGATGTAGTTGAGCAGCTCGTAGTGGAACTTGACGGCCATGCAGGAGGAGAAGAAAACCATCAGCTTCTTCTTGCGGTTCTTCTTCAGGAAGGTGAAGAGCAGCAGGAAACGCTTCTCTGATGGACAGACCACGTAGCCCTGGACAGAGAACACACCGGTAGTTCAGATCAAGAGCAGGAAACAACCCACACTGGAACAAAAACTGGTGCACAGAAATAACTTATTATAAAATAATGGATAAGTCATTTCCTGAACATATGTCATGTGTACTTGCAGTAATTAAACCTTTACTTAAAAAACATTGTCTTGACCCAGACACCTTAGCTAATTATAGACCAATTTCCAACCTTCCATTTGTGTCTAAAATTCTGGAAAAGGCAGTTTCAAGTCAGTTATGTGACTATTTGTATAGAAATTAAATGAGGTGGGAGTTTCCTTTGAACAATGTTTTTCACTATAAGTCTAACTTGAATTTCCCTTGAGATCAATAAACTCTATCCAGCCACCTCTATCTAACCCTGTATAACAGACTTCTCTTAAAAACACATTTAAAAGAAAATCTCGACTTTAAGTTTAAAAGATCTTTACTCTGACCCTTTATTGTTACTGCTGTTCTGACAGTAGTTCAGATGATCCTTCAGAGGAAAAGCCCTTATGTAATGATAACAATTATTAAGTAGTGTTATAGCTCAACATCATTGTACTAAATTAGGCCAAAAACAGTAACACAAATGTGTTTTAATTACACTTTTGTGATAAACTGGATTATTTAATATTCCGAAAAACCATTGCATTGTTAAGTTTCCATGAGTCCTAGATTTATGTGAAACCTGACTATAGACTAATGAAAATTCAGACACTGCGTTTGACTTGTTGGTTTCTATTAGAATAAAACTGGCCTGGACAACGATGGAACCTCCACTAAGACATCTCTGTGATTCATCTGTTTGTGTAACTTCCAGTGACACGTGTAGCCAGGATATTGATCCGTGTGCGTCAGTACCTGCTCCAGGCCGTCCACCGTGGCGTTATCCTTGTTGTCGTCCACCCCGACGTACAGCGGCTCCTTCTTCAGGGAGATGCGAGCCAAGTCCTCCACCTTCCTGGTCTGGGTGGCTGAGAACAGCATGGTCTGTCTCCTCTCTGGAGGACAGCAGGAGCAGCAGGGAAGAGGGAGGACATGGAGGAATCAGTCCCACAATAAATGTCTTGTTTTCTTAAATTATTTTCCATCCATTTGAGACAAGAAGGTGAGCTGGTTGAGGGGCAGCTCACGTAGAAAGGCTGAAGGGATTTGTCACAGTATTTCATGTGTTGGCCTGTGAGATGCAGCTAGAGGTTGCACCGAAAATGCATTTCCAATAAGTATGAAGGTGGTCAAATTGCCACAGAAAACTAGAGTTGGGCCTCTGGTGCAGCCAAGCAGCCAACAGGAATCAAAGTACAATACAGTGGCAGGATGAGACGCAGCGCAGACTTCAAACATGTACAGTACTCCCTGGTTCTAACGCACTTCACCTTTCACGTCTCGCTGCTTCACACATTTACATTGTGCATCGTGTTCTGCATTCTGATTGGCTAAACAGTCTCCATGCTTCTTCACTTCCTGTGTCAATAACGTTGGTTGCTTAGCAACAAGCTGAGAACGACCAATGAGCTTCAGCAGCAGCTCAAGAACGGGAACTTTGATGAATCGTTCATTACAGTCTCAGATATAATCCATGGTGTCGGTTTAGAAGAATCTTTTTGCCCAGAAGAAAAAAAGAAAGAAAACCATAACTATTTTCTTCTCTGGAAAAAACACTCCTGCACCGCGGCTTTAGGAGAAAAAGACGCTACAGAGTCGGGATGCAGCGACAGTCACAATTTGTCCTACTGTACTTATTGTATTTTTTTCATAATCATTTTTCATTTTCTCCTGTTCAAATCCAGTTACTCAGGTCGCAGTGGGGCTGATCTCTGCAATTTGAAGCCTTGGATAATAATTGTAAAAAAAAAAAAAAGGTTGCTACTTGGCGGATTTCACCAATCACGGGTTCTTTTAGGAACGTAACCCCCACATAAAACCAAGGATTACTGTAGTGTCATCACGTTTGGTGAAGGGAGAAACAATGAAAACGGGTCGTTCACAGGTTAGCGCTTGCAAGCAAGAGAAGACCACTTTCTTATTAGTGGAAAAATGCACCACATCAACAAACAAACATGACAATGACATGACAAAGTTCTGGGAGCTAAAGATACAAGATAGCCAGTTTTGAGACATAATAGCAGTTTAAGATTAAGATTCCCAGAATATTCTAATATTTTGAGATAGGATATTTGAGTTTTCTTAAGCTGTAAACCATGATCAGCAATATTAAAATAATAAAAGGCTTGCAATATTTCAGATGATTTATAATGAATCCAGAATGTAGGACATTTTTGTTTTTGTAATTGCATTACAGAAAATCACAATATTCTAATTTTCTGAGACAGTCCTGTAGTTCCTTTTAGAAAAAGTGCTTTTAGTCTGGCCAGTTTTTTGGGTTTGTGCCTCTCACTAGGGGTGGGCGATATGACCTAAAATTAATATCACGGTATTTTTCATCTTTTGAACGGTGACGGTATAATATCACGGTATTTTTTGGTACGTTTTGGGAGGAGTAGCCTGTCCTGTCCCTTTATGTGAATAAGGTTAATATTTTTATAATATAATAAGTAAATGGTAGTATCCTTATCAAATATTTATTTTTATTATATTTTAAATATTTTGTAAACCTGTCTTAAAATGTAATACTGGACCTCGGTTGGGCTGGTTGGACAGCGGGTGGTGGAAAATTTCCCTTAATTTAAAATCCAAAACTTGACAGGTTTATGCCATGCGTATTCATATACAGTAATCCCTTGTTTTTCGAGAGGGTTACGTTCCAAAAAGAACCCGTGATAAGTGATATTCACATAGTAGCAACCCTTTTTTTTTTTAATAATTATTATACAAAGCTTCAGATTGCGGAGATCAGCACCGCCTCGCACGTATTTCACTGCTCTTCTGAGCCGCTGCATCCCGACTCGCGCTGTGGCGTCTTTCTCTTCTAAAGCCCGCGGTACAGGTGTGTTTTTTCGAGAGAAGAACATGGTTATGGGTATTTTTTTGTCACTCTTTTTTTCATCTGGGCAAAAAGATTCTTTTAAAGCGACATTCATTAATTTTTTCTCCATCTTGAAGTGTGTGACTGGTATTCCAGCAGGTTGAAACAGCGCTCTGCGCTCTGGTGCCGTCAAAGACCCGCCCAGCTCCACTTCTGATTGGCTAGTGTTAGTTTGGTTGAGCCAGAGCTGCTTTCCTCTCATTCCATTGGTAGACGAACTCGGTTGACTCAAACTTTTTTTTTTTTTCTCTCAAACCTTTTTTTTTTTTTTTTTTTTTTAAGCAGTCAAACTTGCACGCCGAGAAAAAAAACTCTGTACGCCGGAGATCCGGCACGGTGCCGGAATACTTTAAGCCCTGCATTTCTTACTACTCTTGTCGTAAGGTGTAGCAGCAGTAAACAGCAGTGAAAGCTGTGTAGTCTTGGGACGTGCTCCGCTGGTGCTGCAGCAACACCAGCGGAGCAGCGGTCCCAGCAGCAGCTGCTGGTCCCACTTGCGCTCGTTTTGGCCCGGGTTGCCTCTTCATATTCACGGGCGTGCGTGTTTTTTAAGTGATGAAACAGGTTGCTTGTGTTTCAACCTCTTGCTGTCACAACACGGCAGCAAACCTTGCATATCACCGACGTTTTTAATGCCTTATTTAGGCTTATTATTTTATAATTGATTTATTACGGTATTGCAAAATCCATGTCGTGGCGCAGTGTTACACCGGTGATGACTATGACACCGGTGTACCGCCCACCCCTACCTCTCACGTTCGTGAACTTCCCACTCTGAACTCTTTCAAACATTTTAAATCCTGGCTATTGGAGGAACAACTGTCATCACAACCAGCTTAAACTGGTGTAGTTTGTCTTAATGTTAATTATCTGTTTTAATTCGTACGTACAGGGCAATGTGCGATGCAACACGCACTTTGTATGTCACACAACTTGGATACTCTCAGTACCATAATATTACCATGGCTGGTATTTCATTATTGTAATATGCATTTTTTTTGCTCAAGTCACTTTAGATACAATCCATACTGCTTTTAAATGCTGCTAAATCTATTTTGTTACTATGTATGTTTGATGTTTGTTCCCTTGTTTGATTGTATTGTTTGACTGAATTGTTTTTATGTTTTCTGTGGGGACTGCAGGGGGAAACTAACATTTCTGATAAAATCCAGTGTATTTACACTGATTAATGTAGTGCTCATTTATATGCATTGTCCCGTCTAAATAAACTTTTAAACAACACCAGAAGCAGCAGTTGCGTGTGTGTGGGAGCGTTGCTGGTACGTACTGGGCAGCAGCTTGATGATCTGCTTCAGTTCCTCCTCAAACCCGACCTCCAGGATCCGGTCGGCCTCGTCGATGATCAGACACTGCAGGTTCTTGAACATGAACCCCGGGGTGTTCTGACGACAATAGTACACACGTTAACACTAAAGACCAGTACTGAACCATAAATCAATAGTGAAATGCGTGTGCTGCAGGCATCAGCCACCGACCTGCAGGTGGTCCAGCAGGCGGCCCGGCGTGGCCACCAGGATGTTGACTCCGTTAGCCAGCTTCTGGGCCTCGGCCGAGCGGTTGCTGCCGCCCATGATGAGGCCGTAGGTGTGCACGTGGTGGGTCATCAGCTCCTTCATCACGCCGTACGTCTGCATGGCCAGCTCACGCGTGGGGGAGAGGATCACCACGCCGGTGCCTGGAGGAGGAGAGGAGAGGGGTTAGATCACACAATCAAATCAATCTTTATTTAGCTTTTCATACTTAATAAAAACAGAGTGACTATTTGCACCAGGGTACAAACAGCAAGCCCCCACCAGCTGAGCTATTCACACCCTGTTGACATGTGAAAACTAGTGCACCACTCTGAAACTGGAACCATGACTACGTTTACATGCAGTCAAAATTCAGGTTATTGCTAATATTCCGGTTACTGAAACATTGGGAATATTCCGTTTACATGGTAATTAATCATTCAGGATATCTGGATCAAACCAGCGACACACGGAGAACGTGATGACGCAATTCCCGTCATTTCTGCTTCTTCTTCCTGTATCCGAATTCAAAACAAATGCTACTTCGTGCAACTTTCCTCTCACCTTCTTGTAAATCTCTATCCCGGTACTTTCTACCGTCTACAAATGCAGAAATGTTCATATCCTTCATTACATTTATGAAGTGATTAGTCTCCTCCTGGTCTTGTGTTTCTCCGTGTTTATAAGAACTTCCTGGACTCAAAAGACCAGGATTCCTTGTGAACAGAACATGTGCAGAAAACACATTCCTGTTCCGTCTGATGGGGATATTCCGTTTGGTGTTTACATGACCCAATATTCGGGTTTAAAAGGAGTAACCCAGGGGTCATATTGGGGTTTTTAAAAACCTGAATATGAGCAAATTCAGGTTATTCAAAAGGGGTTATTGGTGTTTACATGGCCGTGCAAATTCGGGTTATTGCTGATATTCAGGTTTTAAAAGGGTTATTGCTGCTGGAAACACAGTCTATGTCCAACAATAGACAGGCAAACGGCTGCTCTCACCCTTTTGTAGGAACAATTTTTGTTCTTATGTCATTGTAAGATATTTTGAAGAGATTAAATGAAGTGTATCAAAAGTTGTGTGAATACGTGTCAATCACTGTTGAGATGATGGAATTATTTATAAAGAATTTTATAAATAATACATGGGTGCAAATAGCATACATTGATAGCAGGGTGTAAATATCCTACACATCAGTACCTGCACCCAGGTGTAAATAGCCTAAGCCAAATAAAAAAATGCAACGCAAATCGCTTTACATAAAACTTAATAATGCTTACACACACGCTTACACACACACACACACACACACACACACACACACACACAAGTATATGGCTGAGCGGAGCTAAAAGAAAAGCAGGATAAAATAGGCTATGAGGTTAAAATACACACTAAAAGAGTTTAAAAGTATAACATAAAACCATAAAGGTCTAAAAAGCAAGACCTGCTGAAACAAACATAAGACCAACTTAAAACCATAAGACCTGGGTTAAAATAACAAGAACAGCTAGTTAAAACAAGGATATACAAGAAAGACTGAAAGGAATCATCTAAAATCCAGTTTAAAAAGGTGAGTCTTGAGCCTGTGGTAAAAGCATCACCAGTCTCTGACCCTGAGGTTCTCAGAGAAGAGAATCATGAAACTGCACAGGAAACAACTCACCGTTCCTGGGCATGAACTTCAGCTTGTAAATCAGCTCCACAGATGGAATTAAAAAGGCCAAGGTTTTTCCACTCCCAGTCTTGGCAGCAGCCAGGACGTCCCTGCAGGAAACCATTTAACATCCATTAGTCTCACATAACTCACACTGAAACTTATCACGTCCATCTCTTAATACCTTGAAGCAAATGATCTGGCTGAAGCTTAAGTAATTCAAACACAGTGTACCAGTGGTACTAAACGTATCCTGGACCAGAGGAGTGAGACGTACCTTCCCTCCAGCAGAGGGCGGATGGTTTTGTGCTGGATCTCAGTCATGTGTTCGAACCCCATCTCCTTCACTCCGTTCAGGGTGTTCTCACTCACCAGGTCCACGAGGGAGGCAAACGATGCGTCTTCAAACGCTCCTGAAACAACAGTGGACAGCTGATCAAGTGGCTGATTCCACTGCAGACCACAGGCTAAAAGGTTCACCTTCCTGGATAAAAGCACACTGCTTCTATCTGTGGGGGGGCGGGGGCTTTGCCTTTGTGGCTCCTACATTGGGAAATGTGTTACCGTTTGTCAGTTGCATTTCTCTAATTGACAATAATTAATTATATCCCATGGAATCACAGTAAGGCCCAGTCTCAATCCCCCCTAGTCCTACTTTTCAGTCCTAACCCTAAATGTTGTGCGTTCCCGTGAGGGTAGTGGTGTCCCAATTCCTCTTTGCATGTAGGGCTAGTGGACATAACGAGGGCTAGTGGACATAACGAGGGCTAGTGGACATAACGAGGGCTAGTGGACATAACGAGGGCTAGTGGACATAACGAGGGCTAGTGGACATAACGAGGGCTAGTGTGTATGAATCTGGACCTTCACAGCGAGCGACTTCAGATACTGACTCACCGACCGAGGGCTAGAGAAAATTTCCCAGAATGCTTTACGTCATCATTTGCAGACTGAATCAAACAAAAAAACATGGCGGACATTTCTCATTTTTAGTGAATAAAGTCAATATTTTTAGTTAGTTTCTCGTTGTTGCGTTGTATTTTCAGATCTCGCCAGAATAAAGGCTGATTTATGGTTCCGCGTTACACCAACACAGAGCCTACGGCGTAGGTTACGCGGTGATTTAACGCAGAACCATAAATCACCGGCGGCTCTTCTCATCCCCCAAAAACATCGGAGCAAATTTCTTAACAGGCGTTATTTGGATAAACTGAGCCCAGGTTGGGGATCTTAACGGTTACTTTTACGCCTGAAAAAATATTAAAACTTAATAAAGTGGCATATTAACAGCTCTACAGCTGAAATTAAAACAGCTTTTAGCTCTGGGCTTCCTGATATGGTGACGTATGTGTAAACGTAACTACGCAGTCGCTTACGTACCCGAACGTAAACCACGTAGTGACGTAGCAAGTGGTGTCCCAATCCCTAGGGAACATTACAAGGACCCTAAAGTTTGTGGCTTCATTTTTAGGGCTAGTGGTAGAAAGTAGGGGGTGTATCGGGATTGGCCCTAAAGATCCCGCTTTACAAAAAAAGCAGACATTATTTGTTTGATACCTGTTAGACCAGAGGGTAATTCGGGCTGATCATCTTCCTCTCCCTCCTCCCCAGACTTGTCATCCTCCTCTTCATCTGCAGTTAACAGGGTTTTATTGTTAGATGTTCCTCCACCATCCTCTGCTGCTGCCGCCTCCTCCTCCTCTTCATCTGTCACAGTTTTACTCTTCTTCTCATCTAAAGAAAAACAGAAGAAGATCACATTCATGATACTGCCAGGTAATAAAATAAACAAAAATAAGTAGAAAAATATTTAACTAATATATCGTTTATGTCATCAATATTGTTCATCGCTACAAAGTTTTGATTTATTTTGTACATAAAGACAACAATTAAAGAGACGATAAGAAAACAAAACAAACAAAACAAAGAATTTCATACTTTAACACTTAATATATTAATTACATTGCAAAAACGAGTAGGAAGAAGTGTAATAGTTAAGTTATACTCACACTCTGTACTCAGACACTTACCTATACATACATAGTTGAGTATTATTTATTTATTTATATATATATATATATATATATATATATATATATATATATATATATATATATAAACACATGCCCATATAAATATACTTATTTACACCATACTATCTCTATATTAACCCCATCTGCTCTATATCTATATACTTACACACACACAGGACTGTCTCAGAAAATTAGAATATTGTTATAAAGTTCTTTATTTTCTGTAATGCAATTAAAAAAAACAAAAATGTCATACATTCTGGATTCATTACAAATCATCTGAAATATTGCAAGCCTTTTATTATTTTAATGTTGCTGATTATGGCTTACAGTTTAAGATTAAGATTCCCAGAATATTCAAATTTTTTAAGATTTGAGTTTTCTTAAACTGTAAGCCATGATCAGAAATATTAAAATAAAAGGCTTGCAATATTTCAGTTGATTTGTAATGAATCCAGAATGTATGGCATTTTTGTTTTTTTAATTTCATTACAGAAAATCACAATATTCTAATTTTCTGAGACCGTCCTGTATACACACACACACACACACACACACACACACACACACACACACACACACACACAATATAATCGTATAACATCCAGATGTTTTAGTGGCTTGGGTAGTGTTCCACATTTTTTTTCTTATCAGGCATTTTACTTGGTGGTTTTCGGGGTCCTTTAACTTTCCACTCAGGCAGCTCGTTCTGGGTCCTGAACTCCCGCTACCAGCACGTGTGCTCTGCTGTCACCATGGGGAAATAAAACACTATATCCAGCATAAAAACTCAAACAATTACCTGTTGGTTCATCAGTTTCCGTTAGTTTCCTCTTCTTCTTCTTCTTGGGCACACCTCTCTCCTCAGCTCGCTTTAGTTTGGGTTTGGGTTCACTCTCCGTCTTTAAGGCTGAATCCTGACAAACTTCTTCTTCCAAGTCGGTTGAGTTTACTGTAACTGTAAAACACGACAACACGCCACACATTACACACAGATCATTGTCTTTGTGGTTCTTTTTTTTTTTATTTTTAAATGTCTGGAAGTTCAAAGCGATTCCTGAAAGTATTCTCGGTGAACGTACAAATTATTAAGAAAAATGACAGAAGTTTAGAAATCCTGCCGTAAGGCCTAACTTATTTTGAGCAACGAGAGCGACCCACGCGCAGTTAGTCGATGTGTTTAACCGGAGAACGCTCAGTATGTTCGGATGTTTGTGTGAGATCAAACACTAGTTCACCTCGAACGGAGCGGTTTTAACTCACCGGATTCCTCAATTTCCGTCTGTTTCTTCTGCAATTTGCGTTCTTTGTTCTTTTCACTTCTTTTTTGAATCTTCTTGCGGAGAAGTTTCATCTGCAGATCCGCCATGGTGACAGCAGAGCACACGTGCTAACACCGAGCTGTTCAGGACCCGGGCTGCCCGAGCTGCCTGATGGAAAACCGAAGGACCCCGAAAACCACCAAGTTAAATGCCCGAATAAAAATGTTGTGGAACACTATCAACTACCACTAAACATCTGGACGTGTTATACAATTACAGGACTGTCTCAGAAAATTAGAATATTGTGATTTTCGGTAATGCAATTACAAAAACAAAAATGTCATACATTCTGGATTCATTACAAATCAACTGAAATATTGCAAGCCTTTTATTATTTTAATATTGCTGATCATGGCTTACAGTTTAAGAAAACTCAAATATCCTATCTAAAAAAATTTGAATATTCTGGGAATCTTAATCTTAAACTGTAAACCATAATCAGCAATATTAAAATAATAAAAGGCTTGCAATATTTCAGTTGATTTGTAATGAATCCAGAATGTATGACATTTTTGTTTTTTTAATTGCATTACAGTAAATAAAGAACTTTATCACAATATAACCCATAATCCTCAATAACTAACACGGGAAGTGCTGTCTCAATATCTCCAAACATTGGAGCACTTTAATCAATTGAACAAGCCTGAATTATGGTTCTGCGTTAAATCGACGCAGGCCGACGGCGTAGCGTACACCGTACGTTACGTCGCCGCGTACCTTACGCCACATGTAACGCAGAACCATAAATCAGCCTTAACTGCCAGTCTCCGCCATCTTGCCTCTCCCTCCCTCCACAGAGTGCGGAAGTGACACCGGAAGTGACACCGCGGTGCAGCTCAGGTTCCGCTGTGCTCGGACTGTCATCTCTTCTCCCCGACGTGGCTGGCTCTCCATCAACATTTAACTGTTCCTCCAACACCCCAGACCCGCGGTAAAGATGGCTGGACGGCTCCCGGCGTGTGTGGTGGACTGCGGTACCGGGTAAGCTGCTGCAGCCCCGCTGGAGGAGTGGGTTATCCCCGACACAGGGATTCACTATTAAGCCTGATTTATGGTTCCGCGTTACACCGACGCAGAGCATACGCCGTAGGGTACGCCGTAGGCTACGCGGCGACGCACACCTTACGGCGTAGGCCCTGCGTCGGTGTAACGCGGAACCATAAATCAGCCTTTAACCAACCCAGGAACGATTATGACAAATGACAGCAACTGTTGCTTCGTATTTTAGCTCTGCTCTTCAGCCGATTTCATCATTATTCCAATTAATAATTATTCATTATGTCAGACAGCAGCTGGTGTTTGTTGTTGGTTGTTTACCTCCATAAACATGCATGCGGAGCCTCGGCTCGCTGGTGCATATACATCCCTGTGGAAAAAGACTTTAACTGGGTAATAATGATGTTTTTTCCCCACTAATAGACGAGAGGCGGGTCTTTCTGCCCGTGCAGGCTGCACTTCCTCATTCACGCGTTTTCCTCCATATATGGTCTCAACCAGCAATGTTTCACTCACTCCGCTAAAGTCTCATCTCTACCGGACACAACATAGTTTTATGGCAGAAAAAAAACATTAAAGAGAGTGGTATTCCTTAAGCTCCCCCTGGAGTAGCCTATAGTGTTTCTAGTGTGTTTTATTAGAGCACATTAAAATACAGTTGTAAATTTACAGTATACACACATCAGTGCGCATGCGCATGGAGTACAGTTCATGGTGCACTTTTCTGTTTTCTTAGAACATAACTGAAGAACCTGATATGAAATGTGGAATGCAAAATACAAAGAAAGAAAAATAGCTAAGAATAACATTAGACAAATAAATGAATACAAAAAAAGATTAAATAAAGGTAAAAA
This sequence comes from Cololabis saira, assembly GCF_033807715.1. Classification (NCBI taxonomy): domain Eukaryota; kingdom Metazoa; phylum Chordata; class Actinopteri; order Beloniformes; family Belonidae; genus Cololabis; species Cololabis saira. The sequence continues at coordinate 3,156,327 of NC_084592.1, read as the reverse complement.
ATACATTTTTATTATTATTATTATTATTATTATTATTACGTTTATCGAACAGGGACAAATATATCAAACATTATTTCATAAAAAATACAAAACAGATGTCATACATACAGGTTTCTAGCCAGAGCTAATTTGCAACCCCTTTTCCTGGTTAGGCCTTGACTTAAAATTCGAAAGCAAGAGTTAAAACAGTACAAAACCATTAGAATACAAAACATGCAAAACAGAATAAAGACAATACAAAGACAAGAAGCAAAAACACAAACCAGATAAGGACAGAAAACTAAAATAATACAGTGGTACAGTATGTTAAAGTCAATGTTCACAAGCTTGTTTCAGTTTCAGCCATTGTTTTACTTGTGTGCTAAAAACCTTGAGCTCTGTCAGTATTCTGATTTCAGGTGCAGTGTATTCCATAATTTGGTACTTATTACCGAGATGGATGACTGTCCAAATGTTGTTCTGCGTTTTGCTATCCTACAATCACTGCTTGTTGCAGCCCTAGTTCTAATTCCACTGTTTTGTTTGTTAACCAATTGGCAGAGTATTTCTGGGGCAAAGATTATTCACACATTTGAAAATATGTCAAACTGTCAAAACTTAATGGATTGTATTTTGTGATAATTTGGCAGTGATGCCATCTTACAGGTTTTCGATTCATTACTTTCAGTGCCTGTTTCTATAATGACCTAATAGGTGTAAGTGTTGTCCGATTAGCCTGGCCCCAAACAGTTAAAATACAATATGATAAATGAGAAAATATCATGGCATGGCACTGTTGTAAACATAAACAGCCCCCCCCAGCCAGTCTTACTCTTCCGTCTGTTCACTACTTTGTTAATGTGAAGGATAAATGTCAGTTTCTGATAGGAGGTGTGAGATACTGAATGAGAGGGGACCACATTTTTTCAAAGGAAGTGAGTTTATCCAGAAGATTATATCTTATTCTCTCTAAGTGGAGTGTGTTAGTGAGGTCACTGAGGATCTTTGTGGTGGGAACATATTTTTCTTCCAATGCAAGAGAAGTAATTTTTTTGCAATAATAAGACTATAGGAGAGGAAACATTGTTGGAAGTTGCTTGACTTTATAACATCATCCGATGTTCCTAAAATAATAATGAATGGATGGCTCTAGCTGTATGTGAAGTATTTTGGAAATTAAATTGGATATATTAAACCAATAGCTCTTAACTTTGGGACACAGAACAAAGCTGTGGAGCAACGTGTTGTCTGCCGAGAGGCATCTGTCACATGTAGGAGAGATCTCAGGGTTTATTCTAGGATTTTTATTACAGAAAAGAGCACACCAACAGATTATTTATTGAATCAAGATTACTGAAACTCGATGATTTGGTTCAATTACAGACACTCACAAGCATGTACACAGCTAAATGTAAAGCATTACCAGAAAACTTACAATACATGTTTACTTTCAGTTCAAATAATGAAGATAGTCGAAGAAAATGTAATTTTAAACATCTATTTGCCCGAACAACTTTAAAGCAGATGAGTGTTTCTGTTGTTGGAATTAAGTTATGGAATTCATTACATTGTGATTTAAAGGGCTGTATAAACATATTTCAGTTTAAAAAGAAATTTAAAGAGAAAAAAATAGCAATGACGAAATAGTTAAATTTTATAATATATGCCAATATGGAGACAGACAATCTATCTTTGATTTTTTTTCGTTTTTCTTTCTTTGTGATATTAACTAAGTAATTGTGCAAACCATCTGTTATTATTGTTCAATTTTGTTTTGAGGGAGGGGCAGGTAGAATAAGATTTTCTTCTTCCTGCTTTTGATTGTGTTGTGATTTTACTTGTTTGTTTTTTTTGTTTGCATAATTCCATGACCAGAATAAATACAAATGAAATGAAATGTAACCTCACCTTAGAATAATGAAGACGGTGTATGATTTTAAACTGGATTAGGCGGTGTCTAGCGTTGTTAGAGCCCTTATGGACGTGTTCTAAACTCTACCCACAGAGCACTGGAGTAGCCTGTAGTCTTTATTGCAGTGTTATGCATATCTGCCAGTTTCAAGTTTTTTTTTTTTTTTTTTTTTTGGTGTTTGATTTTCAATTTGGCATTTAAACCGGTGTAATTTAGGTTTTGCAAATAATACATATTCTAAATTTCGGTTAATTTGAGTTTTGAGGGAACTTAGTTGAAATAGTTTGCATGACGACACTTGAACGCATCATTATGACCCCCCCCCTGCAGCCTCTGGTCTGCACTGGCACACCACAGGACAGAGGAAGGGACAAGTGTGTTGACCCATGCACATTTCTTTTCATCAAGCGGAGGGCTTATGCATTTTTGGACAAGCTGGAACACAGTTTAGGTTGATGACTGGCTCACAGTTAGCTGCTTTTTTTTTTTATTGGAAAATTTAACATCAGAATCAGAATCATGTTTATTTGACCAAGTCAAAGACTGGAATTTGACTCGGTTGTTTTCGCTCAGTGTTTTCACTCTTATTAACATATATACAATTAAAAAAGTGAAAGGTGCAGCAGTATGAGGTAGACATGGTTATTGAAAGGTGCGTTGTTACAGCATATGATTATGGTTGTTATTATTATTATTATTATTGCACAGTGATTGGTTACTCTGAGTGATGAGAGTTCATCAGAGCAACAGCTTGGGAGAAGAAACTGTCTCTGAGTCTGGAGGTTTTGGCGTACAGCTGCTATTCTAAGATTGTTAATTCAGAGTATGATGAAAGCACTACAGCCACATTAACATTTGCACATTGTCTTGTGTAGGGCTGCTTTGTGCAGAGCAACACATTACATCAATATATCCTGACTCCTTCAGCAGAAAAACATCTCAGGTGTTGCAACTGAATGCAGCTGAAAGGTTGGGCGGAGTCATGCACCTCACGTTTTCATCAAACCTTTACAATTGTAAAACACGTCTGCTGTTACTTCTAAACCTAAGGGAGAATGTAAGGAAATATTTGTGTGTTGAGTGTTTGTTGAATGTTTATCCCTAGACAGTTTCTTAATGTTTCCAACATGATGTCCACTGGTTAAAGTGCAGCCTAATGTTCAGCCTGTCAGCGCAGGTTGAGGTTGACGTGCTGGGACTCATCTGTGGTATGGAGGTAGTTGGAGGTTTGGTGATTGGTTGGGAAAGAGCTGTGTGAACGGCTGTACAAGACTTGTAGTGTCACAGCAGTGTTGAATTGTTAAACATGATTCATAAAGCATTTGTGTATGTATTCCAGCGCTGTCTGCTCAAATTCAAATGTAAAATGAATGACAATATATAGTATGTCGTCTTCTTTTTACCCTAATAATTATTAATTTCAAAATAAGAATGCATCAGGCAACTGGGCAAATACTTTTTTTGTACTTGTGCAGGACTTGTGTGAAATGAGGTGGTGGTGGTGGGGCCCTACTCTTTCATTCTCCAACCCCCGTGGAGGTGTCCGCTACCTGGTTGTACCATCCATAGACATATATACGTAGACGCCGCATCGAGTGGTTTTTCCCGCTGCTGCGATACGTCAACGCCGCCATATTGGATGTTCAAGACTGCGCTGTAAATTAATACAAGTAAATGGACTTATTTTCATAAAGCACCTTTCTACAAAGAAATTTACCTTTTACATCTTATTTATTCATTCACACACGCACTAATATATTTGGGAAACAGTTAGGCACCAAATATAATATATTTAATTTTCTCAAATGGCAAAAATAAGAACTTTATTGATCCCACATAGGAGTAATTCATGTTATATCAGCTATAGAGAACAAGGTAGTGCCGAAAAACAATATATATCCCCCTCAGAAAAATAAGAAAAATAGAGAAACATATTTTCTCATCAACAAAACATATTTTACATAAACATATTTTACATTTTTCAAGTAACAAAATAACATATTTGAACAATTTTTCAGATTTTTTCAGTTATTTTATTGTCTGAAAAATGGTTCAAATATGTTATTTTGTTATTTGAAAAATTTGCTTTTTGTTGATGAGAAAATATGTAAAACGTACATTTCTTTGTAGAAAGGCGCGTTATGAAAATAAGTCCATTTACTTGTATTAGTTTACAGCGAAGTCTTGCCACATCCAATATGGCGGCGTCGTTGACGTATCGCAGCAGCTCCATGGGAGGAGGAGGAGACATGGATATGGTACCGTCCATGTCTGCTTTACCTGCCAGCAGCCTGCATCCCGCTATGATTGACTGGATTGTTCCTGGGGCTTCTCTGCCCCGTCTGCAGCGGGGGTATTATGGTCTGCTGGGGTTGACCCGGCCTCTGTTGCTGCTGTTGTTGTGCTGCTGTGATCAATGCCTCTGTGCCCGCCTCCAGTCCAGCCTTTACCTGGCACTGGGACATTCTCTCAGCCTCAGACACTTTTTCAATTTGTCGATTGGCACATACTGTTTATTTATTTATTCATTCTTTATTTATTTCATTCATTAAAAGAAAAACCAAACAGTTCAATATAATGACAACAATGGGTGCTAAGTGTTGCGCAGATACGTATATGTCATAAGTATAATATTAAGTATAATAATATATTATTTATACTATACTATTATATAATATTAATATTATAATATTCATATATAATAATATTATATAATGTCATCTTGTTTCGGCCAGGAAAAACAGGAAATAGCGGAGCGGTGCTGCTACTGCTGGTGTTACCATGGTAACAACTCCTGTTACCATGGTAACAGCTGCTACTGCTGCTGTGACATGTGACATGTGTCACTTCCTCCCAACGGCAGGAAGTGACATGTAGCTCTTAATAGTACATCCGAATGAATGCACACTACTGATATTTACTCAAAAGTGTGCCGAACTTAAGTATACTTTTTAGTACTGTTTACTATGTCATTTTGGACGCACCGTGGGATTCAGCAGGAGGGTCATGTGTCTGCCCCTTGAGCTCTTAGTCCAGGACATTTGGGGAGTCCTGGCTCGGCAGAGTCTGAGCAGGACCACATCTGCTAATATTCGCTTTATGCAGCACTATTCATACAGAGGACAACAAACTGTAAACTATTCCAACATTTTTTCATTTTAAGACTCAAAGTGTGCACATTTTTTGTATTTTTGCCTTTTCATAATGACTGCTCAATCATGTTTTGTTTGTATTCTTTTTATTATATGAAGAAACAAACAAAGCATCAGTCCTGAAGTCACATGCAGCTTATTGGCTACTTCATTAGTTACACCTGCTATACCTAATAAAGTGTTCCACGAGTGTAGAAAATATCTTAATGTTATGCCGAATTTGTCAATTTATTCTTCCTTGAAAAATGATCTACATTTCAGTTTTGTACAGTGACTTAAATTACTCTTTTATTTATTTTGTTTTATTCTCTAAATCCTAAATGCACTAGTTTATAAAAGCTAACATTCTTTTTTCTTGTGTAAAGGGTAGGCGTCATAACCTTAGGCTTCAGTCTACACCTTTTGCTCCTTGGTTTTTAGTTAAAATTGTGTGTGTGTGTGTGTGTGTGTGTGTGTGTATATATATATATATATATATATATATATATATATATATACCCAAAAAATGTGTGTTATTTGTGTTGTGGAAATTGAAAGGACCAATATACTAAACTAATAAGTGAACGCCAGCCATATCTTGCTTCTCTGTAATGAGTTACTTTTTTCCCCTGGCAGTTACACCAAATTGGGATATGCAGGAAACACAGAGCCACAGTTCATAGTTCCCTCATGTGAGTATTCAAATATTGACTGCACGTGCATGCTAGGGTAGCTAACAAGAGCCAACAATGTTTCCCATTTTGAAATTCTATATTTTATTTAATAATATTTAAAACAATTCTCAATTGTTCCTCATGACTAATCTAAACATCTCTCTTTTGCCAGGTATTGCCATAAAAGAATCTGCAAAGGTTGGAGACCAGGCCCAGAGGAGGATGATGAAGGGGGTGGATGACCTGGATTTCTTCATTGGAGATGAAGCAGTTGATAAACCTTCATATTCAACTAAGGTACATGTTCCTCACAGAAGCACCTGACAGAGCACGTTTACGTGGACTACGTTTACATGCAGTCAGAATTTGGGTTATTGCTAATATTCCGGTTACTGAGACATTGGGAATATTCTGTTTACATGGTAATTAATCATTCAGGATATCTGGATCAAACCAACGACGCACGGAGAACATCATGACACAATTCCCGTCATTTCTGCTTCTTCTTCCTGTATCCAAATTCAAAAAAAATGCTGCTTCGCGCAACTTTTCTCTCACCTTCTTGTAAATCTTCTATCCCGGTACTTTCTACCATCTACAAATGCAGAAATGTTCATATCCTTCATTACATTTATGAAGTGATTAGTCTCCTCCTGGTCTTGGTTTCTCTGTGTTTATAAGAACTTCCTGGACTCGTTCGTTCGTTCGTTCGTTCGTTCGTTCCCATTAATCCTGATATCTCGGTAGTGTCTCTTATTAACTGAACTTTCCTCTAACAGTGGCCTATCCGCCATGGAATTGTGGAGGACTGGGACCTGATGGAACGCTTCATGGAGCAGATCATCTTCAAATATCTGAGGGCTGAGCCTGAAGACCACTACTTTCTTTTAGTAAGATTTTGGCTAAATATTGCCAGTACAAAGTTTCTTGTATGATTCAGCCACAATCAACTCTTTTCAGCAGCCCACATAAGAAATAAATAAGATTCTTCAATGTAATGCTTTTAGTGTAATATTTGTTTAAAGTGTGAATGTGTTTGTCTCGTTCCCAGACAGAACCTCCACTGAACACACCAGAGAACCGAGAGTACACGGCTGAGATCATGTTCGAGTCCTTCAACGTGCCGGGGCTCTACATCGCTGTGCAGGTCAGACATACGTTCACATTAAAACAATATACCGTGCAACCAGGAAATATACTTGAAACAGATGTGCCACTATTTCATGTGACTGTGACTGGGGTATTTTAGCATTCATAAAACATCAATGTCACAGTGTGACTATGTGTGACTGTGCATCATTTATATCCGTGTGTGTGTGTTAGGCTGTGCTGGCTCTGGCAGCGTCCTGGACGTCCAGACAGGTGGGGGAGCGGACTCTCACCGGCACCGTCATCGATAGTGGGGACGGAGTCACTCACGTCATCCCTGTGGTGAGTTCCTCACTCATTCACTGAGCCATGCATGTTCCCAGGGCCGGCCCAGGCCTCCATGGGGCCCTAGGGGGCCCAGGGCCGGCCCAGGCCTCCATTATTTCACATTCTTCCCTGTCATTACAAATACACTTGTAAAACTAGATGTAAGAACTTTTTGTTGTAGTTAGATTGTAATCCACAGTGATTCAGACCATGGAAGCAACAACAGATTAACAAACTTGCAGAAAAATCTTTCATTTAATATTGATCAAAGTCAGCAACTGCCCCTACTGGCCACACAGAGAAGCAACAGGTCAAAGGTCAAAGAGCTGCACAGTTGCAGCAGTGTTGTTTCCATCATCCTATTGTCAGCCTGGCAGGTTTTTACCCGTTTTACGTTTACATTTTACACTTTTTAACCATAGATGGGTTAGACGGGATATGGTTTTAGCCTGGGGTTGATTTACACTTAATATTTAAAGTGATATAGTACTAAGTGTGATACTGAGTGTCATCTACAGTGTAGGCCTAGTAAAAGAAACAAAATAATCAAATAGATAATTTATAAACCATTTACTGTAAACACCTTATCTACTTTATTTTTGGTTTTAAATAAACTGCAACAGCAATGTGCGACAACAAAGTACTACAAAAACTAAAAATCACTAAACTTAGATAACAGTACCTCGCCAACAGTCGTCTACTCTAGTCTGTTAACATACTATTGTTGTTTCATCACTCACACATAAAAAAATATATATATATATTTTTTAACTCTTGGGGGCCCCCTGGTGGTCACGGGGCCTTAAGCAGCCGCTTAGTTGGCTTATGCCTTGGGCCCGCTCTGCATGTCCCCGAACCTCTACCCTGAACAAATAAATACTGTACACTGTAAATAATGCATGCTTAGTACTTAGTACTACAATATCACTTGTGCATTGTGCACACGGCTGTATACGTATCATGAAAGAGAGAGTTTTGGTGTGAAGGGCTTAGAATTTGTGATGGACATTGAATCAAACTTGAGTATTTATATTGATTTTGTGTGATATAATAGCTCAGAATTGATCCACCCTTCAGAGAATGAGGCGAATGGGAGTCACTACGGATATCATGAACACATTCTATAAAGCTGGGCTCAAAATATCACCAGATGCTGGAAAGCGTGAATTGGCCCCCTCACGATCCAGATCAAGTCCTTACTTTTTTGCGTTGTTAAAATGCCATGGAAGTGATGGGAAAGAATGGACAACGGTCCCTTCACACACTTATTACAATGCTGTTGTTAGGCAGGCTTGTAGATTTAATTTAATGATGAAATGTGCATGAATGCACCTCATATTGAGCTGGAGTTTACCCCCCATTTTTGAAAAATGAATTTTTGTCTCTGTGTATTTGATGAAACATACTAAATGGAAATCAGTTTTAGGCCAAAACGTATTTAAAACACCCATTTGTCAATACATTTTGACAGAAACATGCTCTTTGTAGACACATTTAATGGAACTGTTTATGAATATCTGCTTGGGTCAGATTTACTGTTTAATTTTATATTCCTGTATGTTATTTCTTTATTTACTTTATTCATTCATTCATTTAACTTGAGACAGAAAACCAGTTTAACTAATAGCTGTGTTTACTCTGATCATTTGTTTATTGTGAATAAACACATTTGGCATTGATCCATCTTTGGTCTGGAGCACCAGTGAGCACAAATGGAATATAAAGATGAGTTATATTCAAGTTTTATGTCCATTAACCCCTTGCCCAGTTTTTAAACTGTGGTTAAAGTGTAGGCCAACGGAAGAGTATTAGGGCCAGGCAGGAGGAAAATAAAAATAATATTTTAGAGGAGGAAGATGTTTTTTTCATTATGCACTTCGAGAAAAAAGTCGAAATGTCGAGAAAAAAGGTGAAATTTCGACTTTATTCACAAAATTTCGACTTTATTCTTGGAATTGTATTTCAACATTAATCTCGACATTTCAACTTTTTTCTCGACATTTCGACTTTTTTCTCGAAGTGCACAATAAAAAAAAAAAATCTTCCCCTCTCAACAAAACAGCGTCACCTTTACAAGGCAATAGATCTGTTAACAATGCTGGACTCGGCCTGTTTGTTTTCTTTCTTTCTCTTATTTAATCCTGTCTTTTTCTGCTTGTCTCTGTTGTTCCTCCGGTCTCTCCCAGGCTGAAGGTTACGTGATCGGCAGCTGTATAAAACACATTCCCATCGCAGGACGAGACATCACTTACTTCACCCAGCAGCTGCTCCGGGAGAGAGAAGTGGGGATTCCCCCTGAGCAGTCTCTGGAGACGGCCAAGGCCGTGAAGGTACGTCCTAGTTAGAGATGCACCATCAGGATTCTGAGGGCCGATCACCGATCTCCAAAATCAGTATCTGCCCATCCCGATGTTGCCGATCACCGATCACAGCGCGAAATCCATACATTTATCAATAGTGTTGTCTCTTGTACACGACACTGACATGTCACTTTTTAAAAGTTGATACAACTTGTAAACTATAAACCTTAGTTTTCCTGTGGAAAGAGGAATTAAATCTTAAAATAGAATAGAATAAAATACTTTATTGTCAATGTACCTGAGTACAGTGAGATTGAAAGCAGCATCACCTCTCCAGTGCAAGACGAATAAGAAACAATAGTGCAGACAATAAGAAATATAAGCAATATAAAAAAGGTTAAGGTGCATTTGAATAGTGAAGACCTGAGATCCTATTTACAGATAATAACATATAGTTACTCATGTGGTGGAATGTTGCACAGATAGTTCGGGAAAGAGTATTGCACGGTAAAAACAGTAATTGCACATGAAGGCATTCACATTTTATGCAGGGCGGTTATGGCTTTAAGGAAAAAGCTGTTTTTTAAATAGAAATTTAAATAAAATAAATACAAATTAATTATGAATTATTAAGCTTTGTGAAAGCTTTAGTGATAGCATCCGCCGTGTGTGAGGAAACTCTTCGCACTAGAACTCCAAATGTCCCTCGTGAAGCGACTGACACGACTGTGGTCCTGCATGAAGCTTTGGACTGTTTATATTCTGGTATAACTCCATTCATCAGTGAAATATTTACGACGCAGCAGCGCGTTCCGCGGATCCAAGCAGCTAACGACGTGTTTAAACCCGATGTCTTCTACAACAGAAAGCGGCTGATGAGCAAAGCTTATGAATCCATTACCTTACGATGTAGTTCTTTATTTTTCTTGCTGTCGTTTATAGGTCTCTGTTACGTTCAGCGGAGTTAGCGGCGTTGCTCCTGTTCTGTCTCTGCCTTGACCAAATATTCAGTTAGAAAAGGAGTAACCCAGGGGTCATATTCGGATTTTTTAAAAATATGAGCAAATTCCAGTTATTCAAAGAGGTTATTGGTGTTTACATGGCCGTGCAAAACCGGGTTATTGCCAATATTCCGGTTAGAAAAGGGTTATTGACTGATGGAAACGTAGTCATGGTTGTTGTATTAGAAATAAATAAATAGAAAACTCATATGTGCAACAATACTCCTTTTATGTAAATTAGCATCTAAATGAGCATCATGGGTAGTAATGTTCAATCTGCTTAGCCAAATATATTTATTGATATTTAGTTGATGAAAACATGGCACTTGTGAAATAGGAAAGTTATTTATTAATCAGTATTGGTTTTGTGCATGTCCTTGTCTGCTCTGATAAAATGTGTCCAGTTCATGCAAAGTTCTCTCCCACCAGGAACGGTTCAGCTACGTGTGTCCGGATCTGGTCAAAGAGTTCAGCAAATACGACACGGACGGCTCCAAGTGGATCAAACAGTACACCGGAATAAACTCCATCAGCAAGAAGGAGTTCACCATCGACGTGGGGTACGAGCGCTTCCTGGGGCCCGAGATCTTCTTCCACCCAGAGGTGGGTCTGTGCAGCAGAAAACACTGCACTGAAACACCATTCATCTTGTCATTCATTCTGTTTTTTGTGATCAAATGTCTTTATTTATATTTCTTTTTTTTCATTATAAACGGTGGCATCCACAATGATGTCAAACAAACATTATACACACATTTTCACCCCCTTCCAAACCCACCCCTCGGACCTAAGCATTCCATGAAAACAATTAATAATAAGGAAAACAGGAAAAAAAAGATAAAACAACAATAAAAAACAAACAAACAAACAAACAAACAAACAAACAAAAAGGACAAAATAAAACTAAGGCAAAACATAATAATATCAAAAACTGGACAAGGATACCTGCAACAAGGTAGTCCATTTTAAATGATTAAATTAAACTATACTACATATTTCTTTCGTATTCCTAGTGCAGGCTCTTAATGTTAGAATGAGCTCATATTGAGATTAGTATTCTGGCAGTGAGGGGGGGAGATTAGTTTGGTCTGTAGGTTCTTTTTGTTATTGTTATTTTATTTCTTTTCATACGATTTAATAGTTTTTTACATTTTGTACACCGGTGTATGCTATGATTAACATGCCCATGCCTACTCAAAATCTTTGTAATTAACATTCAGCATTTCACCTTTTGTTACTTTTTGAAAACTTCAATAAAAAAGATCTTGAATTAAAAAAAAAAACAGAAGAGGTCCCAGGATGGAACCTTGGGGAACTCCACATATACCGGTAATTCGTGTCAGTTCAGATGTAAAGTTACCTATTGACTCAAAGTACTTTTTGTTCTCCAAGTATGTTTTGAACCAGTTTACCACAGTTCTAGAAAGACCCGCCCAGTTCTCCAGTCATTTGAGTTATTTATTGTAGTCAACTGTATCAAATGCAGCACAGAGATGCAGTAAAACTAACACTGTATTCAAGCATCTGTTTATTAAACACAGAATGATCATCCGTATTTGGGTTCTTGGTGTCTACATTTAGTGTCTCAGGCATATATTTCACACAGAATGATTTGATTTGATGTGTTTGTTTGTTCACTATTCCAGTTTGCCAACCCTGACTTCACCCAGCCCATCTCTGAAGTGGTGGACGACGTCATTCAGAACTGTCCTATCGATGTCCGGCGTCCTCTCTACAAGGCAAGCCTCATGTTTCACAACTGTTCAATCACACACCATTTATCCACCGGGATTCTCAATAGAAATGCTTTACTTTGAAAAATGTTTGTGCCTGACATCAAGATCAGCTTTTTTATGTACATTTCCATATATGGGTCCATGATGAAAAAGTGCTGTCAGTTTTTCTTATTTAAACCAAATGAATCGTGTTACTGCCAACTGATGGTACAGTTTTAGCTTATATTGCAGTCATTTTATGTCAAAGATTCACAGAGCTGGTAGAGGAGCCAAAAATTGTACTCAAGTAAAAGTACTGTTACTTCAGAATAATATGACTCAAGTAGAAGTAAAAATTAGTCATCCAAATAATGACTTGAGTAAAGGTAAAAAAGTACTTGGTGAAAAAACTACTCAAGTACTGAGTAACTGTTGAGTAACGTCTGATTTATTTTTTTAACACAACCATTCAAACAGACAAAAGTACAAAATAATCATCTTCAGGAAAATTAAATCAATAAAATAATAAAATAAATTAAAATGAATAAAAAACAAAAAATAGCTTAAATTAAAATAATTTTAAAGTTAATTCAAGTACTTTAATAAATAATAAAATAATAACAGAATAAAAAAATAAATTAAGCACAAGTAGCACAAAATTTCCAGCCTTTGTACTTTTCTTTTTTAACCAGCAGAACTAGAACAAACATGAACTCATAGAAACTCTGTGTGTGTTTGAGTCTGTGTAAATGTGACAAAACATGCAAAAACAAACATTTTTCCCAAAGAATCACTCAGTGATGTCATGAGATTGACGCGTACGTGGATAAAAGGGATAAAAGAAAAGTAACAGCTCAACGTAGCCTAATGTAGCGGAGGAAGAGGAACAGTTTCTCCTTCACAAATCTACTCAAGTAAAAGTAAAAAGTATAGTGATTCAAAACTACTCCTAAAAGTACAACATTTCCCAAAACTTACTCAAGTAAATGTAACTCGTAACTCGTTACTACCAGCTCTGAAGAATCACTTGTGAATGTTTGAATGTGTTCTTTAGCAGGGTTGGGGTGCAGAGATTGCTTGGAAATTGAAATGTTTAGAAATGAGATTTGTACGGCAATGAGTTATTTTCCTGCATCAAATGTGTTCTCCATACAATAATATACTGTTTTCACACACACGCAGCCACCACACAGTTGTAGATCATTGGTTATTTTATGTTACAGTCCTCTAATCTCCGTCTGCATTCTTCCTCCCAGAACATCGTCCTGTCCGGCGGCTCCACCATGTTCAGGGATTTTGGCCGGCGTCTGCAGAGGGACGTGAAGAGGACGGTGGACGCCCGGCTGAAGATGAGCGAAGAGCTGAGCGGAGGCAAGCTAAAGGTAAACATCAGTAGTGCATGTTTAAACTCACTTAACACCTACAATGCTGCCTCTATCGCCTCGCTTAAATTTTCTGCAAACCGACCACTAGGGGGCGTTCCAATTTGTTTGCGGTGGTTTTTGAAAACCTTATGTCCATAACTAACATGCCAAATATCAAAAACTTCACCAAGTGCACAATCTTTATGATTTTTGACATATTCCATCCCAGCTAGTAGTTCCTTTCAAACTAAACCTCCAGTATGGCTGGATTAGCCTAATCTTCAGTGTTTCCTGTTCTCCCTCTGCAGCCCAAACCCATCGATGTCCAGGTCATCACTCATCACATGCAGAGATACGCAGTCTGGTTCGGGGGGTCAATGTTGGCATCAACTGTGAGTATTTCACAATATAGGTTTATGTGTTGTTCTGTGTTGTAAGAAGCTGGAAATGTATTTTTAAAGTCACCCACAAAATATTCCTTGTCTTATGTGACTGAACTTCAGGTTTATTTCTCATGATTGGCTTTTAGAAAAAGTTAATGGCTATACATTTCAAAGTCTTTAGTTTAAGATTTCTCTCTGAATGTTTGTAGCATATCACTGATTGAATTTAGACAAGTAGAAGTGTTTTAGTGAATTGACTCCTGAGCTATGGTATTATTTAAAAAGAATCCACACTGAGCCTCCTGTTCCACATTTAAACTGCTGCTGCAGTGGATCAGATGGAACAACACAAAATATGATGCTAATAGCTTTGTTAATCACAAGATGGACTCATCCTAAAAGATAAGTGTACTCTAGATTATTATGTATTTTACTCCAAATGGAACATTTTCTTTATAAAGTAAGCATCGTACACTATTGAAAAGCCCCATGCTATTGTATAATTCAAGCATTAACATCTTGTTCTGTTGGAACTAACAATTGAAAGCAAACATTTGTTTGGGAAGTAATTACTGCTCATATAAATGTAGAAGTCGTAGAAGTCTTTTCCCATATACTTTTATGTACAAAGACTATTCATCTCAGCTCAGCCTGGTTTCTTTTCCACTACAATCCAGCACCTGGAGCAGAAGTAGGAGGTTGGGGAGAAGCTGCTGTCACGTATTTGATTGTGTGATCTAAATGAAGAAAATAACAACACTAAAGTCTGTGGCTTGTGTTCCATATCAAGTTAAAAAATGAGAGTGAGAGAAGCTTCAAGCAGCAACGCTTTTTAATTGTTTTAAGTTCAAACCGCGGCGCTTCTGAAAAGTCAGCTGGACTGAAGAGACAGAGCTCCTGGTAGATCTGGTTGTTCCTTATCTCCGTCTAGATCTTTTTAATTCTCTCCTCAGCACCAGGTTTATGAACATCTGACCCTCAGAGTTGGATCATGAAACAGACTTTTGCTGCCGTTGCTGGTTGAATAAAATGAACCAGAATCCGTCAGAGTCTCTTTCTCTGATTTCCTCCTCCTGACTCAGACGTCTGACTCCAACCCCCCGACCAATCGGTGGTCTGTAGTGTGATGATGTCAGATACAGCCCACTCAGCAGCTTAGAACCTCAGCAGAATAGTTACAGAAAAGTATCTACTCGGCACGTTAGACCCCTAGTGGAGAAGCTCCATCAGTGTTGCTTCCAGCTCTGCTTTTGCTTGTGCTCTCATTCACCATCATATCTTTCTCTTCCTCCAGCCGGAGTTCTACCAGGTTTGCCACACCAAGAAGGATTACGAGGAGATTGGACCGAGCATCTGTCGCCACAACCCCGTGTTCGGGGTCATGTCTTAACTCTTGGCCTTTATACATTCTAGCAGTGGGGGGGGGGTCAGTGACATTACAATGGAAATTTCAATGATCAACCTGTGGATGTGAGAAGAGAAGACTATTCAGAAAGAGAAATTTGTTTAAAAAGGGGGGGGGTGGGGGGGACTAGACCAAACAGACTGGCAGGAATTTGTGAATGCTCTTTTTGTTTCCCTTTGTTTCTTTTTATTTTATTCCTTTTTGCCAAATGAGCGGTAATGGTTTGTAAGCCGAGCAAATGTGTCACTGTTAAGTTTCTCAGCGAGTCGTGATGATGGTTGATGTTGGTCCAGCAGGAAGACACAAGTCTTCTAATACCAGGATATTTTATTTATGCTTTTCAAAAGTCCCAATAAGATCTCATTGACAAATTTAGAACATTCTCCATTGTAGTTTTTTACTGTTTCAATTGCACATTCCTGCATCACAGTATTATTATTTTTTTTAAGCAAGATTTATGAAATCAAGAGAGCAAGAGACTGATAATGATGCAGCTTTGATAAGCAGTGATGGAAAGCTGTTTTACCCATGTCTATTTGATATCTCCCATTTATTTCTTCATAGACGCGTTCATATCTGCCTTTACCTCAAACGATATCAAGTTTCCACCTATGCATGCAGTGAAACAAAAGAGCAGATTTCCTGAGGTGATTAAAAGGAAAGGGAATGAGAATAACAGAAAGGGCAGTGTAAGATCAGTATTGTTGGGCTGCATTTTTATTTTTATTAAATGCCACATTATTAAAAAAAAAAAAAAAAGTGTATGTAATGCCTGGCAACATTCCAATAAAGGCGCAGATTTGTTTCTAATGACTTCTGTCTTCATTATGTTTAATTTCTGCTCATTTAACAGGGATAATAAAGTTTTATTTTTGTCGATTTTCAAAATTTTTCTTGACCATCCAAAATTTGACTATAAAATGTTTTCATATACTTGAATCTGAAGTTACACAATAAATGCTCTGTGATAAAATAAAATAATTGAACTACTTTTGTTCACCCGTAAGAAACATTTGACAGGACTTTTGCTGTAATGTGTGTGCGTGTGCGTGCGCGTGTGCGTGCGTGCGCGTGTGCGTGTGTGCGCGTGTGCGCGTGTGTGTGTACACACAATCTTCAAACCTCCAAAAGGTTGCCTTCCATAATGTGAATTAGGTGTTCCAATCACTTCCACAGGTGTATTGATCAAGCACCTGGGCATGCAGACTGTTTTTACAGATATTTGTGAAAGAATGTCGCCCTCAGGAGCTCAATGAATCCAGTGGTAACTGTGATAGGACGCCGTCTGTGCAACAAATCCCGTCATGGAATTTCTTCGCTCAACCAATTAATCAATCAACTGTTAGGTGTATTATAGTAAGGTGGAAGTGTTTGGGAAGGACAGCACGTCAGCCGCCACGTAAACTAACGGAGCGCTGTGAGCAGATGCTGAGACGCGTAGTCTGAAAAGGTGACAAACTTTTTGCAGTCAATTGCTACGGACCAGCAAACTTCACGTGGCCTTCAGCTCAGGAACAGAGAGCTCCACCAAGTGCAATGCAAAGCAGTGGGTGCAGTGGTGCAAAGCCCCCGCCACTGGACTCTGGAGCAGAGGAGACGTGTTCTCTGGAGTAACCAATCGCGCTTCTCCATCTGGCAATCTGATGGACCGGTCTGGGTTTGGGGGTTGCCAGGACAACGGTACTTGTCTGACCAACACAGTTTCACTCCCGACTCGTCAAAAACCGACGCTTGGTCAGGAGCCTTTAGCGACACATACTGACGCAAAAGGTACCAAAAGGACGCAAGTAGAATACCATTGACTCCAATGTAATCCCTCTGCAGCTATATGTGACGCTCACAGCAGGTGATCAAATGCATATACTTCAATTTAAAAGTGTGGTTTGATGACATTTCTAGGGAGAAATATACATTTTTTCCCCACAATCTCTTCAGTGAGTGCATATCATGCATGGTTTATTAATCATTTATTAATCCATCCTACTGCGGGTATACTGAACTAAATGCTCTTGTTTGGAAGTCACGCCATATTAAAACAAATTATAAACCACATTAACACTTCATAAAAAACAAAATAGATCGAGGGATGAGGTCTGAAAGATCTGTTTTGAAACGTTGCTTAATACGTTACGGCATTGAACACAACCCTTCCTGTCGGAGAAATAGGCAGCAGGACAAAACGTTAAAATAGCACTAATAAATGCATATATTGATCTTTTCCATCACATCTACTCACAATATAAATATAAATTTTATGGTCACACTTTGTCTGTTGAAAAATGAGCGGATATATGATTTCTGAACCCTAATGTCAACATCTTAACCCTAAACCGGAAGGAGGTTACCAGAACTTTTTAAACTTTTTTTTAAACATTTTTTAAGATATGTTTGCATAATTTAAACACACAGAAATGTATTAGCACTATGGTGTAATATAAATTTGATCATCCAGGATCATCCTGTCAGACTGGGGAAGGGGTTAAAGGGTCTATAAATAGCCATGTTAAGTTAATGGGAACATTTCAAAAGGTGAAACAATCAGTATTTAAAGGGGAAAATAAACTCAGAACTGGTCCAAATTGAATAGTATGACTGTGTATAATACTATCATCAATATCTTAAAGAAATCTGGCCACAAAATACTGGTTAAAAGATTTTGACTGATTGTTTCCAGCTTGGCCCCTAAAGAGGTCTCTGAATATACAAGTCAAACATCTATGATGTGTACCAACAAGAAAATCAAACTTTGTCGTAGGACAACAGTGAAGACATCGTTGGAAAGGTCTTGACCTCAGGAGCAACATATGTCAATATGAGATTTGTGGGCAATTCCTGCTCCCCAGGTGTGCCCTTTGAACCTTGTACCTGTGACACTTTTGAAGGCCTGTAGTTCAACAAAAAAATATGCTAGAGACATGAGGTGAACAGTTTTGGAAAGCTCTGCACCTCTACTATCATGCCCAACCGTAGACCAATAGGGGGCGCCACTGAATAGGGTCAAAACCTATAAAAAACACGATTTCACCCTCTTACCAATACAAAAGTCAAAATCAGACCGAACAGGCGTGCTCCCCACCCTTAAAAGGAACCCTAATGAACCCTAATGTCACCATGTGTAGTGCGCCGTGCGCACTTTATCCAATTTGTCACTGCAAAGTTTTGTTTGAGGAAAAAAGATCTTTGAAATACTTATTGAACACTGAATAGCCAACCAACCTATCCTCTCCCTAATGGATAGTGTAATATTCAGGCCGAGTGAGACTCTGAAATAGAGCAGTGGACGGACTGTTTCTGTGTCTATTAGGAAATTGAATCCTGGCGGCGCCACCTGTCCTAATGATTTATAAAGCCTTGGACAGCGGTGGATGCTAATAATCTCCAAAATTATTGATATTGGAATACGTTTTATCACACAATAGCTTAAAGTGAACAGCTGCTGACAAAAACACGAGCTCTTGACAGCAAACGCTCTCCTCCTCTGTTTGCATTGAGACGCAGTTGCTGGGATTTTGTCCCACTCTCGCCTCATCCCGTCTTTTTTGGTCTTCATTTGGCTCGTTTTGAGATATGTTTTCAGTGTTGTCTTCCTCCTTGACCTTGTGCTCGGGTTCAAATTGAAATGGCTGAACAGATGACATGTTTATCCTCTGGATTATCTGGTTGAACAGTCACAACAGTGTACGGGGGCCAGCAGGTGCAACCGTGTGACGTCACTACCCAGAATGCATTGCGGTGTAAACAACAATGGCGACCTACGAGTTAAATTATATTTTCAAATTTTATAAAAACGAAGACATCAAAAAGGTTTTTTATATCACATTGTTATAATTGATACCAACATTTATCTTTTAAGACCTACATGTCTTAATAGCCAGGGTTCCCTTTAAAAACATATAATAAGCTTGCAAAGTTTGTGATCACAGTTTTATAAGCGCTAATTCATTGGAACTACAAAAGCTATGACGTAGCACAATGCTGTGTATTGTAACTTGGCACAAATTGTAGTTCTGTAACCTCCTTCCGGTTTAGGGTTAAGATGTTGACATTAGGGTTCAGAAATCATATATCCGCTCATTTTTCAACAGACAAAGTGTGACCATAAAATGTATATTTATATTGTGAGTAGATGTATGTGATGGAAAAGATCAATATATGCATTTATTAGTGCTATTTTAACGTTTTGTCCTGCTGCCTATCTCGGCGACAGGAAGGGTTGTGTTCAATGCCGTAACGTATTAAGCAACGTTTCAAAACAGATCTTTCAGACCTCATCCCTCCATCTATTTTGTTTCTATGAAGTGTTAATGTGGTTTATAATTTGTTTTAATATGGCGTGACTTCCAAACAAGAGCATTTAGTTCAGTATACCCGCAGTAGGATGGATTAATAAATGATTAATAAACCATGCATGATATGCACTCACGGAAGAGATTGTGGGGAAAAAATGTATATTTCTCCCTAGAAATGTCATCAAACCACACTTTTAAATTGAAGTATATGCATTTGATCACCTGCTGTGAGCGTCACATATAGCCGCAGAGGGATTACATTGGAGTCAATGGTATTCTACTTGCGTGCTTTTGGTACCTTTTGCGTCAGTAGGTGTCGCTAAAGGCTCCTGACCAAGCGTCGGTTTTTGACGAGTCGGGAGTGAGACTGTGTTGGTCTGACTGCATTGTGCCAAGTGTAAAGTTTGATGGAGTCGGGTTTATGGGAGTCTGGGGTGGATGAACTCGACTGGCCTGCACAGTCCTCACCCCAACCCGACCCCGACCATTAGGATGAGTTAGAGTGGAGACTGAGGGCCGGGCCTTCCTGTCCAACACCAGTGTGACCTCACAAATGCATTTCTGGATGAACGATCAAAAATTCCCGTAAACACACTCTTAAACCTTGTGGATAGACTTCCCAGAAGGGTTGAAGCTGTTATAGTTGCAAAGGAGGAATTAGGTAGGTATGAATTAGGAGTGAGATGTCACTTGTGAGTGAATACTTCCACCAATATAGTGTATATGTAAATGTTACAGAATGCCAGTATGCAGCCTACACCTGTATCATGTCGCAATCGGTACACACCTGTATCAAGTCTCTTGGCACCATGGCCCAAACCCAACAGGAAGTCGCTTCTTCGCCCGAACCGTAACGTGCACCCAGGTGTGTTATACATCAAAATGTGTGTCTCCATCCTGCGGCGATGCACATTACTTTTCTCTTTCAAAAGCATTACCGTGGCGACGATAGACGGCAAAGAGCGTGCCCACCCTTCATCTGATTGGTCCATATTTGATAGTTCCTACTTTCTGGCATAACTTTTGAATGGTATGACATAAAGACTTGTGGGTGGTGTCATCGGACTCGGTTTTGAGTCCTCGACCTTCATTGGCCTGAATTAGCCCCGCCTCTTCTTCTGATTGGTCGATATCTGATAGTTCCTACTTTCTGTCATAACTTTTGAATGGTTTGATATAGAGAGTCGTGGGTGGTGTCATCCGCTAAATGTCCAGGCCTGAAGAATCTACATTAGTCATACAAGCTTCCACTGCAGCCTGAACGTGCACCAGGGTGGAGGACCGTTCATCGCTGCTTGCAGCTTTAATTCTTTATTGAATTTATACCGTGCACAATGGTAGAAACTGATGCTACAGTGGATAAATACCAGAGCCAAAGGGTGCATTGTAAACACACAGCTTCATGTAGTGGAAATCATAAGTATTTTATAGCCAGATTTCCTTCAAAGAGGTAAAAACACTTTTGGCACATTTTGGCACAGTGTAAGTATCCAAGTGCCCAAATGGAAAGTCTGCCTGGTTCTATCCACACTAAAACCTTTATAAAATCTAAGAGCTTTAAGCTATTCTCATGTAACCTGGTACAGTTGTAGTCAAGGAGTTGCTGAATTCAGGAAGTGGTGTCTTTATTCATAGATGCATTGCGATCATGTTGTTTTCCACTGTTGAAACTGAAAAAATTAGACGAGGACAAATATGTTATATGCCTTTGGTTTATCACAATTTGCTCAGGCAACATTCACAACTTTTCTGACACTGGAAACATATGCTGTGAGGGCGTAGCCATCCATTGAGATTATGCATAGTGTCCTTATAATTGTGGAGACATTGATGATTTAATTTGGATAGGCCTGTTCAGGCGAACGTCACCTTCAAAATCCCTGGGGGTGAACAGGTTAAATGCACAAACATGTAGTAGAGATGCAGGGAACTTTGTGTTCAGACAATCAGATCTATCCACTTGAATTACTTATTTCATTGACTGCCTCACCTTTTAAATTGACTGAGAAGAAGATAACAGACAAAATAAAAGGATAAAAAGAGATGAAAGTTTGTATGAAGTAGTTGAGTGATCTGAAACAGTCAGTCTTGCTTGGTTTTGTGCTGTACATATCAGCATTTTCTCATTTATTTATTTGTGTATTATTAACATTGGGTTGACAATCACAATAAATCAATAGCTTTAACCCTACTCTTTCCTTTAAAACAGAAAAAAGAACAAGAACAGGCATTACAAAATACATCCTAAGAAAATCAACAGCTGAAAGGAAAGCAAAATGAAAAAATTGCAACAGAAATATAAAAGAAATCCAAGTCTAATCAATCCAATACCCATAGACTAAACTTCTATGAGATCTGACATCTTAAAAATATATTTATGTACACACTGCTGTATTGCACTGTACAAAATGAGGCAACACTTGACACAATCCCTGCAGTAGACATGCAAAGACCTTACAGACACTGGCAAGTTTCCCATCTTAACTCTGGCAAAAAAAGAGTCTCAAGTTAACGCAGAAAATAGTTTCAAAACACTACAACCTCCAATTGGAAAAGTACGGAAGAGTATTAGGGCCAGGCAGGAGAAAATAATAAAATAAAATAATTAAAATAAAATAAAAATAATATTTTAGAGGAGGAAGATTTTTTTTTCATTATGCACTTCAAGAAAAAAGTTGAAATGTCGAGAAAAAAGTCGAAATGTCGAGATTAATGTCGAAGTACAATTTTGAGAATAAAGTCAAAATGTTGAGAAAAAAGTAAAAATTTTGTGAATAAAGTTGACATGTTGAGAAAAAAGGTGAAATTTCGACTTTATTCTTGAAAATGTATTTCAACTTTAATCTCGACATTTTAACTTTTTTCTCAACATTTTGACTTTTTTCTCAAAGTGCAGAATAAAAAAAAATCTTCCCCTCTCAAATAATTTTCCCCTGCATGGCCTTAATACTCTTCCATAGAAAAGCACAGGAGTGATTAATATGTTTAATTATCAGTGCATTCTTAAACCCTAAATGACGGAGTGAGAAGCGTCTCATTCCTTCAACAACCATGTCAGAATACAGTGCAAAATACCTCAGGTTTTTATCCTGCACTCAGCAAACAAGGAGATTGATGAAGTTATTCAAACTGGGACAAGAACTGTTGAATGTATTCATATAATATATTATTAAAACCCGAAAGGTTTTAATAATTGCAGGAATGCTGAAGACCTCAGTGTCTAAATGTAAACAATGTTAATTCAGTAGCTACTACTGTACATTGTTACTCTAGCTTAAGTCTAACTTTTCCCTATTATATGTTTGCACTGTAACTCGAACTTTTTTTTTCCTTTCTTTCCTTTCATGTTTTATGTAGTAAATCATAGCTTCTGTTTATTTGGGTGCATAAAAATTGGAATCTTGGGCAACTGAAAAAAATCGTGATGTACTGAATCTAGATGCACGTTGTTCCAGGTGATGGAGCATCAGACTAATGGAGCTTTTCCACTAGAACCTACTCAGCGCGACTTGTTTCTTTTCAATACCCAGATCAGAAGTAGGAGGTTGGAGTGAAGCTGCTGTGATGTATTTGATTGTTGATCTACAGGAAGAAGAGAACAACACTAAAGATGTAGAACCTGGAGGAGATGATAGATGTGCTGCTGGATCTGTGGTTTGTGTTTGATATCAAGTTAAAAAATGAGAGTGAGAGAAACTTCAAGCGGCAACGCTTTTAAATTTTTGTTAGTTTGTCTCGGTGCTGCTGAAAAGTCAGTCATGAAACAGACTTTTGCTGCCATTGCTGGTGGAATAAAATGAACCAGAATCCGTCAGAGTCTCTTTCTCTGATTTCCACCTCCTGACTCAGACGTCTGACTCCAACCCCCCGACCAATCGGTGGCCTGTAGTGTGATGATGTCAGATACAGCCCACTCAGCAGCTTAGAACCTCAGAATAGTTACAGAAAAGTATCTACTCTGCACGTTAGACCCCTAGTGGAGAAGAACCAAACTGAGTGGAGGAGAGTCGGGCTGAGTAGGTACTAGTGGAAAAGCGTCATTAGAAGAGTAAAATATGCGTCCACCGTGGCTAGATCGTGTTGTGAAGCCACTGCTAAGACTATCACAATCGGAAAAGTTTCATCTCAAACAAATAAATAAATACATTGAAAATACTATGGTGTGTGTTACCTTCTTTTTGGCCAGTACATATTTTCATTTGTTTCTCAATATTATCTAAAGTTTTTTCTGCAGTTTACATCCATAAACAGAAGAGATGTTTCAAAAATAATCTCAACTTCTAACAGAAAAACGAGTGCATTGCTTTATTTAAGAAAATACATTCAAATAACTACTAAGATGGAGAACTTTCACAGTGGAAACAGAAGCTAAACTTACCATATTGCCGGCATCCTCAACCACATTCTGAAACTCAAAGTATATTCATGACCAGACAGCACAATGTAGAGAGTTTTGTGTCATAAGGGCCTGAGTTGACGTAGGTTAACATGAATGACACTGCCAGTAATATTACAGTATGTTGAACCTCATAAGGCATTGAACATGTCTACACAAGATATGCTACAATAAGGTGGGACCTTTTTAAAGACGGCTCTCATTTAGGTTAGGTAATGGTTTGCAGGGTTTCATGTGGAAATTGCACTTCTTCAGGATCAGTTCAGGTAGTGAACTTGTACAGCTTAACATTTAAACGATTGACTGGAGCATTACCATGTGCAACAGTCCAGCATCCAAAGGAAAGTGAGATCAAAAGTGTGTTTTTAGCACTAAAATAAGCATGGAAAAACAGATGTAAGACAGGTGATGACCGTGCGTTTGCTTATATGTGGATGACTAGAGCGTCTGCAAAAGATGAAGGCAATCTTCAGTGTGCTTCGCCAAGAAACTGTGCATCCCATAAACCAGGAGTCGGCAACCCAAAATGTTGAAAGAGCCATATTGGACCAAAAACACAAAAAAGAAATATGTCTGGAGCCGCAAAAAATGAAAAGTCTCGTATGAGCCTTAGAATGAAGGCAACACATGCTGCATGTTTCTATATTAGTTAGAACTGGGGGGAGAAATATCGAGAAAAAAGTTGAAATTTCGAGAAAAAAGTCGAAATGTCGAGAAAAAAGTTGAAATGTTGAGAAAAAAGTATTTCGTGAAAAAAGTCGAAATGTCGAGATTAATGTTGAATTACAATGTTGAGAAAAAAGTTGAAATTTTGAGAAAAAGTCGAAATGTCGAGAAAAAAGTCAAAATTTCGTGAAAAAAGTCGAAATGTCAAGAAAAAAGTAAAGTAAAAAAGTAAAAAAAGTTGAAATGTCGAGATTAAAAAGGAAATGAAAAAGGAAGAAAAAAAAGGAAAAGAAGAAGAAAAAAAAGAAAAAAAAGAGAAAAAAGGGAAAAAAATATTTTATAAAACATTTTGTAAAAAGCTCCAGGAGCCACTAGGGCGGCGCTAAAGAGCCGCGGGTTGCCGACCCCTGCCAGAAACTATGACTTGATTGGAGACGGCATTTTCCACTTCAAGTCCCGGCAACCAAGTGTTGCTGCTTTTATCATTCAGTTATGTTTTCAACACATTTATAAATACACAGTCATGCAATGGAGTGGCACACACACACACACACACACACACACACACACACACACACACACACACACACACACACACACACACACACACACACACACACACACACACACACACACACACACACACACACACCAGCTCTTTTTCCACATCCATATCTGGCTAAACACTTGATCCAAACACAAAAGGTGGATGTCATAAAATTGGTTCCAGTGTCAAAAGTCTGACTCTCCGAGCCTCGTGCTTCTTAATCCTCCTCTTCCTCTTCCTCCTCCGGTAGTTGGAGCAACTCCTCCCTCAAACACTGTCTGTAGAAGCTGCTCAGCGTGACGTAGAGGTGCTGCAGACTGGGCTGGGACAGGAAGTGGCTCTCATCTGGGTAAATCTGGAGGGGCCATTTCAATCAGATCAAATCAGAGTTTATTTAGACGGGACAATGCATATTAATCAGTGTAAATACACCGGGTTTTAGCAGAAATGCTAGTTTCCACCTGCAGTCCCCACAGAAAACATAAAAACAATTCAGTCAAACAATACAATCAAACAAGGGAACAAATATAAAACATACATAGTAGCAAAATAGATTTAGCAGAATTTAAAAGCAGTATGGATTGTATCTAAAGTGACTTGAGCAAAAAATGCATATTACAATAATGCATAGCTGTGGTTGAAGCCCTGACAATTTAAAGCATAGTATCTGCACTTTATATCTCAAATATGTTAAACTTTGTCTATTTCTGTTCATTGTTTGAATATTTGATTTCTGTAGTTCACTCTTGCTACTATTATTGTTGTTGGATCTAGCAGCAGCAACAGCATGCAGCTCTGTTTCAGAGAAAAACACGTATACCCATCCAAAAGCAAGCAGATACAATAAAGCCTGATTTAAGGTTCTGCGTTAAACCAACGCAGAGCCTACGCCGTTGCCGTGACGCTGTCGTGAACGCTGCAGACTTCTCTGCCCCGTCCATTTCTCTGCTGTGCAGTACCCCCCCAGAGCGCTAGTTGATACTTTGTTTAGCTTCTGGCTTTTCCGGTCACAGTGAATCAAAGAGATAAGGACAACTATTGTGCAAAAAACCAAAACAACCCAAAAAATAAAAATCACACACACACGAAGAAAAGAGCGCTGAAAGTTCACTACTGCTTCACGAACCGGAACTGGAAATGCGTTGCTACCAAGTCAACCAATCACAGCCCTCTCGGTCTGCGTTGGGTCTGCGTCTCCTCGACGCGTAGTTACATTTTTTGGTAGGTTCACGTCAGTAACGGCGTAGGCTACTCCAAAAGTTCACCAGGTGCGGCGTTATAGAGGCGTTAACCAAAATAACCTTGTAAAAATTAAAACCAATGCACATTTGGTACCAATAAGAGACCGAAGAATTAGATGCAGACTACTAAATATACGATCGTTAAGCTCCAAGTCTCTGTTAGTAAATGATATAATTACAGAGAGCAGGAGTGATGTTTTCTGCTTAACAGAAACATGGTTACAGGATGAAGAGTATGTTAGTTTGAATGAATCAACTCCGCCCGGCTACTTTAATCATCATATTCCTAGAAATACGGGCCGAGGCGGAGGAGTCGCAGCAATTTATAACTCCAGTCTCCAAATAAAAATTCAACCTAAGTTCAATTATAATACATTTGAAAGCCTCACGCTTAAGCTTGAATTATGGTTCTGCGTCAAATCGACGCCGTCACCATGACGCCGTCACCGTGACGCCGTCACCGTGACACCGTCGTGAACCCTTCGAACTTCTCCGTCACTGCATTTCTCTGCGGTGCAGTTCCCCCGTGACCGCTAATTCACGATCTTTTCCTGAATGGTTTATCCGACTTTTTCCGGTCACAGTGAATCAAAGAGATAAGGACAACTATTCTGCAAAAAAACAAAACAAAAACAAAAAATCACACATACACGAAGAAAAGAGCACTGAAAGTTGACGACTGCTTCAAACCAGAAACCGGAAATGCGTTGCTACCAAGCGAACCAATCACAGCCCTCTCGTCTGCGTTTGGTCTGCGTCGCCTCGACGCGTATTTACAATTTTTGGGAGGTGCAGGTCAGTGACGGCGTCAGTGACGGCGTCAGTGACGGCGTCAGTGACGGCGTCAGTGACGGCGTCAGTGACGGCGTGTGGTACGCGTCGACGCATAGCCTACGCCGTAGGCACGGCGCCGTTTTGACGCAGGACCATAACTCAGCCTTTAGTCTGAAATTTCCGAGCTGGAAATCAGAGAAGCCAGTTGTGTTAGTGGTAGTGTACCGGCCCCCTGCTGGCGCTTATCTAGAGTTTTTGTCTGAATTTTCAGATTTCCTTTCTGGATTATTGATCAGTACAGATAAATTCATCATAGTGGGTGACTTTAATATTCATATGGATGTTGAAAGCGATAATCTTAAATTAGCTTTCAATTCTCTTCTAGAATCAATGGGTATCTCACAAAAAGTGGACGGGCCGACACATTGTTTTGATCATACTCTCGATCTCGTTCTCACCTACGGTGTTGAAACTGATGGTCTGTTGGTGTCACCTGTAAACTCCCTTTTATCCGACCATTACTTAATAACGTTTGAATTTAATTTTGTTGATGTTGAAGTGCAAAATAGGAGGTATTATTTTAGCAGATGTTTGTCTGATGAAGCTATTGCTAAATTTAGGGAGGCCATTGCTTATCTTACAACAGTGCGAAATAGTGATGTAGTCGCGGCCAGTGACCTGGGTTCTACCTCTGCAGATGTTGATTTCCTTGCTAGTAACACTGCTGATCTGTTGCACTCAGCTTTAGATGAAGTTGCTCCTTTGAAAAGGAGGGTTTCCAACCATAAGAGTTTAAAGGGGACATATTATGGCATTTAATGTATATTTTAAACAGGTCTTGAATGTCTTAAAAACAATCTAAAGCTTGTTTTTTCTACACAAATCATAAATCCAGCCTGTGGGCCCTGTCACTAGTTTTACCGCTTGTAACCCCTTTTTCTGTGCTCCATTCTAAGGGAAGGGGGGGTATGATAATGAGGCTCTGTGCTGATTGGCTCCCTGAATGACGTGTAGCAGGGGAGGAGAATAAACCTCGCTCCGCCAGAGCAGCCCGAGCCTGTAAATAAATCCCAACACTGAATTTTCACAAATGGCAACTTTATTGTTAAAAAAATAAAATATGAGTTGTATATAAATAACATTTATGCACTATTTCAGCCGGATCTGCCCGGCGGATGCTGAATGCTGGCCCCGGAGAGGCTCCGCGGCGCATCGCCCGTTACCGGTGATCAAACCGACAGATTTCGCTGAAAATCTCGGAGGGTGAAGCTGGTCCAGCCTCGGACGTACCCCAGAAATCCCTGCTCCCAAAGCGGCTGGGAACCTGGACAATTTAGTCGGACGGACTTTGGAAACCAGGAAGTAGGCTGGAGCAGCGCGCATCACTGCGGCTTTAACCAGGGAATCTGACCGGTTCCGACCGGCCGGGACCGCAGGAACCGGCCTGGACTGGTAGCAGGGACTCCCGGGGACCGACCAGCGGGATTTCAGCCGGATCTGCCCGGCGGATTCTGCGCGACGGGCGCCGCAACCCCACGGCGGGCGCACAGATCGGCTCCGGAGCGCATCCGCGGCGCATCGCCCGTTACCGGGGATCAAACCGACAGATTTTGCTGAAAATCTCGGAGGGTGAAGCTGGTCCGACCTGGGACAGACCCCCAAGGACCCAGCTCCCAAACCACCCGGGAACCTGGATGATTTAACCCGGATCCACGGCGCTGCGTCCGACTGGCTGAAGGAAGCACCGCTCCAGCAGCGGAGAGAGCTGGTTGTGGGCGTGGTTTCAGCAGCGGAGGCTGAACCTATGGAAATCTGCTCAAAAAAAACCACGTGACACTGGGGGACTCTGTCCGGCGGGGGTTCATGGTATTTTGTCTCCCCTGTGCTGGCAGGGTGAGGGGAGACCACTTTATATATGTTAAAACAAGAAAAAACGTGTTTTTCATAATAGGTCCCCTTTAACTCCCTGGTATAATTCAGATATCCGCATGTTGAACTACCTGACATTTTCCTGATAGTTTCAGGGAGCCAGCACTACGGAATTTGCTGTATTTTCGGAGTATTTTCATGATGCACTTCCAGAAAAAAGTACAATTTTGAGAAAGAAGTCGATTATTCTCGAAATTTCGACTTTATTCACGAAATTTCGAATTTATTCATGAAATTTCGATGTTTTTCTCAAAATTTTACTTCAACATTAATCTCGACATTTCGACTTTTTTTTCGACATTTCAACTTTTTTCTCGAAGTGCACAATAAAAAAAATAATATTTTTTCTCCTGCATGGCCCTAATACTCTTCCGTACAGCACACACATGACACCCATAACAGGGTCTTTGTCTCTTTCCTTGTCATTCTTAAAACTTCATATTCAATGGACCTTGCTGTGATTGTGAAGCACTAATAGTAAGTATTGCTCTAATCTGATGGTTTAACACTTTTTGACACTTTTGGGAAATTCAGAACATATATATATCTTTATTTAAACTTGAAAATCATTGAGGGCGAGCCCTCATTTACAATGACGTTGAGCAAATACAAAAGTCAAAAATCAAAAAACATACGTCTTGCATTACTTCATCCATTATTGCTGTTGAAAGTGCAGTTACTTGTCTGTACACTACACACCTGCATTGAGTAGTTTGCCCCAACTTTCACCAGGTTTTTGACGAGCTCAGCGGTATGCTGAAAGTGAACGTTAGCTAAAGGAAGAAAGGAACAAAACATGTCAGAAAGATTCAGTCTTAATCATAATCAGGTCAGGGCAATTAGATTTGGCACAGACAGAAATGCCCTCAAGATTCATGAATTATCAGGAAGAAATTCCCCAGGACATCCCAGCATCATTTTGGATAACTTTTTTTTTTTTAAATCTTTTGATCAAAAAAACATTTGTTTTATTATCTTCCAGGATTGTATTTCTTTGTGCCCAGTAGTGACATATTGTATTTTCAATCTACCTATGATTTATTGTCTCTTACCATCTGCAGTGCCGTGCACCAGCATCAGTGTCTGCTCCCGAAGAGACTGAACATTCTGCAGCAAACTAGAAAACTGAAATTAAATCAGAAATAGTAAGGAGATAATAAACTCATAGTTATTGTAACTGCTGCAGAGGAATGCAATAAAAAAATGAATGTGTTAACATTTATAATATTACAATTTAAATGGTGATACACTACGGAAGAGTATTAGGGCCATGCAGGAGAAAAGTATTTGAGAGGGGAAGATTTTTTTTTATTGTGCACTTCGAGGAAAAAGTTGAAATGTTGAGATTAATATTGAAATACAATTTCGAGAAAAAAAGTTGAAATTTCGAGAATAATTGACTTTTTTCTCGAAATTGTACTTCAACATTAATCTCGACATTTCGCCTTTTTCTCAACATTTCGACTTTTTTCTCAAAATTGTACTTCAACATTATTATCGACATTTTGACTTTTTCTCAAAGTGCATGATGAAAAAAAAATCTTCCTCCTCTAAAATATTATTTTTATTTTTCTCCTGCCTGGTCCTAATACTCCTAATACTAATACTTTTTCAGACATACATCATTTTCTGTTCTAGAAATATTACCAAACATATTATACAGATAAAGCCAATGTTATATAAGAGCAGGATATGAATCACTTTTAAGGCCCAGATTTTTTTTTTGGGATGTGCTTCAAAACATGTTGGATGAGGCCAGAGACAGCCAGGAATCCCATTTGCAGTGGCTTAAGAAAAAAAAAGAAAGGTTGACAACTGGTTGAGTGTAGGCAGAAGACAGGAGATGGCAGAAAGCACACACCTGATATCTGTTGTCATCCTGCAGTGGCATACCAAGGTATCGTTCAGAGAACGCTGAAGCTGTGCAAATGAGAAGTTATACCCTAAAAGTGCTGCATGTGGAGGATGATTTAGCTTCAGTTCAGTTCTTTAAATAAGTTAAGTCTTGTCCTGAGTGCAAATAAGAAGGTTTCATCATAGAGGCGTAAATGATACTTTATGTCGATGAAAGGATTTTCTGAATCACCTTTCATCCAGCTCTTTCCATCAGAAATAATGTAGTTGAAGACTAACATTTCACAAAATACATCCTGAGTTTTAGACCTTTACACAAAGTTTAGCTCTCCTTCATGGGGATGATACGGTGGCCGAGACCCGCCATTGCTGAAAATTAAAGAAACGCTGCAAATAAAAATAAACGCTGCTGCAAATAAAATAATCGCTTT
Source organism: Cololabis saira (assembly GCF_033807715.1). NCBI lineage: Eukaryota > Metazoa > Chordata > Actinopteri > Beloniformes > Belonidae > Cololabis > Cololabis saira. Next base: position 3,124,920 of record NC_084592.1, on the reverse strand, counting down.
GCAAATAAAATAAACACTGCAAATAAAAACAAACACTGCTGCAAATAAAAGAAATGCTGCAAATATAAAGAAACACCGCTGCAAATAAAAAAAAAACCGATGCAAATAAAAAAGCCACAACGGAAGTGAATTACCGGGGACTATTTTTGCTGATGCACCAGTGTTTTTTACGTGAGAGGAGAAGAAGAAGACGAAGAGGACGTAAGTGAAAAGGAAGAAATAAGAAGAGCGAGGAATAAGAAGAACAACGAACGAGAAAATAAGTGAAAAGGTTAGTGTTCAACGTCGCTACGTGTAATTTTTAATGTGCAACACCGGTGCATCAGCAAAAATAGTCCCCAGTAATTCACTTCCGTTGTAGCTTTTTTATTTGCGTCGTTTTTTAATTTTATTTGCAGCGGGGTTTCTTTATATTTGCAGCGTTTCTTTTATTTGCAGCGGCGTTTCTTTTTGTTTGCAGCGTTTATTTTATTTGCTAAGCGTTTATTTTATTTGCAGCGGCGTTTGTTTCTGTTTGCAGCGTTTCTTTTATTTTCAGCAATGGCGGGTCTCGGCCACCGTAAGATGATGTAAAAACATCCCATAACTATTTTAATTGACATTAGATGCTAAAGTGACTTGGTGCAGGACTTTTGATTGTGTACTCACCGTAGACCTTCCAGTCCGTCACCGGTGAAACTGCACATGCACATTTGAACAGCCTATCAGTGGACTTGAGCATCATTAAGGTGAGGTAGGCTCCATAGCCCTGGACAAGCAAACACAGGCTTTCATTCACTTCTCACCAAGTGGTAAAATGTTAAACTCATTTTATAAATTCACGGAAGCGTATTGCATTCACTTGAGAAAAAAAAAATCTGCTCTGTTTTTCTGAATTAACGAGATAATTATCTCAGAATTCCGAGAAAAGTTTTAATTAAAAAAAAATCTGCTTTTTTTCTGAATTAACGAGATAATTACTTGTTCAACTGATCCTGGAGAAAAGTTGTCCAGCAGATCAGAATGGGCTTTCCGTCTGAACAACCGCAAAGTCAACAAACTAATAACAATACCAGTGTTGGGAGTATCTCCCAATGTTTCAAACCAAAAGCAAAATAAAACTGGATTAAACTGGACAGGAACATGTTTGCTTCCATGAAATCCAGCTCTCAAGTGGATGACAGATTCTTGCAAGTTGTGAGTTATCTGGTTAATTCAGAAAAACAGAGCAGAAATATTTTTTTTCATTAAAACTTTTCTCGGAATTCTGAGATAATTATCTTGTTAATTAAGAAAAACAGAGCAGATTTTCTTTTTAATTAAAACTTTTCTCGTAATTCTGAGATAATTAATTAGTTAATTCAGTAAAACAGAGCAGATTTTTTTTTTCATTAAAACTTTTCTCGGAATTCTGAGATAATTATCTCGTTATTTCAGAAAAACAGAGCAGATTTTTTTTTAATTAAAACTTTTCTCGGAATTCTGAAATAATTATCTCATTAAAGGAGCTTGAGGCTCCTTTTAAGAAATGAGACTCTCTAGCGCCACCCTTCACCACGACGGCCGTCGGGGGTACTGCAGCCAACAGTGAAGCCAGCACGGGAGAACGCAAGGCAACGGAGAGATACACTAGAGGGCTCATTCTTTTGGGTTTGGAACACTTTATCTGACATTATTACTAGAAAACTTAAAACGTATACGAATTTTTTTCATAAATTCTGCCTCAATCCGGCCTCAAGCTCCTTTAATTCAGAAAAACAGAGCAGATTTTTTTTTCTCAAGTGAATGCAATAGGCTTCCGTATAAATTCACTACATTCACGCATAATTTTTTGGAAGCATATGTTGAGTATATTGAGACACTGACAATAGCAAGAGCATGAGCTCACCTTTCCAAACACTGCTATTCGTGTCCGATCAATGTATGGAAATTTGATCATGTATCTGGAAAAAAAACATATACACATAATATAAACTACTACATTTGAAATTCTGAAGCTGAACTTCAAGTCAGCTGAATGTGAAGGGCAAAATGAGTATGCTATATAAATGTGACCTTTCATGAAACTAATTTGATGGTTATTACTTTAATGAAAGGCCCATTGTTCAATCAGGTGTCTTTAGGCGTTGAATTCTTTAATGAATCAATTAATTTAAAGAAGTAGTAGAGAAAATGTATTCCATCACCAATCTTTTGTTGTAACACTGTATAGATCTTCTATGGCATGTCATGGATCAGAGATTTTTTTTTTTTTTGCCATTTCAACATCCTGCTGTTTGGTCTATATTTAATTCTATGAAATCTGCATTTTTCTGTAATGCAGAATTAAAAAAAAAGTATATCATAAAAGTGTGTGTAAAGCCAGTCTTATTTGAAATTAATCATTCATATGTTAAGTATGAGTTTAAATAAAAATGTAAAAAAAAAACAAAAGAAAACATTTTAATATGTATACAGGAGGAAAAAAGACAGAACTGTAACAAATACGAGAGGGGAAGATTTTTTTTTATTGTGCACTTCGAGAAAAAAGTCGAAATGTCGAGAAAAAAGTAGAAATATCGAGATTAATGTTGAAATACAATTTTGAGAAAAAAGTCGAAATGTCGAGAATAAAGTCGAGATTTCGCCTTTTTTCTCAACATTTTAACTTTATTCACGAAATGTTGACTTTTTTCTCGAAATTGTACTTCAACATTAATTAATGATTATTATTAATTATTTATTAAACTTTTTCCTTTAATTCCGTTGTGCCCTGTATAATGACAATAAAAAGTCTGAAGTCTAATCTCGACGTTTCGACTTTTTTCTCGACATTTGGAGAGAGAGAGAGACAGAGAGAGAACATACTCTATTGCTGCGATCTGGTCTTGAACATCAACCGTCCCCAGTCTCTGGTGGATCTCGTGCAGGATCCTCTGGCCCTGGAAGCCGCTGCCCCGGCCGTCCAGACGGGCAACGATGATGCCGTCAGAACTGACCAGGACAGAATCCCAGCCCAGAGAGAAACGGTCACTCACTTCCTGACCACCGGGGGCGCCGTCACTGAACAGAGCAGAGGTTTGGTTAAACAGGTCCTGAGAGATTCTCTTCTAATCATCAGCTGTCTGAAACACGCTACTCACTGCACAGTTGTCTTATCTTACTGGATCTGATACAGCACAACAGCTGTCTGGGCCGTGCTATGATCAATCATGTGTCAATTTGTGCCAATAATGTAAATTGTTTGCCAATTTGGATTTGTACTTATTGCTTTTTATCTAAAGATAACAATGGAGTTCTTGTTGCAAAAGACAAAAATGCAACAATTTGGACACACAACAGAGGAAGAAAGTAACGTATTTTCTGGACTATAAGCCGCTACTTTTTCCATAGGTTTTCAACCGTGCAGCTTATACAAAGGTGCAGCTATTCTGTGGATTTTTCTTCCACCACTCGGGGCGCTTTAACCGGAATTAGAATCAAAACTAAGACAAAATAAATGCAAAGAAGAATACGCTACTTCTTCTTTAGCAGATAGAAGTAGGTAGAAGCAGATTTCCAACAGATAAATAGATAAATAAATACCGGTTATTTTCTCTTGGTTCTGTCCCGTTTTAATCAGCAAAGTTGCTGCCGTGTTAAAAGATACCGTTAGGAAAGATCTATTTAGGTACAAACATGTACATCATTTACAGTTCTAAATCCTTCTGTACATGTAGTAAATATCTAATCTAACAACAGAAATATCTGTGGTTTGCATATATTTTTTTTTAAAAAGAGTGGATGCGGCTTGTATGCAGGTGTGGCTTGTATATCTTTTTTTAATTATTTAAAAAAAAATAGAGTGGGTGCGGCTTATAGTCCAGAAAATACGGTAAATTGTTTGCCAATTTGTATTTGTACTTATTGCTTTTTATCTAAAGATAACAATGAAGTTCTTGTTGCAAAAGATAAAAATGCAACAATTTGGACACACAACAGAGGAAGAAAGTAGTTTGTTACAAGATGACATTTTTTGTAAAAAGAACAGAGTATATTGAGTATCCTCAATATTTTTGTTGTCTCTTGACATTCGTACACAATTTGAAAGCTTAGCTGAACACAACTTACAGGACTGTCTCAGAAAATTAGAATATTGTGATTTTCTGTAATGCAATTACAAAAACAAAAATGTCATACATTCTGGATTCATTACAAATCAACTGAAATATTGCAAGCCTTTTATATTTTAATATTGCTGATCATGGCTTACAGCTTAAGAAAACTCAAATATCCTATCTCAAAAAATTAGAATATTCTGGGAATCTTAATCTTAAACTGTAAGCCATAATCAGCAATATTAAAATAATAAAAGGCTTGCAATATTTTAGTTGATTTGTAATGAATCCAGAATGTATGACATTTTTGTTTTTTTAATTGCATTACAGAAAATAAAGAACTTTATCACAATATTCTAACTTTCTGAAACAGTCCTGTAGCTGAACACAACTTATATTAAGGGATTTGTAGAGGATCTAAATTAAATAAAAAAACAGAAAAAAACAAAAAACAAAGTACAAGTGAAGAGTCAGACCTTAGACCGTACAAAATACATACATGACTAACAGAAGTCCATATTGACGGGAATCTGAGAAGTCTGGTGGGTAAGAGATCTTTAAAGGCAAATCTGTCAAAAGACACAAATGAAAAGCTAATGTATCCGTATAAAAATGAATTGTGATTCACTGTAACATTACACAAACCCAATGCTCTATTCTCACCATAATGTTCCTTTGGAACCGTTCTAAAGTCAGCCAGCTGGATCCGTTTGTACTTCAAGGCGGCCTTCAGCACAAAATTGTTTTCAATGATGTAGTAATCTGTAAACATTGCAGAGATATGTTGAGAGGATAAAAGATCCTAAGATAAATATCAATAATTTAAGTTCAACTGCACATAAATAAACTATAATTAAAAAGATATATATAGCGGTTTGAGGCAGTCATACTATGCAATAAGATTAAAAGTGTAAATAAAAAGATAATCAGCAGTGATTTTGAATGGGAAACTAAGTTTTAATATTGGCTTCAAATCAAACTATCATCATTGGTGATGAAGCTAAACTTGAAAGTCATGACAAAAAAAACAAAAAACAAAAGCTTCCAGTACAATGTACTTAGCCACCCACACAATTAAATCCACACTTGACAATAATTACTTTCTAATTAGTACATGAATGAATGAAAAAAATAAAAAATAAATAAATAAAATAACTAAAGAGGAAAATAAATGTACACACACGTATGTATGTGTGTGTGATTTTGTGTGCGTGTATACAGTATAAGGTGTGTACGGAAAGTATTCAGACTCCTTTAAATGTTTCCCTCTTTGTTTCATTGCGGCCATTTGCTAAAATAAAAAAAACTTAGCTTACTTATTTAAAGAAATGTAGACATTTTTGCAAATTTATTAACAAATAAAAACTGAAATATCACATGTGACTTTCATATTTAACTCACATGCTGTCCATTTTTTCTGATCATCCTTGAGATGATTCTGCCCCTTCATTGGAGTCCAGATGCGTTTAATTAAACTGATTGGATTTGATTAGGAAAGGCACACACCTGTCTCTATAAGACCTCACAGCTCACAGTGCATGTCAATTTCAATTCAATTTTATTTATATAGCGTCTAATACAACAGATGTTGTCTCTAGACGCTTTCCAGAGACCCAGAACATAAACCCCTGAGCAATTATTACAAAACAATGGCAGGCAAAAAACTCCCCTAGTGGGAGAAAAGCCTTGAAAGCCAGAGCAAATGAGAATCATGAGGTGGAAGGAACTGCCCAAGGAGCTCAGAGACAGAATTGTGGCAAGGCACAGCTGCAGGGACAGGACGATTGGTAGATCTGGTCGTTCCTTATCGCCATCTAGATCCCTTTTTAATTCTTTCCTCAGCCACCAAGTTCATGAACATCTACACCTCAGAGTTGGATCACCAAACTGACTTTTGCTGCCATTGCTGGTCGAATAAAGAATCCGCCGTCAGAGTCGCTCTTTCGCTGATGTCACATCCTGACTCCCCCTGACCAATCGATGGCATGTAGTGTGATGATCAGATACGGCCCGACTCAGCCCCTTAGAACAGTTAAAGAAAAAGTATCTACTCAACACATTAGACCCCTAGTGGGAAAGTGCCAAACCGAGTGGAGGCGAGCCAAGCCGGGCTGAGTAGGTACAAGTGGAAAAGTTCCAATAATATAACTGTATGAATGGGTGTCCGTTGTCTAGCCTGGGTTTGGGACTTTTTGCTGTTGGGCTTGTCTGGGTGGCTCCTTGTTAAAGGGTTCTCGCGCTCCGTGCCCGCCTCCGCTTCTCCCCGCTGCCCTTGCAGTTGGGCTTGCCTTTGGCTCTGGGGTTCCCGCTTTCAATTCAATTAAATTTTATTTTATTTATATAGCATCTAATACAACAAAAGTTGTCTCCAGGCGCTTTCCAGAGACCCAGAACATAAACCCCCGAGCAATTATTACATAAACAATGGCAGGTAAAAACTCCCCTAGTGGGAGAAAAACCTTAAGCCAAACAGTGGCAAGAAAAACTCCCCTTTAGGAGGGAAGAAACCTGGACCAGGACCTGGATCATAAGGGGGGACCCTCCTGCCGAGGGCCAGACTGGGGGGTCGGGGACGTCAACAGCACAGCAGGCAGGTGGAAGCAGCAGCGGGATGACCGGGGGTGGGGACCTCAGGACAGCACGCAGCTCCCGAAGCTCCGGCTCAATCAGCAAGCCCCAGGTTAGGTTCATGGTCGGGGAAAGGTTGAGAAGGGGCAGGGCCTTTCATCGTGGGCGGGTGCCAGCCCACCATTGTCGGCTGTCGGGATGGCCCTTTCTCCGGGCAGGCTGGCCCTCTTGGCCCCGCGATCGGCCTATGCCAAGTGGCTGGTGTTCGGGTGGGTCCTGGTCCATTGCCGTGGGTTTCCTGCCTGCCTCCTCCCGTGGTCATGGGGGCTCTGCATGGGGCTTCCTTCTGTAACTTGATGAGAGGGCTTACTGGCAGGGGGGTTTCCTCCTGTCCCTCTTCTGGTCCTCCGTGGGGTTGCTGGTGGCCTGGGTTCGGGTTTCTTCCTTGTCGGCTTCTGGTCTCTCGGGTGGCGGGGTTGTGCCCTCCCACCTCCACTGTAGTTGCAGTTCAGGTAAAGCCTTGTTTTCACTTTGCACACACACATTTACACAGACATACACACCTGTTCACTCAGCTACATACTCACTCCACAGTTTTGGGGACAGATAATCGCAGTAACCTAGTACTGATTCAGTCTTACAGACCTGGAATGGTTGCTGTTTGTGTCTCTGCCTGTTCCAGTTTCTGTTTGTCTGTTTTTATTTCTTGCGAGGTTCCAACGGCTTGTGTCCCCGTTGTGTGTTGTCCTGTGTTTCTCTCATTTCAGACTTGCAGCAATGCCCCCTCCCCCCTTCTCCTATCCATATATCTGTAAAAAATAGAGACAGCACTGGTTCGAGTCACGAATGGCCTTCTTATGGCCTCAGATAAGGGATTAGTTTCCATACTGGTTCTACTGGACCTCAGATAAGGGATTAGTGTCCATACTGGTTCTACTGGACCTCAGATGAGGGATTAGTGTCCATACTGGTTCTACTGGACCTCAGATGAGGGATTAGTGTCCATACTGGTTCTACTGGACCTCAGATAAGGGATTAGTGTCCATACTGGTTCTACTGGACCTCAGATAAGGGATTAGTGTCCATACTGGTTCTACTGGACCTCAGATAAGGGATTAGTGTCCATACTGGTTCTACTGGACCTCAGTGCTGCTTTTGACACTGTTGATCATGGCATTTTTCTGCACAGGTTAGAGCATGTTGTTGGGATTAAAGGGACAGCTCTACGTTGGTTTAAATCATATCTATCTGACAGGTTCCAGTTTGTTCATGTACATGAGGTTTCTTCAGAACAGTCAAGGGTCTGTTATGGTGTTCCGCAGGGTTCAGTGCTATCTTGTTCAGTTTATACATACAGCCGTTGGGAAGTATAATCCAGAATCACGGCATACACTTTCATTGCTATGCTGATGATACGCAGCTCTATTTGTCTATGAAGCCGGATGAAACAGAACCGTTAGTTAAACTTCAGGCATGTCTTAGGGACATCAAGGACTAGATGTCCAGACATTTTTTGCTTCTAAATTCAGACAAAACAGAGGTTATCATTCTTGGTCTGAAGCATTTTAGGAAGGGATTGGATGGTGTTGCGATGGCTTCCAGTGCAACTGTGAGAAGCCTTGGTGTTTTCGATCAGGATTTGTCGTTTTAACCGTATATTAATCAGGTTTGTAAAAAACGGTTTTCCACCTCCGTAATATCGCAAAGTTTAGGAACATCCTCTCACAGAGTGATGCAGAAAAACAAAGTAATGCGTTTGTATCTTCTAGGCTAGGCTGCAATGTGTTATTAGCAGGATGTGCAAGTAATTTGCTGAATATCCTCCAGCTGATCCAAAATGCAGCAGCGCGAGTGTTGACAGGAATCAGCAGGAGAGACCACGTCTCTCCAGTGTTAGTTTTGCTCCATTGGTTACCCGTAAAATTCAGAATCCAATTTAAAATTGTATTACTTGTGTACAAAGCCCAAACCGGCTAAGCCCCACAATATTTGCAAAACCCGATAGTGTCCTGGCAGAGCTCTCCGTTCTCGGAGTGCAGGTTTACTCGTAGTTCCTAGAGTATCTAAATGTAGATTTGGAGGGCGGGCGTTCTGCTATCAGGCACCACTACTATGGAACCAACTTCCAATCTGGGTTAAGGAGGCTGACACCACCTCCACCTTTAAAACTAAACTTAAAGCCTTTCTGTTTAGTAAAGCCTATAGTTAGTGTTTAGTAAACCTCTAGCTGGTGTTGGTAAATCTCTAGGTAGTGTAAACTCTAGTGTGTTAGAGTCAGTAGTCATAGCGTCAGCTTTAGAACAAGACTATAATAGTTTGTCTCAAACATAGCTTTGTTGTATATATGCTACTATAGGCCTATGCTGCAGGGGGGCACCAGCATGATCCACTGAGCGGTGCCCATCACCACTCCTCTCCTGTTCTTCTCTTTCTCATTTATTAATTATAAGTATCTCATAACCATCATTGTTCTCCATTGTTCTCGTAGTTTGTTGTGCTCATCTGCCCCCTCTTTTTCTCTTTCATGCATGTTTGCAGGCCAGAGCTTCAGGAGCTGCATGCTGACCTTCAGTCCCCCCCTCTGACCACCTCAGTGCCTGCTCTCTGCATCTGCTATATAGTCATCCCTGTAGTGCACCAGTTAGCCATTGTGTCTGTCTCTCCTTTCTCTGTTATTCATTCTCTCTGTCTGTTCTCTCTTTTCCTATTCTGCCCAGCTGGCCTCCGGCAGGAGGGTCCCCCCTTATGATCCAGTTCCTTGTCCAGGTTTCTTCCCCCCCTTATGATCCTGGTCCTGGTCCAGGTTTCTTCCCTCCTAAAGGGGAGTTTTTCTTGCCACTGCTTGGCTTAAGGTTTTTCTCCCACTAGGGGAGTTTTTACCTGCCATTGTTTATGTTATGTTTATGTAATAATTGCTCGGGGGTTTATGTTCTGTTATCTCTGGAAAAATCCTAGTCCTAGTCCTGGTCAATTTAATAATTGCTCTGGGGTTTATGTTCTGGGTCTCTGGAAAAATCCTAGAGACAACTTCTGTTGTAATAGACGCTATATAAATACAATTGAATTGATTTGAATTGGAACAGTTTCCAGCCAGGTGTAAAATGGGTTTAAGAATCATCACCTCCATGTGAGAGCTTAGTCAGAAAAGAGTGGAATGCCTTCTCTGGGTTTAGATTGCAGTAGTGCTTCAACTATCTTGGCGTCTTGTTCACTAGTGAAGGGAATGGAGTACTGGTGCAATGGAGTCTGCAGCCGTGTAGGATAACAATCTGTTGTGGTGAGGAGAGAGCAGTACTAAAAGGCAACACTCTCTAGTAACCAGTTGATCTTTGTTCCTACCCTCTCCTATGGTCACCAACTGTGGGTAGTGACCAGAAAATAAGATAACAAGTACAAGAACACAACAGCTGGCTTCTGCAGTCAAGTGAAGGCAACTGAGGTGGTCTGGTCGGATTGGGATGTTTCATGGACACCTCCATTGAGGTGTTTCAAGTTTGTTCACCGACAAGAAGGCTCTGTGGCACAACTTAGACATGCTAGAGTGATTATATGGCATGCTTAGTCATGGAATGCTTTGGTATCATGAATGGATGAATTGATGACAGACTTTTGGAGTAAACTCACTGAAATCTATAACAGATACTGGAACAAAGTTAAAGTCTTTTTTCTTGTTTTTTTGGATTCTAGGTTCAAGAAAAAAAGGTAAAATGAAAACAAAAAAATGATAATTTACAAAACCTTGACAACACTGCCAGAACTGATAAAATATGTTGCAAAATAGTAGTGGTGCTGAGGGTTGCTGTTCTCAGTCATTACGATATATCTTTAGAGTGTAATAACTGCAACAATTCAGATGAACAAAATAGAAAGAAGAGAAGAACATGTCTCTCTTACTTGAATTATTGAAGCTGTGTAGGATAACAGTTGGAGCTCCTGGACCTAAAAGGGGAAAAACATACAATGCAATTTCAATTTAAAATGTTCTGTTTCTCTTATGTGTACTGAGGGAGGAGGCTTGCTAAGCATATGTAGATGATTCTGCACCATGGAAATGATCACGTAGCTAGCCAGACCCTGTTTGCTGGTTAAAGCCACCTAGTCTAGCAAATCCTGTCCACCACACTACAAGCAAGTGCTAAGCAGTAAGGACTCCAGGCTGGGTGAACGATACGATAGAAATGTAGACATACCGCTAGCAAATTTAGATTTGCTCTGCAGGTTCGTCTCGTTCCCATCTGTTGGAACTTATTAACTTTGCTTTAAAAATCATTGGGAGCCAATCAAATGAGTCTATCCTTGTAGTGAAAGTCTCTGGGCAGGCTAAACATGTCACGGTTTTGAGTTTATGCCACAGTTTGTTTTTTTTTCCACAGTTTTGGTTCCTGTTTTATTTTGAAACCCCATGTCCTTGTGTTTAAAGTTATTTCTTGACTTCTCTTGTCCCCATCTTGCGTCTCATCAACCCTGGTCTGTAGGCCTACTGGTTTTCCCCTCTCATCAAGCTCTTGTTTCTTGTAAATCCTGCTCAGCAGCACTTTTGCTTTTTTTTTTTTTGAGTAAATAAATCAAATTTTTAGGAACTGCTGCCTCCTTGATTCTGGGTCCTACTCAACTGCTCCCTGACCATATATATATATATATATATATATATATATATATATGATGGGCTACTTAATTCTTGAAAATATAAGAATTATAGTAATTGTTACATTCACCTTGATTTCCATTACTTTGTATTAAGTATGATCCCAAAAAAATACTTTTTCTCTTCAACTTCATTTATGTAATTTGCTAATATCCAGCCATCTATCAATCATCAATACCTTCTTCAAGTGGATCTGTGGAGGCTATTCCAGCTATTTCCGGCCTATTCCAGGGGTATAGACTGGACAGCTCACCAGTTTATCACAGGGCTTGCCAATATCCATCCATTTTTTCACATCTGGTTGGAATCTTTCCACAGAAGACGTGACAAGAAAGCTTTTACCACATATAACGGTTGCTTTTTCTTTTCACACTCAAAAGGCGTTCTGACACTGGGGGTATCAAAAAATAAGATTTTCAGTAGTTGTTTCTTCCTATTCTGTTTGCAAACACTCCTCCATTCTCTCTGGAAGGTAGACTATACACCAAAAATGATCTTCCATTTTACATCCACTTTTGGATCATCATCCTGTTTAGTAGCAAAAGCTAATCCTAGTGACCAGGCTATGGCTAAAGCTGCTCATGTGGTGCCATGAGCAAGGTATAAGGGTTTACTTATGATAAGCAAGGCCAGTAACCTCTGGTCATGTGTGAATAGAATCAGATAATGTTTGACGTATCATCAGATATGGTTTGAAAAAAAGGACGTGTGAAGTGGCAGTATATTTCATAGCAAACATGGTGAGCCAAGACAGGCGGGTATGAGGGGATGTAATATAGATTGTGATCAAACCAGTACAAGATACTCACACAACTCGAACAACTGGAAAACAAGATAAACTGGAGACTGGTAGAGTCAGCAGGTGTATTTTAATGGTGTAAAGTAAAGGCTGAATTATGGTTCTGCGTTAAATCTACGCCGTAGGGTACGCGGCTACGCGGGAGTCTCTCCGTAGCTACGCCGTGGCCTGACGTGCACCTGCCAAAAAATTTAACTACGCATGGAGGCGACGCAGACCCAACGCAGACAGAGAGGACTGTGATTGGTTTGCTTGGTAGCAACGCATTTCCAGTTCCGGTTCGTGAAGCAGTAGTGAACTTTCAGCGCTCTTTTCTTCGTGTGTGTGTGATTTTTTGTTTTTGAGTTGTTTTGGTTTCTTGCACAACAGTTGTCCTTATCTCTTTGATTCACAGTGACTGCGTTTACAGGTACATGCAGTCAATAACCCTTTTAAAACCCGAATATTGGCAATAACCCAAATTTGCGCGGCCATGTAAACACCAATAACCCCTTTGAATAACCGGAATTTGCTCATATTCCGGTTTTTAAAAACCCCAATATGACCCCTGGGTTACTCCTTTTAAAACCTGAATATTGGGTCATGTAAACACCAAACGGAATATCCCCATCAAACGGAACATGAATTTGTTTTCTGCACATGCTCTGTTCACAAGGAATCCTGGTCTTTTGAGTCCAGGAAGTTCTTATAAACACGGAGAAACCAAGACCAGGAGGAGACTAATCACTTCATAAATGTAATGAAGGATATGAACATTTCTGCATTTGTAGACGGTAGAAAGTACCGGGATAGAGATTTACAAGAAGGAGAGAGAAATGTTGCGCGAAGCAGCGTTTGTTTTGAATTTGGATACAGGAAGAAGAAGCAGAAATGACGGGAATTGCGTCATCATGTTCTCCGTGCGTCGCTGGTTTGATCCAGATATCCTGAATGATTCATTACCATGTAAACGGAATATTAAGAATGTTTCAGTAACTGGAATATCAGCAATAACCCGAATTTTGACTGCATGTAAACGTAGTCACTGACCAGAAAAACCGGAAGCTAAACAAAGTATAAACTAGTGCTCTGGGGGGGTACTGCACCGCGGAGAAATGGAGTGACGGTGAAGTCCGAAGGGTTCACGACGGCAATGGCGTAGGCTCTGCTTTGGTTTAACGCAGAACCATAAATCAGGCTTAAGGACGAGAGAGCCCACAAAATATAGTTTGGAGAGGGGCTTGGGAAAAACTGGGTGGGCTATACTAAATGCCGCCCGATCCAAGCCGAGTCAGTCTTCCCGGGATGACTCAAGCGTCTGTTTGTCTCTAAATTCATTTTTGGACATAAATGCACGCTGCCTGAACGTTGCTGTCTTCTGCACATCATTCAGTCTCGATTGGACTCCGTTGTTCTCCACAATGGGAATTCCACAGAGAAGTCGTGAACAATTAGTTAAAGGAGCTTGAGGCCGGATTGAGGCAGGATTTATGAAAAAAATCCGTATACATTTTAAGTTTTCTAGTAATAATGTCAGATGAAGCGTTCCAAACCCAAAAGAATGAGCCCTCTAGCGTATCTCTCCTTTGCCTTGAACAGGCTGTGTGCTGCAAAATGTGCTGCAATTCGGTCCCGAATTTCCCGCGCTGTCCTGTGGATGTGACGTCACATGACGCTGCATGTGCGTTCTCCCCGTTCTCCCGTGCCGGCTTCACTGTTGGCTGCAGTACCCCCAACGGCCATCGTGGTGAAGGGTGGCGCTAGAGAGTCTCATTTCTTAAAAGGAGCCTCAAGCTCCTTTAAATTACTTTTTGACTTTTTCATCTGAGGTGACCAGAGCCATCAGAAAGCTGGTACGATCCACAAAATTAAACCTGAAGAAAATTTCATATGAAGTACAATTTTCAGAATTCTACTACATTCCTTACAAAAATATCATATTACGACAGCCCGGTTAGTGGAATTTGTAATTTAGAGCAGCCAGCACTGGAAAAGCCTTAAACAGGGATATTTTATGACCTACCTTTACAATGAAGGATAATGTGTTCATTTGTAGGGCTGATGTCAGCGTCGAAGTACAGACAGTGGGCTTTATTTAGCTCAGATGTAATACATCTTCGTGGGAACAGCCCCACGGTTTTAACACTGGAGAAAGAGGATAATGAATAATACCTTTCACATAAACGTGATACATAAACACACATAAGCTGGCCTTCGGCAGGAGGGTCCCCCCTTATGATCCTGGTCCTGGTCCAGGTTTCTACCCCCTTATGATCCAGGTCCTGGTCCAGGTTTCTTCCCTCCTAAAGGGGAGTTTTTCTTGCCACTGTTTGGCTTAAGGTTTTTCTCCCACTAGGGGAGTTTTTACCTGCCATTGTTTATGTAATAACTGCTCAGGGGTTTATGTTTATGTTTATGTTAATTTTCTGGATCTCTGGAAAGCGTCTAGAGACAACATCTGTTGTATTAGACGCTATATAAATAAAATTGAATTGAATTGAATTGAATAAAAAAAACACATATTCTATTTGTTTATATATATATATATATATATATATATATATATATATATATATATATATATATATATATATATATATATATATATATATATATAATATGTATAATCTGTGCCAGTTTATATTCATTTTCTGACTGATCAATCACTGATAATCAGTGATTATCAATTACATTAGAAAAATAAAATACACTATCAATTCCGTCTTTAAAGTTATCTTCCTATTCTTTAAAATGTCAACATAAATACAGAGCAGGTTTTGTATTGTTAACACTTTTATTTTTAGTCTCAGGAGACTGTAGAAGCACATTAATGACACATACCTAAAAACTTGGCGTCTTCGCGGCGAACCCTCTGTGCTGAGAAAATAGCTGTTAAGAGTGAATAAGATGATTAACAACAAGGCCAAACCAAAATGTGAACCTTATTATCTACCCAGTTTCTTTTTGTTTAAGTGAGATTATTACATTTCATCATAAAAACACAGTCTTTCTCTGTTAGGAATGTATTATCCATGATAAAGTCTAATATGTTACTATAAGTACTTTACTGTTTGAAATGCTCTATTCACAGCTGGTTAGACTCACAGGTTATCGGTGTTCTCATCGTAGGCAAGGATCTTGGTTACTTCCCAGTTCCCGGATGTTAAATGTCGGACTTCATTTTGATCTGCTCTGAACTAAAAGAATCAAATCAGATGGATAGAAAGAAGATTTTTTTTCATGTTGTAAGCTTGTGTAGATTTCCTGTCCTCCAATTCATGATAATCTTCAATGCCTGAGAAAAAGCTAAAGAACTTGTTCTCTTTGTTCTTAAATATGTTTCAGTTTATATCTTAACTGGCAGTGAGTTTAAGGGCATATTCACACCAGTATAACATGGGGTACTTGGTTCAATTGGCCAGGGTTGCCGACAATTTGCCTCTTCATTTGGTTAATTTTCATTCTGCACTTTTAAAAGCGGACCGAACCACCCGGGCAACATCTATCAGTTACAAAAGGTGTTTGTTTGGGGGTGGTATTGGCTGAAACAAGCACTGACAAAGAGGAAAAAAACCCAAAAGGAATTAAAGCTGCAAGCAGCGATGAACGGGCCTTGGCACCCTTGTGCATGTTCAGGCGTGCTGCATGACTTGCATGTAGATGTCTTCTGGACTGGGTGCACGTTACGGTCCGGATGAAGAAACAGCCGAAGAAATGGCATAAATTGCGGCAAAATTACACAATTAATTCAAAATGGCCGACTTCCTGTTCAGTTTCGGCCATGGCGCCAAGAGACTTTTCTTTAAGTTGCGACATGATACAGGTGTGTACCGATTTTCATGTACCGATTTTCATGCATACCATATTGTGGGGCTTGAGGCACGAAGTTTTCTATGGGGCGCTGTTGAGCCATTAGGCCACGGCCATTAATGCAAACCATTAAATATCAAATTTATCGCAAGGCCTGGCTTGCGTGCAAAATTTGGTGACTTTTGGGGAACTATCAAATATGGACCAATCAAATGAAGGGGGGGGCGCACTTTTTGGCATCTATCGTCATCGCCACGGTAACACTTTTGACTGAGAAAAGTAATGCGCATCGTTGCAGAATGGAGACGCACATTTTGATGTATAACACACCTGTGTGCACGTTACGGTTCGGGCCGTATCAACTGCCGAAGAAATGGTATAAATTAATTCAAAATGTTAAAAATGGCCGACTTCCTGTTCGGTTTCGGCCATGGCGCCAAGAGACTTTTCTTTAAGTTGTGACATGATACAGGTGTGTACCGATTTTCGTGCATGTACGTCAAACCGTATTGTGGGGCTTGAGGCACAAAGTTTTTTCTCTATGGACCAATCAGATGAACGGGGGGTGCGCTTTTTGGCGTCTAGCGTCGCCACGGTAACGCTTTTGACTGAGAAAAGTAATGCGCGTCGTCGCAGGATGGAGATGCACATTTTAATGTATTTACACACCTGGGTGCATGTTACGGTTCGGGCCGTATTAACTGCCGAAGGAATGGCATAAATTGCGCCAATTACACGATTAATTCAAAATAGCCGACTTCCTGTTCAGTTTCTGCCATGGCGCCAAGAGACTTTTCTTTAAGTTACGACATGATACAGGTGTGTAGCGATTTTCGTGCATGTACGTCAAACCGTATTGTGGGGCTTGAGGCACAAAGTTTTCTAGGGGGCGCTGTTGAGCCATTAGGCCACGCCCATTAATGCAAACCATAAAATATCAAATTTTTCACCAGGCCTGGCTTGGTGCAAAATTTGATGACTTTTGGGCCACGTTTAGAGGGGCAAAAAGACCCTCATTTTGTCGGAAGGAGGAAAAAGATTCCTACAGATACAATAGGGCCTTCGCACTGTAAGTGCTCGGGCCCTAATAAGAAAACCAAGCTCATCGATTGGCTGGGACTGAGAAACAAAAATCCATTGCATTCAAGCTTGTTCTCCAGAAATACAAACAATGGAGCAACACAAAATGTATGCAGTTTTGCAGGTTCTTGTTTTTATTTCGGTGTTCAAATCTTATGGGTTTTTTCACAACTGCTGGCAATCTAACTTCTGTATCGAGGAACAAACAAAACCTGCAGTTCCTCAAATGGTCACCGGAAGCTGGGTGCAAAAGTGAGTCAATCTCCAATGACTTCTATGTTAAAATGTCCATCTTTAAAGCAGTGTAGCAAACCCAGGGTCTGGAAAACTTCACATCACACTTTAAGATTTTTTAATGAACAGTCTACCTTGGTCAGACGTGTTTTTCCAATACCAACCTGTGACTAGCACCAGTGTGGACACTAGAGTTTACACTAACTAGAGGTTTACTAACACTAACTAGAGGTTTACTAACACTAACTAGAGGTTTACTAAACACTAACTAGAGGTTTACTAACACTAACTAGAGGTTTACTAACACTAACTAGAGGTTTACTAACACTAACTAGAGGTTTACTGAACACTAACTAGAGGTTTACTAACACTAACTAGAGGGTTTACTGACACTAACTAGAGGTTTACTGACACTAACTAGAGGTTTACTAACACTAACTAGAGGTTTACTGAACACTAACTAGAGGTTTACTAACACTAACTAGAGGTTTACTAACACTAACTAGAGGTTTACTAACACTAACTACAGGTTTACTGAACACTAACTAGAGGTTTACTGAACACTAACTAGAGGTTTACTAACACTAACTAGAGGTTTACTAACACTAACTAGAGGTTTACTGACACTAACTAGAGGTTTACTAACACTAACTAGAGGTTTACTAACACTAACTAGAGGTTTACTGACACTAACTAGAGGTTTACTAACACTAACTAGAGGTTTACTAACACTAACTACAGGTTTACTGAACACTAACTAGAGGTTTACTAACACTAACTAGAGGTTTACTAACACTAACTAGAGGTTTACTAACACTAACTACAGGTTTACTGAACACTAACTAGAGGTTTACTAACACTAACTACAGGTTTACTGAACACTAACTAGAGGTTTACTAACACTAACTACAGGTTTACTGAACACTAACTAGAGGTTTACTAAACAGAAAGGTTTTACGTTTGGTTTGGATACTCTACGAGTAAACCTGCACTCTGAGAATGGAGAGCTCTGCCAGGAACATACGGTACTATCAGGTCTTGCAAATATTGCATAGCTAAGCCGTTTTGGGCTTTATACGGGCTTTAAGTAATAACATTTTTAATTGGATTCTGAATTTTATGGGTAACCAATGGAGCGACGCTAACACTGGAGAGACGTGGTCTCTCCTGCTGATTCCTGTCAGTACTCGTACTGCTGCATTTTGGATCAGCTGGAGCCAATTCAGCAAATTACTTGGACATCCTGCTAATAACACATTACAGTAATCCAGTCTAGAAGATACAAACGCATGAACTAGTTTTTCTGCATCACTCTGCGAGAGGATTTTCCTAATCTTTGCAATATTACGGAGATAAAAAAATGCTATTTTACAACCCTGATTAATATGCTGTTTAAGCGACAAATCCTGATCGCAAACAACACCAAGGTTTCTCACAGTTGCACTGGAAGCCATCGCAACACCATCTAATCCCTTCCTAAGATGCTTTGGACCAAGAATGATAACCTCTGTTTTAGGGATGCTGCGATCCAGCCAAAAAACACGGATCGGATCGCAGTGCAGGAGAAAACTGTGATACTAGCACTCCATTCCAAAAGTCTGCTCCAGCTTTTCCTTCCAGCACTTGTTTCTCACACACGAGGAAGAAAGGAGAGGGGAGGGGGATCATCATGGTTGATCATATCATTCTTAAGGACGCACTCACCTGGGTCGTGAACATGGCGATGTGATGAAACTCTCCACGTCCTCCTTGTTTTACTGGAACAGTCAGAAAAAATCTGTTGCCATCTTTTGTAAACACAGGTTCTTGGTTCTGTGGAGGGTAAGTATACATGAATAACCTGGCATTACAAAGCCTCATTAAGTAACATGCATCTGTTAAAATGTAAATGGTGCAGAAATCTGAACTTTCAACCAGGTCTGGTACTGGCTGTTTGAAGTGGCAATCATTTCCATATTCAAACCATTTCTTAGCCTGAAAGTATCAATGTGTAAAATATTTTATATTATGCATTTTACTTAGAGAGTAAAGCCTTTGCATGAAAAGAAAGGACCATAAGTAGGAAAAAGTTACAAGTAGTGAAAAATCTTCAAAGGTAAAACTTAGCCCTTGAACTTAGATGTCTACACTAATTTCATTAAAGCTTTCTGTAAATGGGTTGAAGGAACTGAAAGCGGACAAAATGACAAAAACATTTGCTTACTAGGCCCTTGACCAGCCCTTAAAAATGTCCTAATTAAAACACTCAGTGTGCACTGAGCATGTCAGTTAGTATGTGTAAGGAGAAATTGAGACGTTCTCATTTTGGTCCTGCTTCTATGTCACACCAGGTCTTCATAATAATAACCAACGGTATTCCATAGCAGAATTTCCTTATATAACCAGCCTAGGCCTGGCTGCACAAATCTGCATTATTCCAATGATCCGCCACACTGTAGTCTTCACAAACAGCAGTTAATATACTCATCGCACCCTAACCAGAAGGCATTAGAAAGTGCTCAGTTGTTGGGTGTACAAGTCAGTAAAAAACATAACATTCCCTAGCCTCAACCAACAACCATAGAGCCTGATTGACAGACTTTATTTTGAATTGGACTGCTTCACTAATCCGGAACAATACAGAACTGGACCAGCAATTACATTTATATTTAAAGAGAGATAAATGAGCTCTTATTAACTGTATTTAGTTTGCTATTCCATGAAGTGACAACATATGGACAGAAATTGTTGGTAAAATGCATATGTTCCAACAGTAAAGAAAATTCTTTACTGTTGGAAGATATGCATTTACCAATGATGAGAGCTATGTGAACTGGTGTTGTGGAAAGGAGATGTGAACGTGGCTACCAGGTGTGTCTCGAGGATGCTGAAATATTTTATAGTGGATTGCCTGACATTGGCATTCAGGCAAAAAAAAAAACAAAACACTGGATTTTCACCCAGTGGTTGGAGAGACTGCTGATGGCTGGACAAACCATGGTTTGAATCTATTTCACTCGACCTGGGGTACAAGCTACTTTCGCTTTTCCCTGAACCCTGCTGCCGTGCTTAACAACAAGAGGGCTCTTGAAGTAAAAAACAAATATTTAATATTTCATTTGCTAAGTTAGCGCCTCATATTTATTTACCAGCGGTTAAAACAAGTCCACGCAGATTTTTTGTTGCTGCTGTTGTTTTTTTAGAAATCCAAATCTTTGCACAGTATTTTGGAAAGTTTTGTAAATCTGTACCTTCATTTTTATCCTTTATATTTTTGTAAATATTTTTTTAATCTTTCGACTGTTTATTTACACCTTGGCTCAAAGAGATTTTTTTTTCTATAGCACATGTTGAAAAATGGCCAATAAAGATTATTTTGACGTAGTAGCCAGGAGCCTCCAGCTGAAGCCCGGGCTCTTACTGAAGTCAGATGGCATCTCTCTCCCATGGAAGTGTTCCCTTCCAGCTACACTAACATTTTAAACTCTCTCAATGATGAGGAAACTGAAGTCAGAACAGCCAAGTCTGTCCAGAAACTTTATTTCTCGTATTATTTTCAGTTCAGGGTTTTAAAACACGCCAAAGGAATAAGTGGTTGAACATAGACATTAGAGACTTTTTGCTTTACTGCAAAGTAAAAGAAACAGACTGTCTTTTAGTTAACGGAATGCTACTGGGAAGCATTGTGAAAGTACACCCTGTGCACCTTTGTGCACACGAATGAATGTACAACTGGAGATTGGAGCTGGAACGAAGAAGCGATCACCAAAAAGTCTTCATAAAGTGATAGCTGTGTGAAGGTGGCCAATGTTTTATGAGAATTGGGGAGGGAGTGGCTAGAATCAAACCTTTAGAGGAAGTTTGGTACTTTCGAGTCTCTTGGTTCTGGCACCCTCTCACTGCTGCTATTGTATCCTGCTTTGAGGTCCCTCTTACATTATTCTGATGCTGATGCTCCTTCATTTTTTACTGTCATTATTTTTGCATTTATCTTCTTTTACATGGCTTGTGCAACTCCTTCACCTCTTAGTCAAGTATAAAAGCCCTCTTCAGTTAGCAAAGCTTTGATGTTGAAAGCAACACTGCATTCATTGTTGATGAAACTTTATGTTCTGGTAGATTCTATGTTTTACACACACACACACACACACACACACACACACACACACACACACACACACACACACACACACACACACACACACACACACACACACACACACACACACACACACACACACACACACACACACACACACACACACACACACACACACAAATTTACACACAAAATTCAATTTGAGACATTTTGTTGGCACACTAAATTTCTCACCATTTTCATTGAGTGCATTTTCTTACAGAATCATTACGAGTCTTTCAGACACAAATCTTTTGAATGAAAGGGGATTGACAGAAAAGAAAACTTTAAATAACAACTGATTTGGAATTAAGAAAAGCATCAGTTAAACCTTTCAACATTTCCAAAATTCTTACTCGTTTATGTATTGAACCTGCAGGATTCAAGGTTTATGTAAAATCTGAAGACGTCCTTGGTTTTCCATATCCCTGGCTTATTACTCATTTCTCATGGCAGGTATGCAATTGGAAATGAATCAATAATGGATGAAAATGTAGCCATTAATAAGAAGTGAAATGCTGCCAGACATAAACTACATCCTCAGTTTGTCGCTGATTCAAGATGGCTGCCAACGGTACACAGACACACAAATAGGCAATGAAATCACAGATCAAGCAGCAGGAAGAATGATTGATGAGTGTAAAATCCTTACTGCTGCTCAGCCTGTGTTAGCAGCATCATTTTAGTATTTCTTGGTTGTATATAGCCTTTCTTAACTATAGAATTACTCATAGACAGAAAAGAAATTCTCTTTCATGCAAAATGTTAAAATCTACTGCAAAAAGCATGACATTGAAATAAAGCTGCAGCAGTGCAACACGTGCTTTTCAAAATTAATGTTAAAGTCTATGACGGTTATAGTGGAGAGTACTTTACCTGCTTCGAAAGCCAGAGCTCTGAACTCTCTTCATGTCTCTGGAAAACAAGTAAGAGAAAAATGTCACACCATTGGTATTTCACAAAGATTATCTATAACCCTCATCTGTTGCAACCTTTCTTGTTGTTGCTTGACACTGTTGGTATGGTAAAGGTTTGTCTGATAAAAAGTTCATTTAATAAAAAGGACTTATTTGCAATTGAACGAGCATTCAGTAGACAAAGCCTAGACAAAAGTGACGTCACAGACTTTGCGTCCACTGGACACAGTGTAATTTGCCGAAGGCACGCAATGCGGTCACGTGGTCTCCAGCTGGGTCGGGACGTCACGTGTGGATTGTTGGACGAAAACACCGCAAAGCATGCTGGCAAGGCATCCCAGTAATCCCAATTCCAATTTTGTGCTGGTTCCCAAACACTGGCCGGGGAAACCAGAGAAGACGTGAAGAAGACGGTGAAGTGGGCGGACCGGCAAGAGGAACTCAGGTGACTTGATCGAGCAAACAATAGGTGGAGAAAAAGTTTGACTGTACTTTCCCCCAGTCACTAAAAAGGGACTCCATAGACTCCTTTATGCCAAAAAGAGAGCCACGGTCGTAACTCCAAACAGCAGAGGCATGACAATTCAATAATCGGCTTGATATGACCACACATTTTATAAAAACAATAAATAGTAGTCTGCGTAGAAGGCAAGCAGTGGCGTAGCCAGGCACAGGCACCATCTTGGGATCCTAAGCTGGTCCAGTGTCACACCTCTCTGGGGTGATAGATGGGTGCCGATGACAGTTGTGAACCCATCTGACAAAGCAATCACGTTGAAGAGAAATAACAGATTGGCTGATGTGTTCACATGCTTGGTAATCGAGGATCTAGATGCTTTTCTGGGTCTACATGTAGCTTCGGAGAAACAACCGAACGCAGAAAGCAAACAATCTGACATTGGGATACAACAATCTCATGCACAGAAACAAGAACCTCACACACTGAAAAAGCAACCTGATATCTTGCCCAATGCCTGTCCTGCTGATTAGTTGGCGTTGGAGTCTGTCAGAGTTGAGCCTATGCGACATCGACGTAGACTCATGTCAGGTCAGTGGAGACTGTAAGTCTCAGCTCACACAGCTACAAACTGAATATCAACACAAATTCTCTAAGCACTCATTGGATATCTCAGCGATGAGCGCCCTTTTCGCTTACCATACAGGAGAGTCCCTCCTGTCCACTATCAGAAGTTGAGGCAGGTTCTTCTTACTGATATGGAGGAGAAAGGGATTATCAAGAAGTCCTCATGTTAGTATGCTTCACCACTGGTGATGGTGTTGAAGAAAGATGGTGGGTTGCAGATTTGCACTGATTTCAGGTGGGTGAACGCCCGAAACTTGAAGGACGCCCACCCCTTGCCACACCAGTCTGACTGTCTGGCTGCCCTTGGTGGTGTCGAGCCACATTGTCATGGGAAGCTCCAGCCCCTACCCCCCTACAGGGCTTTGAACTGGACTCAAGACCTTTGAGATAGCTCCAACTTCCTACCCAACTTCCTACCCCCCGTGCAGATCCCGACACCTCGGAAGTTGGTTCATACAGACAACTGGACTCAACACCTTTGAGGTAGCTCCAACTTCCTACCCAGCTTCCTACCCCCCGTGCAGATCCCGACACCTGGAAGTTGGTTCAAACAGACTTGAATCACGAGAACACCCTATGGGGTAATTTAGAAGTCTGTGACAGTCATGCCAAATGTCTGATAATGACATTTAGCCACATATTACATCCGACTGTAAATTACTTTTGTCTCTCGCCTGATTTGTGTATTCCTGTTAAACTTCTTGTATAAAAACCTGGTTACAACATCACTCGAGGTCAGCCCACCGACCAAGACACTGCGTCTGTGTAGGTCTGCTGACCGCCGGCTGAATAAAATCTCTCACCCCACAGTGGACTCCTGAACAGGACTTTGTATTATTCTTCAACAGTGACAACTACCTTTTTAGCATGATGGACCTCACTTCTAGCTTTTTCAACATCCCGATGCACGAAGAAGAGAAGTACACAGCTTTCAGGACTGGACTGCATGAATATAATCGCATGCCACAGGGACTGTGTAACAGTCCTCCATCCTTCATGAGGATGATGATTGGGATATTTGGGGACATGAACTTGAAACTCTTGTGTTGTCTTGACGATCTTCTTGTCTTTGCGCCATCAGAGGATGAGGCCCTGTGCAGACTCTGCACAGTGTTTCAGAGGTTGCGAGAGAACAACTTGAAACTGACTAGTCAGATTCCTTGGCCATGTCATTAATGGTGAGGGGTGACCGTTGATCCTGCCAAAGTAGAGGTTGTCACCAAGATGACAGTCCTCATGGAGGATGATGAATGCAAGCCTTCTGCTAGGCCAACACACAGTCAGAGTTCAGGGGGCCTGGGCACTGGGCTGGGCAGAGCGGCGAGACAGTTCAGGGGGCCGTTCGTGGGACTGGGCAGACAGAGTCCAGGGGGCCGCCTGAGGGGCAGACAGGATCCGCAGGGCCAGCTGAGGGACAGTCAGAGTCATGGGCTGGTGTGGACCACCACTGGAACAGGGACAGGGTGAGGTGCGCCCGGGACCACTTCGGGAACCGGAACAGGGCAAGGTGCGTCCGGGACTACCTCGGGAACAGGGACAGGCTGGGGCTGCCGTCGCCGTCGTCGTCTCCCCTGAGGCTGAACACACTTCTCACCTTGAGCCAAGAGTGCTCCCCAGAAGGGGGACTCCTCCTCCTCAAAACTGTGCATATTCTTCTCTGCCTCCCGACGGAAGAACTCAAAGATAGTAATGTACTCTCCCGCTAGGTCCATTGTGGCTGGTCCGTTCGGTCAGGAATAGGTAGATGAGGACCCAAGTGCAGGAGAGACGCAGGGAGGCAGGAGTTCCAAAAAGGTGTTATTCAATTCAATTTAATTCAATTCAATTTCATTTATACAGCATCTATTACAATACAAGTTGTCTCTTGTCCAGAGACTCAGAACATGACCCCAGAGCAATTATTATATTAACAAAGGCAGGTAAAAACTTCTCTAGTGGGAAAAAAAATTGTAAGCCAAACAGTGCCAAGGAAAAACTCTCCTTTAAGAGGGAAAATTCCTTGAGCAGGACCTGGATTATAAGGGGGACGGAGGACAGAGAGCAGGGAAAGGGAGATCAGATAGAGAGAATGAACAACAGAGAGAGTAGGTGCAGAGAGGTGTCAAGGTACAAAAGACAAGATATATATTGATATGAATTATATGTGAGGAGGAGAACTTAGAATTTTTTGTACATGTTACTGGTAGTTGGTGTACTACCGAGACGACTATATACAGTAAATAGGTGTAAACAGCAGATCCAGTTCAAATCTTGTGAGCGCTGCAGGGGGGAGTTTCACGTCACAATGGTGTTGCAGTGTCTCAACACAGGTAATCATTTACCTGCCATTGTTTATGTTATGTTTATGTGATAATTGCTCGGGGGTCGTGTTCTGGGTCTCTGGAAAGTGCCTAGAGACAACTTCTGTTGTAATAGACGCTATATAAATAAAATTGAATTTAATTGAATCCTATAATTGCAGGTACAGTATGACTATTGGCCCTAAACACACTAGAGTTCACTATAGGTTTACTAAACAGAAACGTTCTAAATTTGGATTTAAGTTTCAAAGTTTATTTAGATGGGACAATGCATATTAATGCACACTACATTAAGCAGTGTGAATACACCGGGTTTAGCAGAAATGCTAGTTTCCACCCACAGTCCCCACAAACAACCAGACACACTCACACTCACACCTACGGGCAATTTACAATAATCAATTAACCTAGCATGCATGTTTTTGGACTGTGGGAGGAAACCGGAGTACCCGGAGAAAACCCACGCAAGCACGGGGAGAACATGCAAACTCCACACAGAAAGACCCTGCTGGGCCTGGGAGTTGAACCGGGGACCTTCTTGCTGTGAGGCAACAGTGCTAACCACCAAGCCACCTTGCTGCCACAACAATTTAACGGTGGATGTGGCATGTCAGCCTTCTTAAATTGGAAGTTGGTTCCATAGTAATGGTGCCTGATAGCAGAAGGCCCGCCCTCCAAATCTACATTTGGATCAGGAATTACGAGTAAACCTGCACTCTGAGAAAGAAGAGCTCTATTAGGAACATGAGGTACTATTAAGTCTTGCAAATATCCTGGAGCAACCCCTTTTTGGGCTTTACAAGCAAGTAATAGAATTAGAATAGAATAGTAAAAGAAGTTTTACAGGGAGTGTTGGCAGGGTTATGCAGCAGGCGGCTTGGCGTGGTAAACCAGAATAAAATAAGTAGACACCGCAAAAACGGAGATAACAGAACTTCATACAGACAGTCTTGTTTCACTCGATTCACAACTGAAGTCAGTTGTGGATGCGCAGCCATTTATTGAAAACATCCACAATCACACAGCACCTGTCTTGTCAATCAGCTCAACGAGTGACACCACACAACTTGAGTCCACCAAACAAAGACAAATAATTGAGAGCACTCTCTCCTCAACAGGGAGCCAATGGAGCGACGCTAACACTGGAGAGACGTGGTCTCTCCTGCTGATTCCTGTCAGCACTCGTGCTGCTGCATTTTGGATCAGCTGGAGCCTATTCAGCAAATTACTTGGACATCCTGCTAATATTACATTACAAGAATCTAACTAATAATACATTACGAGAATCTAGCTTAGAAGATACAAACACGTGAATCAGTTTTTCCGCATCCCTCTGGGGGAGGATGTTCCTAATCATTGCAATATTACGGAGATGGAAAAATGCAAACCTGATTAATATACAGTTTAAACATCAAATCCTGAAAGAAAATAACACACAGTTTCGCACAGTGGCAGTGGAGGCCATTGCAACACCATCTAATCCCTTCCTAAAATTCTTGGGACCAAAAATAATAACCTCTGTTTTATCGGATTTTAGAAGCAAGACATTTCTGGACATCCAGTCCTTGATGTCCCTAAGACATGCCTGAAGTTTAACTAACGGTTCTGTGTCATCTGGCTTCATAGACTAATAGAGCTGCGTATCATCAGCATAACAATGAAAGTGTATGCCGTGATTCTGGATTATACTTCCCAATGGCTGCATGTATAAACTGAACAAGATTGGCCCTAGCACTGAACCCTGCGGAACACCATAACAGACCCTTGACTGTTCTGAAGAAACCTCATGTACATGAACAAACTGGAACCTGTCAGATAGATATGATTTAAACCAACGTAGAGCTGTCCCTTTAATCCCAACAACATGCTCTAACCTGTGCAGTAAAATGCTGATCTACAGTGTCAAAAGCAGCACTGAGGCCCAGTAGAACCAGTATGGACACTAATCCCTTATCTGAGGCCCAGTAGAACCAGTATGGACACGAATCCCTTATCTGAGGACCAATAGAACCAGTATGGACACTAATCCCTTATCTGAGGTCCAGTAGAACCAGTATGAACACTAATCCCTTATCTGAGGTCCAGTAGAACCAGTATGGAAACTAATCCCTTATCTGAGGTCCAGTAGAACCAGTATGGACACTAGTCCCTTATCTGAGGTCCAGTAGAACCAGTATGGACACTAATCCCTTATCTGAGGTCCAGTAGAACCAGTATGGAAACTAATCCCTTATCTGAGGTCCAGTAGAACCAGTATGGACACTAATCCCTTATCTGAGGCCATAAGAAGGTCATTCATGACTTGAACCAGTGCTGTCTCTGTGCTATGATGCATTCTGAAACCTGACTGAAAACTTCAAATAGCTAATTTCTATACAAATAGTCACATAACTGGCTTGAAACTGCCTTTTCCAGAATTTTAGATACAAATGGAATGTTGGAAATTGGTCTATAATTGGCTAAGGTGTCCGGGTCAAGAGAAGGTTTTTTAAGTAAAGGTCCAGTATTGTTGTGCCAATAAGATCATTTTTTTTTTAAGTAGTCGAGTCGGGATGGGGTCTAACAAACATGTGGATAATTTAGCTCTATTGATGACTGAGGTCAGCTCAGGGAGTCAAGTCAGAGCCTAGGGAAGTCGCTAAAGCTGAAGAAATGCCCACAGCCGCTACCGGGTGGGCCTGATTGATATCTTATATAGCTTGATAGCTATAATATAGCTATTATAGCTTATATGGCTTTTTTATATACTATTAGACTATCTTTCCATTCATGATAGGAGTCTACAGTCTTACAAGATTACCACTTCCTTTCCATTTCTATTTAAGTCATCTTTCGCTTTAAGCAAAAAAGCTAAAAGCATTCAGTTAGTGGATACAAAGAAGAAAATTGTCACGGTTTTGTCACTTCCTGTTTTATTTTTAAGCTCATGTCTTTGTGTTTGAGTTCTTGTTTGACTTTCCTGTTTCCCATCTGCCCTGATCATCTGCACCTGTGTCTCGTTAACCCTTGTGTATATCTGCTCTTGTCTTTCCCTTGCTCCCAGCTGGTCCGTACTGTTTGTTCCTCCGTGTTTTCCACGTCAAGTTTTTGTTGCTCAGGTTCATGTTCTGGTTTTTGTATCCTGAACTGCAGCGGTTTTGTTTTTGTTTTTGGCAAATAAATCACCATTTTTGGGAACTCCTGCCTTCTGGTTTCCTGCATCTGGGTCCTCACATACCACTTCCTGACAGAACGGACCAGCCAGACGGGACTCAGTAGGAGAACAGATTACCCTCTGGGAGTTTTTCTGCCGGGAGGCAGAGAAAAACATGCCACCGTTCAAGGAAGAGGAGTCCCCCTTCTGGGGAACGCGCCTGGCTTTTGGTGGGCCCAAGAGCATTCAGGCTCAGTGCAGGCAAAAGAGATGACGATGGCGGCGGCATACCCCTCCTGTCCCTGTTTCGGGGGTGGTCCTGGACGCACCCCAGCCTATCCTTGTTCCCGAGGTGGTCCCGGACGCACCCCAGCCTGTTCTTGATCCAGTGGTGGTCCTGGATGCACCCCAGCCTGTCCTTGTTCCCGAGGTGGTCCCGGACGCACCCCAGCCTGTCCTTGTTCCCGAGGTGGTCCCGGACACACCCCAGCCTGTTCTTGTTCCAGTGGTGGTCCTGGACGCACCCCAGCCTGTCCTTGTTCCCGAGGTGGTCCCGGACGCACCCCAGCCTGTCCTTGTTCCCGAGGTGGTCCCGGACGCACCCCAGCCTGTCCTTGTTCCCGAGGTGGTCCTGGACGCACCCCAGCCTGTCCTTGTTCCCGAGGTGGTCCCGAACGCACCCCAGCCTGTCCTTGTTCCCGAGGTGGTCCCGGACGCACCCCAGCCTGTCCATGTTCCCGAGGTGGTCCTGGACGCACCCCAGCCTGTCCTTGTTCCCGAGGTGGTCCCGAACGCACCCCAGCCTGTCCTTGTTCCCGAGGTGGTCCCGGACGCACCCCAGCCTGTCCATGTTCCCGAGGTGGTCCTGGACGCACCCCAACCTGTCCTTGTTCCCGAGGTGGTCCCGAACGCACCCCAGCCTGTCCTTGTTCCCGAGGTGGTCCCGGACGCACCCGTCGCTGTTCCTGAGGTGGTCCCGGACGCACCCTAGCCGGCGCCGAGGACCCGGTGTCCCCTGAAGCCGGCACCAAGGACCCGGTGTTACCCGAAGCGGATTCTGTATGCCCCGAAGCCAGCCCCTCGGATTCTGTGTCCCCCGAAGCTGGCCCCTCGGATTCTGTGTCCCCTGAAACCGGCCCCTCGGATTCTGTGTCCCCCGAAACCGGCCCCTCGGATTCTGTGTCCCCCGAAGCCGGCCCCTAGGATTCTGTGTTCTCTGAAGCCGGTCCCTAGGACCCTGCCTGCGCCTCAGCCGGTACCTAGACCCCTGCCCAGGACTCTGCTCGCGCCTCAGCCCAAGCCAAGTTGCCTGCACCAGCCACAGCCCAAGCCAAGGTCCCGAGAACAGCCGTCTGCCGGTTCCCGTGAAAGGCGGTCTGCCCGGTCCCGTGAAACGCCGTCTGCTCAGTCGCGAGAGTGTCCCTCTGAATTGTCTCGCCGGTCTGCCCGGCTCGGAGGACGGCCTCCTGAACTGTCACGCCGGTCTGCCCGGCCCTGAGGACTCGGCCCCTGAACTTTCTTGTCGGTCTACCCGGCCTAGTGCCCAGGCCCCCTGAGTTCTAACTATGTGTAGGCCTTAACATGTTAAGACTGGTGCAAAGGATGGAGAGGGGATTTCCATTCTGCTCCACCAGCAAAGAACACACGCTATTACTATTCTTGCTCATAAAC
The DNA here is from genome assembly GCF_033807715.1 of Cololabis saira. Lineage (NCBI taxonomy): Eukaryota > Metazoa > Chordata > Actinopteri > Beloniformes > Belonidae > Cololabis > Cololabis saira. The sequence continues at coordinate 3,094,528 of NC_084592.1, read as the reverse complement.
ATATGCATTAATGCATGCACAAAGGAGCACACACGCGTGTAAGGACACACACACACACATACACAGACCGTGACGCAGGCTCCAGTAGTGGTGTCACAAACAGTCAGAATTGAGATGTTCTGGGCTCGGTTCAGCCACCTGACACATGTCTTGGTCTTGCTGATCCACTTCACCACGGTCACATAATACTCCCTATGAAAGAAGAAAAATGACAGACACGCACACACACACACACACACACACACACACACACACACACACACACACACACACACACACACACACACACACACACACACACACACACACACACACACACACACACATCAGTGATGTGCAAGTCAGGGGAGGCAGGAGAGGCCGTGCTCACCTGTCATCAAAGAGAAATAATGTAAAATTAAAGCTACAAGCAGCGATGAACGGGCCCTCGCACTCATGGCCACCGCCCCCCATAAGCATATCAGAAATGACACCACCCACGACTTCCTATGTCAAACCATTCAAAAGTTATAGCAGAAAATAGGGGCAACCAATCAGAAGAAGGGGCGGGACTAATTCAGGCCAATGAAGGTCAAGGACTCAATACAGAGTCTGATGACACCACCCACGAGTCTTTATGTCAAACCATTCAAAAGTTATAGCAGAAAATTGGGACAACCAATCAGAAGAAGGGGCGGGGCTCATTCAGGCCAATGAAGCTCAAGGACTCAATACAGAGTCTGATGACACCACCCACGACTCTCTATGTCAAACCATTCAAAAGTTATAGTCAGAAAATAGGGACAACCAATCAGAAGAAGGGGCGGGGCTAATTTTCACCAATTATGGTCAAGGACTGAATACCGAGTCCGATGACACCACCCACGACTCTTTATCACAACCCGTTCAAAAGTGAAAAAGAGAAAATTATTCTAGGGGGCGCTGTTGAGCCGTTAGGCCACGCCCATTAATGCAAACCGTAAAATATCACATTTATCGCCAGGCCTGGCTTGCATGCAAAATTTGGGGACTTTTGGGGAACTATCAAATATGGACCAATCAGATGAAGGGGAGGCGCGCTTTTTGGCGTCTAGCGTCGCCACGGTAACACTTTTGAAAGAGAAAAGTAATGTGCGTAGTCGTAGGATGGAGACGCATATTTTGATGTATAACACACCTGGGTGCACGTTACGGTTCGGGCCGTATTAACTGCCGAAGGAATGGCATAAATTGCACCAAAATTACGCGATTAATTCAAAATATTCAAAATGACCGACTTCCTGTTCGGTTTCGGCCATGGTGCCAGGAGACTTTTCTTTAAGTTGCGACATGATACAGGTGTGTACTGATTTTCGTTCATGTACGTCAAACCGTATTGTGGGGCTTGAGGCACAAAGTTTTCTAGGGGGCGCTGTTGAGCCATTTTGCCACGCCCATTAATGCAAACCATTAAATATCAAATTTTTCGCCAGGCCTGGCTTGCATGCAAAATTTGGTGACTTTTTGGGCACGTTTAGGGGGGCAAAAAGGCCTTCCTTTCGTCAGAACAATAAGAAGAAGAAGAAGAAGAATACAGAGAAGAGACTGTGACTCATCAGCCAGATGAGTCACCTTAACTTTCAGACTTTGTCAAGGACAAACCATTCACATGACGGGGTGTCCTATCCACTGTGAACAGCCTGTTTGATCCCATCGGGTTTGTTGCTCCAGTCATAATAGATGGAAGGATTCTACTTTGAGAGCTGAACAGTGAGTCATTTGACTGGGACACACCATTACATGAAATGCTGGGAAATACTGGGAAACTGAGCCACCTGCACATTCCTCGCATGTACACCAGTAATTCCCTATGCAAAATTGTGTAGAAGGAATTATGTATTTTCCCTGATGCATTTACCAAGGCCATTGGAGTAACGGCATACATCAGAGCCATACGTGGAGACTGGACAAGCAGTGTGGGTTTCAATTTTAGGAAAGCCAGATTGACACCCCAGTCAGAGCCCACTATTCCAACCCTGGAGCGCTGTGCAGCTGTGATTGCAGACTTCATTCTCAGTGAGATTGACTTCCAACCAGATGCAGTGAAGTTTTACTGTGACAGGAAGGTTGTTTTGCTGTTGCCTCATACCCGAGTGTAGATGGTTTGGGTTGCAGTGGAACTGAAACTGACATCAGGGAGTACTTCAAATACTTTTTCGAGGCCTATTTCAGAGGATGTACTCCTTATGCCCAAAGAAAGTGAAAGTTAGGACAGATTGGAGTGTTTTGTGTTTACCAGGTGTGGCATCACAGATGCCAGACAGAGAGTTTATAGTTTATAGTTTATTAAGAATCCCTATTGGCTGGTACCGTAGTAACCAACTAGTCTTGCTGGGGTCCACAGAGAACAACAACAAAAATATAAAAAAGTCAATCACATCATGTCCTGATGTGAGTGTCCTGTCCAGTAGGCATCCCTGATCTGTAAATATCTGAGCATTGCCGCCATCTATTGGCATTGTAGGAAACTGTTTTGCTTTTGTTTTATTCAAGATTTGATTAGATTAGATTCAACTTTATTGTCATTACACATGTACAAGTACAGAGCAACGAAATGCAGTTTGGAATCCAACCAGAATTGCAACAGAAAGTATTATAGTAAATACAGTATATACAGATTATACATCATAAAGTGCTATACAAGACGGTGGCTTAAGATCTGACCTGGTACTATTGGTAATAAGTTAAACAAAAAAAAGTAGACGGATGGAATTAACATTAAATCATATTAAATAATGCAGAGATATAAACAACGTATCTGAGGTTGCTAAACTAGTGCAAATATTCAGTGCATATGACTTGGGAGTGCAAACAAATGGCATAAAGTGTCTACAGTGCAGATAGAGTGGTGTAATGAGGATCAGAGGGGGGTAGAGTTCAAAAGAGTAACAGCTCTGGGGAAGAAGCTGTTACTCAGACGCTGGTCCCTGACTGTAAGCTCCTGAAATGCCTGCCTGAGGGGCAGGAGGGAGAACAGTCTGTGAGCAGGGTGAAAAGAGTCCTTTGGGATGCTGTGAGCTCGACGCAGAGAGCGTTTCTTCTGGACCTCCTCGATGCTTGGGAGTGGAGTACCCGTGATGCGTTGAGCCGTTTTCACCACCCGTTGCAGTCTCTTGTGCTCCACCACAGAGCAACTGCCATACCAGACTGTGACACAGTTGGTAAGGATGCTCTCGATCATGCAGCGGTAGAAATTCACCAGGATGGCTGAAGACAGGTGATACTTCTTCAGTGTCCTCAGAAAGAAGAGGCGCTGGTGAGCTTTCTTGACGAGGCTGGTGGTGTTGGTGTTCCAGGACAGGTCCTCCGAGATGTGGGTCCCCAGGAACTTGAAGCTGGAAATGCGCCTGACGGCCATCCCGTTGATGTGGATGGGGTCGTGCATGCACTTTTTCTTCTTCCTGAAGTCCACGATGAGCTCCTTGGTTTTGCTGGTGTTAAGGAGCTGGTTATTGTCGGAGCACCACATGGCCAGGTGCTGTACCTCTTCCCTGTAGGCTGTCTCATCCTTGTTACTGATGAGACCAATCACCATTGTGTCGTCTGCAAACTTGATGATGGAGTTGGATCCACATACAGGCGGGCAGTCAAGCGTGAAGAAGGAGTACAGGAACGGGCTGAGCACACAGCCCTGTGGCACACCGGTGTTGAGTGTGACAGTGGCGAACCAGATGTTGCCTGAACTTACATACTGTGGTCTGTTGGTCAGGAAGTCCCTAATCCAGTTACAGACCGAGGGGTTGGTGCCCAGATCTCCAAGTTTAGTGATGAGATGAGAAAGAATATTGCAATGGGAAAATGGTCTGTAATGTCAGACTGAACAACTCCCGTCTCCAACTTAGTGTTTAGAATATTAGTGATAATATTAACAACAATGGTCCTGGATGTCTGTGTAACTCTAGTAAATCTATTTATAGTGGGGAAAAAAGAGGAGGAGTGCAATGTGTTCATAAAGTCAGGTTTTGGCCCATCTTCCTTGGAAATATCGATGTTATAATCACCAAGGAGTATGCAGTCTTTTTTTAGCTTATTCAGTTCGTGTAATAGAACTTCCAGATTACAGCAAAATGTGTTAAGAGGAGAGTCTGGTGGACGATAGAGTACACCGACAATGAATGTCTTGTCATCATTGTGTATCTCAATGAATAAAGACTCACAATGATCATCTTCTAAGTGAAGATCACAGGTTTTTACTTGGAGACTGCTTTTAACATAGAGACAGACCCCTCCACCTGATCTATTTGGTCTGTTCTTAAAGTGTAAATTGTACCTATCAAGGTTAAATAAATCAACATATGAAAAGTCATTGAGCCAGGTTTCACTACACCCAATAACATCAAAATGACAGCTTGAGTTTGACAGTAAGGAAGCTAAATCGGAATGATGTTTGTTTAGGCTTCTGATGTTAAGATGTAGCAATAAAAAATTATATACATCAATTAATGGCTTTAGGTTATCGGGGTCAAAAACATTACAGGTAATATTACCACCCATATCACTACAGTGCTGAGAATGTCCAACAAAGTTTAAGTCATCAAAACCCATAATATAAACAGTACAGATTTATCAAGGACTTTACTGGGATTACATGTATACATTGACAGGGCAATAGCCGCAAACACACTCGGGACAACCAGACAAACACCACACACACAAAACAGTAAAACAAAAAACAAACCACAAACAAACATATACACACACAATGCAAGACTGCCATACACACATACACACCCATTCCTCCCCATTTCAATAATACACAGCGGAAACCTTAAGAGAACTCGCCATCTCCTCATATGTAACAATATTTCTCATACGGCCATTGATCCACTTGTTTCAGCGTTACTGAACAACTTAAATTTAATTCATTTGAATTAAAAGAAAAAAAAAGATTCAACTTTCAGCAACTTCCAGTGATTTATTTTAACTTTAATTGTCAGTCTTATTATTAATTCTTGCAGTTCATTCTCTTAACCTCGCATGTCCATTAACGTCATATTTAATCGCGTATGATCATACCTTGTGGTGACAGGTCCATACAGTCCTTTACTTGTTTCGCAGCCCAGGTTCTATCACCTCTTTCCAATAAGTTTCTGCTGCCAGATGGTCCGTGAATCTTTTTGATTCTTCTTTGAAAGTTATAATCAGTGTGGCCGGATGGATAATACCGTGCCTCACACCTGCGCTCCTCAGTCTCTCTCTTACTTCACGAAAGCCGGCTCTCTTTTTTGCCATGTCAGATGTCAGGTCAGGAAAAATCCGTATCTTAATTCCTCGTACCTCAAGCACACCTCCCTTCCTCGCGATCCTCAAGATGTCCTCTCTCGTCATGTATCTCTGCATCTTCACAATCATTGCTCGATTTCCAGATGTCACCATGGGTCCGACCCGATGCCCAATCTCCACCTCCGGTTCCACCTGGAGCTTGCCTTTGAACAACTCCTTAAAAAGTGAGGACGTGTAACTTGTTGGATTTCCCTTTTCGATGTTCGCAGTTATACCAAAAACTCTTAAATTGTATTTTCTGCTGTGGCTCTCCAGCCGTTCGGTCTTTTCTTTCAGATCCTCATTCTCCTGACGGAGGAGCTTATTTGCTGTCTCCAGTTCTGTCACCCGGATGTCCATGTTGCATAATGCTTGTTCAACATCTCCGATTTTTTGGCTGCACACAGATATATTATCTTTCAAAGCATTTAGCTGCGGTTGCAGTTTTTCAATCACCGCGCTGATTTCTTCTCTCATGATAGTGCCAATCAGTGCAGCCAATTCAGGTTGATTGGTCTCCCCACTTGCCATGTCCACTGCAGTCACCTGTTCACCACCCGTATCACTTTCTTCTGTCTGCGTTTTTGTCTTCTTTGGAGGCATAGAAAGTCCACTCCTTAACAACATAGAGACTCTGTTGATTTTGCGTAAAACTTCGTTTTTAGCCATTTTTAGACCCGTTTTGTTGGAGAGTGGCGTTCTCACCACACGCTCAGCTTTCGTGCATGCTCAGATCACCTGTCCTGATCACCCACCTGTCCTGATCACTTTTCAGTGTTTGACGTATGTACGTATGTATCTATGTACTGTATTTATTGTCCATTTGTATCCTTTTTGTTTTGTGTTTTTGTAAAGCACCTTTGGGCACTTCACTTAGTGTTTTGCTACGGGAATTGCCTGAGCTTGACCTACTACGGAAGCTCCAATGACACATCTGTCTGTGACAGACCCGTTAGGCAATGCTCATGGCTCTGCCCCCATGTTGTCTCAGCCTACTGACCCCTTCATACTCATTCTCTCTTTCTTCTTGAGAAACTACAGCAAAGTTCAGTCAACGCATGCTTGACAGTTCTTAGGCCTCCTGAGGACTCATGTACAAAGAGTGCAGCACACAAAAAAACATGCTTCTGCCACTTTCCACGTACACTGTTGGATGTTCAAAGAGTGACCTGATCGTGAAAAGCTGCGGCCCCTCATGCACTCATTAAGATTGCCGTAAGTACACTTCAAGGGTTTTTTCAATTGGCGACACTCAGTGGTGATGCAGTGAAGTCCAAAATATGAGGAAACGTGACATCAACAAAACGTTCTCTACCACATGTGAAGGGCACAAAGGTCCGCAAATCACCAAATAAGTTACACATGAGGAGCCGCAACTGGTCAAGCCCCTTTAAGAGCAAGCTTCCCACCAAAGGCTGCTCTTAGCCTAAGTTCCAATGGATGGGGGAACTGCAGTTGCCCAAGTTCCCAGTAATGGAGCCTTCACTAGCTTATCACCTTCACCAAAAGCATACGTTGATTTCAACATCCTCAAACATCTCTCTCCCCAGTGAAATAGATCGGCTGATCATATCTGTATTGACAGTGGCATTGTCCTTGTGACCCTAAGTGTGCTGTGAGTGTAACGCTGTCATACTGTTGTCTGCATATCAGGGAGAAATTCTGAAAGAGATAGGCCATCACCTGGACTCTGGGACTCCCTGCCCTTTGGGATGTAATTTGTGTTGTAACTGATCTCATCCTATGCTCATCTAGGGGAAAAGTCCAGGGCTGTAGTTGTGTGATGGGATGGGCAGTCTCACGTGAGAGGGCCCTATGGTCAAACCTGTTGGGTCCCGTGATTTGAAAGTCTAAAGTAATGGACGCAGCTTGTGATTCAACTATGGTTCTCTTTTGGCCCGGCCTTAGCTTTGAAGAAGAAATGTAAAGCAGGAAGGTGACTCGTTCAACCTTGGTTTACCATGCAAAACAGACCCCCACCTCTCTCATGAGCACAGACCTGGCATTTATAGCTGCAGCTGTTGCAGTTAGAGGGCGGTGTGGACACAAAGGCAGACAGCTTGACAACCAAGCCAGTAAATTAACACAGATAACCCAAAACCATGGGACAAGCCCTCCTTTGCAGCACTGGTTGCCAGAAACTGTCTGTCCAGACCTGGGCAGATGAAGAAGAATTGGGCACCCCGATACCCCCTGCAAACTAAGAACAGTCAAGGCCCCAACAGCCATCATGTGCTGCTTCTACCAAGGCACCATTGAGAGCATCCTGACCTGCATAACTCTGTGGTATGAAGAAAGCTTTGTGTCCTGCAGCACATAGTAATAGCAGCTGAGTAGTATTGGTGTCTCTTCTTTGATATCTCTTTCTTTGGTGTCTCTGACTGCACCTATCTCTTACACTGCTTGTTCAGTCTCCTGCCATCCGGTCGGAGAATGAGGAGTCTCTGGGCAAAGACCTGCAGATTGAGGGACAGCTTCATCCACCAGGGGATCACTAAACACTTGACTTTGACTTAGAAGGTACAGCATCTCCAGCATCTACAGTGCATGGGCACAGCAAGCTGCAGTGTGCAAGATCTCTCACTTAAAGGAGCTTGAGGCAGGATTTATGAAAAAAAATGCGTATACGTTTTAAGTTTTCTAGTAATAATGTCAGATGAAGCGTTCCAATCCAAAACGAATGAGCCCTCTAGCGTATCTCTCCATTGCCTTGAACAGGCTGTGTGCTGCTATTCCGGACCGGAATTTCCCGCGCTGTCCTGCGGATGTGACGTCAAATGACGCTGCATGCACGTTCTCCCCGTTCTCCCGTGCCGGCTTCGCTGTTGGCTGCAGTACCCCCAACGGCCGCCGTTGCGCTAATGAGTCTCATTTCTTATTCTTGCCTCAAGCTCCTTTAAATAAGTGCCGTGATCAGTAAAGAAAACAAACATCAAACAAACTTTAAATAAAAATGCCAAAACAAAGTTTGACAGAGAAAATGCAACTCTTCTCAGCACAACTCACCTCAACTTGAGTGACTCTGGCAGCATCAGCTCCAGTGTGTGCGTTGGACCGTAAAGATTCACAACGTAGAGTTTAACAACTGGGTTGGGCTGGCCAGCCTACATGCAGAATCAAAAGTGCAGATGGAAACTGATTGCAGCTGAAAATCCTGTATGCAAGATTATACAAAGAGTTCATTTATTTTAATTTTAAAGGCATTGTAATTGATTTGGACTAAAAAAAATTATTGAGAGCATATAGCCATTTATATACCACTTAGTTATATGGACATGTAGTTAAACAGCGATGCACGTGAACAACAATGTGTTGTTGGTCCAAACTTTGTCTGATAAACTGTAGAGAAAAAAGCTGTTTACACATGTAGCACCGGGAAACATTTCACTTGAGCAACTGAAAGCTAGAAATATAAACAATACTCATTGATATTGAGCCATTGTGAACATCGTCCTTGTAGCACCCTATAATGTAATAATTTCCTGAAAATGTAATAATGCCTGTAATAAAATTTGCACTTAACTTATTTGAAAATGTAATAAAATCCAATAATGTAATAACTTCACCAATAATGTAAGAAATTATCCTGACTGATAATAACATTTTTACCGATAATGTAATACCTTATTACATTATTGGGAATTTATTACACTTTTTTACTTTTTTTTCCAAAACTGATAATGTATATGTGTTAATTTTCAGTCCAGAGTTCTACATTTTGTCTTTTAAGCATCCAAGAATGTTATATACGCTTGATTTGAAACACCAGAAGGACTATTGGGTTAAATTGCAGACTTTGAGTACCATGTAATAAATTCCAAATAACGTAATAAGATATTACATTATCGGTAAAAATGTTATTACAATATCAGTCAGGATATTTTATGACATTATTGGTGAAGTTATTACATTATTGGGTTTTATTACATTTTCAGGAAATGATCACATTATAGGGTGCTACAGTCCTGCAGACACAACAAGTGTCTACTCTGACGTTGTATACAAGATTCTCCTGGCTGGCCTCCTGGACTGTGTTTCCCTTCCTCCCTGCTGGGCCGTACTTTTTCTCTCCCTGACTGTAGTTATTCCTGGTTCTGTGGGCTTTTCTGAGTTATTCAATTTGTAAAGCCATTTTGTTTAATTAAAAAACGTTTTGGTTGAAACTCCTGGCGCTTCATCCCCTGCATTTGGGTCCTGTTCCAACCTAAACTCAAAGCATTTAGTCCATTAATATCTCAGATTGGCCTCAAATAAAAATGTTTGATAGGGAGGCATTGTCAAATTATACTACAACGACATGAAATGGGTCATTTGTGGCACATCTTGGTTACATTTCCGGCACAGCAATAACAAGGATCGTGTAGAATGTATAATCAGTATGGTAAATACCTACAAAACGGTTTCAAATTTATAATCCCTTATTTAGAGACAATTTATTGATGTTTCAAATCTAAATATAGAAGTGCACACACTTATGAAACATTTATTTTAAAAATATAAGTATATTGTGAAAAATATGAACGTCTATCAGCTAATCTATTGTTGACCCAGCAGGAATAAAGCAGGAAGAGAAAACGTGAGGATTCATGTACACTAACTGTGTCTGAGATTTAGCAGACTTTGGGAGAATTCAGATTTGTGGTTCTGATGAAGCTCATTTAAATCAGCTTCAATCTTCTAAATCAGCACTAGCTATTCACATCTGGCTGTGAAACAAAGGTGTGCCTGTTTTCAGTGATACCGTGTGCTCTTAGTACCTTGGGGTAAGGGTACAGCTTTCCTTTTGGGTATGGCATACCAGTGAACCGAGGTAGAGCCATGTTGGGCACTAGAGTTTCATTAAGAACCAAGAAGGCCAACCTCTCTCCATCAGGAGACCACCAATGAGCCACGTGGGTCTGCAGGATCTCCTCTGTTTGAAAAGAGACATGGAATTTCTATTCTTATCTTAAATCAGGCTTTAGAATATACAATAGAATATAAATAAAGTATAATGGGAAAATAGACCGGAGCAGAATACAATAGATTTCAGATTATACAGGACTGTCTCAGAAAATTCGAATATTGTGATAAAGTTCTTTATTTTCTGTAATGCAATTAAAAAAACTAAAATGTCATACATTCTGGATTCATTACAAATCAACTGAAATATTGCAAGCCTTTTATTATTTTAATATTGCTGATTATGGCTTACAGCTACTAGTATACTTTTTCATGATATTCTAATATTTTGAGATAGGATATTTGAGTTTTCTTAAGCTGTAAGCCATGATCAGCAATATTAAAATAATAAAAGGACAATAGACAGGATAGACAATAGACAATCTATTTTTTTAATGTATATTAAAAAATGTATATTAAATTATATTAAAAATTAATGTATATTAAAAAAATTGTTTTTTTAATATACATGCAAGGCTTTGAAATTAAGCTCCCATAGAAATTATCATTTGCACCTTAATGAACTACAATTCTGTGTAACAAACATTTTGAAAACAACTATATTCGATAACAGTTCTGTTCTATGGTCCTTCGGTATAATTTATTAATATACAGAGTCAGTGTAAAATTAAAGCATTAGCTAGCTTTGCGTTCAACTGATATAAGTGAAAAAAGTATGTACCTTCATACAGCCAGTCAGCAATTCCATTAAAGATAACACCTTCCTTTCCAGATGATGTTAATCTAAGTGAGTTACTCTTGACATCAGATTGGTAGTATATGTTATTTTCAAATATGTAGATCTGAGGAGACAAAGCACAGGGTCACATTATAAATCTAAATGAATATACATCACTAAAATAAACTGAGCTCTAACAGGCATTTGGATTAACAACAAATGTATCATATATACAGTATATACAGTATGTTATCCAGCATCCTAAAACTCTTTTGCTAAAATGACCTGAAACAGTGTTTGTTATACAAATATATATAGTGATTTAGTGTGAACTGCATAAAAAAACAACAAAAACCTGTTAGTCCTTCCAACAGCAGACTTGAAATCCCTAAACCCCAAATCACGAATATCAGCAAATCATCAAACTGTATCAACAGATATGAATTATCTTTTTTTCCATGTCAATGAATGAAATTACCATGTTGATTTCGTACTTGATCATTAATAATGCTTTTTCTACCGATGGCCAGAGGTGGGTAGTAACGAGTTATATTTACTCTGTTACATTTACTTGAGTAAGTTTTGGGAAATGTTGTACTTTTAGGAGTAGTTTTGAATCACTATACTTTTTACTTTTACTTGAGTAGATTTGTGAAGAAGAAACTGTTACTCTTACTCCGCTACATTAGGCTACGTTGAGCTGTTACTTTTCTTTTATCCCTTTTATCCACGTACGCGTCAATCTCATGACATCACTGGGTGATTCTTTGGGAAAAATGTTTGTTTTTGCATGTTTTGTCACATTTACACAGACTCAAACTATGGAGCTAGAACAGTCTCATAATTCACAAATGCCTAGGACAAGTTTTACAAATGCACAGACCGATTTGCAAATACACACACCGTTTCACAAATGCACAGAACAATTCACACGTGCGTAGGACAAGATATACAAATGTATTTTTGATGCACACACAAATATAACCTGATTTACAAACGTTTTTTTGTCTGTGAGCTGGGCTGGATTTGCGTGTGACTTTTGAGACTCTCCTGATGTGACTCGATCCACAAATACGTTTTTTTTAACACGGAAGGATCTGCAACCAATCAGATGTCTTCCTTTGTTCCAGCCAATCAAGCACTTCCGTTCTTGTTTTATATCGTTTTGTGCTTTGCATCGTTTCTCTATTTGCAGCGTTTGATGAGGCTGCATTTGTCTTTGTTTTTTGCAGGACGTTTTTTCATTTTCACCACGTTCCTCTTTTTGAACCTCGTTTTGAGTTTGTGAATTTGAATCGTTTCTGTACTTGAAGCCATTTTCCTTAACTGAGACGCATTAGGCCGTTGCAGTGCGTTTGGCCCTTGTCGGCCACCGTATATCTCCGACTGGTTTCCATTCTCTGGCAGAAACCAAAGTGATCAAGCAAGGGAAGGTCAATCTTGAATTGGCTGCTCTTTTTCTTGGTAAGTAGAGCACAGCATTGCCACATACCAAAAAACAAAAAAAGCTCTTCTTCTTTATATTGACTTTAAAATTGTTAAATGAGCCATAGTTTCAGCGAAATAAAATAAAAGGACCTTGCTTTTGTTGGATGCTTTTAGCTTTTAGTTTAGTTCTGTTCAGGCGTATCTATGCAGAGCATAATAAATACATCTTAAGGAATTATTATAAGCCCACTCACATCCTGATGCACCAATAATGTTATGTGTTTGGCACTTGAGCGCTAGAGATGAGCTTATCTGTTTCCAACTTTATTACCGCAGTGAGTTCCTGGTGCAGTCATGTTTGATACATGCGCAAATATTCTACAATGAAATAATATAAAAATGAACAGAGTAGCATTACTGTACTTTTTAAGCCTTCTAATAGTTAACATGAAATCTCTACAATTTTTTGGCGCAGATAGACCAAGCAAAAGGCATGATAGGAAAAAAAAGCCTGTTAAATTCAGGACCTTCATGATGATCTGTGTAATGTACTGTAGCTCAGGACTGATTTGATTTGATTTGAAGATTTGATTTCGAACATGCATATTAAAAAAAGAGTACAAAAAAGTAAAAAAAACTGAATACAAATATATATATATATATATATATATATATATATATATATATATATATTATATATATATATATATATATGTACAGCACTTGGTCAGACCTCACGGATCCACCAACATGCTCGAAACGGAGTAGGAATGAAGTAAACACTTATCCAGTCCTACCCCTGAATCTACATACATTCTTACATATAACAAGACAAGTTTCAATAGGCTTACATATAAAACACCCATACCTACTTTAATAACTGTTCAATACAGTGATATAATACTCAATTATATGTATATACATATAGTCAAAATCAAAGCAAATCAAGGCAAACCAAAGAAAACAAAACAAACGCCCAGCATTTAGTTGTGCTATTATGTATGTATGTAATAATAGAAGTAATTATAATACATAGTATTACATTATCATTACTTTACTATAATACTACAATATAATAGAGAACAATAGACAGCAATGGTATACAATATACTTGAATAACTATATAAGAGTAGATATGCTATATATACACTGGTTCATATATTTACCTCCAATTATACACATAAAAATTACTATAAATCTATATATCGACTTATGTACATATAACTATAAATCAGAATATATTAATAGAGATATAGATACACAAATACTGTACGTATAATACAACAATATATCCATATATACATACCTACATATAACATTTCTATATCCATAATATACATCTATATATCTACATATATTAATAAATGTACATATCTACATGTTTATTTGCATCTGTATTTTGAATAGAATGTTTCTTTGTATCTTTTTTTAAAATTGTGATATGTTTTGACTTTGTTTTAGCTCCATGCTCAGCCTGTTCCACAGTTTCACTCCGCAGGTCGACATACAGAAGCTCTTCAGTGTTTGTGCGTCTGTTGAGAACTTTCAAAGTAAACTGAGCCCTGAGGTTGTAAGTGTGAGTAAGTGTGGTGCTGCTCACCAGCTGCTGGCCTTGCACTCCCCATGCAGCGTACTGTAGAACAGAGTTCACCACCTCTGGAGGGTCGAGCTCCCATACCTCTCTGGAACAAGAGATAACATGTTTTATGAAATGTATGTTGGTGGGGAAGGAAGTCTGGGCATCTCTGCTGAGACTGCTGCCCCCGCCACCCGGGAACGGATAAGTGGTGGACAATGGATGGATGGATGGATGTTGGTGGATTACGGTTCTGATTGCTAGGTTAATTGCTCAGGGGACATGCTCTGGGTCTCTGGAAAGTACATAGAGATTAATTTTTATTGTAATAGACGATATATAAATAAAATTGAATTAAACTGAATACACTGCACATTGCCAAATTCTTGTCCTCAAAGGCTACTGTCTTGCATGGTTTAGCCATTTCCCTGCTTTAACATACCCAATTAAGTGACTTGATCATGACCTCGTCATCAATATCTGTTAACTAAAGTCTATTAATGACATTCATTTTGTTGTACACCCTTTTTTAAAAGAACCAACACAAACACTTACCTTGTGTGAATATTATAGATGCTGTACGAAGCCATGTACGAGTGGCGATAGACCTGCAACAAAGGGTGACACATAGCGGGCCAGACTGAATGATGACTGTTTGAAATGTAGCAAGAGATGCAACTGTGCAAATACTATCTGGCATTAGGACAAAAAATGAAAACGAGGACATTATCAAACAAAACAGACTGCCAGCTGTTCTTAAAATCTGAAACTATGCATTTTGCATGGGTGACAGCTTCAATTAAATTCATTTCAATTTTATTTATATAGCGTCTAATACAACAGAAGTTGTCTCTAGGATCTTTCCAGAGACCAGAACATAAACCCCCGAGCAATTATTACATAAACAATGGCAGGTAAAAACTCCCCTAGTGGGAGAAAAACCTTAAGCCAAACAGTGGCAAGAAAAACTCCCCTTTAGGAGGGAAGAAACCTTGAGCAGGACAGCTGTGGTATCATACATTTAAAATCCATCTGAGAAGCTTATCTAAAAATGATAGTGGTGAAATATTGTGAGAGAAGCATTCAAAGTAACATGATTAGTTTTTTGTCTCACTGTCTGAAGTTAAATAAGCAGTAAGCAGTAACATAAAATTATCTTAGAAATTCTCTCTCTCTCTCTCTCTCTCTCTATCTCTCTCTCTCTCTCTCTCTCTCTCGCTCTCTCTCTCTCTCTCTCTCTCTCATTATTATGGTATTTAGGAAAAATAAAATAATTTTGGTAATCCTTATTGACCTGAAGCAGGACAAGTTTAGTCTGATTTTTTTTAAATCCCAACCTTTGCGTAAAAGGTGACTTGCGCATCTTTCAAGCCCTGTTTTGTGCGCACGCAAGCTTTATAAATGAGGCCCCAGATTACTAGAAATAAGAGCTGCACCATCCCGGGTGGGATGAATGCCGTCTCTTCTAATCACACCAGGCTTTCCCCAAAACGTCTTCCAAGTGTCAATAAAGGCCACGTTGTTTTGCCGTAACTACGAGACAATCTTTAATTTAGTGACTTCCGACTGGCGTAAACGGGTGTCATTAGTACCGTCATGTATGATAACTTTACCAAATTTACGATTTCTCTTTGCCAGCAGCTTCAAATTAGGATGCACCTAAATATGGTTGCTGGAGTCGGCCTCACATGCCTGACTATGGACCAATCACCAGGGTCGGTTTCTCAGTGGGTGTGTCGCTGAGTGGGAAAAACGGTTAGAGATATGAAGCGAGTGGTGGTGTTCCATGTGCCATTTAGGACTACGCTTTCTCCGAACCGTCACCGAGCCGCCATGCCTGGCCGGCTGCTCGGGAGCTGCAGGGGAGCGGCTAACAGCCGCTACTTTAGATCGGTCGGCCGCTACTTTAGCCTGGCTAGCTGAAGAATCTACTGGACTATGGTCTAGTTGGCGGAACTGGAGCTCTAACTCACTGAGCTTTGTGCTGAATTAAAGACAGAAGTTTACCAGAAAAAAATCTAAGTTTAGACAAAAAAGTCTGGAAGAATCAGAGCCCGCAACACAGTGCTACAATGGCAACATACTGTAAACAACAGGAAGTGACGCAATACGTGACGCAATACGTTACCCAATCAGCCTCTCGACCAACTCAACCAACATAACACCACCCGTCTGTATGGATGTCTGGTAGATGCCTGCTGATATCCTGACCTGCAGTCCTGCCCTCTGAGCAGGACTGCAGTGTCTCAGTGTCTGCTCACTTCAGTGTCTGCTGTCTACATCTGTTTATATAGTCATCCCTGTAGTGCACCAGTTAGCCATTGTGTCTGTGTCTCTCCTTTCTCTGTTCTTGCTTGGCTTAAGGTTTTTCTCCCACTAGGGGAGTTTTTACCTGCCATTGTTTATGTAATAATTGCTCGGGGGTTTATGTTCTGGGTCTCTGGAAAGATCCTAACGACAACTTCTGTTGTAATAGACGCTATATAAATAAAACTGAACTGAACTGAACTGAACTGTTCTTCATTCTCTCTGTCTGTTTTCTGTATTCCTGCTCTGCCCAGTCTGGCCTCTGGCAGGAGTGTCCCCCCTTATGATCCAGGTCCTGGTCCAGGTTTCTACCCCCTTATGATCCAGGTCCTGGTCCAGGTTTCTACCCCCTTATGATCCAGGTCCTGGTCCAGGTTTCCTCCCTCCTAAATTTGAATTGAATTGAATTGAAAAGAGCGTGAGTGTGTTCACACAGGAGAAAAGGACTTACCTGTTTCACATCATATGCGAAGAGTACATATTTGAGGTCAGGGGACACTGAATACTTGGCCACGTTGAAATTGATCTAATAAAAAACATATAAACAGAAAAACATATAATTAGATTCATGTTCTAGTGGTAACTAATGCTTCCATGTCATGTCAATAAAACCGTTGGACACATGCATACTGAAGACATCTAAATAGTTGTGTAAACTTCAGGTGTTTAGTTTGACATTTATCATTTTTATTTCAGCTATAGTACAACAGTTGATAAATGTTGAACACCATCTCCAAGCTGATCTTATAAGGCAGTACAGAATAGAAGCATACAAAATATATCAGCTTCAGAAAAAATATTATTCTCTTTAAGACTACATTTTATTACTCAGTTTTCTACAGCCACCGGTTCATTCTCACTATACAATAACAATGAGTCCCATTAATGAAATCTTTGTGAGTAGATTGAATTAAATTAAATAATACTTTATTAATCCCAAGAGGGAAATTATATTGCTGCAGCATAAACATAAACTAGAGATAATACCAGGTCCATCTTTAAAACCAAACTTAAAACGTTTCTGTTTAGTAAAGCCTATAGTTACTGTAATCTCTGGTGTGTTAGGGCCAGTATTCTTATGGCACTTTTCCACTAGTACCTACTCAGCCCGGCTCGGCTCTCCTCCCATCGGTGTGGTTCTTTCCCACTAGGGGTCTAACGTGCCGAGTAGATACTTTTTCTGTAACTATTCTGCCGAGGTTCTAAGCAGGCTGTATCTGACGTCATCAGTGTTGGAACTAACTCGTTATTTAGTAACGGGTTACAGTAAATCCTTTGTTTTGGCGGTAACTAATACTCTAATGCATTACTTTTTTAAAATCAGTAACTCAATTACGTTACCAAACGGTGCGTTACTCCGTTATTTCTGGCTACAGTGAAGTTTTTTTTCCCCACACGCGGAGACCAGAGGAAACCAGGCTGACAAAGAGTCACAACTCTGTGGAGCCGTGCATTCCTGCAGCTCTCAGTAGTGAGGACTTTATGAGCTTCTTTAACAGTAAAATCACGAGAATTAGAGAAGAAATCAACCAGCCGGTTGTAGGTGTTTCTTCAGCTTTAGCGACTTCCCTAGGCTCTGACTTGTCTCTAGACTGTTTTGATCCTATAGACCTCCCTGAACTGACTTCACTCGTTAATAGAGCTAAGTCAACCACATGTATGTTAGACCCCATCCCGACTCCACTATTCAAAAATGTTCTTTCTCTTATTGGTACGACAATACTGGACCAAATTAACCTATCCCTAAGTTTAGGATATGTACCACAGACTTTCAAAGTTGCAGTAATTAAACCTTTACTTAAAAAACCTTCTCTTGACCCAGACACCTAAGCTAATTATAGACCAATTCCCAATCTTCCATTTGTATCTAAAATTCTGGAAAAGGCAGTTTCAAGTCAGTTATGTGACTATTTGTATAGAAATGATCTGTTTGAAGTCTTTCAGTCAGGGTTCAGAATGCATCATAGCACAGAGACAGCACTGGTTCGAGTGTGTGTCCATTCAAAAACATGACCGGTCATGGTGAGCCAAGAGAGTGAAGCGAGTTTCGCAACGTGGAGATATTGTCATTATTTCGGTTTTGTCGAGCAGCACAATGACAAAAACATTTCAGTGAAATGTAAACTCTGTCTTTATACAGTTATACAGTTTATACATGCAGCCATTGGGAAGTATAATCCAGAATCACGGCATACACTTTCATTGTTATGCTGCTGATACGCAGCTCGATTTGTCTATGAAGCTGGATGAAAGAGCACTGTTAGTTAAACTTCAGGCATGTCTTAGGGACATCAAGGACTGGATGTCCCTAAGACATGATCAGGATTTGTCGTTTAAACCATATGTTAATCAGGTTTGTAAAATAGCGTTTTTCCATCTCCGTAATATTGCAAAGATTAGGAAAATCCTCTCGCAGAGTGATGCAGAAAAACTAGTTCATGCATTTGTATCTTCTAGACTAGATTGCTGTAATGTGTTATTAGCAGGATGTCAGGAATCAGCAGGAGAGACCACGTCTCTCCAGTGTTAGCGTTGTTCCATTGGCTACCTGTAAAATTCAGAATCCAATTAAAAATGTTATTACCTGCGTATAAAGCCCAAAATGGCTTACATCCGCATTATTTACAAGACCTGATAGTGCCTTATGTTCCTGGCAGAGCTCTCCATTCTCGGAGTGCAGGTTTACTCGTAGTTCCTAGAGTATCTAAATGTAGATTTGGAGGGCGGGCGTTCTGCTATCAGGCACCATTACTATGGAACCAACTTCCAATCTGGGTTAAGGAGGCTGACACCACCTCCACCTTTAAAACTAAACTTAAAACCTTTCTGTTTAGTAAAGCCTATAGTTAGTGTTTCGTAAACCTCTAGCTGGTGTTGGTAAATCTCTAGGTAGTGTAAACTCTAGTGTGTTAGAGTCGCTCCTGTAGTTTCTTGTGCTGGCCCCCCCTTTTCTTCTTTTTTTTCTATTTTGTACATGGTGCAGCATCCTCTGCCGGTGGCGAAGAGCATCTCTGAATGCAAAACACTGGAACCTGCAGTGTGGGAGTGAGAGGGGCAGGTTAACGGCCCCTTTCAGGCGGGGGAGAAGGTTTGTCCGTCAAGACTCCTCTCCCTGGCCCTGCCCCTTCTCAACCTTTCCCCAACCCTGCACCCCAACCTGGGACTTGCTGATTGGGCCGGAGCTTCGGGAGCTGCGTGCTGGCCTGCGGTCCCCAACCCCGGTCATCCCGTTGCTGCTTCCACCTGCCTGCTGTGCTGTTGACGTCCCCGACCCCCAGTCTGGCCCTCGGCAGGAGGGTCCCCCCTTATGAGCCTGGTCCTGCTCAAGGTTTCTTCCCTCCTAAAGGGGAGTTTTTCCTTGCCACTGTTTGGCTTAAGGCTTTTCTCCCACTAAGGGAGTTTTTACCTGCCATTGTTTATATAATAATTGCTCGGGGGTTTATGTTTATGTTTATGTTTATGTTTATGTTTATGTTTATGTTCATGTTCTGGATCTCTGGAAAGCGTCTAGAGACAACATCTGTTGTATTAGACGCTATATAAATAAAATTGAATTGAATTGAATTGAATATAGTATACTATACTAGTATAGTATAGTATACTATACTAGCGGTGGTTCCATCTGCTTCCATTCAAAGAGGTTTTGTTGTTTCTCAGGAAACAATGAGGATGATCATAAAGATTTTCCTCTTCCACAAAAGACGCAATTTCTGTGTGGTTCCTTCTTCCAAATAGATGGAGTCGTTTGCACAGTCGTTTTAAAGTCCTTATACTGATAATAATTCGATGCTGATGTGCCAAAAGATTAAGTATTTCCTTATTTGTGAAACCGATACCAAAATATAACTTCACAAGATGCTGAGTTTTTCTTGCCACTGTTTGGCTTAAGGTTTTTCTCCCACTAGGGGAGTTTTTACCTGCCATTGTTTATGTAATAATTGCTCTGGGGTCATGTTCTGGGTCTCTGGAAAGTGTCTAGAGACAACTTTCTATTAGTGTATTCGAAAATTGAATTTAATTGAATTGAAACGTAGTGAGCGTGTGTGTCCATTCAAAAACATGACCGGTCATGGTGAGCCAAGAGAGTGAAGCGAGTTTCACAACGTGGAGATATTGTCATTATTTCGGTTTTGTTGAGCAGCACAATGACAAAAACATTTCAGTGAAATGTAAACTCTGTCTGAGAGTCCTATCCACGGCCACAAACAGTAATTTGAATTTGTTGAAGCACCTGGAGAAGCAACATTCTTCTATGACGCTAGTTGCTAAAGAAATTCCCTGAAACATCCGAAGTGAATCAAGCCACTCCATGTAAGCAACAGCGGCTGGAGTTTAACCGAGGGACGTCTGTAAGCCAGGTACAACTTGACAAAACAATTGCACGGTATGTGGTGGAAAACATGCTACCTATTTCTACAGTGGAGTCGCCCGCTTTCAGGCAGCTAATTAGCATGATACCATGCCCAGGCGGCACACGGCAAATGGGACGGAAAGCTTTTTCAAACTACTTGGATAAGGAATATACAAAAATGGAAAATGACCTAAAGAAGACATTCGAAGGGCTGGACTATATGTCGACCACCGAAGACATTTGGTCTGCCCATAACAAAAGCTTCCTCAGTTCACTGGATAAGCTGGTTAAGTTAGTATTGGAACATGACAATGTTTTAGCTACTTAGTATCATTTCATTATGCCGGTTTGAGGTTCTCAGGCTCCCCACATTCACACGCTGTGCTGTCTGTTAGGCCACACTTCTTCCTGGATGCTTTGAAGCCGCCAACCCCAGTCCGTAGGCGGTTCAGGAGGGTCGACTGCCGGCGGGGTAGGTCTTCTCCTTCAGCGCCATCTCCAGGATCCCAGATGTATTGCTGTATGCGTGTCTGTCCTGCTGACTCCCACTCCGGCTCCATGCGGCTGCCAGCCAGGCTTTAGTTGACAGGTCCTCCGGGATAGAAATAAGCATCTCTTGGGCCGCCAAATTGGACTTGAGTCTGCTTGGAGGTGTTGCCATGGTTGTAGTGTCATGGAGGAGGTGCCAATCGTGTTCCTGGGCTTTCCTTGCCAGGCGAGGGTGGCCGCCTCTCGTCATAGGTTGGCTGGCGCAATTCCTGCCAGGACTGGTAGGTATGCCGGTTTGAATGGTATATGATGATTGTATTAATGTGCCATGATTATGATTTTAATGTGACATGACGCTTTTAATGACATGTAGTTGATTTAAATAAGACATGGTCCTGGTTTGACTGTGATATGATGAGTCATTGTTGCTCAGAGCACCCAAAATGTATGACATTAAACACTGAAACGCATATGGATATGGGTTCCATCACTTACACACTCATTAATATGAGAACCAGCTGTCAATCACAGGAGCTGCACTGCCAGTTCTATTTATAGAACAGATAAATTAAGAATTGTAGTCACAAAGGTAATGAGAGCAGCTGCAGCTGTTAACAGAGCACTTTCTCATTCCTCTCAGCTGCATTAGAAAGGATTTTGAAGCCTTCAAAATCTCATATCTTCCAAACAAGTGGTATCGCCAAAATTCTTGCGGCATAAGAGCCAGAGGTCTCTCGCAAACACAATGATGTCATTTTTATGATACTGGGGATTATAAGCGCTGCGCTAGTGGCGAGTAGTTGCAGCTGCTCTGTCGATTTGTTTTACTTATTGTCTTGTTCCTATCTGTTGTGGACTATTTTTTGGTTCTGTTTTCTGTGGAAGCATGTTTTTTTACCGGGTGAAATTATGTTTGCTAAAACTGTTAGGCTGGCCCTATTATTTCTGCTATTTTTCACCTGGTTCATCATCCCAGCAACCACCGAAACAACAGTTGTTGTCTTCTTCGTTTAGATCACACAATCATATAGGTCACAGCAGCTTCGCTCCAACCCGCCTACTTCTCCAGATGCTGAACTGTTATGGAAAAGAAACTTGGCCGAGTTGAGTCGAGCCGAGCTGAGTTGAGTAGAGCCGAGTAGGTACGAGTGGAAAAGCGCCATAAGTGAACACCGCAGCCTCTTGGCGCAGCGCTTCAACCTGGGAGGGTTGGGAGGGGTGATATGGGGAGACCCGGGAAGGCGTTGAATAATGGGGGAGGTATGTTTATTATTGTGTGCATGTCTGTGTGAGTAAGTAAGTCTGTGAACCATGCCCCAGATCTAATCTACAGCCATTATCCATGATGTTATCAGCCGGCTTGGTATACTTCTGATACAGTTCACAGGACTCATGAGGGGAGAGGGGAGGGCTAGTGAAAACAGAGCATCTTGTTAGCATAACATCCAGGGGAAGATTATGGCTAGGCCAAGGCCAAATTCAAATAACAATTGTATTTGGGTCAGGCTGACTCTAGTAATTTTTCGTCTGTAACGCATTAACATTGTAAAATCTGAATATAGCATGCAGTATTTTGGGGCATTCCCTTGTTACACAAGCCCTACATGTGGTCACAGGAATAGATTTTCTTGGTACTTAATAGGGCTGCACAGTTCTGGATAAAATGACAAATACATTTTTCTTTGCATGGAATTGAGATCACGATTCTCTGCCATGATTTTCTTTCTTCACAAATGTTTATTGTAATGTCACAATAATAATGTCAACCATAATTGTTTATCCTGACTATGTTTGAGTGCTGATTACTACCAGCAGACCTCAAATTTGACATCCCTAAAAATGTTTTTCGACTGTGTCGACTAAATGATTGGCATTTGTCTCTAAAAAGGTGTGGTCAACTTGTGTTATATGGCTTTGTGGCAGGGTGGAGGGGCTGCCGCCACTCAGGCTGACGGGACACAGGTGTGGCCCGTCAACCTCTCCACCCTGCCAGCCTTATAAGGGAGAGACTGAAGCTGCAGCTGGGGATGTTGGAGAGGCTGCTGAAGCTGGTGCACGTGTGTGTGTGGCAGGGTGGAGGAGGTGCAGCCACTCAGGCTGACGGGACACAGGTGTGGCCCGTCAGCCTCTCTTTTGAGCAAATAAAGGGTTCTGCACTAAACTCTGTGTCCTCTCTATCCTGTCGGTCGGGCCCCGTAGCACTCGCCGTGCTACAGGCTTGTATATGGCTGAAGCTTGTATGTTTGTTAGAGTTAGAAAAATATCCATGTTTAGGGTTTACATGGTTGGTATTTATCACTGTTAAAAAAGGGACGTTTTAAAAACACAAGGTCTCAATGGAGAAAAAAAATCATGCTGGATATCTATACTGATATGGACTGAGTAACGTGTTAGGAACAAAAGAATGACACATTGTTGATGGAAATGAAAATTATCAACCTATAAAGGACTGAATTTAAAGACACCCTGAAAATCGGGTCATGGGGCATCGCTGAGCTTCTGGAGCGTCAGATGGACCGAAACAGAATGTATCAGAGGTGTCACGTTGAATGTAGCTCAGGCAAGCGTGGGGGGCAGTCAATGGTAACAATGCTTTCATCCTCCAGGAACTGCCTGCATACTCCTGTGACAATAGGCCGGGCATCTTCATGCACGAGGAGCAACCTGGGATTCCTTCTTGATATCTAATGACAGTCAGGTTGCAATTTTCTAACTTGTAAACGTCTCTGCATCCCTCCATAGATATGCCTTTCCAGATCATCATTGACAAAGCACCATAACAGTGATACTGAATGATGTTACAGGCACCATAACATTAGGACGATACGGGTAACTCAGGATTCAATACTGTGGTGATATGTGGCCCACAATAATGATAATATCACGATATACAATATCTACGATATTCGATATATTGTAAGAAATTTCATCAACGATATATCACAATATATGTGACTGAAATAAAAATTACCCATAAAAAGGAAAACATCTGTAGTTATGCATTTATTCAATGCAAAAACTTCATACAATGTACAGATAAAGTGCATTTGTATATTTCCTCACTTCCTCCTAGGCTTGTAAATGTAAACACTGTACAGCTGGACAAATTCAAGTGCATGAACATTAATAACCTGTTTTATATAAACCAGGACAGTGCACTGCTTTGTTTCTAATACTTAAAAGTCAGTAAGCAACTTAATTTTGCATAAAACCTCACTGCCTCCTAGTCTTGTAAATGTACACACTGTACAGCTGGACAAATTGAAGTGCATGAACAATATTGCAGTGACAACCACGTAAATCCATTATGTGTTTTGTAATAAAATATCGATATTTGCCGTCAGTTTATCGATTATTTATTGCGACGGAGAGCACAACAATATGTTGCAATATCAATTTTTTCCCCCACCACTAGATAACATCCTCCATGGCTTCTCCAGACCCTTTCACATCCGTCACATATGCTTGACCTATAAAAGTATTCCTGTTTGGGTCATTATTGCATGTCTAGTGCACCTGCTGTTAATTTTATTAACACCAAAGCAACTTAAACTAATGAACAACCTCTCTGCGACTTAACTGTCTGGATTAATATACTAGAAGTTTAATTGACTTGCTACTATACTCTTTTAAAGTATTAAAAAGTGTTCCTTTATTTTTTCTTAGGAATGTACTTTGAGGTTCCTGAGGTTCCTTTTGCATGTAGTCCACAAAAAGCATCTGTCAGGTATGACTGGGTTCCCTAGTTTTCATAGAAACATTTTATGAGAGCCATTTCATCACAGCCTTTTACAGTTTGTGTGGCAGGTGAAAACAAGTAAATATTACAGTACAAGTGTCTGAGATTTTGGTAACAGCATGCAAAGCTGTCATTAAGGTAACAGTGCCTGAAACTTGCTTGATCTCATAGTGCTGAGGTCTTCAGTTTTTATTTCGGGCACTAGTACAAAATAAAGAAATATCAGTTATGAGTCAGCTATGCCCAACACTTGAGCTTATTTATGCAGTATAATGTACTACATAAGACAACTATTTACTTACAAATGTTGTGTTTGTCAGAACAATCTCTGTTTCATTTGTGAGGATGTTGAATTTGATGACATGGCCGTCACTGTTCCTGTAAATTACTTCAGAGTCTGCAAACAAAAAGACAAAGAACAAAGAAAAAGCAACTATATGAAGGAAATGTGAAACTGCAAGTATGTCAGAAATATGCAGTGAAAGTCAGAGCAAGTAGCCATTCTGAATTTAACTTGAGGTGCCAAGATGTTTGAAGAAATAACATTTTCAGCAGCGAAAATGCCTCAAATTAAAATTGTATGTAGCAGACAACCAAATAAGCCACAGTATGGGGATTAGGGATGCAACGTTATTAAGAATCAAAAGTGAGAATTAGCAACCAAGCAAACACAACAGGAAAGGTGAGGATTGTTCATAACAGGTGCCACAGCAGGTTGTGCACTTTTAGAACAACACAGTGTGATTCAAACAGAGAAAAAATCTTTCTTTCTTGACATGAGGTGGGAGTGAGAGGGGCAGGGTAACGGCCCGGTCAGGCGGGGGAGAGATTTGTCCGTCAAGACACCTCTCCCTGGCCCTGCCCCTTCTCAACCTTTCCCCGACCCTGAACCAACCTGGGACTTGCTGATTGGGAGCTTCGGGAGCTGCGTGCTGGCCTGCGGTCCCCACCCCCGGTCATCCCGTTTATGCTTCCACCTGCCTGCGGTCCCCACCCCCGGTCATCACGTTTCTGCTTCCACCTGCCTGCGGTCCCCACCCCCGGTCATCCCACTGCTGCTTCAACCTGCCTGCTGTGCTGCTGACGTCCCCGACCCCCAGTCTGGCCCTCGGCAGGAGGGTCCCCCCTTATGATCCAGGTTTCTACCCCCCTTATGATCCAGGTCCTGGTCCAGGTTTCTACCCCCCTTATGATCCAGGTCCTGGTCCAGGTTTCTCCCCCCCCTTGTGATCCAGGTCCTGGTCCAGGTTTCTCCCCCCCCCTATGATCCAGGTCCTGGTCCAGGTTTCTACCCCCTTATGATCCAGGTCCTGGTCCAGGTTTCTTCCTAAAGGGGAGTTTTTCTTGCCACTGTTTGGCTTAAGGTTTTTCTCCCACTATGGGAGTTTTTACCTGCCATTGTTTTTGTAATAATTGCTGGGGTCATGTTCTGGGTCTCTGGAAAGCGTCTAGAGACAACTTTTGTTGTATTAGACACTATATAAATAAAATTGAATTGAATTGAATTGAAATTGAATTGAACATGACTACACTGTTGCATTGATGACTGAAGCATAGAGCAGCATGGCCTTACTTAGATGTTACTGGTGGTTGTCACAAATTAAAAAGCTTTGTCAACACAATAGCAGGAAAAACTTTCAAATACATGTGTCTTTTAACCACATGCACTACAGTACACAGGTTAAAAGGAAGGGAACAGGAAGTGCCTCAAACCAACAGTCTAAGTTCCAAATGTTCTGAGGGAGATGTAAAGCCTACAGAAACAATCAAATATATTTTTTTTTAACTCTTAAATCATCTGTCCTTCACTGTGTACTAAATGTACACACTGATCGGGACACAACTCTAATGTGTCCTTAATGCACCGTTTTTATTATATATCAAGTTATCACATTTGCATATTTGAAGCTGTTTTTCCAAGCTGGCTGAGGTGATGAAAGGTGGTATCTATGAATAGAATTAAAAGAGAATGTGAATGATTGCTCTAACAAAAATGAAACTATGAATTTGCGCTACTAAGCAACAGAAATAAAGGAATTAATCTGAAAAGGGGATCTCCTTCAGGGTCACAATGAACTTTGTTGTCCTGAGTGAACCAATGTGTCTTAAGGGGCGAATATACTAGCTGCTTTCGCTTCCGTTCGCGTTCACAACCAACTGAAACCTCGCTCGCGTATTACGCGTCGTACCAACGGTAACCAGTTGGGAGCAGTATGCAGAGCCAGAGTTAGGAAAGTAATAAGATATTTGTATGTCCTTTTCGAGCCTCGTGGCCCATAGACCCGGTGTTTATCTCCGGTTTCTGTAGTGCAAACGAACAGCTGGTAAACACCCCCAGGATAGGACGCTAGTCTATCGCTGGATACCCCTAGCAAAGCTAGGTACCCATTCATACACCAGGGTGAAGTGAGGAAAGCCAAGAGTAAAGCATCTTTCCCAAGGATGCGCAAAGTGATGTCAGTGCCAGGGTTCGAACCCACGACCTTTGGATCATGAGCCCGAAGCCCCAACCACTAGGACACTCTGCTCCAATAAGATATTTGATAGTAGTCTAATAAACCAGCTGGTGGGATAACGTTTAAATACACAACACAGCAACACGGGATGAAGAGGAAATCAATGCACTGCTTTGCTTGTGATCTCAGTAAAGAAAACTGTGCCATCGGAGATGGTTTCTCAGGCCAGTAAACCAGTGCCGTCGGAAGACTGGAGAGCTCGTTCGTCTTGCCGATGAAGGCTCGTAATGGTGAGAAACAGCGGCAATATTTTTTCGCATTTCCTCAGTTTCTTTTGACGACTTGTCACATGGGATTGTTCCGCTAATTCAGCTTAAAACCACACACGGCAAGTCCGAGCAGCAGCAGAGAGCTGGCTGTCATCCTGCGCTACCTGACGGGGACGAGCTGTCGAGCTATAGCAGCCAACAAGCTTGGAGTGTGCACGCGCAAGTCGTCAAAAGAATAATTTACCGAAAAAACCTGCAGCAAAGTCGGTGTCGGTCGAGCGATGATTGAAGAACCTCTGTATCCAGCTCAGACGTTTGATGATCGGTGAGGCAAAACACCCCACCAGCATCATCACCGCTGTGTTTGCCCTGCATCTTCCAATGAGCACGGACACTGCATTGTCGGAGTGCAGGTTTACTCGTAGTTCCTAGAGTATCTAAATGTAGATTTGGAGGGCTGGCGTTCTGCTATCAGGCACCATTACTATGGAACCAACTTCCAATCTGGGTTAAGGAGGCTGACACCACCTCCACCTTTAAAACTAAACTTAAAACCTTTCTGTTTAGTAAAGCCTATAGTTAGTGTTAGTAAACCTCTAGCTGGTGTTGGTAAATCTCTAGGTAGTGTAAACTCTAGTGTATTAGAGTCAGTAGTCATAGTTGCAGCTATAGAACAAGACTATAATAGTTAATCTCAAATATAGCTTGGTGGTAGATATGCTGCTATAGGCCTATGCTGCAGGGGGGCACCGACATGATCCACTGGGCGGTGCCCCTCACCCTTCTTCTCCTCTCCTCTCACCGCACTTCCGGTGTGATTGGTGGTGGTGCTTGGCCTGTGAGTGGCGCAGAATTGAATGATTTTCTGTCCTTGATTTTCGATTCTGTCTTCTTCATCAATCCTACGTGCATAAGTCTTAAGTAAGCTTTTATCGAGTGTTGACGGGTGTTTTGTGCAGGAATGGCGTCCTCCGAGACGCCACCTCCGTCTATACGGCAGGGAGCGAGGATCGTCCCACCGGATAGTAGTGTTTCTGTGGAGGAGGTTCTCCTGGCTGTTGGTGAGCAGGTAGGACATGACAATCTGTCTTTTGTATCCAGAATGAATAAGGCCGTTGTTGTGTTTGTGAATGACGAGCCGCTTGTCCATCAGCTGGTGCAGAGCGGCGTGTTTATTAGGGATCACCGTATCAGGTGTTCCGCCATTTATATCCAACGAGTCGTTGGAAAATGAGCTCCGAAACCAGTGGAGTTTGCCAGTGGATTTAAAACCATCAGTCTGGGATGTAAAGATCCCAAACTGAAGCATGTTCAGTCTTTGAGGCGGCAGGTGTTCATGTTCCTGGACTCGCCCACACAAACATTAGACGTGTCTTTCAGAGTGAAGTATGGGGATGGATCTTACATGGTGTATGCCAGCTTGGGACAGTTAAAATGTTTTGAATGTGGCGATTTGGCACATAAACGCTTTGCGTGTCCGCATAGGCAGCAGGCTACGGGTTCTGCCGTTGAAGCGGCAGGCGGCTCGCGCATGCGCACACTGAGGCAGAAGCCGCTGGAGTTCAAGATTGTGGCAGGGTGGAGGATTGGGCGTGGTCTGCGGTGGAGCAGCACACATGTGGTGCGGGCCGGGTTTCGGCTGATTGGGCACACCTGTGCCCAATCAATCTCTCCACCCTGCCTGGCTATTTAAGGAGCGGCTGCACACCAGCAAAGGGTTCTTCTCACAGGGGACACCGAGCTGCTGAGTGCTGGTACACGTCTGGTGAAATAAAGAACCACGATTTTCCAACGAAACCCCGTGTCCTCTGTCCTGTCTGGTGACCCCCAGTTGCACATGATTGCTACAAAGATGAACCCGGTACAAGCGTCGCGGTTAGTGCTACTGCTTCAGTGTCTGATGAGAATGTGTCCAATGAGAGTGAGCAGCTCCAGGTTTGTGTAGCTGCAGAGAGTCTGAGCAGCTCTCAGCCTGCAGACTGTGTAGCTCAGTCTTTGGAGGAAGCAGCTGGTGGTTCCAGACAGACCTCACACTGCATCTGTGAACACCTCTGAAGAGCAGGGTGTGATCAGTAGCCAGGTATCATGTGAGGGACAGGATGACATGGAGTGTGGCTCTGATCTGGAGTCAGTATCAGATACTGCATCTATCTGTGAGGCAAACAGAAATATGGATCTGTATTCTCTGGAGGACATCAATCATTTTCTTGATGCCACATACAAAAAGTCCTGTAATGTCGGTGATTTTTTCAGTAACACTGATAAATTCATTAAATCTGTTAGCGTTCTGCAGAGATCGTGGGTTTTGATATGTTGGATGAAAAGAAACGCTTCCGCCTTAAAAAGCATGTCACTAGTCTGAGAAAAGAACAGGGAAAGGGTAAGAAGACAGGTAAGATAGGTAGGAAGACTAGAAATAAATGATCATGTATCACACAGTGTTTTCCTCTATTTACTGTCTTGTGTTTGTTTCATTCTGTCTGTCTTTCCTCTCTGACCTTTTTATGCAGAGCCTCAGAATAGAGTCTTTGAACATCAATGTTGAGAGGGACAGTCGTAAGAGGGCTTTAATTTCAGAGGTCTCCTCTCAGAAGAGACTTGATGTGCTGTTTTTGCAGGAGACACATACAAGTTCAGCAGATGAGACAGATTGGGGTTTATGGTGGGAGGGCTCCTACATCCTCAGCCATGGTAGCAACATCAGTGCAGGCGTGGCTGTACTGTTCAGAGCTACTGCAAATGCTGGCATTCTATCTTCTGCTGAGGTGGTAAAGGGGCTGGATTGTTAATCAAATAGAGGGCTCTGTCTTCTGTTCTATTAATATCTATGCTCCTAATCAAGGCCCTGAAAGAGTAGTTCTTTTTACTGTCCTGGACAACGAGTTAAGGAATTACCAACAGGAGCAGTTGATTTTAACTGCACTTTAGATTTTACAGTGAACAGGATAGGCGAGGAGCCCCACCCACAGTCAGCCCAGAGCCTTAACACCATCATTACACACCTGGACCTCCTAGACACATGGAGAGTCAAAAATGCACAGTCCAGACAGTACACATGGGTGAGGGTCAGTAACAACGGGGTCAGTGCAGCCAGACTAGACAGGATCTACATTTCTCCTAGTCTTAGCTCAAGGTTGCTACACAGTCACATCAGTCCAGTTGGTTTCACTGATCATCATTTGGTCAGCATTGATTTGGTCATTTCACCAGGAGAGAGGCTCAAGTCTTGTTGGTCATTTAACAATAAGCTCCTCCAAGATGAGGCCTTCTGTCACAGTTTCAAGCTTTTTTGGGAGCAGTGGAAAAATAAAAAGCAAGAGTTTGGTTCCTTGAAGTTGTGGTGGGAGGTTGGGGAGGCACAGATTAGTGTCTTCTGTAAACAATATACCTCCAATTGCACTGCTAAGATCAAGGCAACAGTCCAACAGCTTGAAGCCAGTATTGGGAGCATTCAGGAGGGGCTACGGAAGGACTCCGATCCCAGTGCTGGTGACCTGCTGCGGGAAAAGAAGCAGGAGTTGCATTTTTTCTTAAATGAACGAGTGAAGGGAGCTCTCGTCAGGGCTCGCTTCGTCCAGCTTAAGAACATGGATGCTCCGACCTCTTTCCTTTTAAACTTGGAGAGGACGGTAGCACAGAGGAAGCAGATGACATGTCTTAAGCTTCCGGGAGGCAGAGTAACCACCAGCCCTTGCAAGATGAGGCGCCATGCATTGGATGTTTATACGGCTCTATTTGGGGCGGAGCCATGCAGCATGGAGTGCTGTGAGGAGCTTTTGGACAATCTCCCCCAACTCAGCTTGGATGAGAAAGCGGCTCTGGATTCTGACCTGACTCTGGAGGAGCTGACGGACGCAGATCAGCAGATGTCATCAGATGTCATCAGGACGAGCACCAGGGATTGATGGCCTCTCTGCTGAAAATTTCAAGTGTTTTTGGGGTTCTTTTGACTCCGATTTTCATTCAGTGGTGATGGAGTCTTTCAAAGAGGGAACACTTCCTGTCTCTTGCCAGCGGGCAGTGCTCTCTCTGCTGCCTAAGAAGGGAGATCTGGCCTTACTTAAAAACTGGAGGCCAGTTGCGTTACTTTGCACGGATTACAAGGTGCTTTCGAGAGCAGTGGTTCCCAACCATCCCAACCTCCGATCCCATAAATACAAAGGCCATATAATGTGTTCTCAGAGCACTTTTTTATTGAAAATTGAACATAAAGGACTGAACTGAATACAGGAGAAAAATGTTGGAAGCTCCACCGTCACTAACACAGCACCTGTAACATGTTGCAACACCTTCAGTATTAGTTTTCAAGGAGCTGTCCACACGCACGCACGCACGCACGCACGCACGCACGCACGCACGCACGCACGCACGCACGCACGCACGCACGCACGCACGCACGCACGCACACACACACACACACACACACACACACACACACATCAAGGAGCTGTCCGTCAGCACCACACAGATGTCAGAAATGACAAGCAAGGGGCTGTCTGTAACAGGCTAATTAACAAATGATTAATAAATAACGGTATCCTTCATCAATGGAAAAATGCATTCTCATAACAATTTGACATCCAATATCAGATCCAAACAAAATCCAAATATCAGAAGAAAGCCCCTTAAATCGATAGGGTTACAAATAAACACAAACCCAATATAAAGATGATGTAAAGATGAAACTTCAATTCAAGCAAAAGCAATAACATCAAAGAAACACAATTAAAACATTGCACTCTTATGGCTTTTTCTTTTTAAAATAGAAACCGCAGTGGATCATATTAAGACGTCATGGTGTTGGTGTTTGACATACAATGACGGAGAACACAACCAAAACCCAAATATCAAAACAAGCCAAAACACAGTTAATTTCCGTCCTACTCGCGACTCTCCGCATATAAAGAGAGCATGTGTCTGCTGGCTCATATAGGGGCTTTCATCCCCAACGTATTCCCACAGCTAACGAAAAATTACAGATGGGTTATTATATTAAATCATGAGCCTATAAACAAACCAGTGTACAGATTGCAATATTCAGCATGTAATGTTAGGCCTCGGCAGAAGAAAACGATTTACATACAAGCAAAAGCAATAATTGCAACGAAACAAAATTAAAACTTTTATAAAGCTGCAGTGGATCATTTCAACAACAGGCCAGCAACATGTTGACTCACCTAATGAGACAGCTCGTGTTGCTAAGCGGTAACCAGATGCTTGATGTCTGGTACAATGGATGAAAGTTTCAGTCGAAGATCTGGCTCAACATTCAGTTTGTTTCTGTACTCAGTTTTCAATGCCACGAGTGCAGAAAATCCAGTCTCACAGAGGTGCGTCGTCGAGAAAGGTATCAGGAATCTCACAGCTCTGTTGGTCAGACCAGGATACTCAGAAGCAACATGAAGCCAAAGGTTTGTCAGGTGCTTCTGTGAGAAAACCAGCTTCAGCGTGGTGTCACAAGCGAAATCCAGGAGACTATCTTGCTCTTTTGCGCTCAGGGCGGCGAGGGCCTCGTCACTGTGGCTGGCGAACGGGTTTTCTATCCAGATACACTGCACATCTGGGATGGGGAAGTATGCGCGCAGCTGGGTGCTCAAACCTTGCAGGGGCTCTCTGACAGCATTGCTCATGGTGATGGGAAGCTGACTCTGTTCCTTTGTCTGAAAATCGGACAGATTTTCAAATGAGTCATAGTTTGACTGGTCGACACGCTTAGCCCACAGCGGTAGTTTTCTTATGGTCGCTTCCACTTTATTCTAGACATTGAACGTGTTCACTGCTGTCCCTTGAAGACCGAGGTTCAGTCCATTTAAGTGGCTGAAAATATTGGCCAGGTAACCCAACTTAGCCAACCACTCAAAATCATTAAAGCGGTGTGCGAGTTCAAACTTTGTGTCGAGAAAAAACACACGCACTTCATCACGTACCTCGAACAGGCACGTCAGTACTTTGCCTCGGGAGAGCCACCGCACTTCATAACAATAATAATGACTTGGATTTATATAGCGCCCTTCTAGGCACCCAGAGCGCTTTACAGAAATCATTATTCATCCATACACATTCTCTCTGGTGATGGTAAGCTACATCTGTAGCCACAGCTGCCCTGGGGCAGACTGACGGAAGCGTGGCTGCCATATCGCGCCTAACGGCCCCTCCGACCACCACCAACATTCATACACATTCAAACACATTCACACGGGGCAAGGTGGGTAAGGTGTCTTGCCCAAGGACACTACGACAGGAAACTGGGACAGAGCGGGATTCGAACCGCCGACCTTCGGATCATTGGACGACCCGCTCTACCACCTGAGCTACTGCCGCCCCGTGTGCGGCAGTAGTACTTCAGTGTGTAACAGCAGCTGGTGATGATCACTGCCCATCTCTCCACCTAACACAGCAAATAAACGTGTTTGCAGTGGACGGCTCTTGATGAAGTTGACTGCTTTGACCGCCTCATCTAAAACAGTCTTCAGATCCTGGGGCATTTTCTTTGTAGCTAGTGCTTCACGGTGTATGCTGCAGTGGACTGATGCTGCTTGCGGAGCCACCGCTTTCACACGCCTGACAAATCCGCTGTGCGGCCCCAGCATTGCACGGGCTCCGTCAGTGCTCACTCCAACACATTTGGACCAGTCAATCCCATTGGAAACAATAAAAGTGTTCAAAATGTCAAAAATGGCCTCAGCAGTTGAATGGGTGGGCAGAGGTTTACAAAATAAAAACTCCTCTTTTTTCTCGCCACTTTCTTCGTACTGCACATAAGCAAGCAGGTTTGACAGACTTGCGACGTCGGTCAATTCATCCAGTTGCAGTGCATAAAAGCGGCTCTCTTTCATGCTTTGGATCAGCTGTTCCGACACATTATCTGCCATGGCACCAATTCTTCGTTTGACTGTCTGACTGACCAACAGTTAGACGAGGTTGATCATTTTTTTTTTTTTTTTTTTTTTTTTTTTTTTTTTTTTTCTCACCTTGTCTGCACACATATTATTGATTGATACCATGACGGTAGAAACCAAAAGTGTATATATGTGCATTATTACTATATGTAATATATACATATATATACGCACACATATGCGTACACATACATAAATATACACTATAGACGAGGTTGATCATTGCATCACCGCAATAATCTGTTTCGCAGCGGGAAGAATTAAAGTCTTGCTGATGGTGTGTGGTTTTCCCGCCTTGGCTATGAGTTGGGAGACCCGAAAGGACGCTTCCACAGCATTCATATTCTCGCTGCCCATACACTCAATTACCTTCTTTTTACTCTGATATTCCCTGAGCTTGTTCTCAAAAACATCCAGTGGCTTGGCGACATACTGTCCATGTTTTGTCTCGAGGTGACGGCGCAGTTTACTTGGCTTCAAGGCTTCGTTTGACAGTATCTCAGAGCACACAACGCCCAGCGGTAAGGGTTCAGCTTCTGTGCCGGTCCAAAACAATCCCAGCGCTAAGTACTCAGCACTGTACTTTCTCCAACCTCTTCTTTTTTGTTTGACGGCGGGGAGATCACCTGTCGATTCACCATCAGTCTCTTGTCTCTTTTTAATTCTCCCTGTTGCTAGCCAGCTATCAATCTTTATACTCCAGTTTCAGGTAACTTTTTTGGAAATGATTTGGCGGCCCACTTGAAATACCTTTGCTGCCCACCAGGGGGCCGCGGCCCACAGGTTGGGAATCACTGTTCTAAAGGCTTATCTAACAGGCTCAAAAGTGTTTTGGACATTATTGTTCATGCAGACCAGACTTATTGTATACCGGACAGGACAATCATGGACAACATTTTCCTCATGCGTGACGTTATTGATTTGTGCAGGACTCAAAGTGATATAAATTTTAGTATTGTTTCTCTGGATCAAGAGAAAGCTTTTGATCGAGTGGACCACTCCTTTTTGTTTTCTTCACTTACAGCCTTTGGTTTTGGTGGTGTTTTTTTAAATGGATTGGTTTATTGTATAATGGGGCACAGTGTATGCTTAAGATGGGAGCCGGGCTGAGTCGGCCAATACCTGTGCAGCGGGGGATCAAACAAGGCTGTCCGATTTCAGGGCAGTTATATAGTTTAGCCATCAAGCCCTTGCTGTGCAGGTTGAGGGGTCGGCTCAGTGGTCTCTCCCTGCCTGGATCCGTGAACCCTGACCGTCCTCTTGTTGTCTCTGCCTATGCAGATGATGTTAATGTCTTTATCACAAGTCAGGAGGATGTTCAAGGTTTAGAGGATAGTCTGTCTCTCTATGAAAGAGCCTGATCTGCACGGGTGAATTGGGGTAAAAGTGAGGCTTTGTTGGTGGGACAGTGGATGGGTCAGGCAGTACCCACTCTACCAGGACTTGAGTGGGGGAGAGCGAGGCTCAAGGTACTGGGAGGGTTTTTGGGCACTGAGGGTTTCCAAGCTAAGAACTGGGAGGGAGTGAAAGAGAAAGTGTGCGCTCGGTTGTCTAAATGGACATGGTTGCTGCCCCAGTTGTCGTATAAGGGAAGAATTCTGGTTGCCAATAACTTGGTCGCTCGACTCTTTGGCACAGACTCGTTGCTCTGACGCCACCAGCGAGGACATTCAACAAGCCATCCTCAACTTCTTCTGGTCCGGTAGACACTGGGTCCGGGCAGCAGCCCTCTACCTGCCTTTGGCTGAAGAGGGCCAGGGGCTTATTGACAGTGATGAAGCGTTTTGGCCGTTTGGCCCCCCTGCAGGGACATGGCTGCGCCTTGCGGAGCATTCCAGCAGTGGATGGCCACTGCAGGGACACAGCGGCGCCTTGCGGATTGCTTTTGGCCTGTGCCCCCCCTTATGACATAGACATGCGGGTTCCAGTTCCTGGGGACCCCTGCCGGGACATTGTCACGCAAGGTCCGGCGTCTTGCATCCCTGCCGAGACTTCCAGCCCCCACAGAGACAAAGAACATATACGGACTTCCTGATCCCTCAGGGGTGGTCCCAAAGCTAAAGGGTCCCACCTCTTTCACTGGGCTGGTTTATTCCTGTAACTTTTGTATAAAAACCCTTTGAACAAACCAATTTGGGTCGACACACCAAATACAGACTCGATCTGTGATGGTCATGTCGACCCCCGGCTTAACTGATTAAAACCTCTCTATACCACGAGCGGACTTCTGAACTAGTTTTTGATAAATTCCTCAACAACAGCAAGGCCAAAATCGCTGCCTTTAGGCTACAGACTGCGCAGAGGCTCCTTTACACCTGTGGCCCCACCTGGCTCGATACAGCTCGTCTGCTGCTGAGGAGAGCTCGGCGTTTGGGATACGACAAACAGCTTTTCCTTCTACAGCGGACGTGTTTGGACACTTCTGGGCTTACGCCTTTTTACGTTTCTGTGCTGCAGGCATGGCGGATTTTGGACACCACACGAGCCACCAGGGTGACTCCAGGAATGTGGGTATTTGAGGAGCCTCTGTTTTTTAATGGCTTTCTGAGGACTCAGACACTGCAGTCTACTAGCCTGCGAGCCAGTCTCAGAGTGGCTGGCTGTACCAAACTGGGCCATCTGCTGTGGATGACTGCAACATCGATGGACGCTCTGAGAGAGAGCAGCGGCATCACCTCTGTCAGGCTCATCAGAAGAGGGGTGGACGAGGCTGCCACAGCCCCTCAGGGAGTTTGCGGAAGACTGGACTCTGTGTGGCCAGTGAAGTGAGGAGTCAGTGTACAGTTTTCCCACCCTGTCCATCTCCCCAGCTGTGGGGGAGTGGAAGGAGGGTGAGGGGCAGCTGTTGTCCTTCACAACACCTCAGCTGGACACATTTCAGGATGCTGGGAAGAAGGACATCTATCACGCCTGTGTCAAGGTATTGAATCTGCGGTCGTTGGATGGAGTGAAGGAGTCGAGGTGGGCTGAGATGATTCCCCGAAAGGCAGCTGGCGGTGCCTGTACAAGCTGCTTGTTGAAAAACGGACAGCAGACCTCCAGCGGAGGATTGTACACGGTGCAATAGCCATGAAGAGATACAGAGCGCACATTGATCCGGAGCACATTTATTTGTGGAGTGTGTACGGTTGTCTGCCTTGTTTGACCTTTTGAGAGGGTGGTTATGGGGTTTTGGGAACTCTTTTCTTTTGCTTTGTTTGTTTTTGGCCCCAAGTATTCAGCTAACAGGAAGTGTGTTTATGTAATGCTGAACTTCATCTCTGGTGCTGCTAAGTTAGCTATTTGGCTGACGCGAAAGAACCAGCTTCAAGGTGCCGGCTGCTTGGCGCCAGTGCTGGTTTTGAAGGGGCTACTGAAAGCCCGATTGAACATTCTTATTATAAGATGATGGACAACATGATGGCCTTCAATAACATGTGGACTGTTGGGAGGGTACCGTGCTCTGTGGGGGAGGATGAAGAGCTGCTTTGGAATTTCTAATCGAACAATATGTTTCTGTGTATAGTAGGGGTGTAACGGTATTTGTATTCGTCCCGTCCCGTCACGGTACGGGCGTCACGGTTCGGTGCACGCAGTCATACGGCGAATACGTCTGACTGAGTTAAAAAAAAAAATAATAATTAATCATCGTTTTTTTTTTTCCCCTTATAAATATCAAAAGTCATGTTCCATTACAGACCTAAATGTGTGCTAGTCTGTGCATATCAATAAATATATGTGCAATTCATATATCATCATAAATTGTAGGCTATAATAACGATAAAATGTTCTAATTCTTAATTTACAACTGTCCTGAATGCATCAGGGCCGTGAGCCAACGCGGATTGGGTGTAAAGCCTGATTTATGGTTCTGCGTTAAAACGACGCAGAGCATGGCTTCCGGTTGGTGAGCAGATGGAGTAGACGCGTTTCGCGAGTGCTCCCGTGAGTGCCAAACTTTTTAAACCACCAAGCCCTCAAACTTTCAAACTTTTTCCTTTAAAAAGGATTCCCTGTTTTTCTTTTTTTTTTTTTGTCTCGAACGAGCCCAATTACCTCCGAGATGGCTTCGAAGAGCGGCAAGTCGGGCAAGAAGGACGACGCTGGCGCTGTCTTAACCCTGGCGGCCATTACCACGTTGCTGGAAGAACACCGAGCTGCCCTGGCCGCCGAGTTCAAAAATACTTTCAGTCAGCTGGACTCCAAACTCGACCAAACGCGGCTCGCGGTCGAGGACCATGGCCAACGTGTTTCGTCCCTTGAACTCGCCACAGAAGACCTCAGCCAGCGAGTTACGGACCTTGAAGGCATCTGCTCGACTCTACGGGATGATAATGCTCGGCTGAGGGCTAAGGTGGTGGATTTGGAGAGCCGAAGCAGAAGGCAGAACATCCGGATCCTGGGTTTACCGGAGTCTACTGAGAGCGGGTCTCCAACGGCTTTCTTCTCCAAGCTGCTGTGTGAGGTGTTCGGGAATGATACGCTGCCGTCACCGCCAGAGATAGACAGAGCGCACCGCTCGCTCGCCGCCAAGCCGGCCCCGGGACAGAGACCGCGTCCGGTCATCATCCGCCTTCACCGGTTCCAGACCAAGGATATCCTCGTGAGGGAAGCGCGCCGGAGGCGAAAGCTGGAATTTCGCGGTCGCCCGGCTCCGGCTCAGGAAGTGGATCGGCTCCGTGGATGAGGCGCGCAAATTCATCACGAGTCGCAGCAAATCCTCAAACCCGCCGTAACGGGACTGTTGGAGGCTTTCACGGCTCCGCCCTGCAGCCCGGTGTGGTTCACTGGCGCTCACTGACTGACTTTTTTTTTCTCTCTCTTTTTTCCCGTGAGTCATTACAATATTCCTGAGGGGAGGGTGAGTACCCCCGCGACAAACATTTTTGTTTTTCAGTCTTTTTTTTTTTTTGCCTGAAATCTTTTAGTTTTCATTTAAAACCTTATTTTACTCTGTTGTTAGTTTGACTGCCCCTTTGCAAATGTTATTAATTTGCAGTTCTTTTTGGCTATTTGAGGGAAGGGGGAAAAAAGGGAAAAATAAGTGCTGGAGAGGGAGAGAAAAAAGCGAAAAAATAAAAGCTTTTCCAATTTACCTATAAGTTTTGTAATAATTGTAAGCTGTTAACCTTACTTTTACGCTGTTTAAGTCGGAAGTTTTATATTTTACATTTTTGTACAGATATTTTTGGGCTCTTATCGGGACTTCCAAGTCAAGATTTGAGAGGGTATTTCTTTTTTTTTATTTATATCTACACGTTTTGAGGTGCTAATTTCATATATTCATGATGCGGGAGCAAAAGCTGTTAGTGTGTAGGACAGGAAGATGCGTTATTGCACTTTGTTTGTTTTGAAGAGCTTGCTGCTTTTTTTTTCTTTTTCTATAGCAGCTGTCTTATTTGGGGTGGGTGTGTCGGGGGGATATGTCACTGCCAGAAACTTTGCATTAATTCTTTTCAACTCCTTACTTAATGTGGGTCACATTCAGCCTCCTTTCCGTTTTCTTTTTTTTTGCCTAGGACATTGTGCTCACCTCCTAATTTTTCTTCTTAAATATTATGAATAGATTCTTGAAGCTGGTGAGCTGGAATGTTAAGGGTCTGAATCACCCTGTTAAAAGGAAAAGGGTCTTCTCACATCTAAAACATCTTAAAACAGAAATAGCCTTTCTACAAGAAACTCATATTCGCAGTTCTGATAATAGCCGCCTGTTCCCGAGGTGGTCAGGGCAGGGATTTCACTCCTCCTTTCAAGCTAAGGCCCGAGGAGTTTCAGTTCTGATCAGTCAGGATGTTTCATTTGAGCAGCACAACGTGATTTCTGACAAGTTTGGTCGCTACGTGATCGTTTCTGGGAAATTATTCAATACATTGGTCGTACTTGTGAACGTTTATGCCCCTAATTCAGATGATGCAGTCTTTTTTGAACGACTGTTTTCACTGCTCCCTGACCTTAATACATATTCTCTCATACTTGGTGGTGATTTTAATTGCTGGCTTGACCCAGTCCTAGACCGATCCTCTACCAACCCCGGCACAGCAAGTAAGTCAGCCCGTCTTATTCAGGCGTTCCTTTCTGACTACGGTGTTTGTGATGTGTGGCGTTCTTTACATCCATGTGACAGAGAATACTCCTTTTTCTCACAAGTGCACCACACATACTCGAGGATTGATTATTTTTTTATTGATAATCAACTGATTCCCCTGGTTCATTCCTGTGCTTATCAGAGCATTGTCATTTCCGACCACGCTCCTGTGGTTCTAACCATGTCCCTTCCTGACCTACCTCAGAGAGACAGACAGTGGCGATTCAATTCAACTCTGCTGTCGGACACAAATTTTGTTAAATCAATGGAAACGGAAATAGCCTTTTTCCTATCCACGAATATGACTCCAGGAATGTCTAGTCTAACTGTCTGGGATTCCCTCAAGGCTTATCTCCGGGGACAGATTATATCCTACACTGCTAGGGTGAGGCAAAAATCTTATAGGGAGCGATCAGACCTTGCCCGCCAAATCAAAGAGGTCGATGAAGAATATTCTCGGACTAAATCCCCAGATCTTTACAAAAAGCGTCTAGAACTTAAAACTAAATTTGACCTGCTCACCACTCACCCAATTGAACAGTCACTTCTGAAAAGTAAAACCAGGTTTTATGTTTATGGAGACAAATCTGACAAATTATTAGCCAACCAACTTAAAGGCTCTAAGGCTAAACAAAATATTTCTAAGATTCGTTTACCAAATGGCCATGTAACTACAGATCACTTACTCATAAATGAAGCATTTAGGGACTTTTATACCCAGCTATACACCTCGGAATCTCAGACTGATCGAGATGAGATTGCGGACTTTTTAAATAGTCTTAGTATTCCCAGTCTTTCACCAGATCTAAGGAAGACATTAGAAGAACCGATATCCCTGATGGAGATAACTCGAGCCATTTCTTCACTGCAGTCGGGTAAATGTCCTGGCCCTGATGGCTTCCCGGCGGAATTTCTAAAGAAATTTTCTACTCTGCTTTCCCCACTGCTATCTACAGTTCTTTCAGAATCCTTCAGCCACGGTTCCCTCCCTCCTTCTTTTTCAGAGGCCTGTATCACCCTCATAGCTAAAAAAGGGAAGGATCCTACTGAATGCGCCTCCTACAGGCCCATCTCCCTCTTAAACACAGATGCTAAAATCCTAGCTAAAGTCCTAGCCCATAGGCTGGAGAATGCCCTCCCCACAATTATATCTGAAGACCAAACTGGCTTCATTAAAGGTAGGCAGTCTTACTTCAACACAAGGCGACTGTTCAATATTATCTACTCTGCCTCTGAGGCTATCCCTGAATGCGTTGTCTCTCTGGATGCGGAGAAAGCATTTGACCGCGTCGAATGAGATTATCTCTTTGCTGTGCTGGACAGGTTTGGTTTTGGTCCGAACTTTGCGCTGTGGATTAAACTTCTCTATTTGTACCCGACAGCCTCAATTCGTACTAACTCTCAACGGTCAAAACCATTTAATCTGCATCGTGGAACCCGTCAGGGGTGCCCTCTTAGTCCCATGCTTTTTGACATGGCTATCGAACCGCTTGCCACAGCGCTCCGATCTTGTGAGGATGTGTCCGGTATCTGGAGAGGTGGCAGGGAACATAAGGTCTCGCTTTATGCCAATGACCTCTTGCTTTTCATCTCTCACCCTCTGGCCTCATTACCCCCTGCGCTGTCACTTCTCAGTCAGTTTGGGAAACTCTCAGGCTATAAACTGAATCTCAGCAAAAGTGAGCTTTTCCCTACCAATCTCGAATCGCATGCTTTAGACCTTTCCAATTTTCCCTTTAAAATCGTAAATGACAAATTCTCCTATTTAGGCATATCTGTGACAAGGAAACACAAAGACCTGCTCCAAGAGAATCTTATCTCATTGTTAAATGAGACCAAACAAATCCTTACACAATGGTCACCCCTGTCAATGTCTCTTGTGGGTCGCATCAATTCAGTTAAAATGACCATCTTACCTAAATTTTTGTACCTTTTCCAGACCTTACCACTCTTTATTCCTGGCTCTTTTTTTCAGTCCCTTGACTCAGTTATATCTTCATACTTATGGCGGGGTAAACGGCCACGTTTGAACAAGACTCACCTTCAAAAAATAAAGTCTGCAGGTGGTCTGGCCCTCCCAAACTTTCATTATTATTATTGGGCTGCTAACCTGCGCTGCCTTGCATTCTGGTCCTTCTACTGCGACGGCGCTGACCGCCCTGACTGGGTGGCGATGGAGTTACATCCAACTGATGACCTGTCAATTCCTGCCCTACTCGGCTCCTCACTTCCACTTCCTTCACTTAAATCAATCAAAAACCCAGTGGTTAAACATTCTCTTAGAATATGGGCCCAATTTAGGAAGTTTTTTGGTTTTCAAAGCTTCTCTCTTCTTAGCCCCATTGCATCAAATCACTTTTTCAAACCATCCCTTGAGGACCCCACCTTCCAGGAATGGCACAGGAGGGGTATGATTCGTTTTAGAGATATGTTCATAGACGGCACCGTGGCATCTTTTGAGCAGTTAAGTAGTAAATTCCGCCTTCCAAAATCACATTTCTTTAGGTATCTTCAGGCTAGACATTTTGTTCTTTCCCAGACACCCAGCCCTGGTGCATCGATAGGCTTGACCACAGTTGACAAAGTTCTTGCCACAGACCCATTCAAAAAGGGGCTCATTTCGTCTTTCTATGGCATGTTGCTGGATCTTAGGAGTACCATTGTTTTTTGATTAAAACAATCAAAAGGGCCGGCTCTGTTGTGGGCTGCTCTCTGGACACAGTGCAGGTGGTGGGAGAGAGGAGGATGATGGCTAAGCTGTCATCCATGATGGAGAAGGACTCCCACCCCATGAAGGACACCTTCAGAGCGCTGGAGAGCTCCTTCAGCGACAGGCTCCTTCACCCTAGGTGTGTGAAGGAGCGCTACAGACGGTCCTTCCTCCCTGCAGCTGTGAGACTACACAACCAGCACTGCTCACAGTAGACCACAAACAATACAAACAATCCTGACAATAAAAACCATTCTGCAACGGGCATAAATAACATCTGTAAATATCCATCTGTTTTTTCTTTTTGTATACTAGAATTTTTTTATTTATTACTATTTTTATTCTCCTTCTTATTCTTCTTCTTCTTATTATTGTATATACTGTTTATAGTGTTATAGTGTTTATTATTATTATTATTGTTGTGTGATATTGTGTGATATTGATGCCTCTTGTTTTGCACTATCCCCTTTGCTGCTGTAACCTGGAAATTTCCCCTCTGGGGGACTATTAAAGGATTTCTTATCTTATCTACCCCTACAGATAAACTCAAAGCAGCATGGGAGCAGGACTTAGGGCTTCCCTTATCAGAGGATACCTGGGAGTCCATACTCAAACTGGTTAATACAACCTCCCTGTGCGCACGTCACTGCTTAATTCAGTTTAAAGTGGTACACAGGGCTCATATTTCCAAGGCAAAGTTATCCTCCATGTACCCAGATATTAGTCCATACTGTGTAAGATGTAAAGTAGCAGAAGCCTCTCTCATCCACATGTACTGGTCCTGCCCATGTCTAAACAAATACTGGATGGAAGTATTTCATACTCTCTCTCTGGTGCTTAAAATCAGATTAGAACCAAACCCACTGACTGCCCTGTTTGGGGTCATGGAGGGAGGAAGGAAGTTAACCACTGCACAGGGGCACACTTTGTCTTTTGCCTCCCTTTTGGCTCGTCGGGCAATTCTGTTCAGGTGGAAGGATCCCTTCCCTCCTACTCGTGCACAATGGCTGGAAGACATCATGTCCTGCTTAAAACTGGAGAAAATTAGATACTCGCTTCAGCAATCAAATAAGTTCCAGAAAGTGTGGGGACCTTTTCTAGAAGCATTCCAGACCCTGTGAACTATACTTCATATTTCTTTTGTATTCCTAGTGCAGGCTTTTGATGTTAGAGTGACCTCATATTGGGATTAGTAATCTGGCAGTGACATGGGAGGGATTAGTTTGGTCTGTAGTTTGTTTTTGTTACTATTTTATGTTTTTTCATACTGTTTAATTGTTTTTTATATTTTGTACACTAGTGTATGCTATGATTAACATGCCTCAAAATATTTGTAAGTGACATTCAGCATTTCACCTGTTTTACTTTGTGAAAATTTTAATAAAAAGATCTTGAATTAAAAAAACGACGCAGAGCATACGCCGTAGGGTACAGCGCAGTCTACGGCGAGGTTATGCGGCGACGCGCAACCTTCGCCGTAGGCGCTGCGTTGGTGTAACGCGGTACCATAAATCAGCCTTAACAGTCACAGCAAATTTGCCGTGAAGGAGATTAGCGCTAAAGTTTAAAAGAGGACTAAATTTGTACAAAGTTTTGAATGTTACCCCGTTTTCCACGTTACCTGGATTATTTTGGGTTATGGAAGAGTCAACTACCGTTGGTGAGTCAGTGTAACTTTCATAAATAATGTCTTTATCAGAATGTTGTGTAGCTTTGACCACCTGGCTATTTTAATGTGCTTTGTGTTGTTGT
The DNA here is from genome assembly GCF_033807715.1 of Cololabis saira. Classification (NCBI taxonomy): domain Eukaryota; kingdom Metazoa; phylum Chordata; class Actinopteri; order Beloniformes; family Belonidae; genus Cololabis; species Cololabis saira. The sequence continues at coordinate 3,049,588 of NC_084592.1, read as the reverse complement.
CAACTAGACTAGAGTCTATTCTCTGTTCTAAAGCTCAGAAATGATGTTATAGACCGCTGTGTCTATCTATCTAAATAGATTGTGTAATTTTTGACCAGTTATGTTTTTTTTAAGCTGTATCCAAGATGGAACTGAGTCAGTCCCTGACTATCTGAGTTTTCAGCGCCAGGTGATTGACAGCTGTCAGGCGTGTGTGTGTGTGTGTGTGTGTGTGTGTGTGTGTGTGTGTGTGTTCTTCTGAACAAGTTTGTGACTTTACTCTGATTTCTGCAGCATAGGCCTATAGGCTTGGCTCAATAAAGTGAGAATAAATGTTGTTTGAGGGGTAGGATGAGGTGTTGTTGAACGTTAAAATGAGTATCATAAGGGCCCATGGAGAATGCTCCGCCCCCAGACGGCTCTGCCCATATGCAGCAGTAGAGGAGCCCGGGTTCAAGTATTTATTAAAAGTGCTCGAGCCTCGTTACAATGTCCCATCCCACGCTCACATAAAAAAACATAAAAAATTAAAAACACTAATGCACAAGTTAAATGTTTTATTCTATTTATTTTACACTTTAATAAGAGATGCTTTTTAGTTTTGTAGCCAATTGAACAAACTTTAACTTTCAAATGCTATGATCAAAATAAAGGAAGAAAAAACTCGTCTTATACATTTGGGACTTTTTGTATTTTTTTTTCTGTTGTACCGAACCCGTACCGAACCGTGACCCCTAAACCGAGGTACGTACCGAACCGTGACTTGTGTGTACCGTGACACCCCTAGTGTATAGTGGTTAATTTTTTGTTGTATTAGGTCCTGCAATGGTGGAATAAAGGGATTTCACCAAATCCTCTCTTCTCCTCTTCCCTTCTTCTCTTCTCCTTTTCCATTTTTATTTATTATAAGTATCTCATAGCCATCATTTTTGTCCATCGTTCCTGTAGTTTTTTGTGCTGGCTCCCTTTTTTCTCTTTTGTGCATGTTTGCAGGCCGGAGCTTCGGGAGCTGCGTGCTGGCCTGCGCCTCTTGAAAGTCTACTATATTTTATTGATCGGCAGAAAACAAAGAAAAAGAAAAAAAAATCTGCCAAAGAGGACGAAGATCACTAACGGTGGGACAATTGGTACAACAATACTGGACCAGATCAACCTATCCCTAAACTTAGGATATGTACCACAGGTTTTCAAAGTTGCAGTAATTAAACCTTTACTTAAAAAACCTTCTCTTGACCCAGACACCTTAGCTAATTATAGACCAATTTATAGTCTTGTTCTATAGCTGCGGCTATGACTACTGGCCCTAACACTCTAGAGTTTACATTAACTAAAGGTTTTACTAAACAGAAACATTTTAAGTTTGGTTTTGAAGATGGAGGTGGTGTCAGCCTCCTTAACCCAGATTGAAACTTGGTTCCATAGTAATGGTGCCTGATAGCAGAACGCCCGCCCTCCAAATCTACATTTAGATATTCTAGGAACTACGAGTAAACCTGCACTCTGAGAACGGAGAGGTGTGTTAGGAACATAAGGTACTATCAGGTCTTGCAAATATCGAGGAGCTAAGCCATTTTGTTAGGGAGTGAAAATCTATTCACTAGTTGCTGAAAAGAAGCAAAAATAGAGTCAACATAGCAGTCTCTAAGGGTTTTTATGCCTAGCCTAGCCCATATGGAGAAAGTATTATCAAATAACTATGGGGGAAAACAAGGATTTGCCACAAGTGGATCCCCAATAGAAATTGTTTGCAGACTAAAGTGACGTCTAAATCCAAACGGAATTTTAATACTAGAGGCCACTATAGCATTGCCAGTATAACTAGAAGTAGATAAAGACAAAGGCAAATGCAGCAAAGCCTTCAATGAAGTCAGCTGAACAGAATTTGCTTCGACGAGCAACCATGATGGAGGAGCCTCAACATCTCCATAATTAACCCAAAAGGTCAAATTTTGTAATATTTGTTGCCCAGTAATAATAAAGTTTGGTAATACCATCCCACCTTAAGCTTTGGTCCTCTTTGCCAGTGCAACCTGGGAGTTTTCCCATTCCAAACGAAATCCAAAATTAAACTATCTACTTTACAAAAAAACGAAAGAAGAAGGAAAATGGGAATGCATTCAAATATGTATGAAAAGCATGGATAAAATTTTCATTTTAACTGCATTTATCCTGGCAGATATGGAAAGATTTAGAAGAGACCAACGCTCAAAATCCTGTTTAATTCTTGAGAGCAGAGAAAGAAAGTTTTTCCTATAAAGAATATCCTAAGTTTTGGCAATGTATACTCCAAGATAAATAAAGCCAGAGTTTGAGATCTTAAATGGAAAATTTTTAAGCAAAAGTGAGTCTGCATCTGCCCCTCCACAAACTGTAAACATCTCACTCTTGCTAAGTTTGAGAGGGCTGCAGGAATCGAACGTGACAAGTCAGAACAATAACAACAAAAGATCATCTGCGTAAAGCACCACCCTCTGTTCCACACCATTTCTGACTAAACCTCATATATCAGGATAAGACCGCAAAGCAATTGACAGAGGCTCCATCACAATAGCGAATAGGAGTGGGCTTAAAGGGCAGCCTTGCCTTGTAGAAGATGTAAAAGAAAGTATTCAGAGTTTATACCATTCGTCCTGACCATGGCCTGAGGAGAAGCATATAATAACAATGAAACAAAATTTACCCCAAAACAAAATTTACCAAAAAAAAAAAAGAAAAAGATAATCGCACTCTACTCTGTCAAACGCCTTCTCAGCGTCCAGAGCTACCAGAACTTCTGGAAGAGCTGTTGAACGGGGATTGTAAATAACATTGAACACCTTCCTAAGACTAAAAAAGGAGTGTCTATTACGAATAAATCCAGTTTGGTCTAAAGAAATAAATGAAGGTAAGACAGTTTCCAAGCGTCTGGCATAACAATTTGGACAATATCTTGAAATCAACATTCAACAGACTGATGGGTCGATATGAATCACATGATATTGGGTTTTTGTCCTTGGTTTAAGGTGTGGGGAAGTGTGCCAGCACTGTAAGACTCATTTAGCATCTCTAATAAATGGGGGGCCAGTTATTTCAAGAACATTTTATAAAACTTGGTTGGAAAGCCATCCGAGCCCGGACTTTTACCACTTTGCAACAATTTAGCTACTGCCTCAAGTTCCAATACTGTGATAGCATGCTCCAGTTCCTCAGCTGTTTTTTTTTTACAATTCCCTAAAAATGTTATTGATCTCAAGAGGGTCAGGCGTTACACCTGAGGCGGTCTCAATTTGAGGGATTAACTGACATGCAGATATTTGACGTAGCAAATGGGCCAAAAGTTTATTAGTTTTATCTCCCTGCTGATAAAATTTGGACCTTGAGTGTAGTAAAAGTTCAGTAGTTCAGAAATGAATTTAACTAAATTTGTATCCAACAGCAAATGTGCATCAAGACGCCATAAAACTTCTGAAGATAAACATTCATAGAAATTGAGGCATGGTCTGATACAACAATATTTACAGCCAGAAATGGACGATAACAGTTTGTTGTTCACTAAAAAGAAGTCAATTCGGGTATAGCTATGATGCATATGTGAAAAAAATGAGTATTGTTTTTCATCTGGATTAAAAAAATGCTAAGGGTCAACAACATTAACTCCTTCATAAAGGCTTGGATCACTTTAGTTGACTTTGACTGGGCAGCTGGGGTTGAGGAAGAGCAGTCTAAATAGGAATCCATCCCCTCCTAAGATTAAACCATACCTAGATAAGTCTGGTAACATTGAGAAAACCTGTCTGAAGAAGGACTCATCATCCCAGTTGGGAGCATAAACATTTGCAAGAGTCACTTTGATGGCAAAAATGTGTCCCATGACCGCTATAGATCTGCAAGCAGAATCCAAGATTGTCTTAACAAATGGGATATCCCTATGAACCAGAATAGCAACACCTCTTGATTTACTAGAAAATGGGGGGTAGTACATTTTCCCGAACTAGTTCTTTTTCAGTCTGACATTATCCTTAAAGTGAGTTTCAAGTGAGTTATAGGCGTCTGACAAGTGTAATTTTTGTGTGTGCTGTCAGGGTATGGTCCGAGCCCTGTGTACGGCTTTGCTCATACGCTTACAGATTGTGACTTTTAGGGGCGGAAGAAAAAGAATAATAATAAAAAACGGAATAAAAACAATAGGGTTCCAACACTGCTTGAGTGTTGGAACCATGATGCATCCCATCAGATTGTTGCAGGCTTGGACCCCTAATAAATTATAAAAAAAACGGAACAAAACCAATAGGGTTTTAGTACTGCTGGAGTGCTTGACATAGCGATGCATCACATCAGCTTGTTCCTGTCCTACGCCACAGGCTTGGACCCCTAAAAACGGAACAAAAACAATAGGGTTCCAGCACTGCAACTAGGTAAATGCTCTGCAATATTGGGCCCTTGCAATAACTTTACTAAATGTAGTTACCTGTGATAACGGGACCTTCTACAGAAACCATGGAGTGATTTTAAATGTAAGATTTTACATGTGGGTACATAATACTTTGCAGAGTTTCAGTGTAATTAGTTTAGACTGAAATATTTTTCATGCTTTTTACATGGAAGAAAAATATTTGATGTAGGAAAACTGAATTTCTGATGTTCAGTTGTTTGTTTGTTTCTTTCTCATTGAAATTTTGAGGTCTTGATAAGCATCAGGATGGAAGTGCCCCTGGTCTCGCGGGTGGCGGGGTTGCTCGCCCCGTCCCCCACTATAGATACACTTCAGGTGGAGCTTTGTTTGGTGTATTAAACACACATACACACACGCACACACGCACGCACGCACGCACGCACGCACGCACGCACGCACGCACGCACGCACGCACGCACGCACGCACGCACGCACGCACGCACGCACGCACGCACGCACGCACGCACGCACGCACGCACACACACACACACACACACACACACACACACACACACACACACACACACACACACACACACACACACACACACCTACATACATACACATAGCCACATAGACATATACACACTCACGTACACGTATACATATTCATACATTCATGCATGCACACATACACACACACACACACATAGCCACACATATGCATACACACACACAGTTACATTTAGCTAGACATACATATACACGCTCATACACACATACACACTCACACATACATATACACGCTCATACACACATACACACTCACACATATATAGCCACTCCGTCACATACGTATACATACACACACATACACAGCCACACAAACATATACATACACACACACACATACACTCACACACACACACACACACATAGCCACAAAGACATGTACACATAAACGCACGCATACACACACACACACACACACACACACACACACACACGCATGATCATACACATACACGCACACACACACATAGACATACACACTGGCTTGTTCACCTGCATGCTTGCACTGTAGTTTTTGGGGTTAGTTAGCAGTAGCTTAGCTCAGACTGTGATTTGGGTTGATTGCTGCTTGTGTTTTGGTTCCGTGTTGGTTTTGTGTTTTGTTTGTGGTTTTTGTTGCAGATTTCCAGTGCTTGACGTGTGTTTCCGTGTGTTCCTGCTTCCTGGATTGGCAGTGTTATGTATCATTGTATCATTGTTTTATCTCAATGTTATATTTAAACGTTTAAGTTGTTATTTATGGTCTATTTTATACATTCTATTGTTTTATTCTCTCAGTTTTTAATGTCTTGCTTTTTAGACCTACTTTTAGGATTTTATGGACTCTGTGGAGGCCCCCCCTTGTGGGCCGGGATGGTCTCTGTGGAACTTTGAACAAATTAGTTCAAAGTGAACTAATTTGGTACTTTTAACTGCTGCCGGTAATCCCACAAAAATATTATGTTACTTAAAGACATTCACATGAATCCCATTTATTACTGTATTGTACGATGCACGTATTTGTCTTTTATAGGCCAAAGTAAAATTAAAAAACAAAAAGAAAAAAAACAGTATTCTGGAGCCAAAGCTGAGGAAACAAAGAAATGTATTTTCTTCATTAAAATTCTAGTGATTTTCTTTCACCCAAGTTACTGCTATCTATTGTCATGTAACTGGTTTCTGTTTCCCCCCCATCAATCCATTGGTGTAGCCATGAATTGGCTACCTGACTGCACACTTACACAGTATCAGTGGTAACTCAGTCTGACCAGAGCACAGCTCATGAATGACATGGCATTGCAAATATAGTGGAAAAATGTCACCCAAGAATGAAATATTGTTGGACAGACAGAAAGGCCTTGCCTTAACTTGTCCTCAGGCATAGACTGAGGTTCACAAATTTGATGGAGAAAGGAAAACCAACACACCAATTTACAGGAAAACAGACAGACTGTATTGTGTCTTCTTCTGCGCAAACTATAATGTAATTCACTCCACGATATGATTCATTTACATCCAACAACACAATGAAACAATTAAATGAAAATAATTAATTTATTCCCCTTCGGGGATTAATAAAGATTTTTTTGAATTCAGTTGAAATGGCATAAGGCTTGTTTAAAAGTGAATTGTTGGTAGGTTGTTTTAGTGAGTCTTAAGGCTGAATTAAGGTTCTGCGTTTAACCAAATCAAAACAACCCAAAAAAAATAAAAAATCACACACACACGAAGAAAAGAGGCTGAAAGTTCACGACTGCTTCACGAACCGGAACTGGAAATGCGTTGCTACCAAGCGAACCAATCACAGCCCTCTCGGCCTGCGTTGGGTCGGCGTCGGCTCGATGCGTAGTTACTTTTTTTGGGAGGTGCAGGTCAGGCTACAGCATAACATACGACGCGTACCCTACGGCGTAGGCTCTGCTTCGATTTAACGCGGAAACATAATTCAGGCTTTACAAAGCACAAGAGACAGCAGACAAAACCAGCACTATTTGATCATGAAAAGTAGAGAGGACACAACTAAATCTGATGTAATTCATGTCATATAAGAGCTGAGGAGTGTTTTGTTTAAATATGTGTGCACTCATATGGTGAAAAGAAATACAGGCATTATAGGCAATGATTCTCCATGAAAAAGATGTGCAGTGAAGCCACGAGTCAGCTGTAGATCTGATTTAAAATCTGGTTAGCACCTTTAAGATTAATACCAAAGAAAATGAACAGTGTATACTATCGGAAATGATGCAATGAGTCATTTCTACTAAATGGTGGAGGGGACACTGAACAACTTGGAGTCTACGTGGATTACTTACTGCTGATCCATCTGGGGTCCGGGTCCCGAACCTGAAACTCAGGTTTGAACAAATCCTCCACAGTCAGTTTGGTGTCACTTCCAGCTTGGTTGTCAGCTGTAAAATCAAGCCATAAAATGCTTTAATAAACAGTTTAACAGTGTAACGGTGTGTAGTGTGCAGTTACTAAACATCAGAAAAATATCTCTGTTAACTACGAGCAGATTGGAAAATATCTTCTGCATTAATATTATATTGTGTTTTACATAATTATAAACACAATTGTTATCCTTTCTTCAAATTATATGAAAACAGAGACACCCAATTAAACTGATGGTTGTTATCCCAGAGAAAAAAAAAAATCTAACTGTTGCTGTGTGGACTTATTCGTAACAAAGCTGATTATGAGGAAACCCCACATTCAAAGATCTGCAGCTGTATACAGCACATCAACATTCCTAATTGGTCATGGACACAAACTACATCATGAAACAACACATTTTGCATGCAACAAGACAAAAGACTTGTATTATTATTGAACACATTGGAATTTGTTGTAACGCCAAGCTGTGTAAAATACTACATGTGATTGCCACTTTACACTTAACGACTGATATTTGCAGTTCAGCACCTCGATACAAGTAGGACTCTTCATGATTTTCCTCCGACTCTGGAAATTTGACTGTGACCTTGAAATCAGTTGTAAAATTATTAGGTGTATAGTCATGTCTGCCATCAGAGAGTTTCTACAACACACTTGGTCCTGCATGCTACGCTCTATTTCATACATAAGACACGTGGTTGAAAAATGAAATCTCAGCGTGCCATTTGGAAAAAACATGTATCCAAAATACAAAACACATGGGGTACTGTAATTGCAGCTACTCAAATACACACTTGAAGTCACTTACTTCCTAAACTGAACACCAATCAGCCACCTACAAAAGGATCTGTTTAGCCATTTCAAAAAGCAATGGATGGTGTCACAGTTTGGTTATTCAGTTCCTGTTTTATTTTGAAACCTCATGTCTTTGTGTTTCAGTTCTGGTTTGACTTTCCTGTTTCCCATCAGCCCTGATCGTCTGCACCCGTGTCTCGTTTAACCCTTCTGTATATCTGGTCTTGTCTTTCCCTTGCTCCCTGCTGGTCTGTACTGTTTCTTCCCTCCATGTTCCCTGTAAGACTTTTTTTTTTTTTTGCTCATCTGTTTCTTTATGTCAACCCTGCTAAGCAGCGCTTTTCTTTGATTTAAGTTAGTTTTTCTCGATGGCTAAGGCACAATTCCTGGAACAACTCACCATTTTTTCGAATCTTAACACACAATTTTAAAAATTCACACCCAACCGTCCAAACATCTAACTTCTGGGTCCCAATCAGTCTTTATCCTCAGAATAGAGGATAAAGAAGAATATGTAAACAATATGAGCAAATTCGGGTTATTCAAAGGGGTTATTGGTGTTTACATGGCCGTGCAAATTCGGGTTATTGCTAATATTCGGGTTTTAAAAGGGTTATTGATGCATGGAAACACAGTCAATATCAGCATGATCTTGTCTCAGGTCAAGATCCGGCCATGGTATTTCATCAACGTCACACATTATGTCTTTTCTAGCCAGGAAATATCCCCTTGTATGTCTGATCCAACCCTGGACAGATTCCAGAGAAATATCCTCACATGCATTCACCATTGCCTCCAGGAGATTGTGCTGTATGTATGGGTTGCGATCATAGACTTTCCACCGCCATGCTGAGAAAAAATCCTTTATTGGATTCAGAAAAGGGGATGATGCTGGCAGAAAAAGGACCCTGAACCTGGGGTGGTCATTGGATCAGGTGCGAACCAGAGCAGCCCGATGGAAGCTCACGTTATCCCAAATGACAACATATTGGGCTTGCATTGGTTGCCCTGGCTCCCCTTCTTGTTGGAGAATGTTATTGTGCAGCTGATCTAGAAACCTGCGATGGACTGGTGACCTGTCCAGGGTGTTCCTGCCTCTCGCCTAAAAATGAGCTGGGATAGGCTCCAGCAGACCCCTGTGACCCTGCAAAGGATACAGCGGTATAGATAATGGATGGATGGATGGATGGATGGATGATCTAGAAACACCACCGTTTTTGCTACATGTAAACGGGGCATAAGTCTAACTTTTGTTTATTCTGCCACTGCACTGTAACTCATGTTTTTAATTTATTACATTTTTTTTCTCCTCTTTTTATTATGTAAAGCACCGTGAATGACCTTGTTGCTGAAATGTGCTATACATGGAGCTCACACTTTACAAATTAAATGCACTTCCATAGTTTGTTCAACTGTGGACATTCTCGTGTGTGTGTGTGTGTGTGTGTGTGTGTGTGTGTGTGTGTGTGTGTGTGTGTGTGTGTGTGTGTGTGTGTGTGTGTGTGTGTGTGTGTGTGTGTGTGTGTGTGTGTGTGTTTGTTTGTGTGCATCAAGGCAGAACCCTGAGTGATACAGAGAGCAGAGACATATTTAAACGTGCAACTATTGAACAAGATCTCCAGTAAAAGTGGGAGAGTAATGCTTTACCTGGAGTAAGGAGGATGACAGACATTGTGATGAGTGAGCAGACCACCATGATGACCAGCAGAGCAATGGCAATCCCTTTCCAGTTTCTCTGAGGAGGACTCCCTCCACTCAGGTCCTGCAGAAATGGTTGACAAAATAGAAAGTGAAAGGGGAGCATGGAAACATTCAAAAATGTTTGGTATACTTCATAATCAAAAGTGTGAACTGTATAATCATGCAGGACCAACAGACCGAGGAACTCCTTTGTTCCCCGTGCCATCAAAATGTTCAACTCCTCACTGGGGGGGAGGAGGGCAAAGAAGAACTGAAGAAAAAAAAAAAAAAAAGGATATTCTAGCACTGGCGTGACAGCACGTGGACTCTCAGCAGTCTGACCAGCACTGATCCAGCTGGACCTGAACTATGGGATTTTTGTGCTTGTGTTGTTCTCTCATATATAAGTCGCTTTGGATAAAAGCGTCTGCTAAATGACAGTAGTAGTAGTAGTAGTAGTAGTAGAACAGAGGGACTGTGGGGGCGTCTGTCAGTCAGTCAGTCAGTCAGTCAGTCTGACCAACAACAAACCGGACTGGGCAATAACTGTGCAATATTACATAACACTTATTTATTTTCTATCCATATAATTCTATTTATGGCACGCCACTTTTTATTTTTATTTTTATCTTTTTATCTTTATATGGGTGTTTGGTTTTTGGGGTGTTTGATTTGTATGACTGTGTGGGTTTTGTCATTTCCTGTTTTATAACAGTATATACACCAAAAGTATACTTAAGTTCGGCACACTTTTGATTAAATATCAGTAGTATGCATTAATTCGAACGTACTACTCAGAGACACACGGCACTTCCTGCCGTTGGGAGGAAGTGACGTGTCACAACAGCAGTGGCAGCTGTTACCATGGTAACAGCAGCAGTGGCACCACCGCTCCGCTATTTCCCGTTTATCCTGGCCGAAACAAGGTGACATTATATAATATTATTATATATGAATATTAATATTATATAATAATATTATTATGCTCATGCCAAGTAGTGGCATGATTGCAATACGCTCATGCCACTACTTGGCATGAGCATATTGCAATTGTCCAGAATGGCCCAAAAAGCAGCGAGAGGGGACGAATGGGCAGTAGGGGATGCCCATATCAAAATTTCCTGAAAGCACTTAGCAACCAAACACTGCTGCATTGCATTGTAGGAAGTTTCTGCTTAGCTAGTGTCCATCAATCCACACTAATAAATGTATCCGGAATGAGTATGGATAGAGCATACTATTGAGTACGTACTATTGTTTTGGACGCACTAAAAAATCTCACATACTGTTTTTGCTACTTAGCTCCACCCGCTTTGTCCTTGTTTGTTTTTCCACAGCCAGGTGAGAAGTGGGCGGGTTGGGGTGAAGCTGCTTGTGAGATGGGCAAATGACAGATGAAAAATCTACTATGGGAAAAATGTTTCATTGTGTTAGAAGCCAAATTTACGGCTTCCATTAGTTAAGTTCTGGCTCCATTTTAAAATTTCTAAGAATGAGTCTCAAGACTTGTATTTTCGGCATATATTTCTGTAGAAACCGGATATCACTAGTTTAAAATCATAAACAGTCTTTACTTAAAAGATTTTTTCTCAGAGTAGAGCCAATGCTCCTCTGCATTGAGAGGAGCCAGATGAGGTGGCTCGGTGCATCTGGTGAGGATGCCTCCTGGATGCCTTCCTGGTGAAGTCCCACTGGGAGGAGACCCTGGGGAAGACCCAGGACACATATCATTTTTCACACATCACAGCTATCATTTTTGTCCATCGCCCCTGTAGTTTCTTGTGCTGGCCCCCCTTTTCTTTTTTCTCTTTTGTACATGGTGCAGCATCCTCTGCTGGAGGCGAAGAGCATCTCTGAATGCACAACACTGGAACCTGCAGCGTGGGAGTGAGAGGGGCAGGGCAACGGCCCGGTCAGGCGGGGGAGAGATTTGTCCGTCAAGACACCTCTCCCTGGCCCTGCCCCTTCTCAACCTTTCCCCCGACCCTGCACCCCAACCTGGGGCTTGCTGATGGGGCCGGAGCTTCGGGAGCTGCGTGCTGGCCTGCGGTCCCCACCCCTGGTCATCCCGCTGCTGCTTCCACCTGCCTGCGGTCCCCACCCCCGGTCATCCCGTTGCTGCTTCCACCTGCCTGCTGTGTGCTGTTGACGTCCCCGACCCCCAGTCTGGCCCTCGGCAGGAGGGTTCCCCCCTTATGATCCAGGTCCTGGTCCAGGTTTCTACCCCCCTTATGATCCAGGTCCTGGTCCAGGTTTCTTCCATCCTAAAGGGGAGTTTTTCTTGCCACTGTTTGGCTTAAGGCTTTTTTCCCCACTATGGGAGTTTTTACCTGCCATTGTTTATGTAATAATTGCTCGGGGGTTTATGTTCTGGGTCTCTGGAAAGCATCTGGAGACAACTTTTGTTGTATTAGACGCTATATAAATAAAATTGAATTGAATTGAATTGACACGCTGGAGGGACTCTGTTTCTCGGCTGGCCTAGGAACGCCTTGGGATCCCCACTGATGAGCTGGACGAAGTGACAAGGGAGAGGGAAGTCTGGGCTTCCCTGCTAAGGCTACTGCCCCTGCGACCTGATCTCGGATAAGTGGACGAAAATGGATGGATGGATGGATTTTCGCCGCTATCACCAAGGGCCACAGGGTCAAAACGTGTAGGGAGCAGCACTCATGGATGACCCTCACAGCAATTCATATTGCACATGTATGTTTATTTTTCCTTCTATGATGTTAAGAGAAGATGTTTTTGGGAGAGTTGATAAAAAGATGATAGTCCATCTATCTATCTGTTAAGGGCTATCAGTGTAAATGCCCATTCAAATGAGCCTTTGATTATCAACCCCTGTGGAGTGAAATCGATCTGCCCTCAGTGCTTACCATAAGTCCTGCAAGTACAGAAACACTCCCTACTCTGGCTGTTGAAGTAAGTGATCAAACTGATGAGGCAAGTGGTGAGTACAGCCCATGCAGGGATTTGCACCTTGGCAATATTGACCAAAACAACATTCAGGAAGAAAATTAAAAAACATTTCTGTAGTTCAGTATTCAAAGCACACCTGTTTATGACATTTATGTAACGTCAAAAAATATATACACATATATGCATACTATGAATAATTGACCACATGTCAATGAAGGACAATAATATAGAAAATCTAATCAAGGATTTGTCTTTTAAATTATCTGATCAGTTTATTACAGGCAGGTGTAAACAGCAGTAACCTGCAGACACAATAAACTGTGTGGTTTATCTTCTATCAAAGAATAGTCATGAAATCAAGTATCGGAGAGGTCATGTTTCCAAGGATATTTATTGTGGGAATTCTTTCTTTTACTGTGTATGTGGTATATGAGACAAATATTTAGTTTGGTCAAAAGGGAATGCAGTCTGTACACCTAGCACTGTAAATACGATTTGAACAGCCCAGGCAAATTTGGGCATCTCAATTAAAGCAGTAAGAATGTTGCCTGAAGCATTTTTAAATTCTTGAAACATTTCCGAAGGCAGTGAAGAAAAAAGACATACACAGCAGATGAGAATTATACTATGTAGCTGAGAAGTAGATGAGGGCTTTAGCATATTACCTACCACACACACATGCACACATGCACACGCCCACATACACACACACACACACACACACACACACACACACACACACACACACACACACAAATCTGGTTAAAGCCAGCAGCCACTTGAAACAGCTCTTACTCAATCTCTTTTTTTCTAATTTATTTCCCTTTGTGCTTCCCTTTTTTTGGAAATTACTTTGTATATGCTTTTGTAGACAGCACCGCAGTTTTGTTGTTTTTGGGAGTCCTTATTTTTACCAATATCCCAACCAGCCGGCGTTACAATGCAAGCGGGTTGCGTGTTCTTTGTCTACAGTAAGGAAAAGCTGATCGTGTTGCGTAGCACTGTAGTGTTTGCTCAGGGCAGACACGAGATCCCCCCGGAAATACTTCGTAAGGCCCGGGCAGGGAACCAACGTTGTAAAAAGAAGAGGCGCTTCAGACCTGTTCTTCCCTGCGTCACCATGGGTAAACGTGAGATCTCTACCTAACATGACGGACGAGCTGGCCGCAATAACACAATACCAACGGGAGTACAGAGAGAGCAGCATTCTGCTTTGTGTTTATGTGGTAGGCTAAACATGAGCTGCTTCGATGGTCAGCAAAGTCCTTTCCACAAAGAACACATATCACTGTACCTTTATCAAAGGTGCCGTCGGGGCATTTTAGAAATGTAAATTCCCCATTCACTGGACCGACAACTTGCTCCTCCATTTTCACTTCTCTTCTCCGCTACTCACCGTTCCTCTCCATGCCTGTCCAGCTACAATGGGAGCCTACCAGCGTATGTTAAACAAGCCCAAACACAGTGACAGCCAATCAATGTCCACTTCAAGGTGTGACTGACCGTTGTTTTCCACCCACAACTCAATCACGAAAATCCCACCACTCAGACACAAATTTCATAATAAAGGCAAACAGAAAACCTAGTTAAAGATTTAAAAATATATTAAGCGATTAAAAAACACAACATGCTAAATATGCCTGTAATTAATTAATCGCAATGAACTTTCAATTCATTTCAATTTTATTAATACAGCGTCTATTACAACAGAAGTTGTCCCTAGGGACTTTCCAGAGATCCAGAACATGACCCCTGAGCAATGAACACACTAACACACAATGAACACACTCCCACATTCAACAACTCTGCAAAACCTCGTACTATCACCTCAAGAACATCGCCAAACTCCGTAATTCACTCACCATGGCAGATGCTGAAAAGTTGGTCCATGCGTTTGTTTCCTTTAGGCTGGACGACTGCTAACTCCTCATCGGGATTCCTAGCAAGAGCATTCAAAAGCTCCAATACATTCAGAAAAGCGGTGCTAGGATCACTCCCATTCTCAAAACCCTCCACTGGCTCCCTGTATCACTCCGGATTCACTACAAGGTATCTCTCCTCACCCACCGATGTGTTCATGGAACTGCCCCGACTTCCCTCATGAATCTCCTCACTCCTCAAACATCCTCATGCTCCCTCCGTTGCTCCTCCACCTACCTCTTAAAAACCAAACAAACTAAACTCCGCACAATGGGCGATCGAGCCTTCAGTTCTGCTGCTCCTCGCCTATGAGATACCCTCCCAGACCTGAGGGCCTTGCAGACTGTGGACGCTTTTAAACATGGCCTAAAAACCCACCTTTTTAAATAAGCCTTTTCCTATTGATTTTATTCATGGTTGTTGTCGACTTGTAGCACTTTGTTTTTAATGAAAAATGCACTAGAAATCAAATGTATTATTATTATTCTGGTCGTGTTTGGGGGTGGTTCAGGTTGTATTGTATTTATTCTTATACTCCTCATAGAAATAAATAGGTTTTGTGTCACCATGGTAACAAGCCTCATAAGTAATAGTGTATTGGCTATTTGTCTCCAACAACTAATTCAAAGGGCCACTGAGAGACACCAGGTAAGCGTTTCAAATGCAGGTCAGATAGGAACCACAGGATGGAATGAGGCGATTGGTCGGACAGGCAACAACGTTTTGTGGCATTTAATAAATCTCTTCCAGAACGATACAGCAAGATGTGAAAATGTTTCCTCTAGTTCTGTCCTAAGGCTGATACTGAAGCTGTCTGAAGATGGTAACGACCATACACGTTCCCTGGTGCCCACTGACTTCCAACTGTGCTCTAATCCAGTGATTCTCAAAGTGTGGTACCACTAAAGGGAGCCCGCGTACCAGTGATACGCAGAAGAATTATTGAACACGGTCACCAGTTAAACCGCAACATCACGTGAGTAGTGTTTAAAACTGCAAGTTGTAATGATGAATAGGACATCTAAACGAGAGAGCAAGAACTGAATAGGACGGGTGTGGGATGCCGGCGACTTTGGTAGCGCCAGTGAAGCCCCCAGAACAACTGCTAGCAACAACAAACGGCATAAACCAGTGAGGAGATATGACGAAAACTACATAAAATGTGGACTTATTTGGAGCGGGAGAGAGGAAGAGCCTAGGCCACAGTGTGTGGTATGTGGCGACGTTTTGACCAATGAATGCATGAAACCACCACATCTCAAACGGCATCTTTCAACCAAACACAATGCACTTAATAACAAACCAGTAGATTTTTTTCTACGAAAACGTGATGAACTGAAGCAGTCAAAGTCCACCATTCAGTCCTATGGTACACCCATAGTCAAAGCACAGGAAGCTTCATATCGTGCCAGCCTCAGGATCGCCAGAGCCGGTAAACCTCACACAACTGGGGAACAGCTGTGTTTACCATTAGCCAAAGAGATGACACAGATCATGTGTGGTGAGAAAGCGTCCAGAGAGTTAAACTTGGTACCACTTTCAAGTGACTCCGTGTCAAGGAGAATAAAAGACATGGCTGGAGATGTTAAAAACACACTGATTGAGCGCATTAAGAACAGTCGATATTTTACCATACAGCTTGATGACACTACAGACGTTGCAGATTTGGACAATTTATTGGTTTATGTGAGAAATGAATATGATGGTGCAGAGAGGTGGCACCTGAGATGCGCTGGAGTCACTGCAGTATCCATCGTGAGACGCTGGCAGTGAAGAAGATGCCTGATGACTTTAAGTCTGTGCTGGACTCTGCTGTAAAAACTGTGAACTTCATCAAGGCCAGACCAATGAATGTGCGCTTATTTCATGTGCTCTGCAAGGAGATGGGTAATGTGCATGTCCAACTCTTGCTTCATACTGAAGTAAGGTGGCTTTCAAGACGTAAAGTGCTTTCGAGGCTTTTCGAATTGCACAGAGAGGTCCAGATGTTCTTGCAGAACAGAAATTTCCCCTTGTCAGATACTTTTGAGGATGCTGTTTGGCTCAGTCAGCTGGCATACTTGTCTGACATTTTTCATGTTTAAACAAACTGAATTTGGGACTGCAGGGACTCTCCATCAATGTTTTTGATGTGCAGGACAAAATGAATCCACTAGAGAAAAGGTTGGAGTTGTTTGTCTGGAAATGACCTGATGCTTGATGACGGAGTCAGGGAGAACATTGCTGCACACCTCGCATCGCTCAGACAACAGTTCCGCAATTATTTCCCAGCTATGCCTGAAGCTGAAGCTAGCAGCTGGATGAGAAACCCTTTCAACATCGACACCTCTCACGTGGCCTCAATAGACTTAACAGTTGTTGAGCAGGAGAATTTAATAGAGCTGTCTTGTGACGAAACACTGAAGGCATCTTTCAGCCAACTTTGTTGGACTTTTGGATGAAGCAGTACAGTGAATACCCTGTGCTTTCTGACAAGGCCGTGTGCTTTCTGCTTCCTTTTGCAACCACCTATCTGTGCGAGAAATGGTTGTCTTCACTTGTCATAAAAACAAAGCACAGAAGCAAGCTGAATGCTGAACCAAACCTGAGACTGATGCTGACCTCCATTGGCCCGGACATTGCAGGACTGTGTTCACAGAGACAAGCACACCCATCACATTAAACTCATGTAAGTTGTCATCAGTAGTCTGTGTATGTTTAATTACAGCTGTTACTCTTTATGTATTTCCTCATTTGTTTTATTCTTAATCTTATTGTTCTTCCTCTGTGTTTCTGTGTGTGTGTGTGTGTTTCTGTTTCAGAAAGCAGCCATACAGCAGTGTGTGAAGTTGACACAGCAAGCAACGTTAGCGAGCGTCAGCGATAAAATCAATTCCATTGCTTTATTTTCTATTGGACTGTCTTAACTGGCCACAGCGACGCAGCGCTGCAGTGCTGTAGTGCTGTGCGCCGCGCTGTTTTGAGCTGAATATTTGTCGGACTTCCTGCTTCTATTTTCTTCCTGCCGCTTGCGTTGAAAGCCGGTTGAAAGCGCTGTAGGAAACAGTCATGGATGAGGAACGGCTGATCCAGTAAGTTGAAATGAGAAGTTATCTCTATGATTCCTCCTCATTTCACTACAGAAACCTCAATAAAGTGGCAGCTGCTGGAGGGAGATGGACAGAGAGGGTCCAATGTCACGCAGTGCTACGATAGTCGGACGCTCGCATGCAGTTACACGGTTTTATAGTTGTGGGCGTGGTTTGCATTTTGGTTACGTAACGAAAATGCGCCGAATCTGAACGGCTCGTAGAAGTCACGTCAGACTGGACGGCTCATCCGGGCGGCTGTACAGACACTGCAGAATCTGGTTGCTTTCCTCCTTCTCTGAGTTGGCAGGCTGAGGGGAGACCACTTTATATATGTTAAAGCAAGAAAAAAAACGTGTTTTTCATAATAGGTCCCCTGTAAGGTTTGTGAAGTAAAACATAGTGGACAAAATTCACTATGTGCATGCACAGCTGATTTTAGTTTCAGATCACTTGACTATCTTTGATATGACAAATCCCAAGTGTATCCAAAAGTTCTTTACAGTTTAGGAAGTATTGTGACACTATACTCATACACAAAATAAATATCATTTAAAAAATCGGAACTGTTGTGTTCTCTTATAGTTTGACCAGAGCTACAAAGACATTGGTTTTCATCAAAGGATCTTACGTTTCCCCGTGACCCCGCAAGGGATAAAGCGGGTATAGATAATGGATGGATGGATGGATGGATCTTACGTT
This sequence comes from Cololabis saira, assembly GCF_033807715.1. NCBI lineage: Eukaryota > Metazoa > Chordata > Actinopteri > Beloniformes > Belonidae > Cololabis > Cololabis saira. Next base: position 3,031,204 of record NC_084592.1, on the reverse strand, counting down.
TTTTTTTCTTTTTAATTCTCCTGGGTGCATGATCTAATTAATATATAAAACTATAAACTTACCGGTATTGGCCATGCAGAAGCAAGCAATTATTGGTTATCAGTTTTGGCTTGAATTTGCACCACTAATGAAGACTTTTTCCATTAAACACTAAGAGGTTGAAATAGAAATGTTACTGCTCCTCTGTCAAAAGGGCAAACTCTGCCAATGAGCTGAGAGTCTTGTCTCTGCCCTTTCTCTACTTGAGAGTTTGCTATCCTTGACCAGATAAGAAATCTTCATTTTCAGCAGGTGTTTCTTGTTATGATGAGGCAAGTGCAACCAACCATGCTTGAGTGTAAAACAAAGTATTATGTATAAAGTATAAAGCTCAATCTCCAAATGCTGGGGTTGGGCCTTTTCACAAACTACTACGTATATTACGTTGTTGTAGCATGTTGTAACACTCCATAATCTGGCCTCCTGTATTAAGTACAGGAAATACTTCAATGTATGTGTTCTTTATTGCACTCACTAGGATTTGATAACATTCTGTCTTCACAAAGCCTATACTTTGCAGTACAAACAATTGTAACAGAAGTGATGTTTAACAAACTATAATGTGCAAAAGGCTTTTTGAAGTAGGTAGGAAGTAGCGATCGGCGGTATGGACTAAAAAATGTATCACGATAATTTCTGGCATTTATCCCGATAACGATAAAAATGACAATTAAAAAAATACCAATTCAACTCCATCTTTTTAACTTCCTTCCTTCCTTCCTTCCTTCCTTCCTTCCTTCCTTCCTTCCTTCCTTCCTTCCTTCCTTCCTTCCTTCCTTCCTTCCTTCCTTCCTTCCTTCCTTCCTTCTTTTTTCCCTTCCTTCCTTCTTTCCTCCTGCTCTCTCCCTTCCTTCTCCCCTTTCCTTCCTTCCTTCCTTCCTTCCTTCCTTCCTTCCTTCCTTCCTTCCTTCCTTCCTTCCTTCCTTCCTTCCTTCTTTTTTCCCTTCCTTCCGTCTTTCCTCCTGCTCTCTCCTTCCTTTTTCCCTTCCTCTTTTCTCCCTTCCTTCTCCCCTTTCCTTCCTTCCTTCCTTCCTTCTTTTTTCCCTTCCTTCCTTCTTTCCTCCTGCTATCTCCTTCCTTCCTTCCTTCCTTCCTTCCTTCCTTCCTTCCTTCCTTCCTTCCTTCCTTCCTTCCTTCCTTCCTTCCTTCTTCCCTCCTGCTCTCTCCTTCCTTCCTTCCTTCCTTCCTTCCTTCCTTCCTTCCTTCCTTCCTTCCTTCCTTCCTTCCTTCCTTCACATACGTTGTGCGTGGATTTAACGCAGAACCATAATTCAGGCTTTACACAAAAACATCATCAACGGGAATTTATCGTTTTTACCGTGAGATACAAATTCTTATCGTGAGGAATTTTTTTGACGGTATATCGTGAACGGTAAAATATCACCCATTCCTAGTAGGAAGTAGCAATAGACTGCCATACCACAGAACATAGTAACAGCATCTAATACTGTGGCATTGCATTGTATGATTTCATATAAAAATATCACATTAAAGTTAGGATGTAAAATAAACATGTTTAAGTTTAACAGTTACAGCTTTTCTTTGTTGAATGCTGCTCCACATATGATTGTAAAATAAATCACTAACAAAGTACAATGATGTGATCTCTTAATTTCTGAACCTTTATTAATGGTACATTAATACATTTTAGTCATGTGAATGTGTAGCTATTATGCGTTTTCTTGAAAAGATCTCTGTCAGAAGAGAGATTTAATGCTATGTGTTCTCAAAAAAAATGTATTAACCACATCTTATGAGGCCTTTTGTTATTTCAGGCACAGAAAGGCTGTTTAGAAGGAAATGTTTTATTTCTTTTGTATAAAAAGGCTGACATCAGATAAGAATACAGATAATAGCCTATATTTGGCTGCCTCTCGGAAAATACGAGTGCAATTTCCCCAAAAATATCTACAAAATAAAAAATATGTCCACCCTGTCATCTTGATATTTTTGAATAATAATTCAATTATACTGTGAAATATCTGTGTATATATAATCTAGTGTGTTCAATAGCTAAGTGGGGGCAATAATATGCAAATAAAAAATTGCATCCAAATATCACAGTTTTCTCCAAATTAAATAAAATATATGTGCAAATTGTGTGTGTTTCTTTAAAAACAGATGGTTTGCATAAAATATTTAATTTATTAATAACTTGAAAGCAAACAAATAACCCTGTCTAGGAAAGGGACATCATACCTTCCAGAAAATGTAATTTTTATACTTAATATTGCAATGAAAACATATTTAACAGTAATGTATTTGTCCATGACAGGGTGGACATGTCTTATGGTTTATTCTCCCAATTATCTGAAAATATGTGTGGGAGCTCAGCTAATATTTCTACAACTTGAGTGTCTACTATTCATGACAGGACATTAAGGGAATCGGAAATTAAGACCAAAATTTGTGAGTATTAAGAGGGCTGAAAGGCACTCTACGGTGATATTGACCCTAGAATTTACCACATGTGAATGAAGGAACACGGAAAATATACAGGACTGTCTCAGAAAATTAGAATATTGTGATAAAGTTCTTTATTTTCTGTAATGCAATTAAAAAAACAAAAATGTCATACATTCTGGATTCATTACAAATCAACTGAAATATTGCAAGCCTTTTATTATTTTAATATTGCTGATTATGGCTTACAGTTTAAGATTAAGATTCCCAGAATATTCTAATTTTTTGAGACAGGATATTTGAGTTTTCTTAAGCTGTAAGCCATGATCAGCAATATTAAAATAATAAAAGGCTTGCAATATTTCAGTTGATTTGTAATGAATCCAGAATGTATGACATTTTTGCATTACAGAAAATAAAGGACTTTATCACAATATTCTAATTTTATGAGACAGTCCTGTATATAAACTTGACATTTTTAAAGTGGTCAGGGTTTTGGCACAAAAATAAATAAGTATAGTTCTGAGTAAGCTCCAGACCAGGCTGAGCTCTTTTTTCCGCAGAAGAGGAGAGAGAAGGCGGGGGAGCATAGCATTGCAGTGCACTACGACACCTGTATAAAGGTATCTACACCAAGATCGATTTATACCTGCCCTGACGTCCCTTTGCTCTCAAACAGGGCGGAAAACGCGCTGCCTTGCAGGGAAGATGCACGTACATGCCTCTCTATGCGTTCTACAGGCAGCAGCACAATCCCAATCCTCCTCTCCAGTTCATGCCTTCAACATTTCTGTCCTGACATCTGCAATGAGCTCTTCAACTGAACACAGCTCGAGCTGGTTAACACTGGAAACCAAACTTCCACGGGCCCCTCTGACAGTCAGAGCCTCGTTACATCCTAGAAAAATCTGTAAAAAAAAATATTATAGGGTTCTAAACAAGAAGCTAAAGGCAAACAAGCCAAGAAAAGCACACATTTGACTTGTGTAAGTAAGTGGCCGTATCAGCTGATTGGATGCAGCTGGGCCTTTTGGTTCGTGACTCTTGTGTATCACAAAGAGTTTGGCTTAGAACACACTAATAAAGCCACAATTATGGTTCTGCGTTAAAACCACGGCGTAGCCTACGGCGTAGGGTTTCGCTGCGTAACTTACGCTGTAGGCTACGCGATGGTGTAACGCGGAACCATAAATCAGCCTTAACGGCGCAACAATCCGGTGGAAGGGAAAAGCTCCTCACCTCATCCTGCTGCTGCAGCTGATTCGATCTCTGGTTCGGCGGCTCCTTGGTGGCTGTCATTTTAAACTCCTCGTCTGATTTCAAATCGTTCTCGGTCCAGATAAAAACAGGACAGACAGACAGCCGGATGATGACAGGTTCTCTGCGCAGAATAAGTGGAGTGATGAGTGAAGGTTGCGGCTGAGGGCGGCACAACTGCGCCGTCCTGTCGGCCTAGGAATGTTAAAGAGACGCGCTGGAGCGAGGAGGAGATGTTTCCTTCACCTAGGAAAATCACATCATAAACCTGATAAACCTGCCCCTGGCAAAGATGGAGAGAGAGCTTCAGACTCTTTATCCTGATGACAGTGTTCTCACATTTTACCAGCCTTCCTCTTTTTTCTCCGTCAGGGTGAGAAAGGAGAGCTCTCTCTCTCTCTCTCTCTCTCTCTCTCTCTCTCTCTCTCTCTCTCTCTCTCTCTCTCTCTCTCTCTCTCTCTCTCTCACAGATAGAAAGGGATGGGCGTGTGATACAGGGGCGCCTCCAAAGATTTCTCATACTGGTGGCCAGATGGGGCCAGAATATTGTGATAAAGTTCTTTATTTTCTGTAATGCAATTAAAAAAACTAAAATGGCATACATTCGGGATTCATTACAAATCAACTGAAATATTGCAAGCCTTTTATTATTTTAATATTGCTAATTATGGCTTACAGTTTAAGATTAAGATTCCCAGAATATTCAAATTTTTTGAGATAGGATATTTGAGTTTTCTTAAACTGTAAGCCATGATCAGCAATTAAATAAAAGGCTTGCAATATTTCAGTTGATTTGTAATGGATCCAGAATGTATGACATTTTTGTTTTTGTAATTGCATTACAGAAAATCACATTATTCTAATTTTCTGAGACAGTCCTGTATACTGTTGTAGTATACAGGCTCAGAAATACTTAAAGAAACTCCGACTGATATGCATTTGACCCAAGTGATTTGGGATGAAACGCATAACTGATGATAGAATCTATGTGACCGGCAAGTGTTGTTTTTTTTTTATTGAGGCAAGTGAGGTGGCCAGTGGGGTGGCCAGCAAATTTGTAGGGGGGTCCTGGCCACCCCCTGGTGGTGCCACTGCACCCCACTTGCCTCAATATGTCAAGGTGTGTGTTGTTGAGGACCCAAAAGCAGGAGAGCGAGAGGCAGGAGTTCCAAAAAACTGCGTTTATTCCGCAAAAAAACAAGAACCAAAAATGCTGCAGAGCAGGATCGCCAGGGCAGAACAAAAACAGGAATCCAAGAGACTACGGGAGAACATGGAGGGAGCAAACAGTACGGACCGACAGGGAGCAGGGAAAGACAAGACCAGATATACACAGGGGATAACGAGACACAGGTGCGAACAATCAGGGCAGATGGAAAACAGGCGGGGCAGAACAGAAAACACAAACTGGGGGAAATGTCAAACCCTGACACAATAAAAAAAAACAACACTTTTTTATTTTTTATCCCAAATCATTTAGGCCAAATGCATATCAGTAGACGTTTTAGGCAGTTTAAAGGGGGCCTATTATGAAAAACATGTTTTTTCTTGCTTTAACATATATAAAGTGGTCTCCCCTCAGCCTGCCAACTCAGAGAAGGAGGAAAGCAACCAAATTCTGCAGTGTCTGTACAGCCGCCCGGATGAGCCGTCCAGTGTCATGTGACTTCTACGAGCCGATTTTCGTTATGTAACCAAAATGCAAACCAAGCCCACAACTAAACACCGTGTCCTAACTGCATGCGAGCGTCCGACTATCGTAGCACTACGTGACATCGGACGCTCTCTGTCCATCTCCCTCCAGCAGCTGCCACTTTATTGAGGTTTTTGTAGTGAAATGAGGAGGAATCATAGAGATAACTTCTCATTTCAACTAACTGGATCAGCCGTTCCTCATCCATGACTGTTTCCTACAGCGCTTTCAACTGGCTTTCAACACGAGCGACAGGAAGAAAATAGAAGCAGGACGTCCGACAAATGTTCAGCTCAAAACGGCGCACCGCGTCGCACTGTGCAGCGCTGCGTCGCTGCGGCCAGTTAGGACAATCCAATAGAAAATAAAGCAAATGGATGGATGGAATTGATTTTGTCGCTGACGCTCGCTCGGATCGCATGCAGTTATGACACGGTTTAACTTTGCCGGCCGGAGCTTCCGCCATTTTTCGTAGCGGTGTATCGCGTCATGCGTTAGGCAGCCAATCAGCACAGTGCCTCATTATCATAGCCCACTCAGAATCCAACATAGATAATGAGGTTAGAGAATGGGAAGATAAAGACATGGCTCAGAGGCTGAATTTCTAATTTATTTAGCAAAAACAATCAAAAGCTTGTTTTTAAGACATTCAAGGCCTGTTTAAAATAGGTATTAGATGCCATAATAGGTCCCCTTTAAGTATTTCTGAGCCTGCATACTACAACAGTATAATAAAATCCTGTAATGATGGCTTTTAGTTTTGGTGTCCACCCCAATAATTTAAGTGGCCCCATCTGGCCACTCCTATGATAAATGTTTGGAGGCGCCCCTGGTGGGGTGGCCAGCAAATTTGTAGGGGGGGCCGTGGCCACCCCTAGCCACCCCCTGGTGGCGCCACTGTGGGCGTGTGATGTTTTCTCGGAGGCCCTGGTGTGATTCAAGGGCGCGAACATCGCCAACAGACGGACACTTTTTTCGCACACCGACGGCCTCTCTCATGGTTATAGTTTTTTTTGGATCCCCATCAGCTACAGCAAAACTGCAGCTATTCTTCCTGGGGTCATAATACACAGTACATTACAACAAAAAATTTAAAGCAAACCTAAAGAGGTAGCATAAAAAAGAAAGGAAAAACAGAAAATAAAGAAAAAAAGAATAAGTCATTCCGTTTAACATTTAGATATAAATAAAAACAATACATATTCATAGATTTTATAACATCAACTATCTATCTATCTATCTATCTATCTATCTATCTATCTATCTATCTATCTATCTATCTATCTATCTATCTATCTATCCATCTATCCATCTATCCATCCATCCATCCATCCATCCATCCATCCATCCATCCATCCATCCATCCATCTGCTCAGGTACAGCAGCTAGCTGTGGTGCTCACTCAACAGACGGCCGCCGCCGCTCCTACAGGGTACACCAGACACAGAGGAAGCAAAAGTAGCCTTCGCCATTAATCATCTGACCAGGGGGGAGGAACAGGAGAGGAAATCCGGACAGTATGCCATGAGTCATCCCTGGGCAGCCGTCACTCCAAGTAACCCGGATTAGTCAGTCGATCTACCAGCCAAGGGACCAGAACCCATGCAGCCGGAGGGCTCCCGCCTTTCCGGGGAGGAGTGACAACACCGGCGGCAGAACAACTTGTGCCTGTATTGTGGCAAGGATGGCCATTTCCTCACCAAGTGTCCAGTAAAGCCAGGGCTCATCAGTAAGTGGGGGAGTCCTGATGAGCCGCATCCCAACCAAACTGTCTTCCACACGGTGATCCCTGATCCTCGCTCGTCTCTTGCTGCCAGAGGGGTCCAGACGATCGCCTGCTTTATCAACTCAGGGGCTGAGGTCAGCATCATGGATGTGGATCTCGCCAACCAGCTGGGCTTGGGCCGACTTCCACTTCCTCAACCAATGCCAGCCAGCAATTTCGATGGCCATCCTCTGGGGACCGTCACTCACCAGACCTCCCCAGTGCAGATGCTGATCTCGGGGAATCATCATGAGACTCTCCAGTTTCACCTTCTCCCCTCAACTCTGATTCTGGGTCACGCTTGGATCCTGCGTCACAACTCTCACATAGACTTGACTGCAGGAACCATTCTGGGATGGAGTCCTTCCTGTCATCAGGTTTGCCTCAAACAGGCCGCCAAACATCCCGGTGTACACCATTCTCTTTGCCTGCTTCTGATCTGTCGGCCATTCCTGCTGAATACCACGACTTCAAGGAGGTTTTCAGCAAAGCCAAGGCCACTTTGCTACCCCCACACCGGCCTTATGACTGATGCTATTGACCTACAACCCGGTACCACCCCTCGCATTTTGTCCCTCTCCACAAACTGCCTTCGGCCAAAGAGAATGCGGGGGTCATGCTCCAAAATGTGTACTGGCTCCATGGTCTCCCGGTGGTTTGTGATGGAGGTCCCCAGTTCACATCAGTCTTTAGGAGGGAATTTTGCCAGCTATTGGGGGCCCAAGTCAGGTTGTCTTCCGGATTCCGCCCCCAGTGTAACGGCTAAACAGAGAGGAAAAAACAGGAGATGGAGAAAGCCCTCCTCCTGGTACCGACAACTTTTCTGACCAGCTCTTCCACTGGGCTCTCCTTGTTTCAGTGCGCCTATGGGTTCCCACCTTTTCCCGACCAGGAGGAGGAGGTGTCCTGTCCATCAGTGCAAAACTTTATCCGCTGCTGCCGCCGAACCTGGGCAAGAGCATCCCTTCTACAAGCGGCCAGCCGTTATGCCACCTCAGCCAACAGACGTCGCACCCATGCTCCTGCATACCAGGTGGGCCAAAGGGTATGGCTCTCCACCCAAGACCTGCCTCTGCGGGTGGAGTCCAAAAAACTGGAACCCAGGTTCATCGGCCCATTCGAAATCGAGAGTCATCAACCCAGCGGCAATGAGACTAAAACTCCCCCGGTCCATGAAGGTTCACCCCAGGTTCCATGTCTCCAAGCATAAGCCCGTCCGAGAGAGCCCATTGATGCCAGCACCCTCTTTGTGGCACAACATAAGTATTCATCAAACTTTTTAAGAACGGCGTCAAAGTTCTTCTTTTCCTCTTCATCAGCAAAGTCGAACGAGATAAATATGTTTTCAGCTCCACTCCCCGTGAAGTAGATGAGATAACTCACTTGTATTTCTCCATTGTCCTTATTTAGGTTTGTTGCTAACCGGTAGCGTGAACATGAGCGACTGGGCGGTCGAACTTGAATTCACTTGGTGTGTTAAACTTAGGCATCCTGATGATAGCTTTCCTTTAAGCATAATAAATGTTGTCTTCTGACACCATGTAATGTCCAGACACGTTCTTACGTGAAAAAAAAAGGATACACCTTCTTTGAACTCAAACATGTTTTTTTTCCATTCAACTCTCCATGACCCCAGTACACTGGTACCCAGAATCCTCTTCTAACAACTCTTAAAGTGACTGTACTGCTGTACTTAACATACATTACACAGCTGATGAGAGTAACAACAGCAGCAGGACGTCACAGGTAGGGCCTATATTTGCAAGATGAGTAACTGGTGAGACAAGGAGTTTGCGAGTTACTCAGCCTGGGAGCGGAAGATGCCTTAAACTGGCATATGTCCATAACCACAAACAATGGTCTATTGTTTGAACAACTGGGGGCTTTGCAAAAAGCAGAACCCACCTAAAAAAACGCTCATCAGGCACAGGGTGGCAAATTACAAGCCGTGCGTTTATATTACCCAACGCACATTAAACGTGCGTTCATGATCCAGCGATAATAGCGGTATCCAATTTAAGAATGCCTGATGTTACACACAATTGCATAACGATCCATGTTTCTGAGGCAATATTCTGAGATATTCAGTGTCTTACCCAAGGACACTTCGACCTGAACCATGAACTGTTTCATCTGTCCTTGGGGATTTGCCACTTTTACTCTATATTTACATCTAGTGTCTCAGTTTGTCCTCATTTATACTGTTATTTCAGCCTTACTGTTTTATTATGGTGCTCGGGCTGTTTTTATCCATCATAGCTTCAGAACTCAACTCTTTTTTTAGAAAACCATGAATCTTTTTACAGGTTTAGGTCTGGTTTCCATAAGCAGCATTCCACAGAAACAGCTTTACTTACTCTACTTGTAACCGGTGCGATCTTTAGTGGTGTGCGTTGTGTTTTTTAACAGACGGGACTCAGACCAGCAGAACTCTTTTGGAGGCGATCTCCTGACAAGGAAATAAAACAACAAAACCTCCAGTCAAAACAAGCATCGAGTTGAGCCCCTCTCCCGTTGACATCAGTAACAAAAGGCCCGATATTAAGACAGAAACGTACCTGACAAGGAAATAAAACAACAAAACCTCCAGTCAAAACAAGCATCGAGTTGAGCCCCTACACAGATAATAAAGAAATGAACATGCTATACAGGAAACCCAAACTGTGGTCTATCAGACTTCACATCACTCACCTCTCCCATTGACATCAGTAACAAAAGGGGAGAGGTGAAGGCGGGATAAATCATTTATACAGGTGGGGTGGGGGGGTCACAGAAATGTCCGTAGGGGGACAACAAACTAAAACACAAAAGGTTCCACATTATTCTGGAGGTTTGACATGTCAGGTAACAAAATAACAGAACAAAATAATAACAAAATAACAGATTTTGGTGATTATAAAATGTAAAATAAATGCACATACATAAGTGGAAAATCGACTCTGTTACATACTGACATTATGATGGCAGCTGATTCTGGGGATTTTACAGAGCTGGTTCTGCTGGATTAGGTCTGCTTTTGACACTGTTGATCTTAATATTTTGATTAACAGGCACTGAGATATAATTGGTCCACCTGGCTTGGCTTTAGACTGGTTTCATTTTTACCTTTCTGGCAGAAGTTTGAGTGTATTTGGAAACCAGATCATGTCAGAATCCACAAGCCTGCCATGTGGGGTACCTCAAGGTTCAGTTCTGGCTCCTATCCTGTTCCTTTCATGCATTCTCCCTCTAAGTCTGATAATTAAGCAATATCCTAATACTTCTTATCATTTCTATGCTGATGACATACAGCTTTACTGTTCTTTTAACCCTCCAAAATTTGATAAGTTGTCATATTTGATCAAACAGTGGCTGTGTGACAACTACTTGAAACTAAATGCAGAGAAGACAGAACCCCCAATTATTGCCAGTGAAAGCCAAATCTCTGAAACAAAGCAGCTCCTGGGTACATTAGGCTTGTCTGTCCAGCCAAGCCTCAAAAACCTTGTTTTTTTTTTCTTTTGAGTCTGCTATGTCTTTGGAACGTCATTTGAGAGAATTCTCTCAGATGTAGAATGATTGGATAAAAGCGTCTGCTAATTGACAGTACTAGTAGTAGTAGTAGAATTAATTAGGAATTGCTTCTTTCAGCTTAGAAATATTGCCAAACTTTGTAAATTACTTTCTAAATCAAAGTTGGAGAGAATTGCTCATGTTTTTATTTCATCTTGTTTAGACTATTGTAATAACCTTTTTACCTGTTTAAACAAAAAAGGTGATGACCATCTACAAGCAGTCCAGAATGCTGCTGCAAGAATCAAACAAACACAAGAAAGAGACAACACACAACCCCTGCTTTTATCTCCTTGCACTGGCTACCAGTACATTTTAGAGTCCATTTTAACAATTTTGTTCTCACTTTCAGAGCATCATGTGATCAAGCTCCTGCATACTCCTGCAAGCTCTCAGTCTCAGGTCATCTGGTTTAAGGCTGTTAGTGTTGCAACACACTTTTAAGACTAGTGGTGACTGTACTTTTAGAGCAGAGGCCCAGGTTGTGAAATGTGTTTCCCGCTTCTTTATGTTTCCTTGACTTAATTGAATCTTTTTAAAAATCAGCTTAAGACCTACTTATTTGGACAGGCTTTTAATTAGACTTGGGCTGGTAGTATGTTGTGTATGTTCTTTCTTGTGTTTTTAATGTTTTATGTTTGTTTTATGCTTCCTCTCTTTTATGCCTGTGTCGTATCTTTTTATGTGTGACTTGTGAAAACCTTTGTAGATTTTAACCTGTGAAAAGTAAACTTTACTTATTTAGTTCGACATATAGACCAAGAATCCAACCACCAACGTTCAGGTTGTAAGATCACTACTCTACTTCCTGAGCCACTGCATCATTATATATGGATACATTTATATCCAGATTTTTTGTCAGCCTTGTGCAGTGTTGCATAGATTGGGATTGATTTTGATTGGAGAGGAGTAGAAGGTAGCAGTGTTATAAAGCTGTGTCATATTAATGGCAAGTACAAATCAATCCATGTACTTCATTTTGCAGACGGTGACAATTAATCTTTTATAAGAAGAAAGTGGGTCAAAGCCATCTTTTGCCACCGTTTTGTGTTTCTAATGCAGCTGTGGTGTTCTAAGAAAAGGACCTCATTATTTAGTTATGAAAGCTGTTTTATTCATTTTTCTCTCATCGAAAGACTTCTTTTGAGATTTTCATGCAGATACGTCACTCTCTCTAGTGATAAATGCCACTTTGAAGCACTACCAGTTTTGAGAGATGTAGATGTGCATATGCTTTGTACTAAAGATTTGATGATAACATGAACACTGTGATACATGTACATATTACTGAAAATATATATGTGGATATTATTGAAACGGTTATGATCTGATTTGTTGTACCTTTTGTGCTAAACTGTCAGCAGCAAAATGCTTGCGCGGTTGACCATATGACTGACCAGTATGTATTCTTTCTTCATGCAATGTTAATAAGTACCAATGTTTTCCTTGCAGCACTCCCAGTTATGAAAGAAGTGTCCAAGGATTAGAGACTACTTTTCTTCACTTCTTTAAGTTTCCTGTAGAGCCCACAGGCTGTAAAAGGGCTGGACAAATTCCCTTGTGACATCAGCCATAGGTTTTTAGTTTTTTTTCAAGATTTTTGAGGCATTAGTGGCCTTTTTTGGGAAAGTAAGCAGACTGGAAACAGATAGAGAAAGGCAGGAAAGGCATGCAAAAAAGAATGACAGGCCAGGGCTCAATCCTGCGCTACCTGCACGAGGACTACAGCCTCTGTAAATGGTGCCTGCTCAACCCACTGAGCTATCCAGGGCCCAGCCAGAGTTTATTTTCTTGTTTGTTTTTTTTAAAGAATGCTTCTGAAGCCTCTTTTCTTCTCGTACTGTGCAGCACTGTGTTGCAAATGAGCCGAACAAGCAGGCCTGGAAGCTGTCTGGAACATGGCCACCCAACTTCTATCACTACAAGTCAGCTATTTTAACTTGAGAGGGTTAGCCCCTCAAGTTAAAATATATATATAAGGGATAAGTAAGTTATTACACGCATATCTTTTTCCTCGTGGCATTGATTAGCATGTCGGGAAGATGCCGTCTTATGTGCGTTAGCATGTTTGATGTATTGCCAGTAGCACCTCAGTGAACGCCGACGGACGGTCCTTGTCCGCTCCACCATGTGTGTCCCGTTATATTGCAGTGGGAAACCGAAGTGCTTTAAACAATTAAGTTGTTGCATACACGTTATTTTCAACTGATTTGCGTGATTTAAAGAAGCTGCCGGCTTTTCTAACTCCACACTCTCCATTTTTTATTCTTCTGCTGCTGTTGCTGCTTCAATAATGTCGGTTGCTGGCGGATTTCAGGCTCATTACCACCACCTGGATTAACAAGAGGGCTCAATTTTTTAAATACTCACTCAGACGTATTTTTCGTGTTACTGTGCACACTGAATCGTGACGCCTGTACCGTGACGGGACGGGACGAATACAATTACCATTACGCCCCTAGTCTCTAACCATAGGAGTTTAAGTCTCTGGTATATAAGTCTGTAGATTCTTGTTGTGCATGGAAAGATACAACTCGACTGTTGAGCCGTGCATTCCTGCAGCTCTCAGTAGTGAAAACTCGAGCTTCTATAGCAGTAAATTTATCAGAATTGGAGAAGAAATCAACCAGGCCTCCACAGCAAGGCAAGGTATAGCACAATTCAACACAAGGTAATTCAAAGTGCTTTACATCAACATTAAAAGCAGAAAGACATAATTACACAGTAACAAATAAAATGAAATAAAATGATAAGAAGAGGTAAAATAATAAAAAGCACAAGTTGTTAAAAAGTAAGGGCAGTAGAGTACAGCAGGTAAGTATTTAATTTAAGAGTACGCTTCAGTAAACAGTAATGTTTTTATCCTGATTTAAAGGATCTACAGTTGGAGCAGACCTCAGGTCTACAGGAAGTTTGTTCCACCGGTGAGGAGCAGAATAACTGAACGCTGCCTCACCTTGCTTGGTTCTGGTTCTGGAACCACAACAAACCAGATCCAGATGAACCTCAGGGGTCTGGGAGCTTCATAGGAACTAACAGATCCAGATGAACCTCAGGGGTCTGGGAGCTTCATAGGAACTAACAGATCCAGATGAACCTCAGGGGTCTGGGAGCTTCATAGGAACTAACAGATCCAGATGAACCTCAGGGGTCTGGGAGCTTCATAGGAACTAACAGATCCAGATAAACCTCAGGGGTCTGGGAGCTTCATAGGAACTAACAGATCCAGATGAACCTCAGGGGTCTGGGAGCTTCATAGGAACTAACAGATCCAGATGAACCTCAGGGGTCTGGGAGCTTCATAGGAACTAACAGATCCAGATGAACCTCAGGGGTCTGGGAGCTTCATAGGAACTAACAGATCCAGCATGTATTTGGGTCCAAGACCATTCAGTGCTTTGTAGACCAGCAGTAATATTTTAAACTCTATCCTTTGACTCACTGGAAGCCAGTGTAGCGATTTCATGACCGGTGTAATGTGGTCCAGTTTCCTGGTGTAATATGGTCCAGTTTCCTGGTGTAATATGGTCCAGTTTCCTGGTGTAATATGGTCCAGTTTCCTGGTGTAATATGGTCCAGTTTCCTGGTGTAATGTGGTCCAGTTTCCTGGTGTAATGTGGTCCAGTTTCCTGGTGTAATATGGTCCAGTTTCCTGGTCTAATATGGTCCAGTTTCCTGGTGTAATATGGTCCAGTTTCCTGGTGTAATGTGGTCCAGTTTCCTGGTGTAATATGGTCCAGTTTCCTGGTATAATATGGTCCAGTTTCCTGGTGTAATATGGTCCAGTTTCCTGGTGTAATATGGTCCAGTTTCCTGGTGTAATATGGTCCAGTTTCCTGGTGTAATATGGTCCAGTTTCCTGGTGTAATGTGGTCCAGTTTCCTGGTGTAATATGGTCCAGTTTCCTGGTGTAATATGGTCCAGTTTCCTGGTGTAATATGGTCCAGTTTCCTGGTGTAATATGGTCCAGTTTCCTGGTGTAATGTGGTCCAGTTTCCTGGTGTAATATGGTCCAGTTTCCTGGTCTAATATGGTCCAGTTTCCTGGTGTAACATGGTCCAGTTTCCTGGTGTAATATGGTCTAGTTTCCTGGTCTAATATGGTCCAGTTTCCTGGTGTAATATGGTCCAGTTTCCTGGTGTAATATGGTCCAGTTTCCTGGTCTAATATGGTCCAGTTTCCTGGTGTAATATGGTCTAGTTTCCTGGTGTAATATGGTCCAGTTTCCTGGTGTAATGTGTTCCAGTTTCCTGGTGTAATATGGTCCAGTTTCCTGGTGTAATATGGTCCAGTTTCCTGGTCTAATATGGTCCAGTTTCCTGGTGTAATATGATCCAGTTTCCTGGTGTAATATGGTCCAGTTTCCTGCTGTAATGTGGTCCAGTTTCCTGGTGTAATGTGGTCCAGTTTCCTGGTGTAATATGGTCCAGTTTCCTGGTGTAATATGGTCCAGTTTCCTGGTGTAATGTGGTCCAGTTTCCTGGTGTAATGTGGTCCAGTTTCCTGGTGTAATATGGTCCAGTTTCCTGGTCTAATATGGTCCAGTTTCCTGGTGTAATATGGTCCAGTTTCCTGGTGTAATGTGGTCCAGTTTCCTGGTGTAATGTGGTCCAGTTTCCTGGTGTAATATGGTCCAGTTTCCTGGTCTAATATGGTCCAGTTTCCTGGTGTAATATGGTCCAGTTTCCTGGTGTAATATGGTCTAGTTTCCTGGTCTAATATGGTCCAGTTTCCTGGTGTAATATGGTCCAGTTTCCTGGTGCAATATGGTCCAGTTTCCTGGTCTAATATGGTCCAGTTTCCTGGTGTAATATGGTCCAGTTTCCTGGTGTAATATGGTCTAGTTTCCTGGTGTAATATGGTCCAGTTTCCTGGTGTAATGTGGTCCAGTTTCCTGGTGTAATATGGTCCAGTTTCCTGGTGTAATATGGTCCAGTTTCCTGGTGTAATGTGGTCCAGTTTCCTGGTGTAATGTGGTCCAGTTTCCTGGTGTAATATGGTCCAGTTTCCTGGTGTAATGTGGTCCAGTTTCCTGGTGTAATGTGGTCCAGTTTCCTGGTGTAATGTGGTCTAGTTTCCTGGTGTTATACGGTCCAGTTTCCTGGTGTAATATGGTCCAGTTTCCTGGTCTAATATGGTCCAGTTTCCTGGTGTAATATGGTCCAGTTTCCTGGTGTAATATGGTCTAGTTTCCTGGTCTAATATGGTCCAGTTTCCTGGTGTAATATGGTCCAGTTTCCTGGTGTAATATGGTCCAGTTTCCTGGTCTAATATGGTCCAGTTTCCTGGTGTAATATGGTCCAGTTTCCTGGTGTAATATGGTCTAGTTTCCTGGTGTAATATGGTCCAGTTTCCTGGTGTAATGTGGTCCAGTTTCCTGGTGTAATATGGTCTAGTTTCCTGGTGTAATATGGTCCAGTTTCCTGGTGTAATATGGTCTAGTTTCCTGGTGTAATATGGTCCAGTTTCCTGGTGTAATGTGGTCCAGTTTCCTGGTGTAATATGGTCCAGTTTCCTGGTGTAATATGGTCTAGTTTCCTGGTGTAATATGGTCCAGTTTCCTGGTGTAATGTGGTCCAGTTTCCTGGTGTAATATGGTCCAGTTTCCTGGTGTAATATGGTCCAGTTTCCTGGTGTAATGTGGTCCAGTTTCCTGGTGTAATGTGGTCCAGTTTCCTGGTGTAATGTGGTCCAGTTTCCTGGTGTAATATGGTCCCGTTTCCTGGTGTAATATGGTCCAGTTTCCTGGTGTAATATGATCCAGTTTCCTGGTGTAATATGGTCCAGTTTCCTGGTGTAATATGGTCCAGTTTCCTGGTGTAATATGGTCCAGTTTCCTGGTGTAATATGGTCCAGTTTCCTGGTGTAATATGGTCCTGTTTCCTGGTGTAATGTGGTCCAGTTTCCTGGTGTAATATGGTCTAGTTTCCTGGTGTAATATGGTCCAGTTTCCCTGTGTATTATGGTCCAGTTTCCTGGTGTAATATGGTCCAGTTTCCTGGTGTAATGTGGTCCAGTTTCCTGGTGTAATGTGGTCCAGTTTCCTGGTGTAATATGGTCTAGTTTCCTGGTGTAATATGGTCCAGTTTCCTTGTGTAATGTGGTCCAGTTTCCTGGTGTAATGTGGTCCAGTTTCCTGGTGTAATATGGTCTAGTTTCCTGGTGTAATATGGTCCAGTTTCCTGGTGTAATATGGTCCAGTTTCCTGGTGTAATATGGTCCAGTTTCCTGGTGTAATATGGTCCAGTTTCCTGGTGTAATATGGTCCAGTTTCCTGGTGTAATATGGTCCAGTTTCCTGGTGTAATATGGTCCAGTTTCCTGGTGTAATATGGTCCAGTTTCCTGATGTAATGTGGTCCAGTTTCCTGGTGTAATGTGGTCCAGTTTCCTGGTGTGATATGGTCCAGTTTCCTGGTGTAATATGGTCCAGTTTCCTGGTGTAATATGGTCCAGTTTCCTGGTGTAATATGGTCCAGTTTCCTGGTGTAATATGGTCCAGTTTCCTGGTGTAATATGGTCTAGTTTCCTGGTGTAATGTGGTCCAGTTTCCTGGTGTAATATGGTCCAGTTTCCTGGTGTAATATGGTCCAGTTTCCTGGTGTGATATGGTCCAGTTTCCTGGTGTAATATGGTCCAGTTTCCTGGTGTAATATGGTCCAGTTTCCTGGGGCACTGAGGTCCAGTAGAACCAGTATGGACACTAGTCCCTTATCTGAGGTCCAGTAGAACCAGTATGGACACTAATTATTCTTTATTATAGTGGCTAAGTTATTGTTAGTATACAATATATTATAGTATTTGACGTGCAATTTACTGTTTGTTACTGTCAGTTTGTAAAAAGTATGTTTTTTAACGCTGTTTTAACAGTGTTTTATTGATGTTAAATTGAGTATTTAACCGTGTTTTCTAGTATTTAACGTAAATTTTTTAGTATTTAACCATGTTGTTTGCTGTCGCCATGACGACGGAGGTGGCGTAACGGATGTGAAATTATCATTTTTAGCACAAACCACAACCGTTTCCTACTTCTAACCAATCATAAGTTGTGCTGTAACCTAACCAGACCTTAACCAGAGCATCGTCCAACCACAAAATATCATTTTTAATGGCTTTTGAACCAGGAAGTGGAGACAGGCGATATTTAAATTCATTCCTGTAGGTTCCTGATCATGAAGCCTTAAGCTTGACGCTCTGTACTCATTTCTCCTGATGTCATGCACGACAAAAACCTCCACAGGATCCTCTTGATTAAGTTCAAGTGTTTACTTCAAAAATTGCAACGGTACAAAAGTAATCCAATACAAGAAAAATAAAAAAGAGTGAGAGTTAGAGAGGTCAAAAAACTATGTGGCTCCACTCCATGCTTGTCCTGACTGACTGCCTCCTCAGGTAGCCCCACCCTCACAGATCCTTAATTAACGTATCCCCACACATGTTATTTTAAGTGCAGTAAATCAACCTATTATTTCCCTATTGTAAACACAAATATTCAACATTTAAATCTGTAAATATTGTAAATAACCTTTTTCTCAAAATAAACATAAATTACCAATTAACGTATGAACTATTATCCAAATATTAACTGAAATGACATTTAGGCTCCTACATTACCGGCCTCTAATTGTTGTCAATGTTCTTGAAACAATTACTCCAAAAGTGTCAACTTGAATTAAAGAAGCCTAAATAAAATGACTATAAATTGTCCCTTTGTTCTTTGCCCCATTCAAAATGAGGCCTTGGCTTCAGAACAGTCCATCAGATGTCCTCTGATTCGTGAAGAAGGCACAGCTTTGTTATCGGGCGACGAAGCTCGTTTGTCTTGGTCTTCACCTTCACCTGACGAACAAAGCCATGTTTGTCGGGAAAGGTCTCCACAATTCTTCCAAGTGGCCATGAATTTCTTGGTGAAGTGTCGTCCACAATCAGCACCACATCACCCACACGGAAGTTTCTTCCAGGCGAAGACCATCGCTGACGTTCTTGGAGCTGCGTGAGGTATTCTCTGCACCAGCGTTTCCAGAATACATTTGCGAGGTATTGCACCTGTCTCCATCTGCGGCTGGCATATTGGTCATCCTTATGAAATACTCCTGGTGGTAATTCAGCTTTGACCTTGAGTAACAACAAGTGGTTGGGGGTTAAGGCCTCTAAATCATTGAGGTCTGACGATGCCTTTGTGATGGGTCTGCTATTTATGACTGCCTCAGCTTCACAAAGTAAGGTGTGGAGACCCTCTTCATTCAAAAGTTGCTCCTTCACTGTGATGTTCAGGATTTTTCTCACTGAACGAATTAGCCGCTCCCAGCTTCCTCCGTGGTGAGAGCCTGCTGGAGGATTGAAATGCCACTGAACACCTTTCTGTTGTAAGTGTTTCTCAATCATGCTGATGTTCCATTCCCTGATCGATTTCTTCATCTCACTGTCAGCTGACCGGAGATTGGTTCCATTATCTGAATACATTTCTCTGACTTGTCCTCTTCTGGCAAGAAATCTTCTGATTGCGTTGAGACATGCATCAGTGTCGAGTGATGATGCGACCTCTAGATGGACGGCACGTATGGCAAGACACGTGAAAATAACGCCGTATCTCTTCACTTGGCCTCTTCCTCTCTTCACTTGGAACGGGCCAAAATAATCCATACCAACTCTTGTGAATGGAGGATCGTCAGGCAGAACTCTGCATACTGGTAGATCTGCCATGAGTTGCTTGCCAGCAGCTCCATGTAGTCTTTTACAGGTGACACACTTGGACAGAAACCTTCTGATGGCTCCGCTAGCTCCAGGGATCCAGAATCTTTGACGTAGCTGAGCCAACATGTGATTCCTTCCAGCGTGAGCTGTAATGTCATGAATGTGACTAAGCACAAGCCTGGTGATGTGTGAATCCTTAGGCAAGATGGCTTGCTGCTTGGAGTCATCGGGCATAGCAGCACGGCTTAGCCTTCCACCGACTCGCATTACTCCATCTTGGAGTACTGGATTTAGCTTAAAGAGTGAGCTACTCTTCTTTATCCTTTGATGTTCTTTCAGCATTGCCAAATCCTCCTTGAAACCTTGCTTTTGACAATACTTGACGATCTCTGTTTCTGCTTTGGTCAAGTCGTCACAAGTCAGATTCTTTCCTTTGAAAGCTTTCTTGAATTTGATCATCCTGCTTTCTTCATCCACGGCGTTTAGATCCTTTCTCTTTTCTTTGAGCTCTAAAAGCAAGTCTTTAAGTTTAAGAAACCAGGCAACAGCACGCTTCAATGCTGTCTAGGAAGAGTAGTGGTTCATCCACTGGTGCATAGAGTCTTCGGGCTCTTGTGCCTGAATTACATACACTTGGGTCACTCTCTTGATCTCTGGGTCGTCAATATCCAGCATTCCAGGATCTGGATTTTTGGGCCACTGATCTTGTGAGCTGAGCAAGAAACTGGGTCCTGAAAGCCAGCTCTTGTTTCTCAAAAATGCTTCCACTGTCTGTCCTCTTGAGACATGATCGGCGGGATTCAGAGCGGTGTTGATATATCGCCACTGTGATGTATTAGAGTGCTCCAGGATTGCTGACACCCTATTCGCAACAAACGTCTTGAACCTGGCGCTTTCACTGTTCAAGTACTTTAGTACAGCCGTACTATCCGTCCAAAAGACCGATTCATGAAGTTCCAGCTCCAGCTCTTTCCTCATGAGCTTATCCATCTTTACTGCAACTGTGGCTGCAGTCAATTCCATTCTTGGGATAGTTGGTGACTTCAAGGGTGCAACCCTCGTCTTTGCTAAGATCAAGGTGGACTGAGTTTCACCAGTTGCAGAATGCAGCAGTAGGTAGCTTGTTGTTCCATAAGCGTCTTCACTCGCGTCAGCAAAGTGATGAAGTTGCGCGAAGACTGGCGCCCCAAACTGCTTTGACTTGACACATCTGTCAACTCCGAATTTCTCAAGCTGTGGCAGACTGGAGAACCACCTCTTCCAGCTCTTAACAACAGTGTCTGGCAGATCTTCGTCCCAGCTATACTTCTGCCGACATAAATCCTGCAGAATTCTTTTGGCAGGAAGTATTACTGGAGCGAGAAAGCCCAACGGATCGAAAATGGAGCTGACTAGGGAAAGCAGGCCCCTCCTAGTGTGTGGTCGATCCTTAAGGTTGATCTTGAACCTAAACTGATCCGATTCAGCACACCACTGGATGCCCAAAGCTCTTTCCATCGGCAGGTTTTCCTCATCCAAGTCCAGATCTTGGAACCCTTGTGCTCTTTCCTTTTCTGGGATTGAGTTGAGCACCTTCCTGCTGTTGCTTGACCATTTCGTCAGCCGAAATCCACCTTTTTCCAACATGCATCTCAACTCAGCACACAGGGTGATGGCTGTCTCTTCGTCAGAAACTGACTTAAGACAGTCGTCCACATAAAAATTTTTCTTGACAGTTTTGGCCGTCTCTTGACCAAATTGGTCCGCAAAATCTGTTGCACATTTCTGAAGTGTAAAAGTTGCAACACTTGGTGACGATGTTGCACCAAAGATGTGAACCAACATCTTGTGTTCAACGAGGTCCAGCTCATAGTTCCCTTCAGGCCACCAGAGAAACCTGAAGAGATCTGTGTCTTCACTGATGACTCTGACCTGGTGGAACATGGCTTCCACATCAGCCATGACCGCCACTGTCTCCTGTCGGAACCTCATGAGGACCCCCACTAGCGAGCTTGTTAGGTCGGGTCCCTGTAGGAGCTGTTGATTCAATGTTGTTCCTTGGAAGCTCGCCCCGCAGTCAAAGACGACACGCAGTTTCCCTTTGGTTGGATGTCTGACTCCATGGTGAGGCAGATACCACGTTCGCCCATCAATAGCTTCACGTTCAGCACCTTCGAGCTTCACTGCGTAGCCCTTCTTCAGGACGTCATTCATGAATGCAGCATATTCTCCATAAAACTTGATGTCTCTGGAGAATCTTTTTCTTAAGTTCAATGCACGTTGCTCCGCAACTGCCCTGTTGTTTGGCATACGCACAGACTTCTTCCTCATTGGAAGGCAAACACTGTAATGTCCATCTTCAAGTATTGCAGATTCCGACACCATTCTGATAAACTGATGGTCATCCTTTGACATCTCGATGTCTTCGTTTTGTCCAGCATCAGGAAAGTCCTGCTTGAACTGCAGTTGCCAGAGCTCTTCCAGCTTAGCTACTGAGATTCGATTTACAGTAATTCCTGTCAGTTTGTTTGTCTCCCTTATGTCGCTTCCACCTTTGAGTGGTCCATTCACTGTCCAGCCCAATACTGTTCTCACGGCGTAAGGTCCGTTGTCCACGCTGTTAACCACTTGCAGTGGCTCCATCGCCTTGGAAACATTTGCTCCTATGAGTAATCCAACCTCTGCTTGTATGGTTGGAATTCTCACCTCCTTCAGGTGGGGCCACCTATCAATATCCTCTTGGGAGGGGATATTGTCCTTAGTCACAGGAATGGCTTTCTGTGAATACACCTCAGAAAGTTCAACAAACTTGTTGCCGTCCAAGCTGCTGATTTCCAGACCAGTCACGATACGTGTTTTCACGATCGATTCATTCCCCATTGTTCGCAATGAGATGTTTACAGTGCGTCCACTCATGTTCAATTGGTTTATCAGTGACTCTGTAGCAAAAGTAGCTGAGCTACCTGGATCCAAAAACGCGTACGTGGTCACTATCTTGGTTCCCTTTTGCGCCTTAACACACACTGGAATGATCGAAAGAACACAGTCTTCCTTACCGGCCCCAGTGACACCAAAGGTTTCTGTTGCTTGTACAAGAGCGCTTGATACAGCTTGTTGTTCACAACTTTCTTTTGTTGTCTCTTCTTTAGAGTCTTTATTGGTGATGTGCAAAAGTGTGGGATGCAGTTTCGAGCATTCTTGACATTGCAGCTTCTGTTTGCAGCTGCTGCTCATATGACCGTGTTTCAAACATGCAAAACACAGACCTTTGCTCTTCAAGAAATCAATCTTGTCTTTGTGTTGCTTGCTCTTAAATTTTCTGCAGACAGTGAGGCTGTGTTGCTCACCTTTGCAATAAATACAAGGTCTGCTGCTAGCATCTGCTGAGACGGGTTGTATTTTTGGTGTTGTTGGATTGTCATTTTCTGTCTTGGGAAAACACAACAGTTGTGAACACCTTCTTTGGTTTGAGTGTCTCTTCATATTGTGATTTTGGTTTCTGTCTTCCAGGATCTTTCGTGCTTATTGTGGTGTCCTTTATGTTTCCATAGAGCGGGTGCAAAAGATACTTAACTTGATGGTTCACAAAGTCAACAAAATCCTTAAACTTCACTCTTTTCTTTGTCCTTTCTTGCAGGTCGCAGGCGGACCTTCTCCAACATTCCTTGAGTTTATATGGAAGTTTATTTGCCAGCGCCCTTATATTAGCTGTGTTGTCCAAGTCTTCCATGTAGCTAATATCTGTCATGGTGTTAGAGCAGCCTGTGACGAATAATGCAAAAGCCTGAAGAGCAACACCATCTTCTGGCTTAATTGTCGGCCAATCCAAAGCCTCCTTTATGTAGGCTTCTGCTATCTTGAAGTCATCGCCAAAGAACTCGTGTAACATTTGTTTTGCTTTAGCATAACCTGCTGAAGGCTCCATGTGGATGCAGCTTTTAACCAGTTCATGTGGTCGTCCACCTGTATACTGTAGCAGAAATTGAAGGCGATTGCGATTGTCACCAGTGCGGCTTTCAATTCCATGTTCAATGGCTCTAATGAAGGATTTGTATTCCAGTGGTTCACCGTTGAATGTTGGAATGGTGAGATCAGGAAGTAGAGATGCTTTGTGATTCTTCACAAGATACTCCGTGACATTGGCTTGCTGAGAGATGGCTTGGCAAAGCTCATCAATCACTGGTCCTTGCTGGTCTTTAATTTCAGCCTTTGGTGCAGACATGGCCATTTGACTTGTTGCTGGTGGAGCAGAATGTTGAATGCTGGGGGTTGGTAAAGCGGGCCTTGATGATAGCTGAAAGGTAGGTTTTGTATCCGCTTCATCATCCTGCTCATCAGCTTGGCTGATGCCATTGTCTTCTTGAGGGCATTCATATTTCTGCAAAACCTCCATCTTAGCATCAGACTCAGCAAGCGCTGTCTGCATTGCATGCATTTCCTTTCTAGCCTTTATGGCAGCCTCTATCCTCTTTTGCTGGGCCTCAAACTCCGCTTGCATTTGAGCCTCCCTGCATCCTTTCTCTGCATGCCACTCTGCTTCTTCCTGTTCTATGGCCAACTTTTCTTTTAAAGCTGCAGCCTTCGCCTTTAATGATGCACGCTCCATTTCTACCTTTAATCTAACTGAAGAAGATGACGAGCGTGTGCTTCCACATTGTGATGCAGATCTACTTTTTACACTACGTTTAGTGGTCACCCTTGATGATGTAGACCTACTATCTGCAGGTGTTACCTGATTGTCACACTCTTCAGCCTGTTCAGCACGTTTTAAGACATCCTTCATCCATTTCTCACATTTCCAAAAGAAGATATCTGTTACTTTATATTTTTGATCAAACCAGCTCCTTTGATCATCCACAAATTCCTCCTCATCCATTAGTTTCTGTAGACCAGAATTGAGGTCCACAAATTCTTTCTGTATGCAACTAAAGTCAACACGAAGCTTATTTTTTACAGTGTCAACATTTGCATCATCTTCCATTAACTGCTCAATCTGCTTCATCAAGCTAGTTAACTGGGATAGCTTGTGCCGGCGTGCCTGGATTTGCCTAGACTTGTGTTCCTCTACAGCCTTCTCAGTCATTTTTACTGTCCTTTTTCCACTGTCTTGTTCATCCATGACAAGCTTATTTTTCCCCTTTTAATCAGTAAAAATTTAAAAGCACTGAAGGGGTTTACTTTGTTATTCAGCCAAACAACAATCCTTTTCCTTTTTCTTAGTACTCACACGCAGCGGTGCACGCAGTCCTCCCCAGACACGTGTCAATTAACAAGCCAGGCAGAGAAAGCTCCGGTGGCTCCGGTTGCATTTTTCCTTTTTTTTTTTTTTTTTTTTTTTCAAAAATCACCAAATTGTTTCCTTCTTCAGTCTTCCATTTTCCGTCAGGCCGTCCCACGTTCCGTTAATCCATGAAGAGCAAGTTTTTTGACTAATGTAGGTTCCTGATCATGAAGCCTTAAGCTTGACGCTCTGTACTCATTTCTCCTGATGTCATGCACGACAAAAACCTCCACAGGATCCTCTTGATTAAGTTCAAGTGTTTACTTCAAAAATTGCAACGGTACAAAAGTAATCCAATACAAGAAAAATAAAAAAGAGTGAGAGTTAGAGAGGTCAAAAAACTATGTGGCTCCACTCCATGCTTGTCCTGACTGACTGCCTCCTCAGGTAGCCCCACCCTCACAGATCCTTAATTAACGTATCCCCACACATGTTATTTTAAGTGCAGTAAATCAACCTATTATTTCCCTATTGTAAACACAAATATTCAACATTTAAATCTGTAAATATTGTAAATAACCTTTTTCTCAAAATAAACATAAATTACCAATTAACGTATGAACTATTATCCAAATATTAACTGAAATGACATTTAGGCTCCTACAATTCCCATTTTGTCAACCACAGGGAATTCCTTTGGCGTCCCCTTTACGTCATAGAGTGACGAGCGGAGATCCTGATCACGTGACGAGTGCCCCGACGTGGACGTGGAAGTAAACGGTTAAATAGTAAATAGTAAACGGGAAATATTTAAATAAACCGTACACAGGTACATTTACAACTTATATTGAATCACTGTGAATACAACAGTCAGTTACAGGACCTTAAATAAAGTATTGTGGCAGACACAATTACGGACCTCGGACCCATCAGGACTGTATGGAAGGGGACGTGGTCATGGGGCGTTTTATGGTTGCTTAGCAACGCGCGTTCTGTGTCAGTCGTCAGCTGTTAGTTGTCAGCTGTTAGTTTCTGTAGTCAGTTGTGATTCGGTTGTCTGGAATAAAGTCGTGTTTACCAACCTCTGGAGTCAAGCTTCATCCTGCCACAATATGTAGATTCTTCAGGCCTGGACATTTAGCGGATGACACCAGTCACGACTCTCTATATCAAACCATTCAAAAGTTATGGCAGAA
Organism: Cololabis saira; assembly: GCF_033807715.1. NCBI lineage: Eukaryota > Metazoa > Chordata > Actinopteri > Beloniformes > Belonidae > Cololabis > Cololabis saira. The sequence continues at coordinate 3,005,407 of NC_084592.1, read as the reverse complement.
AGTACGAACTATCAGATATTAACCAATCAGATGAAGGGGTGGTCGCTAATTTGCAGCAATTATGTTCAAGGACTCAAAACCATGTCCGATGACACCACCCACGAGTCTTTATGTCAAACCATTCAAAAGCACATATATATATATATATATATATATATATATATATATATATATATATATATATATATATATAACATATCAACCAATCAGAAGAAGGGCGGGGCTAATTTGCACCAATTTAGGTGAAGGAGTCAAAACCGAGTACGATGACACCACCCATAACTATGTATGTCATACCATTCAAAAGTCATGGCAGAAAATAGGATCTATCAAATTTCGACCAATCAGAAGAAGGGGCGGGGCTAATTCAGGCCAATGAAGGTCAAGTACTCAATACCGAGTCCGATGACACCACCCACATGTCTTTATCACAACCCGTTCAAAAGTTATGGCAGAGAGTAAGGACTATCAAATATGGACCAATTAGATGAAGGGGGTCGCGCTTTTTGGCGTCTAGCATCGCCACGGTAACGCTTTTGACTGTGAAAAGTAATGCCCATCGTTACAGGATCAAGACGCACATTTTGATGTATAACACACCTGGGTGCACGTTACGGTTCGGGCTGCATTAACGGCCGAAGCCATGGTCCAAATTGCGCCAAAATTACTCGATTAATTCAAAATGGCCGACTTTCTGTTGGGTTTTGGCCATGGCGCCAAGAGACTTTTCTTTAAGTTGCGACATGATAAAGGGTGTGTACCGATTTTCGTGCATGTATGTCAAACCGTATTGTGGGGCTTGAGGCACAAAGTTTTCTAGGGGGTGCTGTTGAGCAATTAGGCCACGTCCATTAATGCAAACCATGAAATATCAAATTTTTCGCCAGGCCTGGCTTGCGTGCAAAATTTGGTGACTTTTGGGGCATGTTTAGGGGGGCAAAAAGGCCCTCATTTCGTTGGAAAAAAAATCAACAAAAAAACGAGGAAAAAAACAAACGACGGGGGGGTTGTTACTGTGCATTTATCGTTATGGAGGTAAAACTGCCCAATTTATCGTGATATTGATTTGAGGTCATATCTCCCAGCTCCCAGCACTGACCACATTCACTAGCTTGATTGTTGCTAAAAAGCAGTGCAGGATTTCACATTTTTGATGAACGATGTAGAGTTACCTTAATACTTCCTACACTACTACACTCAAGGTAGTACACACAGATATGAACATTATAGGAAGCCCAACCTTCTGTAATTGTCGTCATAACACAAGTACACAGTGGCAAAGTTCTCCTAACCTCATTAATGTGTCACATTTTCATTTGTTGAGGTATTTCATCATTTAATTAACTTGTTCCAACATAGAAAGAGTACAGATGAAATTAAAAAGTTGTTACCAAGGCACTTAAATTGATGATGACAACCAGAGTTGGAGTGCCAAGAGTGAGTGTGAGAGAGTCCTCTAAAAGTTTGGCTGCACTTTTATAATGCTTTCCTTGTGACATAAGTGTAATTTTTTTGACCACAGGCTAAATAGTTTCTGTGAAGAGTACATTACTCCTGAAAACAGAGTTCTTTGCAAGTACTCAGGACCTCTGGGAAAAGCCTAGCACTTAACATTTCTGATCAGACAAATACAGTGGAAAAGCATGGGAACCTTTGCAAATAAATGGTTTCTGCAATGATTTGCCCAAAAAATTAGCTGATATTAATCAACATCTCTGTAATAGACAAATGCAATTGCTTATAGTGATAAGACACACATATAATTTATTGAACATAGTAAGTAAGTAAACCCCTAAACAAATTACTTTTCACACTTGGAGCCTATGGAATTAGATGGCCAGCCAAGATGGTTCCTAAGGCACAATGCAGAATCCTCAGGTAGACAGGTAGAGCAGAATCCATGAGTAGCTAACGCCACTGTAATGCGCAAACACCTCCATTCATGAGTCTATATACAGTAACATAGAACAGACAGGGCAGTCCTGGCAAAATATGACAGAAAAAAAACACTGCTCTCCACACAAACTTTGCTGTGTACAAAGTTTACCAAATAAGGCACTTTTTGTAATTCACAATTTTACTGGTAATTTTTTTCTGGTGTAAGTAAACAAAAGTTGAATTGTAAATGAAGAATACTGTATACAATGTAGGGTCCTAAAAGGAGTTAATCAGCATTAAACTATCCCTCTTCCTATGAAATATGGTGGAGGGGGCATCAGAAGTTGAAGTTGCCTCATGGCTTGGACCACTTGCCGTCATGGAGAAAAGCAAATCCCCAAGTTTACCAAGCTATCCTACCCTACAGAATAATATCAGGATGGCTGGCCATCAAATGAAGTAGAATGTGGGTGATGATGACAAGAACATAAGCACATAATCGCCTAAGAATAGGAAAATCTGCATTTTGGAGTTGCCCTGTCAAAGCCTAGACCTTAACCCCAGAGATGCTATGGAATTACCTCAAGAAAGCAATTCAGTCCAGAAAAACTACAAATGTATGCGACATGAAGAACTTCTGTGAAAAGAAATGGTCAAAAATTCTTCTGAATATTGTGCTTGTCTGATCCAGAGTTAACAAAAGCACATACTTGAAGTCACTGATGACAAACGAGGTTTGACTAGGTATTAATTCAATTCAATTCAATTTTATTTATATACTAATACAACAGAGTTGTCTCTAGACGCTTTACAGAGACCCATACCCAGAACATGACCCCCGAGCAGTTATTACATAAACAATGGCAGGTAAAAACTCCCCTAGTGGGAGAAAAACCTTAAAAAACAAAAACAAAGCAAGAGAAAAAATATTTTGAACCTATAAGAAAGTTTCATTCAATGAAGAACATATTTTTCTATCTGTGTGTGACATCAAAAGGCAGCTTTCAAAAATAAAATAAAGGGGTTTCTGCAGGTGGGCTTCATCCCGTAAACATATGGGCTTGTGTAAAAATATGCAGCAAAAAAACATGCAGTAAGTATGAATATGAAATCTGTTTGATATTGCATAAATAAATCTTATTTATGTGACTATTTTGTTCTCTAAACAAGGTTTCCCCATCCAAACCTATCAGGTTGTTGCATAGTTTTTAAACCTAAAAAGTCCTTAACTGTTTAATATTTTCCCTGGATTTTTGTGTGTATCAATCAACCAATCAAACTTTATCTAAAAAGCACTTTTCATACATATATGTAGCGCAAAGTGCTTTACATGTTTAAAAATGTACAATTTCATCCAATTGGAAAAGTAAAAACAGGGCCCAACCCCTCACACAAACCCCACTCCTATGCATACACACAACAGACACGTCAAAATAATTAAAATGTAGAGTTAAAAAAAAGGATGTGCACAAAGGGAGCAAAGAGGAAACACCACCTTATGGAGCCATTTGCGTCAGGAAGGGGACGCCAACCCAGCCATCCCACCCATCCCACCCATCAACAGGAGTCGCTTCCACCCCATGGGGGGCGAAGAGGTCCAGCATCATTCTTCCACTGGAAGCAAGCCAGACCACCCCTGCCACACTAGGCAATAAGAATACATAGACACTATGCACTGTATAATTCTTTGATTGCAGGTAATGTAATAACATGGAACTCATAATTTGTTAGCACTAAAGAAATCGGGTCATGTATGGTGCTTATGCAAAATGAATGCTTTGCCATGTTTTAGCAGAAGCTGGTATTTAGAAGGGGTATTTAAAGATCTGTAAGTTCTGTAACATGTATAACATATCACATATCTTATCAAACACCTTTTTTATTTAAATTTTTAAAGGATAGAAGGATGTTCTATTGTCTCCTCTTCGTCAGGTAGATAACTATCACCATAGTCTTTTCAACATTTGAGAAAGCGAGAGGGGGAGAAAAAAAGCTTAAGAAATAATCTGAAGCTCAATCATAAGACAGTTAACATTTGGAAAACAATTGTAGTGGATTTGTAGCAACATTTAGGTTTGTGAGTTAAAAAAAATCATATTTGAGAAAGGAAGAACAATTTGAGAGATGCTTGTATTTCATCTTTTTCTTCCTTTCAGGAACTCAGTGCAGCTTTCTCATTCATGGATGCATCGGTCCCCAAGCTCAGAGCACATGGTCTCCACTGACCTGCACATACCCAAAAATAGCTCCTTTATTTGGGAACAGTGACAGTGAAATGAAAGACAGTGCAAGAATAGTATCTCCCTTTAAATCTACATTACACCCAAAAAAAGTTAAATCAACCTGAATTACGGTAAGTTGATTAAATTGTTTAATTGTCATATATAAATAAAGTTTTGTCTTGGTATTAGTTTTGAATTGTTTCAGTAAGATATTCATATATTGATACACATACATACAGGAGACACCTATAGTCTTTCCTGCAGTATGCACCACTCTCTGGAGGGTCTTACGTTCAGATACTGTGCAGTTACCAAACCAGCAGGTGATGCCGTTCACAGGGATCTCTCAATGGTGCATCTGCGAAATGTAGACATGATTGGTGGGGAAATGTTGGCTTTGTTGAGGTTCCACAGAAAGTAGAGGGATTGTGCCTTCCTGGTGAGTGCACCACAGGTACATTCGCGTTGGCATTCTTTTGGTAGAATTAGTAAACGAGTGCGAAGCAGGACAGAAACATGGATGATGCACTAGCTCTGTAAATTTCGTACATACTAAGCCTGATTATGTTGCACCTAAGACACACGCAAAGTCTCCCTCTTCTTCTTCTCCTACCGTACTGTTAAGATTCCGTGACTGTTATTTGGGCTTGAGCACAGAGACTGCGAGGACCCTATTGTATCTGTAGTGTTTATTATTATTAGGGCCCGAGCACTGAGGGTGCGAGGACCCTATTGTATCTGCAAAGTTTATTAGGGCCCGAGCACTGCGGGTGCAAGGACCCTATTCTATCTGTAGTGTTTATTATTATTAGGGCCCGAGCACTGAAATTATTATTATTAGTGCCCCCCCTCAGACCTATGTGTGCGTGAGTCATGTAAGGGGGGCAGGAGGAGGAGAGGAGGACGAAGCCAGGACCAGTGGTACTGGCCCTGATAGGCCCGGACCACCGAGCCAGCCCAAGGCCCCACCCAGGAGCGGCTCCCAGGCGAAGGGGGGGATGGCACAACATTCTTCCATTCACACTTACGGCAGAAAACATAGAAACCCGGGAATGACTCCCCCGGCTGGGGGAGGCCCGCTCCCCAGACCCGGCCCAACCCCCCCCGCGCCCTCACAGCGGACACCCCAGAAGCCCCAGAGCTCCCGAAGACGCTGGGGCACGCAGGCCCCGCCCAACGACGAACACCAAGGCAGCAATGCCCCCAGAATCATGAGGTCAAATGAACTGCCCAAGAGCTCAGAGACAGAATTGTGGCAAGGCACAGATCTGGACAAGGTTACAAAAGAATGTCTGCAGCACTCAAGGTTCCTAAGAGCACAGTTGCCTCCATAATCCTTAAATGGAAGAAGTTTGAGAAGACCAGAACTCTTCCTACACCTGGTTGTCCAGACTTAGCAATTGTGGGAGAAGAGCCTTGGTGAAAGAGGTAAAGAAGAACCCAAAGATCACTGTGGCTGAGTTCCAGAGATGCAGTAGGGAGAAGGGAAAAAGTTCCACAAAGTCAACTATCACTGCAGCCCTCCACCAGTCGGGGCTTTAACGCGGAGTGGCCCGACGGGGCACCTGGGTGGCTGGGGGGTGGCCATGAGTGTGAGGGCCCGATCAACGCTGCTGGCAGCTTTAATTATTAGGGCCCGAGCACTGGCAGTGCGAAGGCCCTATTGTATCTGTGGGAATTTTTTCTCTGCTTTTATTTTTTATCTTTCTGACGAAGTGAGGGCCTTTTTGCCACCCTAAACGTGCCCCAAAAGTCACCAAATTTTGCACGCAAGCCAGACCTGGCAAAAGATTTGATATTTAATAGTTTGCATTAATGGGCGTGGCAAAATGGCTCAACAGCGCCCCCTAGAAAACTTTGTGCCTCAAGCCCCACAATACGGTTTGACGTACATGCACAAAAATCGGTACACACCTGAATCATGTCGCAACTTAAAGAAAAGTCTCTTGGCGCCATGGCCGAAACCGAACAGGAAGTCGGCCATTTTGAATTAATCATGTAATTTTGGCGCAATTTTGCCATTTTCACGTGTCGTACTTTAACAAACTCCTCCTAGCAGAATCGTCCGTTTGACATAAAACTCGCTGAGGAGACACAAAAGACGTTAACGATGAAAAGTTATCAAAATCGTGAGTTTTCGTGAAATGATGTGGCCGCGGTGCTGCGCCAAACTTCAACGTTAAACAGGAAGTGACACTAGTAGCTGATTGGTCGATATTTGATAGATCCTATTTTCTGCTATAACTTTTGAATGGTTTGACAAAGAGAGTCGTGGGTGGTGTCATCGGACTCAGTTTTGAGTCCTTGATCATAATTGGTGCAAATTAGCCACGCCCCTTCTTCTGATTGGTCGATATTTGATAGTTCTTATTTTCTAAGTTAAGGGGTAAAACATGGTTAAAATTAATTTTCACACATTTAACAATTATATGTTTAAAATATATTTACACAAATGTGTGTATCATGCCCTTAAACTACTATGTGCACTCTTTTTTTGTTAGTTTGTCTCTGCGCTGCTGAAAAGTCATCTGGAGCCGTGAGCAGCTATGAAGAGACAGAGCTCCTGGTAGATCTGGTCGTCCCTTATCACCCGTCTAGATTCCTTTTTAATTCTCTCCTCAGCACCAGGTTTATGAACATCTGCACCTCAGAGTTGGATCATGAAACAGACTTTTGCTGCCGTTGCTGGTTGAATAAAATGAACAAGAATCAGTCAGAGTCTCTTTCTCTGATTTCCTCCTCCTGACTCAGACGTCTGACTCCAACCCCCCGACCAATCGGTGGCCTGTAGTGTGATGATGTCAGATACAGCCGACTCAGCAGCTTAGAACCTCGGCAGAATAGTTACAGAAAAGTATCTACTCTGCACGTTAGACCCCTAGTGGAGAAGCGCAAAACCGGGGCGAGTCGAGTCGGGCTGGGTAGGTACTAGTGGAAAAGTGCCATTAGACACAAGCTGGGGACGGATGTATGAAGATTAAAGACCCAAAACACCTTATGACCTATAAATGAATTTGGGTCCGTTCAAGAAGCTTGTAGGCCAAAAGTCATCAAGATGTGAGTTCAGGAAAATATTTAAAAAAAATGGATTTACGAGAGAGAAATAGATACAGCGTTTAGATGTCAGAAAACAAAAGCAGAAAGGTAAGTAATCAACATTAGAAGGCTTGGTAAATTTAACTTTTTTTTTAAAGAGGTTTCATTTGTGTGTGGGTGTTCAACTGAAAAACTAAATACACAAACGCAATGTGTGTATTTATATATGTGTGTGTCAGGTTAATCCAAACAATGTTTTGCATAAATGTTTTCTTGCTACTAATTTAACTTTTCCCACTGCTGCTCTGCAAGCTTCAGTTGATCCAGTGACAGGGACTTTCATTGGAGTTTCATATATCTGTTCCCCAATTTAAAACGAGCAAAAAAAGTATCCCTTAGGTTATGAGATTTAAATCATTATTTTTAATTGGCATTGGCTCTGAGGGGTTTTGTGGCAATTATCACTTATGACCCACAGCAATTATCATGAGCTCCCAGCAGACACAAGGCAATTTTCAACTAATTAAGCACTAAGCTGCAGGTATTACAAGAGCTTGACCTTTCAGTGCTGGTGTGGACTGACACCTTATGAAGGCCAAAAAGCCTTTTTTGAAACTGTGAAAATCAGCTTTATTTTCATGATCTGAATGATGTGTTTAAAGTCTTTGGAGGGATTCAAACACAAGGTTTCTCAACCATATCAACAGATATGACTGGCTTAACATAAAACAGCCTGACAGTACCTAAGTTTTCTCTTGGTTTCAGTTGGAACATTTTAACATTGAGTTAGTTGGAAAAAGACCAATGTCTATGCAATATTATACTGTATTATGATGCACACGTAAGCAGGATTTTGTATCTGTAAGCATAGCAGTGCACACTTATACATTTAGACTTATATCTGTAAAAGGCTTCATACTACAATCATACTTTAACAAGATGTACAGCTTAAATACAGATGTGCGAGCGCCGGCCTGCAGAGTTTCTACTATATTAATTCAGGGGAATGTTTTGTACATTCCGCCAGGGTACTGGAGAGGAGAATACGGCCAATAGTTGAACCTCGATTCAAGAGGAACAATGCGGTTTTCGTCCCGGTCGTGGAACACTGGACCAGCCCTATACCCTCTGCAGGGTGCTTGACGGTTCATGGGAATTTGCCCAACCAGTCTACATGTGCTTTGTGGATCTGGAGAAGGCATTTGACCGTGTCCCTCGTGCCATTCTGTGGGGGGTCAGTGAGTATGGAGTCCGGGGCCCTCTATTAAGGGCTGTCCGGTCTCTATATGATCGGAGCAGGAGTCTGGTTCGCATTGCCGGCAGTAAGTCAGAGTTGTTCCCGGTGCATGTTGGACTCCGGCAGGGCTGCCCTTTGTCACCGGTCCTGTTCATAATTTTTATGGACAGGATTTCTAGGCGCAGCCAGGGGCCGGAGGGGATCCGGTTTGAGAACCACAGGATTTCATCTCTGCTTTTTGCAGATGATGTTGTCCTGTTGGCTTCATCGGACCGGGACCTTCAGCATGTGCTGGGGCGGTTTGAGGCTGAGTGCGACACGGCAGGGATGAGAATCAGCACCTCCAAGACCGAGGCCATGGTTCTCCATCGGGAAAGGGTGGCCTGCCTTCTCCGGGTGGGTGGAGAAGTCCTGCCTCACGTGGAGGAGTTCAAGTATCTCGGGATCTTGTTCACGAGTGAGGGAACGATGGAGCGTGAGATTGACAGACGGATCGGTGCAGCGTCCGCAGTTATGCGGTCGATGTACCGGACCGTCGTGGTGAAGAAGGAGCTGAGTCGAAAGGCGAAGCTCTCGATTTACCGGTCAATCTACGCACCTACCCTCACCTATGGTCATGAACTTTGGGTAGTGACCGAAAGGACAAGATCGCAGATACAAGCGGCCGAGATGAGTTTCCTCCGCAGGGTGGCTGGACGCTCCCTTAGAGATGAGTTTCCTCCGCAGGGCGGCTGGACGCTCCCTTAGAGATGAGTTTCCTCCGCAGGGTGGCTGGACGCTCCCTTAGAGATGAGTTTCCTCCGCAGGGTGGCTGGACGCTCCCTTAGAGATGAGTTTCCTCCCTTAGAGATGAGTTTCCTCCGCAGGGCAGCTGGACGCTCCCTTAGAGATGAGTTTCCTCCGCAGGGTGGCTGGACGCTCCCTTAGAGATGAGTTTCCTCCACAGGGTGGTTGGACGCTCCCTTAGAGATAGGGTGAGGAGTTCGGTCACCCGAGAGGAGCTCGGAGTCGAGCCGCTGCTCCTTCACATTGAGAGGAGTCAGCTGAGGTGGCTTGGACATCTGTATCGGATCCTCCTGGACCCTAGGGAGGTGTTCTAGGCATGTCCCTCCTCCCTAGGGAGGAGTTCCAGGCATGTCCCTCCGGGAGGAGACCCCGGGGAAGACACAGGACAGAGGAAGAGCTGGGAAGTGTCTGGGGTGAGGGAAGTCTGGGCATCCCTGCTGAGGCTGCTGCCCCCGCGACCTGGAAACGGATAAGCGGAAGAAGATGAGTGAGTGAGTGAGTGAGTGTTTTGTACAGTGTTGCAGGTGACAGCCAACATGGAACTGGTTAGAGTAGCACCGTAAAAGTCGGCTGAAGAATGACAGCTGGAGTTTTATTCAATGACTTTATCAAAGTTGGTTAAACTGCACAGCCCAAGTGTCTATGGGGTTCTAAGCACCACCAGTGTTTAACAATCACTGATGCTTGATCATTTCAGACCCTGTAAATATAACAAAACCATTCATTTGCATTCTGGCAATGTTTTATAACCTTACTTACTGCAAGTTCAGAAAATTAGTCCAGTATTAATTTTACATTTTTTGATTTTTCAGAATGATGTACCGTATTTTCGCGACCATATGGCGCACTGTGTGGAAAGGCGCACCCTCAGTTTTGTGTGTCATTTTTGGTTTTAAAACACACATATGGCGCACCGACCCAAAAGGCGCCGTCTACGGAGACGGAGCTGCACACACACGCGTTGCAAAACACACGCGCTAAAAATACAGCAGAAGCAAAACTTAGTTTGATATTTTATTTCACTTTTCACATCAATCAAACCCTTCAAAGGTTCATATTCTGTTTCTGCATTAAAGAATTTAAAAAAACCACCGGGTTGCTGCACAAACCTGTCTCAGCCACTGATCATCTCCTCATCCATCCAGCCCTTTTCATTTCACTCTGGCTGGAAAAGTCTCTTTAGGGAATGCTTTTCTTTTAAAAATCCCGACCGCGGCGGTCCCGGGTCCCGCTCCCCGTTTGCTCCCTCGCGCTGGACCGGGTCCCGGGTCCCGGTCCGCCCCCCCCCCGCGCTGGTCCCGCGGCGGTCCCGGGTCCCGCGTCCCGGGACCCTCGCGCTGGACCCGCTCACACACACGCGCTGTCGGGGAGCCGGTACCGGGGTTTGTATCCGACAGAAGCTCCGTTAATTCAGCTGCGCCGGTCCGAATTTCCAGACCTGTCTCAGCTTCTTGATCACCATCATCCCTTCATCCAGCCCCCTCTTTTCATTCACCCTTATAATGACTCTGGCTGGAAAAGTCTTATGCAAAGTTTTTCTTTTAAAAATCCCCATAAGTTTCTGTCCATCAGCTGCGCCAGTCCAGCACCACATAGGCTACATGAGAATCTGTGTGTCGCGCCGCGAATACACACACGCGCATGTCGGGATCCGGTACCGGGTTTGTAACCGACAGATTTGGCTGCAAATCTCGGAGAGTGAAGCTGATCTGACCTGAGACAGACCCCAGAAATCTCTGCTCTTAAAGCGGCCGGGAACCAGGTCATCGGACCCGCTTGGGGAACCAGGAAGTCGGCTGCAGCAGCGCGCATCACCGCGCTGCTGCATCGGTTCCCGACATGCAAAACACACGCGCGCTGCAGAACACTCACACACAAGTGTGCTTATTTAAATAGAGCGGAGCAAAACTTAGTTTGATTGTATTTTATTTCACTTTACACATCAAGCAAATCCTTAAAAGTCTTCATCATCTGTTTCGCATTAAACAGCTCAGTGGATGGTCTCATTCAGCTTCACCCGCCCCCTTCTCTTTTTACCTTCTCATGGTGGCCGACCTGACATTACCGTAATTCAGGTAATAGACACGGCGCACCGTTTCTTAAGGCGCCCGGCACATTTAAAAAAAAAAAAAAAAAAAAAAGTTGCGCCTTATGGTCGCGAAAATACGGTATAAGGCCGGATCTAATGAGTCTGCTCAGTTGTTACAATTAAGGTATAGTTGGAAAAGGGAACAAAGGTTGTGGAGACTTATGCCAGCCTTTCTAGATCAGGGCAGCTCTGCAACATTTTGTACAGATGCTTTGATGATGGCCCAGCAGAGGGCGCAATTTCTGTTAAAACTATTTCAGAAGAATACAAAGATTTCGTGCAGAATGTTGGCATGGCATGCAAGGGCATTCAGAAATCATAGCACAAGAGCAGGTGGAAAATGAGGAAGGAAAAGTGTGGTGTATATACCTCATCTTGGGGTTTACTAACCCCGCAAGACAGACATAAAAAGGATGTTCCACAAAGTCAGGGTAGCCGAGGAACACAAACTACTTTGTTTTCTCTGTAGTGAATGTCCTTCCAATAACCAACCTAAAACTAACTTCACTGTGGTCTTCATCCTGCCATCCAATACGTTTTGCTTCTTCATAGCCCTTTTCAGACAATTTGCATCAATCAATGTCATATCTGAATAAATGTTAACATTCCGCCAGAGTTTTGGCTAAACCTCAACCTCCCCACTTCAACACAGAGTTCCTTTCTTCAGCCGATCTTCCTATCTTCAGCTCATCTTCTTTTTCGTCTTATTCTCATTTTTAGCTGACCTTTTCCTTTTCAGGTCAACTTCTTGTCTCTATCTCATATTGCTGGCTTTAGTTCATCTTCTTCCCTTTGGCAAATATTGTTCCTTTCAGTGCCTCCTGTCTTCAACTCCTCTCTTCTTACATCATCACAAGAGGTTTCTAATGTTTGAGATATGTTTCACCATTTTTTTTCAGATTTTCACCTGACTTCAACAGTTTCTTTGATTTTCATCAGTTTAGCTGTTTTTTTTCTGGCTAAAGTTTAGCTTTAATCACCTTTCATTCAGCATCTCAGCATTCAACCCTGCATTTTCAAAGGAAATCCAGCCTTTTTCGGCGGTTCTAGGATTTTTCTGAAACAGGGGCCATTATGGGGCCAAATGTAACCTTCAGGGGCAAACAGTACTACCAGCACTTTCATTCAGAAATAACGCTGCTTGACTGAACATCAATTGGCGCCAATGCAATAAGCATTATACAGCAGGTGGCGGCAAAACATGTTGACTGACTGAAAAACAGGAAACATGCATCAAGATGACTTGCCAAAAGGTTGTGACTCCAGTGTTTTATATCTATGGCTGGAGTTTCCATCAACTATACACCAGGTTACATCCCTGAATACTTGATTCCCTGCCATTTTTTATGATACTGTGGTGGCATCAGCCATTTTTTACGGAGTGGTCTGCTGGGGCAGCAACATCACAGCTGCAGACAGAAGGAGGCTGGACAAAAGCATCAAAAGGGCCGGCTCTGTCGTGGGCTGCTCTCTGGACACAGTGCAGGTGGTGGGAGAGAGGAGGATGATGGCTAAGCTTCATCCATGATGGAGAAGGACTCCCACCCCATGAAGGACACCTTCAGAGCGCTGGAGAGCTCCTTCAGCGACAGCTCCTTCACCCTAGGTGTGTGAAGGAGCGCTACAGACGGTCCTTCCTCCCTGCAGCTGTGAGACTACACAACCAGCACTGCTCACAGTAGACCACATACAACCTGACAAATGTTCATACTAGAATATAATGTGAAATATCATTCTCTGCAACGTGCAATTATGTAAATAACATCTGTAAATATCCGTCATTTATTTATTTATTTATTTTTTTATATACCAGTATTTCTTATTATTTATTTTTCTTCTCCTTCTTCTTCTTTTTCTTATTATTGTATAAACTAGTTTACTGTTTATAGTGTGTTATTATTACTGTGTGATAACTATTTCTATTGATGCCTCTTGTTTTTTGCACTATCCCCTTTGCTGCTGTAAACTGCAAATTTCCCCTCTGTGGGACTATTAAAGGATTTCTTATCTTATCTTGAGCATCTTCTGGACTGTGAAACAGCTTCTGGTCTGTTGAATTAGTGTGAAATTACTGTGGACTGTTTGCCACAAGGGTGGGACTCATTCTTGAACCAATTTGATTCCCATGATAGTCTGACTAACGAAAGTTACAACTGTAACTACGGTCCCGTCCCCGAAAAACCTACGAGTCCCCGATGACCGCTAGGTGGTGCTGTTAGCACTGGATATCTCTGCTTCGCGCATGTCGAGTACAAATAACAACAATGTCACGTCGCCCGTGACCCCTGCATGACCCCCGGAAGGGTATAACTTCTGGCGTCAACAGATGATCGACTCCTAGAATCCTCGTGCGAGAGCACGAGGATTCGGAGTGACCGGCAGGCCTGGTCATCCGGGACTCATAGAACCGTAGTTACAGTCGTAACTTTCGTTCTATTTCGTCCCTACTGACCGCCAGGCGGTGCTGTAAGCACTGGATGACAAATACCAACAACGTCACGAAGAATCCCGGTCACTTACCTCACTGACCAGGGGCAGGAGGACCCGGGAGTAGAACCACGCCCAATGGTTGGGGAGTGGCAACATTGATTCTGTAGAAGAAGAAAGAGAAGCGAGAAGAAAAAAGGAACTGATCATCTGTTGACGACGGAAGTTATACCCTTCCGGGGGTCATGCAGGAGTCACGGGTGACGTGACATTGTTATTATTTGTATTCGACATGCGCATGCGCGAAGCAGATATATCCAGTGCTTACAGCACCGCCTGGCGGTCATTAAGGGACGAAACAGAAATGTATTTACCCATCATAGCCGTATTGTCAGTGCTTTAAGTGGGCCGGTACGGAGCGGTACGCAGTACCGGCACTTCTAAATTGTACCCATCAGCGTACCGGAAATGATTTACTGTGTGCGGCGCGTACCGGTACTGTTCTTCCCAGATTCCCCATCAGTCAGTAACTCCCCCCGATCTCCCCAAAGTCTACAGGTTGGATTTGTTGATTAAGGTGTTTTGATGCTCAAAGCTTGCCGTACAGACGTAAAGGCGCGCTTGGCCAACCCGCGGCTCGCGAGCCGCATGCGGCTCTTTGGCCGGTGTCATGCGGCTCTTGCAACTTTATTTGATAGGTGCAGTGAAAGACAGACTCGTAGGAAGTGGGTGCAAAATATGCCGTGACTGAAACGAACCCGCGTTCGCTGTACGCAAGTCGCCTGCTCATCCCGTTGAGCTAAACGGGCGAGCTCGTGGTCGTGAAGGAAATAAGTTGGAGGGACAAAATGCACGGCCAAACGGAAATATGAAGGTAAACACAGGAGGTTTTTAACAGAGTGGGAGAGTTTAATTAATATATATATATATATATATATATATATATATATATATATATATATATATATATATATACATACCGTATTTTCTGGACTATAAGCCGCACCTGTATATAAGCCGCATCCGCTCTATTTAAAAAAAAAAAAGATATTTAGCCGCAAATATTTATGTTGTTAGATTAGACATTTACTACATGTACAGAAGCATTTTGAACTGTAAATGATGCACATGTTTGTACCTAAATAGATCTTTCCTAACAGTGTCTTTTAACACGGCAGCAACTTTGCTGATTAAAACGGGACAGAACCAAGAGAAAATAACCGCTATTTATTTATCTATTTATCTGTTTGAAATCTGCTTCTACCTACTTCTATCTGCTAAAGAAGAAGTAGCGTATTCTTCTTTGCATTTATTTTGTCTTAGTTTTGATTCTAATTCCGGTTAGAGCGCCCGAGCGGTGGAAGAAAAATCCACAGAATAGCTGCACCTTTGTATAAGCTGCATGGTTCAAAACCTATGAAAAAAGTAGCGGCTTATAGTCCAGAAAATACGGTACATACTGTACATACATACATACATACATACATACATACATACATACATACATACATACATACATACATACATACATACATACATACATACATACATTCATACATATATATATATATATATATATATATATATATATATATATATATATATATATATATATATATATATACAAATTTACATAGTCCCATATTTGTATGACTGGAGGGAGGGAGTACCGGCACTTATTTTTTCCCACTTAAAGCACTGCTTATTGTAAACCATTTTTCTATTCAAAATGCCACATGACCTTACCAATTTATTTATTTTAATACATAAAACACAAATCACAAGATCCATATGGCATCATTACCTACAGGGTTTACAGCTAAAGTTGAACATACTTAACTATATAGGATACATAATATTAGTACACTTGTACAAATTACCAAGTCTACTTCTTGTATTTCTTAGCAGCTATAGGCATTTGGGTACTAAAATAAGTTAGAACTTCGGTAGACCCTTAAACTGCATTTATCCTTTATGCCAGTGTTTCCCAACCCTGGTCCTCAAGGCCCACTGTCCTGCAAGTTTTAGACGTTTCCTGCTTCTGCACACCGTGATACAAGTGGCTGTATCATCAACAGAATTGTGCAGACCTTGATGACAAGCTAATTAGGACAATTAATTAGAAGCAGGTGTGATGATGAAGGGAAACACCTAAAACATGCTGGACAGTGTAGCCTCGAGGACCAGGGTTGGGAAACACTGCTCTATGCAATCTCAATGAATGCTGTTTCCTGAACAATACATTGTACTCAGGGCTATAAATTAACGTTTTTCTTCATCACTAACCAAGTTTGGCTGGTAGATGTTAATTGTACTAGCCGAACATACAATCACTATCAGTCAAAGTGTGTAAACTTTCTTTTCTACCAGCCAAACTGAATTTAACCTTAGCCCCTATTATTTTACTTTGAGTTAGACTGTAACCTGATGTACTACCAATCCTGATATTACACACGGCACAGATTACTTTGTAATACAGTATTTGACCCAGTCTTTACGTTTTGACCGTATAGAAACATAATTCTCGTCAGTTGTGTGAAAACCGCGCAAAGTTATGGATAAGCCCTGAATAAAGGCATTGTGGCATAAAATTGTCAAATTGGTTTAATTCACCGTTCGAATTGTTACAGATGACTTTTTAATACTGTATTTGACCCGTTCTTTGTATGTTTTGACCGTATAGAAACGTAATTCTTACCATTGTAAGAATGAGATGTACCTGCTGAAATCTACTGCCCTTACTTTATAACAACTTGTGCTTTCTATTATTTTACCTCTTTTCTAATCATTTTATTTGTTATTCATGTTTCAAGTGTGTCTTGCCGCTTTTAATGTTGATGTAAAGCACTTTGAATTACCTTGTGTTGAATTGTGCTACTGTATAAATAAACTTGTCTTGTCTTACACACTCCGGTACAGCAGGTGGCGGTATGCACCTAATAACGTTGGTTATGATCCGCCAATAAACGAGAGAAGAAGAAAAACCCCCGAAGAAGAAGCCGCAGCCGCAGCTTGGCATCATCATGCCTGCTGCTGTCACGATGGAGGAAAATTTTGATAAACTTTTAGAGCAATGCGAAGTTCAGGAACTCGAGGTGAGCAGTGAATCTTCACTCGTGTCATGTTCATGTCGGTTGGTTTGTTCTCTGTTTCTCAAGGAGCGCTCGTAATGTTGCTGAGTTAAGCCTGATTTATGGTTCCGCGTTAAATCGACGCCGTAGCCTACGGCGTAGGGTACGGCGCGCGTCGCCGCGTAACCTACGCCGTAGGCTCTGCGTTTGTGTAACGCGGAACCATAAATCAGCCTTTAGTGTAGCAGGGAGGGCTCAGAGGCTGGTATTTTTAGGATATTTAAAACATTTTAAACCCTGTATGACTAAATCAAGCATATTCGCTCCTAAATTAATCATCCCCCGTGCTAACAATGTCGTAAAAGTATTAGTACTGCGAGCATTCAGGTTTACTCACTGTTTTAACTCCAGCTATCAGGTAGCAGACCGATTAACCAGAACCAGTTTTATTTCTCTTTATAGCGGATATTTGTGGAGGTGGCATTAAAGGTTATTCTGTTTCAACTGCATATCACTAGATTCACCTTAAGATTGTTTAACTATAAATCTAGTAGTAATGAAGCATGAGCTGAGGACTGACTGGATGGTTGGTTTTCAAAGATAAATCATTTTTATTAACAGATAGCCCCTTGAGAGAATCATCTCGTTTTCGAGGGGGTCCAACATAAAACATTCAACACAGTACAAAACAGTCACATACTACATACATACTACATAAGGCTCTCACACACAAACCCACACCAGTCAAGACCTACCACACCTGAAGAGAACAAGTAAACACTGCATATAACTAGTGCTGTAACGATTCACTAATCTCACCATACGGTACGATACACGATATTGAGGTCACGATAACGATACAATATTATAGCAGTATTTTTTTAACAACCTTGAATGAGGAACATATGACTGGAAAAAATTGTCTTTTATTTGAAAGACACAAAATACAAAACAATACTGTGCGTTTGCCCTATTGTTCCAGTTTATAATGCTTTATAACTGTTTAAGTTAATTTTGAATGTTTATTAAGAAATGCCAATACCATGTTGGAATACGCCTCAAGATGGTTTCTGACAAACAAGCTTTCCTTGAATATAAATAAATCAAATTATATTCTTTTTAGAAACAAAAACAAATTTTTTCCTGAGCAGGATTTAAAGCTGCAAATTAATAATATTGAAATCCAACAAGTTTCATGTGTCAAATTTCTTGGTGTACTAGTGGATGAAAGATTGTCCTGGGGAAAACATATTGAGTATGTATGCAAAAAAAAATGATGATAATTAGAAGAGTTTCTTTCTTAGGGTGCTTTCACACCTGTGGCCCGTTTGTTTTGTTCCGATTCAGGGGCTGAATCGATACAGTTGTTCCGTTTCTCGTTCGTGGGGTTTGTGTTCACAAGGCAAACGTCTGTACCGTTTCAAAGCTGTTAACAAATTCCATGCGCTAACCAGCTGCTCTCTGATTGGTCAAATGAACGCGGAAGGAGTTTCCTCTTCCGCACCCCGGGATAAACAACACGCCCCTTTCAGCGCAGCGCAGACCGCAGCCGTTGGCTTTGGCTGATTTATGGTTCCGCGTTACACCAACGCAGAGCCTACGGCGTAGAGTACGGCGTAGGCTCTGCGTCGATTTAACGCGGAACCATAAATCAGGCTTTATCCATTCATTTATGTGCGCTCGGCGCAGAGCGGAGCCCGGCAGCGGACGAGAGGCCGCCTGCCGCAGGGTTTGCGCTGCCCGAATTGAACATTGTTTAATTTCAAACAAAGTTTAATTTGTGCTGTGCTGGGAAGACATCTCGCACGTCCAATAGGAGAGGAGTTGGTGGAGGCTGGACCGACTCCTCTCCTTGCGCCGCGGCAGCACACACACAATGAATGAATGGAGTTGTATCGGTTGCTGTGTGGATTATGTTCTCACTCCAAATAAAAAAAATGAACCGTTTCAGGTCTCGATTGGAATCGGGCCGAGACCACCTCTCCTAGGCGATCTCGGAACGCTTGTTTTGTACCGTTTCAGAGCGCGATTGCTGTGTTCACATATACCAAAACGTTCCGATCTTGAGGGGGAAACGTTCCCTGTACCGGAACAACTGCTTGAAACGGTACAGGTGTGAAAGCACCCTTAGTTAATCAGTCCTGTCTCATGATATTATATTATAGTCTAATTTATCCATACTTGACATATTGCAACATTGTTTGGGGCGCTTCTTATTCTTCGTACCTTAACCAATTATTTCTAATTCAGAAAAGATTCTTGAGAATGATTTCATATTCTACTCATCTAGCACCTTCTGCACCCTTATTTAGCAAATTTAAATTTTTATCAATTTTTTCTATTAACAAGTTTCAAACATGCCTGTTTATGTTTAAGTTCATTCATTTCAAACAAGACATTCCAAGCACTTTTCATAATTTTTTTCTGTTATCATCAGATATTCATTCTTATTCAGTTAGAGGTGGGAAGAACTTTCATTTACCTCTTTGTCGTACCTGCAGTCACCAATCCTTTATCAGATTCCATGGCCCTCAACTCTGGAACTGTTTAGATAGATCTCTTAAGTTTCATCATCCTTAAAAATGTTTAGGACCAGCTTAGTGGGGTATATTTTATATAGACAGAATTAAAGGCTATTTGTACTGAAATTAAATTGCCGTTTCATGGATATTTTTGTTTGGGTGTTTATTGTATTTTTCTTTGTTTCTTTACCTTTTCTTTTCCTTTCTATTCTTTTTCTATTGATTGATTTGTTTTGGTGATTTTGTATTGAGGGGGAGGATTTTTTATAAGCCCTTCGGGCTTCTTTTCCTCTCCTGCACAAATTATTTGTCCTTGTATGATAAAAAATGACTGTTATCACTGTGCAAATAAATACATAAATAAATAAATAAATACATGAATAAGTTTTAAAGAGAAAGCCAGGCCAACCATTTTCCACAAACTGAACTAAAAGTAAATGTCAGGTTTGCATTATGCATCTTCAGTTTCATACAAGTACGAATATTTTGCCACAAACTGAATAATTTCTCTCATGTATGATTTGACTCTTTTCTTTTCCAGAAATTTAACAATTAAAGTTAAATAAATGAATAAAAGTAAGGGCAGCACGGTGGCTTAGTGGTTAGCACTGTTGCCTCACAGCAAGAAGGTTCCCGGTTCGACTCCCAGGCCCAGCAGGGCCTTTCTGTGTGGAGTTTGCATGTTCTCCCCGTGCTTGCGTGGGTTTCCTCCCACAGTCCAAAAACATGCGTAGTAGGTTAATTGATTATTCTAAAATTGCCCGTAGGTGTGAGCGTGACTGTGCAGGGTTTGTGTGTATATATGTGGCCCTGTGATGGACTGGTGACCTGTCCAGGGTGAACCTGCCTCTCACCTGAAATGAGCTGGGATAGACTCCAGCAGACCCCCGTGACCCTGAAGGATAAAGCGGGTATAGATAATGGATGGAAGATAATGGATGAATAAAAGTAAATAAATACATACAATTTTACATTATAAAAAAGATGGATTCATGCTCACCTTATAAGTAAGTAAGTAAGTAAGTAAACTTTATTTGTAGAGCGCTCTTCACAGACCATGGTCACAGAGCGCTTCACAGTTAAAATAAAAACACAGTTAAGGGATACATACAAATTTAAGATTAAAAAGGCCAAGACAACACATTTACAATCATAACAGCCCCAAGATAATTAGGCAAAAGCCTGCACAAATAAAAAGGTCTTTAGTTGCCTTTTGAAGCAGTCAACAGACTCCATGGAACGCAGAGAGACTGGAAGATCGTTCCAAAGTCTGGGAGCAACGGCCTGGAAGGATCGGTCTCCTCTGGTCCGGAAGCGAGTACGAGGAGCCATCAGCAGATTCTGATCCACAGACCTCAGAGCCCGAGCTGGGGTGTAGGGCTGGATCAGATCGCTGATGTAAGGTGGAGCCTGACCATGCAAAGCTCTGAAAGTTAAAACCAGAATTTTAAAATTTACCCTAGAGGAAACTGGCAGCCAATGAAGAGCTTTGAGAATAGGGGTTATGTGTGACCTCCTATTAGCGCAGGCCAGAATTCTTGCTGCGGAATTCTGCACTAGCTGCAGGCGAGACAGCTCCTTCTTGTTTAGACAAGAGAATAAACTGTTACAGTAGTCCAAACGCGAGGACACAAATGCGTGAATGACCAGCTCCAAATCCTTTTGCGACAACATTTTCCTGAGTTTCGAAATATTCCTCAGATGAAAAAAGCAATTCCTTGTCAGCTGTTTGCAGTGTTGCACTAATGACATGTCTTTGTCAAATACAACACCCAGGTTTCTTAGGCTCGGTTTAACAGACTGGCCCAAATCACCCAAATACTGGTTAATCCCAGGAATGGAGGCATCAGGGGCAATAACCAGGGTTTCTGTTTTGTCTACGTTAAAGTGTAAGAGGAGATTTATTTTTGTTAAGAAGGTTATTTTGGTAATTCAGGGTTCATTATTTTATAAATATATTATTTATATTCTGATGTAAATCAGGGACTATAATGACACTAGTCAGTTTATCTGTAGTGATTAGTCTGTTTTAGATTGGGCGGAGTGGTACGGCACTAGGTGCTGTGTTGATGTTCTAAAATCCTACACTGTTGAGGGACATTAAAGTACACTGGAACTCAGCAGAAGTTGTCCCCGTGTTTATCCTACTCACCACCCCAAAAAGGTTTAATTTAATAAGGTAAGGCTTAACTCTACACCAGCCTTACATCAGTAAAAGTTCAGAGCTCAAAACCCCCAAGAGTCCCGTGATCGGGACCAAAACGGTACCAGTTTCTTCTGAGCGGAGGAAGATTTTGGTCCACGGGTCGAGGCACGGTCGACACCAATACTGCGTTACTAGTCAACACAATAGATTAATATTAATAACCCAATATCGCGATACACTTTGTCACCTCCACGACACGTATCGTGACGTTTTTGTATCGCGAAATTTCGTGGCACAATATATTGTTACACCCCTACATATAACACAGTAATAACAAGAACAACAATATTAATGTAAAAAAAAATCGGGGGGTGGTGGATTTGATCATATGGGGACAGATAATTTGTGCTGATTACAAATAATATAATATATTACAAATAATAGCAGTGACCAAAACACCTGCAGAAATACTGCAGGAATGACATAGCAGCAGTTAAATGCAGCCTTCTGTAAGCTTTAAATATCCACTGGGCTTACATCAAATACATCAAAACACAACAATAAAAAACACTTTTCTGAACTTATCAATATGACTCTGTCCTTCACAGGATAAGTAAAATGGATCACTGTAAAAACTCACAATCTTAACAAGAATATTTGTCTTGTTTCTAGTTAAAATGTCTCATTTTAGTAAAAAAAATCTCATTACACCTAAAACAAGACTCATCACTGGAAAAAACAACAATTTTCACCTGTTATAAGTAGATTTTACTGAAGAGTATCAGGGCCAGGCAGGAGAAAAATAAAAATAATATTGGAGAGGAGGAAGATTTTTTTTTTTTCATTATGCACTTTGAGAAAAAAGTCAAAATTACGTGATAAAGTTGAAAATGTTGAGAAAAAGGCGAAATTTAGACTTTTTTCCCAAAATTGTATTTCAACATTATTCTCGACATTTCAACTTTTTTCTCGAACTCTCAAATATTTTTTTCATTGAAATTATTGATCACTTATTTTTTTTTCCCCAGTGTGTGTGTGTGTGTGTGTGTGTGTGTGTGTGTGTGTGTGTGTGTGTGTGTGTGTGTGTGTGTGTGTGTGTGTGTGTGTGTGTGTGTGTGTGTGTGTGTGTGTGTGTGTGTGTGTGTGTGTGTGTGTGTGTGTGTGTGTGTGTGTGTGTGTGTGTGTGTGTGTGTGTGTGTGTGTGTGTGGATCTCACACTTTTTATGATTTAAACCGGATATATAGGCTACAATTTTTTTTTTTTTTGATCTTCTAAACTGCGGTACTTTTTACAAGGCGTGATATAACTTGTTTCCAGGAAATGTTTCTGTGATAGAGCAGGGAATCATAATCTGAGGGATGTCATGATGGCAAACCCTTCCAATAGAGCTGGAAGTGTGTGTGTGTGTGTGAGAGAGACACACAGTGACAGTCTTAAAACATTCTATTGAATACAAATGTGAGTCAGTGTGGAGGTTTCCAGGTTGTCCACTGGGATGCAGTTCCACTACACAGCCAGCAGGTGGGGCTGTTCTGACTGTATCAAATGCTTTGAAACAGTGTGTCTTTCTTGAAGCGATTGTTTCAGTGATTCACTGCTTGATGAGGCTTTGTTTTCACCATCCCTACCTCACCCAAGTGGGCCCACATCACTAAGTCAGCCAGCACTTACGTTCCCACACAGGCCAGAAGGGTCACTATCTGGTTTTTAGGAAGTGGTCCAGCTAGGAGCGGAATGCTAGGATTTTATAGTACATACACGTACATTGCCACATCACACTGGACGGCTCATCCGGGCGGCTGTACAGACACTGCAGAATCTGGTTGCTTTCCTCCTTCTCTGAGTTGGCAGGCTGAGGGGAGACCACTTTATATATGTTAAAGCAAGAAAAAACATGGTTTTCATAATAGGTCCCCTTTAAGTTTAATTCGGAATGTCCACTTTCATTCGGAATTAGGTGTTTACATGGTAATTTGTACTCATTTTAAATCAGATTTAATTTTAATTCTGAATTAAAGAGGAATTAAACTTCCCATGTAAACGCACTGAATGTTAGTGGTGCATTGTGAGCAGATTGTGTCCACTCGGCCCATTTCAAACACTTTTTGTGTAATGTGAGACCGCCGAATGATTTTCTTCTGAATAATAATAATTTATGCTTCTCTTACGCAAACCCCCCTCTGCAGAACTCTGCGTCGCCCCATTTGCACCTCCAAAATGTTCTGACTACATCACATTGACGTTGACCACAAGAAACATGATTCGTAGATTTGTTCTTCATTGTTTTCAATTTGGGTTTACTGCAGTCTCTTAAAAATGACTGGTCAATATTTATCACTTCCAACATGTGCAAAATATACTTTATTTGTTCTGTTGCTGTGTGTGAGCTACATACAGGGCATAACAAAAGGAAACTAGGCACTGCGGTCTACGGTGCTGTTGAAAAGAACATATACTACCGCCTAGTAGTTGGTGGTATAATCACAGAGCAATGAAACCAATGACGCAGAAGTATAAACGCATGGGGGCTGTTCTAACCTCAAGTGCGTTGTTGCTGCGTGCTACTTAAGCCTGGTTTACGCTTCTCTGTCCAATCAACTCTTTGATTTATTTATTTATTTGCACATTTTTGAAAGAAGAAAAAAGAAAGAAATACAATGGAATGTGTTTAGAGAAAAACAACATAAAAGGAAATGTGCTGCAGAGGTCAGAAACCTGAGAGGCTTATCGAGTGGCCTCCCCTCTACGTTTCACTTCAGAGAGTAAAACAAGAAATAGTTTAGAAAAAAAACCAATATGGTTAAATAATAATTAGAATAGACATCATAAAAGGAGCAGACTGTAGCATAAACCAAAACAAAGAGCATCTGAATATACAGGACTGTCTCAGAAAATTAGAATATTGTGATTTTCTGTAATGCAATAACAAAAACAAAAAAAAACTTTGTACAAGGCGTGATATAACTTGTTTCCAGGAAATGTTTCTGTGATAGAGCAGGGAATCATAGTGTGTGTGTGTGTGTGTGTGTGTGTGTGTGTGTGTGTGTGTGTGTGTGTGTGTGTGTGTGTGTGTGTGTGTGTGTGTGTGTGTGTGTGTGTGTGTGTGTGTGTGTGTGTGTGTGTGTGTGTGTGTGTGTGTGTGTGTGTGTGTGTGTGTGTGTGTGTGTGTGTGTGTGTGTGTGTGTGTGTGTGTGTGTGTGTGTGTGTGTGTGTGTGTGTGTGTGTGTGGGGGGGGGGCTGGAGTATGAGCTCAAAATGAACACCTCCTTCTACCACATTTTGAGGAAGGAGTTTTGAATTATTTATTAGCTTGAAATGATGATGATTATTATGATAATAATTGAATGATATTATTTATTATTGTCTGAAATCCATTTTAAACGTTCATAAGCTTATTTTGTTAAAAATGCCCCTGCATTACTTTTACCAGGCTCCTGGGGGCATCGCAACACCTCAAGTCTATGCTCAGCTTCTGGCTCTCTATCTGCTCAACAATGACATGTGAGTAACCACATGTCCATCAGGACACAAGTTCAAGAAAATAGAAATAATTGAAGTAGTTTTATTGTTTTCATTTAAAAAAAAAAAAAGAAAGAAAATACTATGTGTGTGATTAAATGTGTCTGAGCTTTAGACTGCACTGTAACATCATAGTTATCTATTGTTTTTTTGGGTTGACTAACTTGTGTCTGTTCTGCTCCAACAGGAATAATGGCAGGTATCTCTGGAAGAGGATTCCCCAGGCAATCAAATTAGTAAGTGTAGAGGACTTGAATTAGCTTTAGAATAGGTTGAATAAATAAGAAATAAAAACAACACAAATTTGGACCAGTGTCTCAGAAGAAGCTAAGGAAATTAAGCAGCAATCTGGTTTACAAAACACAACCACGTTGTTTTGATTTAAAAAGGGTATTTACAGGATGTATTCTTCTCAGTATACTTCTATATCACAATATCAATACACAATAATAATACCATAAAAAATCTAATTAATACATTCAAAAAATAAATAAATCACCCTTTCTATTTAGAGGTCCACCTGTCAGATAAATGTCTATTTTTATACTAATTTAATTCTAATATTAATGGTTACATTTATTTCTATTTATCCCTATGCGATGAATGAATGAAATTTTGTTAAAAGTGAATTGAACTCTAAATTACAATGCTCACAAGTGACTTTTTTTATTCAAAACATGAAAATACTTGCTGCGATAATACCTCCAACAGACCATTTTCACAGCAGCTTGCTTGAGCATAGTCCGAGCAGCACAAAGTCTTTAAAGACTTTTCTAGACCCCCCTTTTTTAATTTTAAATTGACTCTCTGTTCACTCACAAAGTTAAAATGACTTAGTTTGTCTGTGGGCACCCTTTACACTATAACATAAGCCAAATGAGATGTATTAGTCTTGCCAGAGGCTTAAAATAGCAGTTTATTCTAAACTGAGCTGGTTGCCCTTTCGGGCTAAGATTAATGGCCATTATGTTGCAAATGTATATTCTGCTTTAACTCAAAACTGCTCTGTTTCATTTTAAGCGTCCCTAACAAAAGTGTATATCCATTACCTTCTAATAAGAAACTTGTTTGCTTTAACTCCAGAATGATCCTTGAACACAGGATTAAACACCTCAACTAAACTGATGACGGTTCAGTTGGCCCAAGAAATCTTGCAAAATCTCTTTGAGGCAGCTGGAATAAGTAGATATTCATTAGAAATGTGTCCGTCAGTTTCCTTTCTGAAGGGTTATCATGTTCCACACAACTATCCAGTGTGCCATTTGTTGCTGATAATCCCAACATAAAGTTTTGTTCCCTGAAATTTGCTCTGAGCAACAGGTCTTATGCAGAGAATGTGCTGCTGTACCAAGACTTGGAGTGGAGACTGTATTTAGCTGTTACTTCACATTATGATCCATAGTGGCCACTAGGGCGGAAGGTTTTTGAAAATAATGTAATTGTGATTTTTTTTTTTCCTCAATATTGCGATTAAATTTTTTTAATTATTTTTTCAATGTTTTTTTCAACTACACAAGCAATAAATCAGTCTGTTTTACAATAAACTGTCAGATTTATCTAAAGCACAGATTACAACAATAAAGAAAACAAATCTGTGGCTTTACCTCTTTAACACGTCTACACTCGTCTGTACACACGAGTGTTATGGGTCGTTCTCTCTGAACCCAATCACACGACACCAAACAGGGTTAAACTTTAGCCAAAACGAGGGGTAGTTTAATAGAAAAACACAGAAAAACTCCCACAGGGAACAAAAAAACCTTCCTCACAGGAAACTCAGAACTTCTTCACAAATAATTTAAAAATCACAGGGAGAAAAAACCACCAGCAAACTAACAAACAAAGCTCACAGAGTTAACAAAACGAAACAGCAATGAACAACTGGCATCCCTGCTGTTTAACCTCCTGATGAGTTGACGAGCTGCAGGTTCAGGCTCACAGCGACTCCACTGTCCGCCCGGCTCGTGCTCGTCACCGTGCGCAGCTCCTCGCCACGCCGACTCCGCGCTCATATATTTAATACATTTATAAAGCCCATATATTTACAAAGCCCAGCCGAGCCCTAACACTGAGGCCATGGTAGATTTAGCTTACGCGGCACTGTTGACTTGTTTGTTGCTCTGCTCTTCCCGCTCTGCTCACTCGCACATCACGTGATCAGATCACGTGACAAATCGCAGCCTTTGCGGTTAGAAAATCTCGTTTGATCACATTGCGATATTATCGCAAATGCAATTAATCATTCAGCCCTAGTGGCCACAGTTACATGATTTTTGAATTCGGAATTAATTATTCCAGATTAAATAATTCGGAATTAAACTATTTTCCTTCCAGTTTACATGGAAATAGTAGTTCTGAATTGAGGTTTACATGGAAACACGTTTGATGGTCTTTCTCCAATTCCTCTCCAGGTCTGGGGGTTGGGAAGGTTCTGATTGGATAGGGGGGGGACCGGAAGTTAAACTACCGGAAGAAAAACTAACTTAGCCGCTATAACTTTGAAAAGATCACCATTTTGATGTTTCCTGTTTCCATCTGTTCTTTTAATGATTTCTATTTATTAAATAAATGGTCTCTGCTCTTGACCAGCGTTTACTGCTGCTGCATCTTGAAACTTTGTTTGGAAAACCAGCCCAGTGGAATATAAGTGTCATGGAGACAGACGGGTGAGGGAACGAGCAGAAAGAAAGACCGGAATTAATTTAAAGAGGAATGAGTGAATACATGATCGCAGAATTATTCTATTGGGATTTAAAATCGGAATAAGCCAGCCACTTACTTCGGAATTAAGTTTAATTCGGAATGGCCATTTTCATTCGCAATTAGGTGTTTACATGGTCATTTTAACTCATTTTAAATCGGATTTCATTTTAATTCTGAATTAAAGAGGAATTAAATACAAAAATTCATTCCGAATTAAAAAACATCATGTAACCGTGGCCATTGGTGCCAAATTTTCACCTGATTTTCAAGGGTGTGAGATACTGTTTTCTCATGACTGTTTGGAGAGACACCCCAAAAACCAAACATCTGACCACAGGTGTTGCCGGTACAGAGGGTTAAACATGGAAGCACAGTGAGTCAGTACTGAAGTGGATGGAAGCCTCTGCCTTCACAGGCGTAACACACTGAGATTTGTGAAATGTTTCTCCTCTGTTCCATCCAGGCCAACCCTGAATTAAGCGCCATCTGGGCCGTCGGCCAGCGCATTTGGCAGAGGGACTTTCCTGGGATATATACAGCAATTTTAGCGTACCAGTGGTCGGAGAACATTTTCCCAGTCATGGAAGCCCTTCAAGGTAATACCATCTCAAAAATCACATGGCTTTGAAAAGACAAGGACTTTTGCAATTATAAGGCTTTTAAAAGAAATGTAGATGATTTAAACATTTAGCTAAGGGCATGCTGTAAGGGAAATCCTTGCTAAATGAATTTATCATTTACACTTCACATTTACCGTTAGAAGGTCCGTATGGAGTTATGCTCTGGCTACTCTGTAATCTTATAATTACAAAAATGTATGTTTTTACATGTTACAAAAACATGTTTTCAAAATCAAGACAGAATTTGACTGCTTATGATTTTTAACTTCTGGTGGTGTGATTTTCAACATCATAAAAGGTAAGACATGATGCTGATGATTTCAGCTTTAACATACCTGATTGATTGTTTATTGGATGGATCTCCATTAGCTGACGCCTTAGCGACCACTGATCTTCCTGGGGTCCATAAAGTACATAAAATATTACATAAATGATAACATCTAAGACATAAATACATACAGTCGTACATTCCTAGCATAACTACACTTATAATAAAAACAACAATAACAGTAGTAACACACACACACACACACACACACACACACACACACACACACACACACACACACACACACACACACACACACACACACACACACATCAGTTATATATGCATAATATATTAACACTATAATTATACTAATACACTATAATAGCACAAATATCATCATACATTAGTACATACATCAGGACTGTCTCAGAAAATAAGAATATTGTGATAAAGTTCTTTATTTTCTGTAATGCAATTTAAAAAAAAAAAAAAAAAAAAAAAAAAAAAAAAGTCATACATTCTGGATTCATTACAAATCAACTGAAATATTGCAAGCCTTTTATTATTTTAATATTGTTGATTATGGCTTACAGTTTAAGATTCCCAGAATATTCTAATTTTTTGAGATAGGATATTTGAGTTTTCTTAAGCTGTAAGCCATGATCAGCAATATTGAAATAATAAAAGGCTTGCAATATTTCAGTTGATTTGTAATGAATCCAGAATGTATGACTTTTTTTTTTTTTTTTTTTTTTTTTTTTTTTTTTAAAAAGTCATACATTCTGGATTCATTACAAATCAACTGAAATATTGCAAGCCTTTTATTATTTTAATATTGTTGATTATGGCTTACAGTTTAAGATTCCCAGAATATTCTAATTTTTTGAGATAGGATATTTGAGTTTTCTTAAGCTGTAAGCCATGATCAGCAATATTGAAATAATAAAAGGCTTGCAATATTTCAGTTGATTTGTAATGAATCCAGAATGTATGACTTTTTTTTTTTTTTTTTTTTTTTTTTTTTTTTTTTAAAAGTCATACATTCTGGATTCATTACAAATCAACTGAAATATTGCAAGCCTTTTATTATTTTAATATTGTTGATTATGGCTTACAGTTTAAGATTCCCAGAATATTCTAATTTTTTGAGATAGGATATTTGAGTTTTCTTAAGCTGTAAGCCATGATCAGCAATATTGAAATAATAAAAGGCTTGCAATATTTCAGTTGATTTGTAATGAATCCAGAATGTATGACTTTTTTTTTTTTTTTTTTTTTTTTTTTTTTTTTTAAAAGTCATACATTCTGGATTCATTACAAATCAACTGAAATATTGCAAGCCTTTTATTATTTTAATATTGTTGATTATGGCTTACAGTTTAAGATTCCCAGAATATTCTAATTTTTTGAGATAGGATATTTGAGTTTTCTTAAGCTGTAAGCCATGATCAGCAATATTGAAATAATAAAAGGCTTGCAATATTTCAGTTGATTTGTAATGAATCCAGAATGTATGACATTTTTGCATTACAGAAAATAAAGGACTTTATCACAATATTCAAATGTTCTGAGACAGTCGTGTATTTTCAGTCACTGCTATCATTATAATAATTCTACTAATTTCAATATCAATAATAGATTCCCAGTCATATGGTCTGCAGCATTAGCTGAGCCTTAAGTCATTTTTTAAAAGTGAATTTGTTTTGTGAGCCAGATATGTTTGGAGGTAAAGAGTTCCAGGACATTATTGAACGATAGATAACTGAGTGTTTGAGTAGATGAGTTCTGGGAGTTGGAGGTATCAGGTATCCAGAGCTGGCATTTCTGGTGTCATGGTTATGTCTGTCTCTGTCTCCGTCTCTAGTATTTAGTAATTGGTTGAAGAAATATTCAGGTGTCTGATCGAATATGATGTTTCTAAAAAACATCAGGATGTTGTAGTTAGTTTAACTTCAACTGTGAACCAGGAAAGTCGGGATGCAGATCAGCTATATTTGTACGTGTTGAGCAGTGACGTGCCAGTCTAGCCGCTCTGTTTTGAACCAGTTGCAATTTATGTATTTCTTTCTTTGCTGCTGCAGACCATATAAATATAACGGAGCAGTATTGCAGATGACAGAAAACCAAGGGCTGTATTACCTGACTGGTCATAGAGGATGACAAATAAGGAGAGCACTTTCTAATCAATGCTAAGCCTCTTCCCATTTTAGACACAGTGTTATCAATGTGATCAGACCATGACAACAGTTCCTCCAACATTACACCAAGTAGCTTTGTTTCATTGACCTGCTCTATTGCTGTCCCTGACATTGATAGATGCAGCCGTGGGTCAGCAATAAGCATACTTCTCCAGCCAAAAATAATGCTTTTTTTTTTGTTTTAGATAAATATCAACTTCCTACATGAAAATGATAAAATGCTTATAATTTTATTCTAGAATATTTTGCTCTATGCAGAATGATGTATAATCCTTTATAAAATTGTTGTCCTCATGTCCACAGTTGTGGCATTTTTGTCATGTGCTGGCTGTGCGAGGGTGTAAGGACAGCCTCTTTCAGTGTTTACACTGCTCTGTTGATGTGCAACATGTTGACAAATACTGTCACGAGACAGTTGGGCAATGACTGATGGCGCAACTTGCACATGCTGGATACTATAAATGCAAAACATCAGCTGTGTTTTGATCTTTTTTTAATTTTTTTTTTATTTCCTAAATATCTTTTGAAGAAAAGTTTTACTTCTTCTCACTCCCTTTCGAATATGTACTTTGTTATGTCTCATGTTAAGACGATTGTCTTATTTCTTTCTTTTTTTTATATGATTCATATTCGAAATAAACACAACTACTACTACTACTACTACTACTACTAAGAATAAAAAAAAAAATATTCTAGAAAGTCATTAATTGTGTTCGGACCTGAGAAAGTGAAATAATATTTAGTTAATCCACACTTCAACTTTTACCTGTTATCTAGTCATTGCTGAACTCACAAAATGTATTATTTGTATCACCAGCATATCAAGATCATAAGTCAAGCCCTATCACCAAAACTGAATGTTTTGGGGCTTTTTAAAAAAAAAAAAAAAAAAAATATATTTGAATTTAAACATTTAATTTAATAGCATATAAGTGGAATCACTCCAACTTGCAGTATATTAAACAAAGGCCACGTTTACACATAGCCGGGTATTTACAAAAACGGATATTTCCCCCTCTACATTTTGAAAAATACCATCATTTAAACGAACCCGCATAAGTAGCTGTTAAGGTGCTATGAGCAGCCAAACCTGCAGGAGGCAGTGTAACGAGAAGATAAAGTCATGCTAGCCAATCAGAATCCTGGAAAAAAACATCAACAAATGACACGTGGCTAAACTTATTGTAAACACAGGTCGCACACATGACGCTGGTGACGTTTCTGTTGCATAATGTGACGTTCTGAAGCCTAAATGTTTCCCTCTGTTTACAAGCAAACATGTAGTCGGAGTTTTTGCAAATCTCCACTTTGACCGGAGTTTTCAGAAATGATGGTTTTTGGTGACTTTGAGCTTCGTTTTCGTGTAAACGAACGGCCAAAATGCATGAAAACACCACCGTTTTTGCTACGTGTAAACGGGGTAAAAGATTATATTAATATCTTGTTTACCAGTAAAACCGTTGGCGCTTCTCTGAACCAGTCACATGGCACGCGTTTGTCTCAGATCAGTCTGCTATTTCTGTCTCTATTCAAGGGGACCCAGAGCCCTCAGGGACATGTAATACCAGGTGGGGTGGGCTGGAGGTCCATTTCTGTGAAGGGATTCAATGCCTTCAAGCAGACAGGAATGTTTGCTGTCATTGGTGGAAGGGATCGGGTGTCACCAGCTGTGAGGGCTGCTATAAAGGTCAGAGCGCCAGGCTCTCAACCAGAATAGATCTCAACCTTTCCTCCGACACACACTGAAGAGGAGGCTTGAGAGTCCGCTGTCTTCTTTAGTACTTTTTAGGAAATACCAACTTTCTACTTTTGGTTTGCAGAAATTGCAAAACGTACCAGTTTAGGTACAGAGTGAGCCTTTTTTTTCCGTTATGGACGTCCAAAGAACGGGATCTCTAGTTCGGCCACCCAGCCCCATGGACAGTCTGGAGAAACAGCTGAGCTGCCCCATCTGCCTGGACATGTTCACCAAACCCGTGGTGATCCTGCCCTGCCAGCACAACCTGTGCCGAAGCTGCGCCAGCGACCTCTACGACTCGCGCAACCCTTACCGCTTTTCGGGTGGAGTCTTCCGCTGCCCTACCTGCCGATTCGAGGTCGTGCTCGACCGACACGGCGTGCACGGCCTCCAGCGCAACTTGTTGGTGGAAAATATCATTGACCTCTATAAGCAACAACAGGAACTTAGTAGCAGTGGAAGCACAGAAAATACCCTGAAGCCTAAAGAATCGAAAGAGCCCATGTGCCAAGAACATGAGGATGAGAGAATTAACATCTACTGCGTGACCTGCCAGACTCCCACCTGCTCCATGTGCAAAGTGTTTGGCCAGCACAAGACCTGTGAGGTGGCGCCTCTAGATACGATCTACACGGCTCAGAAAGGTGAATTGAGCAATGCCATTGATACCCTGGTGGCTAGCAATGGCCGTCTTCAGTCCCTGCTGAACCAGATGGAAGATGCGTGCCGGGCCGTACAAGACAATTCTCAGCTAGCTAAACAACAGCTGGCTGAACGCTTCGACCTCTTATATGCCGTACTTGAAGAGCGCAAGACTTTCTTACTGGAGCAAATTGGAAAAGAGCAGGATGAAAAGGTGGCGGCTCTGAGGGCACTGGCTCAACAGTACGGCGAGCGCCTGCAGGCCAGCTCCGAGCTAACAGACACAGCGGTGAGGGCTCTGGAGCAGAACGGAGCTGCCGAGTTCCTCCTGGCTTCCAAAGGCCTCATCACCCAGACCAAAGATGCAGCCAAGTCCTCACTTGGAGAAGACAGACCAGAGCCAGGCTTTGAGAAAATGGACCACTTCACTTTGTCAACGGAGCATGTTGAAGCAGTCCTTGTAAAAATGGACTTTGGAGTAGGCGATGAGGAATTTGAGGATGCGGAAGATGAAGAGGAAGAGGAAGAGTAATCAACCTGTTGTAAAGTGATGGACATTGTAATGTGCTTTTGGATGTTTTTGAAATCTGAGTGCTTTTTACAAAGACTTTTGAGTTAGATATTGATTGAAATCTAAGGCTATGGTGGATGTGGGCTGAAATGACTATCAGTGAAATATTTTTCTTTAAAAGAGAGGAGACACGGCCTTCTTTCACAAGTCATAATTTTCTCTGGTATAAATGAGATGTTTTTGATTTATCTTGGCCAAAATTCTACTTATATACAGCAGCACCTTGTTCAACCATGTACTACAACTCTGTTCATAGCAGCTGGTTTTAGGGGGCACAGTCTCTCCTGCAGGGTGTACCTCTTAATAAATCAGGCTTGCAGTTAGTGCTACCCACTTTTGAAGTACAGTAAGTACATGGTGATGTTGGATGGAAGCTCAGACCTGGTTCAGTCCTGGAACCAGAACCCTGTAGATGTAACTGGCTCACTCAATGACCTATATTTAGACTGGGGCAGTACAAAGAAGGTCATAGGGCTGTTATGTTGGAGTTGTTGAGTTATTACAACAGACACCCAACTGCATGCTCTTAAGTATAGGGAAAAGAAATCCTCATATGTCTTCTTTGATGCCATGTTATTATCCTTTCCTAACTTTTATTTATATATATACTTTTGTATTTCAAAACCAGTTAAATTCGGATTCATGTTTTAGTGATTGTACATACGAATTATCCAAAGACTGATTGCACATGATTATCTGTATAGCTTTTGGAAATACTTGTTTCTTTTCTCACTTTGTTAATTTGATAATGAACATAATGTTAATTCATTGGATATTTTACTGGTAGCTGTAATAAAGTTGCATGAAGTTTATACCCACATTGCGCTGTTGTAAAGTTTACTTTAACCTATCTTAAAGTAAGGAGACGTATAAAGAGGGGAAAACCCTGAAATGATACCCAGTCCGTCAACTGTTTTAAAAATAAAAGCCCTTGTCCTGCCATGTCTGCTTTGCCTTTGCTGGTGAAAAGTTTAGGACTATTTTTAAGAAGTGAGAGGCCGAGAGGTGATAGCAGCCCTAGAATAGCCTGTTAGCCAAGGGCAGGCCCGGTCCTGTTTCTGCTCCATAAACATCTGATCCTCTCACTCACAGATGTCTTGCTCAGCACCTCCAACCTCCTCCTGGAGGGTCACACTCTGGTAAGAGAGGCCAGTTCAGTCCCCAAACAAGTTATCTCTCGGTGTTACTGAAGGCGTGGTAAACAGACGTTCTCTTCAGGGCCAAGTTGAAAAGCCTCTTAATGCGATCTGCTTCTCTGCATTGAGAGCATGCATAGTCCACTTATCTTACAACAGTTTTATTTGTAGAATAAAGCCTGATTCAAGGCTCTGCGTTAAACCAACGCAGAGCCTACGCCGTTGCCGTGACACCGTCGCGAACCCTTCGGACTTCCCCGTCACTCCATTTCTCCGGGGTGCAAAACCCCCCAGAGCACTAGGGGTTCGCGTTCTTTTCCGGAGAAAAGAAAAGGCGTTTCATGCTCGAAAACCCTCCAATGTGACTGAATTACAACACTTTTGAAAGAGAAAAGTAATGCGCGTAGTCGCAGGATGGAGACGCATATTTTGATGTATAACACACCTGGGTGCACGTTACGGTTCGGGCCGTATTAACTGCCGAAGGAATGGCATAAATTTCGCCAAAATGACACGATTAATTCAAAATGGCCGACTTCCTGTTGGGTTTCGGCCATGGTGCCAAGAGACTTTTCTTTAAGTTGCGTCATGATACAGGTGTGTACCGATTTTCGTGCATGTACGTCAAACCGTATTGTGGGGCTTGAGGCACGAAGTTTTCTAGGGGGCGCTGTTGAGCCATTTTGCCATTCCGAAATTTTTCTCCAGGCCTGGCTTGCATGCAAAATTTGGTGACTTTTTGGGCACGTTTAGGGGGAAAAAAGGCCCTCCTTTCGTCAGAAGAATAAAGAATAAAAAATTCCTAGAGATACAATAGGGCCTTCGCACTGTAAGTGCTCGGGCCCTAATAACACAGTTTTTCTTAAGACTGTCTTTGTCTTTTCTGCCACTACTTAGATTAGTACAGTAAGAGTAAAAGAGGTTTGTGGACATCAGAACAGGAAAATGCTCTTGGCAAATGTCCTTTTTCATGAAAACAGCTGTCTTTTCTCATGCGGTCGGTTGTTGTTGTTACCGCTGCATACCTCTATAACAGACTGTTGGTACACCGAGCTGGTTGCTAGGTTACAAAGCATGAAAGGGCATGACCCTGAAGCAGTTGTGTGATAATGGCCAAAGCAGCAGCAGCACATGCATACAATCACTGGCACAGACTAACCCCCACACGGCTCAGGCCTTTTTATAAAACAGTGTTTCCTGTCACAGTCAAGAGATCTTCTTATTCTTATTCTGTTGAGTAGTGTTGATTATGTAATGTCATAAGGATTAGGGTTAATTCATAGTTTTTGTAACAACTGAATATTCCAGTCAACTGAGAGTGAAGCCAGAACACTTTCATCTAATTCAATTCACACATAGTGTCTTGATATCCTGCTATAAAGGGTTTTCAATTAACGCTTTGTGAGACAAGCTTTATTCTTTTAATCTTCCACCAGCCCTTAATTGTAGATATAGTTGTAACTATGTGCATGTTGTACATAGAGTTGTACATAGAAATAATGAAACCTTACGATTAGGGCTGGGGATCGATTCAGATGTCAAGAATCGATTCTGATTCTTAAGATTTAGAATCGATTATCAAGATTTAATTAGATTCGATTCCGATATTGATTTGGGTTAGTGTTATTAAAACAGTTTTTTGAACTGTTGCATGAATTATATGTGTAGTTATGTAACATATTAATACTAGTATTATATTGAGATTCAACAGCAAGTATTGCAGCTAATGATGTTGTAAGGACCAATCAGCTCCCAGAATGCTGATAGAACTGCTTTAGGAAACATCGTGGGTCAGAATTATCAAACAGATCCAGGGAGGAAACGGAGACGGAGGAGTTTTAATTTTTCCACATTCCGTTAAAGTTTTTTCCATTTTTGGTCTATTTTGGTTTTTAATTTTTGAGCATTTGGTTTTTAGCATTTTATGCAAATGTAACCCTAACACCCAAAGTATATAAAGTAATGAAATATTGACAATTTATGCAATTTATAATTGAAAACTTTGTTTTCATACCTTTTAAACATAGGCCAAAACATGGCACCACTTCTTGTGTCCAACAAAACATTCTTTTTTTGGGCATAAAAAAAAAATACCAAAAGTTGTAATGTAACAACCGCCAAAAAAAAATATAAAAAAATCGATCTTTGGACATTCGAATCAATTTTTAGGAATTAATGAGAATCGATTTAGAATGAGAAAATCTTTTTTTTGTTTTTTTTTCAACACTGGCCTACTTCCGATAAAAGGTCCATGTAGATGAGCCATATTCACTTACATGATGGCTGATCACCGCAGT
Source organism: Cololabis saira (assembly GCF_033807715.1). Classification (NCBI taxonomy): domain Eukaryota; kingdom Metazoa; phylum Chordata; class Actinopteri; order Beloniformes; family Belonidae; genus Cololabis; species Cololabis saira. Next base: position 2,968,297 of record NC_084592.1, on the reverse strand, counting down.
GTATTTTCCCTGGCTCTACCTAATTAATAGAGTAATTATTGTTCGCAGTGTCAAACCAGTGCTGTTGCTCATTAGCAGCTTCGCTTACATGAGCCACGATGTGCAAACGTTATGTTCAGATGCTCCAACAGTTAACACGACAACAGGAAGTGGCTGTTACCCATGTGGACATTAAAAAGAACCAGACATTAAATAGAACTCAGATTGCCCTTGTGTGTGTATGTACACTGAAGTTGTGAATGTGTTTCCAGAGAGCACTCGGCAGAGGGCGTACAGCCTGGTGGCGCAGGCGTACACTTCCATCTCAGCAGAGGACTTCGCTGCCTTCGTGGGATACTCAGTTGAAGAGGCAGTTAAGGGTGAGAATTAAAATGATGAGGGATATTTTTTATAAGTAACAATTTGTGCTGCCATGTATGCCATTGTTGTCACTGTCATTGTCCGTAAACACATGTCGTCTTTTTCTTTGTCTTCAGGTGTAGTGAGTCAAGGATGGCAGGCAGATCAAACTACCAGAATGGTGATGCCCAAAAAGCCAGGTACGGGCTCGTATTACCCTTTTTTCTTCTTTTTTCTTTGCCCCACCCCACCAGTCATTTTCCTTAATTTTATTACATACTGTAAATGAGCAGTTTCAGTCTTCCTGATTTCTTTTTTTTCTTTTTGAGATTCATTGAAAAGTAGCTTCTGATTTAAAATTGTTTTGCAAGGCAAATTTATTTATAAAGCACATTTCACACAACGAGCATGGACTCAATGTGCTCAAATACATAAACAAACAGGAAACAAAATTGCAGGTTTACAATAACAGAAACAGACAAAAGTATGTCAAGAGAAAAACAACAATAACAATAATTCCATTTTAACAGTATTATTATTCATTGATAACAGTATTAAAAACATTTATAAAATACCTGAAGGTAATTTAGAACAGCAAAAAATGTGTGAATAAATGTGCCATTAATTGCAAGTTAACTATGGACAACATGCGATTAATCGTGATTTAAAAAAATTAATCGTTGGACAGCCCTAATAAATATACATATAGATAGATAGATATATATATATATATATATTGTGACGGACGTGTACGTTAATGGCTAGTCGCCCCCTCACTGACTATGTGCTCCGGTTAGAGAACAGCTGCGACTTCGGGTGATAGTTAAACATTTATTGATTCCAGACATCAAAGTGATCAAAGGTATTTGTGTGCATTACAGAACGCGTGTGTGGTTTCTGTGAATAAACATACACAGAAAGGGTAATTAGAATATATACAACCAAATTCTACAATATAATAAAATATGCAGAATATACAGTTAGGAATTATAATATAATTATAATTAGGAAATCAAATATACACATCATGTTACATTAACAATATACATAATAATATAATTGCACCTAAGCAACATTAATGTGAAGGAAACCGAATTACTGCAAGTGGCAGAATAATATAATAATAATATAAGTGAAAAACGAAGCACTCATGGGCTTAATACAGATAAATCAAGTGCAATGCACTTGGTGACCACTAGATGGCGATCTAAGACCACAAATGGTAAAAGCGGCGTTTGCCTCCAGCATGTCTAGAAAGACGACTGTTCACGTGAACAGCGCATGGCACCAGACGCGACCAATGCAACATTTAGAAGCTAAATAAATGCCTTAAACATTAACGGAAAGCTAGAAATAATACCACAGGTCGAAAATACTAATAAAGCACTCTCAAACCCGACCATTCATTACTTTCTAAACTAAGAAATAAGCATTTAGCAGAACATTTAAGAAACGGGCATTTCTCCATAGAAATGAATAGGAGCTCGCGGTAAAATCAAAGTTCACGGTTACCGGATTAAACAACATGTAAATACCACCGGCGGATGAGATAACAACATAAATACAGACATAAAAATGATGTACTTACATTGTCATTAACGCACACGTACACACAAAGAATAAAAGATTTCAGACTGAAAGTCAAGTCATGAATGTGCGCAGGTGCGTGGCACGTCACCGCTGACGTCACTGACGTCCCAACGCTGCCTGCAGCAGGGAGTTTTCCACAGCCGCCCCCGGATTCGTGGAGCGAATACGTAGAACAGGAAAGTCTCTGCTGGATTAGCGTGCGCTGGGATCGTTGTCGTCGGGCATCTCCGGAAGCTCGACCAGCTTGGCGACGGGACGGGTGTATAGGTTGCCCTTGATGTCCACCTCTGCAGCGCGTACCTTGCCGTCGTCGCTGGGAATGATGCGGGTGATGCGCCCAACGGGCCACAGCGCCCTCGGGAGCTGTGGGTCGAGCACCATGACGACAGTGCCCACTGCCAGGTCTGGTGTAGGAGTTCTCCACTTCTGGCGGGGCTGTAGACCAGGTAGGTACTTGCGGGTGAAGTGACCCCAGAAGTGGTCGGCAAGCACCTGACTGTGTCGCCATCTGCGTCGTCCCAGCAGATCACTGGAGCCGTAGACTGCCTGGGGTAGCGAAGCGTCTCGTCGCCCCATGAGGAGGAGATTTGGGGTAATCGGGTCAGGATCGGCCAAGTCAGAGGATGCGTAGCCGAGGGGCTTAGAGTTGAGGATGCCCTCAACTTCAATGAGCACAGTCATTAGGGCTTCCTCTGGGAGGACTTGGTCCTTCAGGATGGTCTGGAGGGAGGTCTTCACCGATTTAATCTCCCTCTCCCACACTCCCCCAAAGTGTGGAGCGAGAGGGGGGTTGAATTTGAAAAGGATGCACTGTTTGGCCAGCTGTTCCTTGAGCGATGGCTCAAGTGCTTCGAAAGCTTGCTGGAGCTCCTTCTCGCCACCACGGAAATTGGTGCCTCTGTCGCAGAGTATCTCGTAGGGCTTGCCCCGGCGCGCTATGAAGCGGCGGAGGGCAAGGAGAAAGGAGTCTGTGTCCATACTTGGCATCAGGTCGAGATGGACACACCGAGATGTGAGACATTTGAACACAATGCCCCAACGCTTCTCTCGCCGCCGGCCTATCTTGACCATGTACGGGCCGAAGCAGTCTACTCCGGTGGACCAGAATGGAGGCTTGTTGAGTCGGAGGCGCGCAGCAGGCAGGTCGGCCATCTTGGGGATCGTAGGCTTACTTCGCCATCTGCGACACTCGACGCAGTGTCGCTGGTGCTTCCTGATGACTTGGCGGCCTCTGAGGATCCAGTATGACCTCCTGATCTCCGCGAAGACTCTCCCCGGACCTGCATGCAGGAGGCGGTCATCGTAGTCCTTCACCAGCAGCTGCGTGATGGGGTGGTCTGGTGCAAGGACGATGGGATGGATTGAGTCTTCAGGTAGATCGTCAGCTTTGCGGAGGCGACCTCCCACTCTGATGAGACCAAGAGTGTGGTCGTACTCTGGTGAGAGTGATATGAGGCGGCTACTAGGTCGGATAGGGCGGTCATGTTGCAGGGCGTGGAGTTCCTCAGGGAAGCTGTCAGCTTGCGCTTGCTTCAGGAGAGCTACTTCTGTGTCTATGCGAGCTGAAGCAGACATGGGGACCGCTGCCGCCCCGTGTTGGGACCGGTATGTAGCGTCCACTAAGTCAGACCAGGTATCGTACTGCAGTGGATCGGGACAGGTGTCGGAGACTGTAAGCTGGCCGCAGAACGTGGACTTCCTGTGCTCCACTGTATCTCCCTCTCTCGCCACCAAGTTCTCTGGCCAGTGGCTTGGAGGTTCATACAGGAAGGTAGGCCCATTGTTCCAACGATTTGGTTGAGCGAGTTGATGCAGTGACTTTCCCCGAGTGATGTCATCGGCCGGGTTCTGGTCAGAGGGAACGTACCTCCAGTCACTGGCATCGGTGTGCTCCTGGATTTCAGCTATGCGAGTTCCGACGAACACCTTGTACTGAGCGGAGTCTGACCGGATCCAACAGAGCACTGTGGTTGAATCTGACCACATGAATGTGTGCCTCAGGGTTAGGGTGAGCTCAGAGTGTAGCAGTTTGACAAGCTGAGCTCCGGTCAACGCAGCACTGAGCTCCAGACGGGGCATGGAGAGCTGCTTCCGTGGTGCGACCCGGGATCGTGCCATGATGAATGACACATGTGGGTGTCCTTCTGCGTCTTCCATACGAAGGTAGGCGACAGATCCGTATGCCTTCTCCGAGGCATCGCAGAAGACATGTAGGTCGACGTTGGAAGGGTCAGCGTTCATGTTGGCGGGCAGGTAGCAGCGAGGCATGCTGATGTGCTGAAGATGGGGAAGTTCACTCTCCCAAGTCTGCCACACTGAGAGGAGTTCTCCGGTGATAGGCTCGTCCCACTGTTGCTCGTGCCTCCAGAGGGCTTGGATCAGGACCTTAGCACGAGTGGTATAGGGAATTATGTACCCTAGTGGGTCGTACTGAGACGCCAGAACTCTGTACACATTCCTCAGTGTGGGCTCAGAGGCTACTGGTTGGCGGTGCTTGTAGCCGAGCGTGTCCGAGGGACAGTGCCACCGTAGGCCTAGGGTGGATTCCTGTGGATCCGCTCTCTCTGCAGTCAGCCAGAGTTCACAGCCTTCGGACCTTGCCTCTGACGGTAGATGAGCGATGACCTCTGATCGGTTGCTTGCCCACTGCCTCATGTCGAATCCACCAGCAGCGAGCAGGACTCTCATCTTGTCAATCAGCTGTCTAGCCTGTTGTGGAGTGTGGAGAGACTGAAGGCAGTTGTCTACGTAGAAGGCGTTGTTGACTGAGTTCAGGACCTCTTCGTTGCTGGCACTGTTGGTCTTGGCGTGCAGCTGTAGTGCGTATATGGCACAGCACGGGCTGCAGGCAGTACCGAAGGGCAGAACACGCCATTCGTAGATGTCTGGGCTGCGCTCCTTCTCCATGTCGCGCCACAGGAAGCGAAGGAGTGGTTGGTCTTCAGGGAGTACCCGGATCTGGTGGAACATCCCACGGATGTCTCCGCTGATGGCTACTGGATACTCCCTGAACCGGAGAAGCACACTTAGCAGTGAGGCTCCAAGGTTGGGTCCAGGAAGTAGGATGTTGTTGAGGGCAGTCTGCTGGTACTTGAACGAGCAATTGAACACCACTCTGGCCTTCCCGTTGTGGTGAACCATGTGGTGCGGAATGTACCAGGACTCCTCCGACTGGCTTGCTTCGTCACTGCTGATCTTGACGACGTACCCAGCTCTCTCCAGCTTGTGGATCTCTTCGTTGTAGACCTTGGCCAGATCTGGGTTGCCGGTTAAGCGTCGCTCAGTAGCGCGTAGCAGGGGAATCACCGCCGATGGAGGTGCATGTAGTTTGGGAGCTGCTGGCTTGCGGAGTAGAGGTGTAGCGTAGCGGGCTATGCCATCTACTGTGACACGGACAGTTTGCTGGTCCAGAGTGTTGACAGCTAGCTGATCTTGCTTGGAGCGTGTTGCCTCCTTCTCAGACCGAAACGGCAGGGTGTCGACTTGCCAGAGCATCTCAACGTGCCGATGTAGGTCTTGATTGGGTGACTGGAACGCTGCATGGAGACATGAAGTCTCCGTGGGGGGTGTTTGCAGGAAGTTGGTCGGTCCCTGTATGGTCCATCCCAGCAGGGTGCGTACAGCGACTGGACTGCCTTGAGGTCCTCTCAGTACTGGACATACAGGAGTGATCAGATGTGGGTGATCGGAGCCGATGAGGAGCAAAGGCTGGACTACGCTGAAACCTCGCACCGGAACCCCACGGAGATAATCGAACCTCTTCTTGAGTATCTCTACAGGGCAGGACTGCTCTGCGAGACTGAGCTGCTCTGCAGTAAAGGCATGACTGATGTCGTATTTCACCTGAGTGTTGTTGGGATTGCATACCTCGAATGACACCGATGCTCCATTAAGCTTCACCACATCTTGTCTGATGGTGCGGAGTGACAGAACTTCATCCTCCCCATGCAGACCAAGATGCCTGGCAGCGGCAGGAAGGAGGATGGTTCTTTCAGAGCCGTCATCCAGTACGGCGTAAGTGTCCAGTGTCTTGCCTCCGCTGTGCAGCTGAATAGGAACAATCTTCACCATGACACGACTGGAGTTACTGGACTGGCTTACATACACCATGCTGGAGGATGCAGTAACGGTGAAGAGGCTCTGACAGGCTTTGGTGGCCACTTCGTGCAGGACAAGAAGGTGTTGCTCATTGCAGGTGGAGCATGGCTTCTTCAGGGTGCAGCTCTCCGGCTTGTGTCCACGCCCACATCGCCAGCATTTACTCTTCTCCTTGATCCAAGCACCTTTCTCAGCTGTGTTGAGCTTAGCGAACTCTGTACAGGCACTGAGGTAATGTTCTTGGTTGGAGCAGTAGGGGCAATAGGGCTTAAAGCGCTCTCGCTTCTTGGAGGCCTGGCCCGGGTATGAACTGGCTGGAGAGGAGGCAGAACTTCGTGGTGGCTCTGAGCTCTCAGGCTGGTTAGTCACATAGATAGTGGCGGACTTAGACTGCTGGGGCTTGGCAGCCTTGTTCTTGCGCTCGAACTGAGTGACTTCTGGTTTAGAGGCGTCAGTAGCACGTCTTGCCACCTGTATGGCTTGCGCCTTGCGTTCCAGCCAATCTGCAAAATCAGGGAGCGTGTATGTCTGATCACTGCCACTGCGGATGATCCCCCTCGATATGCAATGCTCAGCGAAGCGGTCTCTGTAGGAGGCGGGTAGCTTGCTTAGCAGCGTGTCCACGTGAGAGCCACATCTCAGCTCAGCTCGAGAGGAACCATCGATAGTACTTAGCAGACCCACCAAAGTGCTGATAGAGGATGAGAAGTCCTCAAAGGCCTGTGCGTCACCGGGCTTGATAGGGGGAGAGTTCAGGATGGCCTTCAGCTCTCCTTGGACAAGCTGGCGCGGCTGACCGTAGCGCTGTTCAAGGGTGTGCATGGCACTAGTGTATGGCGTTGGGTCGTTGACATACCTCTTGGCAACCTGATAGGCGTTTGGCAGTTTGAGGAGGTCAAGAAGTACTTGGTACTTGTAGTCCTCGGTTAGGTGCTTGTGTGGACCTAGCACACTGTCCAGTCCTTTCTTCATCATGATGAAGTCACTCTCCTTACCAGTGCTGAACGGGATAAGCTTGGGCTTTGGAATGCCGTAGGAAGAGGCAATGGCCATTTCCAGGATGCCAGGAGCCGTTGGCCCCGGTGGTGGGACAGGTTGCCCATAGGGTACTGGCGGTGGCATCGTAGGCACAGCTGGCCAATGGATAATTGGGGTAGTACCCTCCAGGTGGGTAGAATGCAGGAGGATAGGCAGGGTACTGAGGGTAGGACTGGTATCGTATTGAAGGAGGGTGTGAATGCTGAGTAGGCTGAGGAAAGGGATTTCTCTGTTGGACAGGTGGATGGCTGACGGGCTGTGCAGGCGGAGCCTGAGGCACAATGGGCTGTGGCGCAGACCGTGGTTGATGTCCATCCTGTCGGTGTGGAGTATGAAGTGCAGAGTTGGGGTTGGAGATCCATCCATCATCCATGAGCACTTGTGTTGAGGCCTGGTGGACTGGCTGGCTAAGCATGGCTTGGTCTTGTGCATATGGCTCTCCAGTCTGAGACAGAAGGCTGGGCTGTCGTGACGGGGAACCACGCTGTGACACTGACTGCTGTAGGGACTCTTCGCCAGCTGCAGTAGTGTAGCGAGCGGGGGTGCTCACTGGTGTTGACTGATGGCTGCCAGCAGGGCTGTCCAGGGTTAGCCTTGGCAAGCTAGTGTACTGTGGATGATAGTGATGGTAGGATGGAGGATAGAATGGCTGATGCGCTGGAGCGCTTTGTGGATAGGGCAGGCGTTTGGCGCCGTCCATCACAAGCTGCAAGTCCTGTAGCTGTTTGGTCAGGTCGTTGTAGCGTGCTTCCATGCGATGCCATTGTTCCTCTTCAGTTGTCCTCTGCAGGGTTGGAAAAGGCGTGAGGAAGTCAGCAGGTGCTAGCTGGCTAGCTGGTTGACTCTCTGTAGCCTGATGAGGGTGTCGCTCAAAGGGAGGCAGTTGTTTGGCTGGGTAACCATGTTCGTAGTCCCCAAGATGCCGTGGGAGCTGTCTCACTCTCTGGGGACGGATTGGGATGTCATCTTCTCTGTAATCACCTTGGAAGGTCGCCATAGCGCAGTGGGCGGAGCTATCCGGCTCGAAGGACCACTTGTGACGGACGTGTACGTTAATGGCTAGTCGCCCCCTCACTGACTATGTGCTCCGGTTAGAGAACAGCTGCGACTTCGGGTGATAGTTAAACATTTATTGATTCCAGACATCAAAGTGATCAAAGGTATTTGTGTGCATTACAGAACGCGTGTGTGGTTTCTGTGAATAAACATACACAGAAAGGGTAATTAGAATATATACAACCAAATTCTACAATATAATAAAATATGCAGAATATACAGTTAGGAATTATAATATAATTATAATTAGGACATCAAATATACACATCATGTTACATTAACAATATACATAATAATATAATTGCACCTAAGCAACATTAATGTGAAGGAAACCGAATTACTGCAAGTGGCAGAATAATATAATAATAATATAAGTGAAAAACGAAGCACTCATGGGCTTAATACAGATAAATCAAGTGCAATGCACTTGGTGACCACTAGATGGCGATCTAAGACCACAAATGGTAAAAGCGGCGTTTGCCTCCAGCATGTCTAGAAAGACGACTGTTCACGTGAACAGCGCATGGCACCAGACGCGACCAATGCAACATTTAGAAGCTAAATAAATGCCTTAAACATTAACGGAAAGCTAGAAATAATACCACAGGTCGAAAATACTAATAAAGCACTCTCAAACCCGACCATTCATTACTTTCTAAACTAAGAAATAAGCATTTAGCAGAACATTTAAGAAACGGGCATTTCTCCATAGAAATGAATAGGAGCTCGCGGTAAAATCAAAGTTCACGGTTACCGGATTAAACAACATGTAAATAACACCGGCGGATGAGATAACAACATAAATACAGACATAAAAATGATGTACTTACATTGTCATTAACGCACACGTACACACAAAGAATAAAAGATTTCAGACTGAAAGTCAAGTCATGAATGTGCGCAGGTGCGTGGCACGTCACCGCTGACGTCACTGACGTCCCAACGCTGCCTGCAGCAGGGAGTTTTCCACATATATATATATATATATATATATATATATATATATATATATATATATATGCCCTTTTTTCCCCTCTTTCCTTTATGACCTGCACTATAATTTAAATGTTCTGTAGTGATTGCTGTAACAATCTCCAAGAAAGTACTTCCTAGTCCTGTGTAGGCTGTAGGAGGAAGTATTGACTTTGAACATGTGACCTGGCCACTACATATTGACTCAAACCTCAGATTCAAAACTCACATTAAGAAAGTCTGCAATAAGGTAAAGTTCAGTCTGTCAAATTTTAGATTCATCAGAGACTCCCTATCAACCAAAGCAGCCAAGGTTCTTCTCTATGATCATCTCTCACATCCTGTCTGATAAGTTGGTCCAATACACACTCCACAGCAATGAAACCACTGGAATCATTATACAAACAAGCACCTAAAACACTGGATAAAAATCAGACAATCATTGCCGTATTTTGAAGAAGTATAAACTGCTGACTTGGGAAAATCTCATCATATACAAAAATATTTGTCTAGTATATAAGATCATGGTTCAGCTCCTCCTCCACTATCCAGTTACATAAAATTCAAATCCCCTGCTATCAGAGCCACCAGAAGTGCAACTAAAAAAGATTGCTCAATTCCATTCAGGAAAAGCACATTCAGCCAGGCTGTGTTCTCATTCAGAGCATCACACCAATGGAATACAATCCTAATAATAACGTAATAATATATAATAATAATTACTAATACAGTACCACAATCAGTCAGAGAATCTCCATCATATCACTCTTTTAAGGTTAATACAAAGGTCTGGCTTGTTGACTCACAAAGATGTGAGCAGTAGTAGTACTACTAGTACTAGTAGTAGTAGTACTACTACTAGTAGCAGAGGTGGAAAAAGTACAAAAATATTGTACTTAAGTAAAAGTACAAATTTTCTGCTTGAAAATTACTTAAGTAAAAGTAAAAAGTACCCATTAAGAAAATTACTTAAGGAAAAAAGTATAAAAGTACCTCAAATTAAATATAATAAAGTACCAAAAGTACATGGTGTAAAATGTACTTAAGTACAAAAGTAAAAAGTACAAAGTACAAAATTATTTTCAAAAGGATTGCAAAGAAATGAAGAATCCAAGAATTTGCTTACAACTCTAAATAATGGTGATATTATTCTGACCCCTTTATCGTTTGTTTCCATTACCCCATTTTAATTTTGTCGGCTTGAGCGTCGGCTGCCGCTCAATTTATGGTTCCACGTTACACCAACGCAGAGCTTACGGCGTAGGGTACGCGGCGACACGCACCGTACGGTCCGCTTCGCCGCGTGCCCTACGCCCTACCTTACGGCGTAGGCTCTGCGTCGATTTAACGCGGACCGATAATTCAGGCTTCAGTCTTCATTTCCGGCCCGCCTCTGCAGCGCAACTCTCCCGGGAGCTGCGTCTCCTTCTCGGGGAGGCCGAGTCTCCCCGTCCGCCCAGTCTCGTCACGGACCCACCGCCGGGCAATCACGGGCAATTCACGCGCCCCCCTTCCTTCCCGTCCGCCTTATGGTTCCGCGTTAAATCGACGCACGCCTACGGCGTAGGGTCGCCGCGTACCCTACGCCGTAGCTCTGCGTCGGTGTAACGCGGAACCATAAATCGGCCCCCGCTGTGCTGTTCTCACGGCAATAGCCTACATTTTCATTTAATGTAAGACTTTAATTTGTAGCGAGTAACGACGTGTCCAAATTTAAATAAAGTGGATTAAAAGTACGATTTTTTTTTTTTAAGTAAAAGTACAGAAAAATGAAAGTATCAATAAAAGTACAAATTCTCAAAAATCTTAAGTTCAATAACTTACTTAAGTACAATAACGAAGTACTTCGTACTTCGTTACTTTACACCACTGACTAGTAGTAGTGCTAGTGGCTCTCTTTAATACAAGCCATTATTTTACCTGTATCAGGATGTGAATAAAATATATAATAAACTGTATGCTAGCCAATTTGGCTGGTTTTAAGAGGATTGTACTGTACTTTTATTCATTTGTTTTATTCTATTCTATTTTTGCACTGTATCTTTTTGTTGTGATATGTCATGCATGCTGTATTTGTGTTCATGTCTGTTGTGCATTTTTTATTTTAGTTTTTAAAAAGTCTATTAACATCTGGCGAAGGGCCTGCCGATGAAAATTAGCTTTTCGGCTAACTCGGGTACATTTCCTTTCTGCAAGGAAACGTTGATCAATGTACTGTCCCTTTTTTAAAAATAAAGAATGATTCAGTCAGAATGAGAGATAACAGATGTGACTCAGTTCCACCCCCCGTCTTTACCCATGACTCTGCTTTTCCCCCCAGATCCTCCCCCCGTCTCCTTGGTTCCAAACGAGCAGCAGCTCGCCAGACTCACAGATTACGTGGCGTTCCTCGAGAACTGAGGAACAACTGCCGCCCCGTTTCATCTGTTAGATATTGGATAGACTTAGTCCCACTCTGTAGATTAATATGTATCAAAAACACCTTAAATTTCCGTGGATACTTCTGTTTATGGGACGCTTCTCAAGTACATGCTTTTTAATGTTCAGCAAATATTGTACCTTATCCTATTCATATGATGAAATGTTGTTTCTGCTCAAACTTGTGTTGTAAGATCTTTTTTTGTGTCCAATTTCATAAGTATTTATGTGATCACACAGCGTTTTTTTCCATGTCGTTAAAAAAATTCAAAAATCAATTTACTAGTGTGTCCATTTTCCCACTTAAAGGAAGCTCTGAAACCAAGGTCATCAGGTCAGGGGAGTCTTGGCATGCGTCACTGTGAGAACTCAGACCTACAGTAATGCTTAAAGTTTATATTTTGTCTGATGAATAAATTCCTGGCTGTTTTTAATCATTTTCTTCTTTACGTTTTATTAGACTATCTAAATAATTTGGTTTTATGAATGTTCTGTCTTAATGAGGAAGAAGCAGAGTGCACTTGAGCAGACTCAACTGAATTGTAGGGAAGTTTAATTCAGAATTAAAACTAAATCTGATTTAAAATTAGTAAAAATGACCATGTAAACACCGAATTCCGAATGAAAATGGCCATTCCAAATTAAACTTAATTCCAAAGTAAGTGGCTGCTTTATTCTGATTTTAAATCTGAATAGAATAATTCCGCTATCATGTCTACACTCATTCCTCTTTAAATTAATTCTGGTCTTTCTTTCTGCTCGTTCCCTCGCCCGTCTGTCTCCATGATCTTATATTCCTGCTGGGCTGGTTTTCCTAACAAAGTTTCCAGATGCAGCAGCAGTAAACGCTGGTCAAGAGCAGAGACCATTTATTTAATAAATAGAAATCATTAAAAGAACAGATGGAAACAGGAAACATCAAAATTGTGAGCTTTTCAAAGTTGTAGCGTCTAAGTTAGTTTTTCCTCCGGTAGTTTAACTTCCGGTCCCCCCCCTATCCAATCAGAACCTTCCCAACCCCCAGACCTGGAGAGGAATTGGAGAAAGCCCATCAAACGTGTTTTCCATGGAAACCTCAATTCAGAATTACTATTTCCATGTAGGAAAATAGTTTAATTTGGAATAATTAATTCAGAATTACAAACCATCATGTAACCGTGGCCAGTGGGGCAGTGGTTAGCACTGTTGCACCTTTTCCACGTACTCTGGCTATTCAAGCTTTGTTCCACAATCCAAAAACAAATGTTGATTTGCTGCCCAGACAGCATCATGATTGATTGTCAGCAGGTATTTTAACGCTATTTTATGGCATAGTTTCCATCCATCCATCTTCCATTGAGGCCTGGGTCCCAGCGGCAGCAGCCTGTCCACTCTGGGAGGACGCCGACGCCCAGGGAGGAAAATCCACCCTTTCTTTTGGTTTTCATTCTCTCTGGATCTCATCTGCTTGGCTGAAAACTTTTTTTCTTTTTTTTTTAAACAAAACTTTATTGAAAATATAAAAACTCTCAAAGAGGATAATGGACAAATATCAATTTAAATGCAATATGAAAAGAACAACATAAATTAAAGCTGCAAGCAGTGATGAACGGTCCTCCACCCTTGTGCACGTTCAGGCTGCAGTGGAAGTTTGTATGACTTGATGTAGATTCTTCAGGCCTGGACATTTAGCGGATGAAACCACCCACGACTCTCTATATCAAACCATTCTTCCAATACTTCCAATACAACACTGAGTCCTGTCACAAAAATATTGTGACGATACAGCCATTGTAGCTTGTATCAGGGGGGGTCAGGAGCAGGAGTACGGGGATCTGGTGGATTCCTTCAGGGACTGGAGTAATAAGTGCTGTCTCCACCTGAACACAGCCAGAACCAAGGAGATGGTGGTGGATTTCAGGAGGAAGAGGCCTCCCCAATCACCAGTCTTCATACGGGGGGGGGGGGCATTGAGCTGGTCCACACATACAAATACCTCGGGGACAAGCTGGACTGGTCCCCGAAAACGTTTTTTTACTCAAATAAAAGTATAAAAGTACTGGTTTCAAAACTACTTAAAGTATAAAAGTAAAATTAATGTAAGGGGGAAAAAAGCCATTGAAAATGAATGTATCTTAGTATAATGCAAATATATTAAAGAAGCATATATGTGTACTATTGAGCATTAACATGTGTTTCAGAGAGCAGGAGATATGATGACTAGTTGCCTATAAGTATTGTAATGGTGCAAAAAGTCAAACTTCAGAGCATGTTATCATTTATCCTAACCTTTATTGGAATGTACATCCAAGTTTAGTTGCAGGAATCTGAGGGAACGGATGTAAGAACAAAACTGGACAAGAACATCTGAAACAACCACAACCAAATTCACTCTATCCGGATGGAGCAATTTAACTGGATAGTTTTTATTTAAAGGCCCAAATGAAATAGAGTAACGAGGCTGTTTTTAAAATGTAAGGAGTAAAAAGTACAGATAATTGTGTGAAAATGTAAGGAGTAAAAGTAAAAAGTCGTCTGAAAAATAATTACTCCAGTGAAGTATAGATAACCAAAATTTCTACTTAAGTAAGGTAACAAAGTATTTGTACTTTGTTACTTGACACCTCTGTACTATACTATACTATACTATACTATACCAGACAGCTCCTCTTCCACAAAAGACGTATGTGCTCTTCCTGTTAGAGTTCTCATAAATTACCACTTTATTCTTGTAATATTACGACTTTATTCTCATAAATTACGACTTTATTCTCATAAATTACGACTTTATTCTCGTAATATTACGACTTTATTCTCATAAATTACGACTTTATTCTCGTAATATTACGACTTTATTCTCATAAATTACGACTTTATTCTCGTAATATTACGACTTTATTCTCATAAATTACGACTTTATTCTCGTAATATTACGACTTTATTCTCATAAATTACGACTTTATTCTCGTAATATTACGACTTTATTCTCATAAATTACGACTTTATTCTCGCAACATCACAACTTTATTCTCGTAATTTCCATTTTTTTTTTGTCTTAGTTTGTCCTGGCCCTAACACTCGTCGTAGTTTACAGCGCACACACACACAAAAAAAAAGTTCAGAAGAGTACTGGACTATGTTTAACTTTTGTAGGCAAGAATGTGATTGTCCTAAATGTGTGTTCTCTCCATGTGAAGATGAGTTGGATGAGAGGCAGGTTCCTCACCGTGGACCAACGTCAACGTTTGCTTCAAGAAGTGAAACTCCATACTTTAAATTGCTGTAGGAACTAATTCTGTTTTAAATGCCCTTAACGGGTACAGTTAGCCATTTTCTGACTGACAAAATGGATGCGTTTGGTATGGGCGTGAGAGTAACAGGAAAGGAAAACACATTTTCTAAATATGAATCTTACAGTATTTAGAGAAGCTGAGAAAAACACATCTTTAATTAAGTGGTTTCAGTGGTGGAATCACTTGAAAAAGTGTCCATCTTGTATCCATCTTTTTTCCATACTCACTGCATTCTTTTTTTTTAATGATTGAAGTTACAAGTTACAAGTTAACTTTATTAATACCCGTAGGTAGATTTGTTTTGCAGTAGATGGAAGGCATCTTCTTCTTTTTTTTTTAATGATTGAAGAGAACACAATATAATAAATTGAAAGACACAGAAAGATCTATCATAAATTTCTTGAAAATTGTCTAAGGAATTGGTTTTCTCTAACATTCTATCACTTCTATTCTTTCCACGTGACACATCCTGTTTCAAGTGCTCCAAAAACATTTCCTCTGAAGAATGTGTGGCTTGCATAGATCTTTACGCCACATTCTTCCTTTATAAATACCAGTTTGTGTGCCGACAGGGAGTTCAAATAAAGTTCACCTTTCTGTGATCTCACCAATCATATTCAAGTGCTGATGTTTGCACATCTCCCACTGATCTCTCCGTGAGGAAGGACATTTTGAGATTGTGTGGCACCAGTTAAGGTCCGAGGATTCCCAGTGGTCAAGCGCAACACCTACTGGACGTGAGGGGGATTAGACGAGCAGCTGTTGAGACTGAAACACATACGAGTCTGTCACAGTGCCTCTTTATGCTGTTTCTAGGGTTGCCAGCTTTCAGAAATAGAGATAAGGGATGCCCCGATTTCAGCAGCGCAGACGCCAAAAAAAAGGGACATCCCCAAAACTTCTAAACTGCATAAAAATGTAATTATTTTATATGAAAAAACAAAAATGCTTTTATTTAAAGTTTAAAGTGCTTTAATAGCATTGAAATTGCATGACTGTACAGACAGACAACCATATAGCAACTGAAATATCCTCCTATGTATGTACGTCCACATCAGCCCAGATGTAGAATATAGATACAGGTGAAGGTCGGAACATTAGAATATGGTGTAAAAGGTCATTTATTTCAATAATTCAACTTAAAAAGTGAAACTAATACATTACATAGTCTCTTTACATGCAATGCAAGATATGTTAAACCTTTATTTGTTATCATTTTGATGATTGAATTGTTTATTGATTTCATAAAATATTCACATTTTTTGAGATTTTTTATTTGGGGTTTTCATAAACTGTGAGCCATAATCACCAAAATTATAACAAATAAAGGCTTGGAATATCTCACTTTGAATGTAGTGGGAAATAATATATTTGTTTCACCTTTAGTTGAATTTACTACGAATGACGTTTTGCAATATATTCCAAATTCCGACCTTCACCTGTATATTATGACATCAATAAATAAGAGCATAATATGTCCGTATTGGTTCAATACGGAAGGCAACTTTTAATTCCCAACTACGTAACAATTCCGTATTTCAAGGGACGGGTGGCGACCCTAGCTGTTTCTAATAAGGACAAATATTGTTTCATTATTAATTGTTGAAATGATTTCTCTCTGTTTTGCCGTGTTTGGTGTAGTTCAAGGCTGTTGAAAGGAACAGAATAAAGTTCCTCGGATAAAAGCATTCTCCAGCCCGTTAGAAGTACTAAATATATTGTAAATCGCCTCCCTGACAGGTTTAATGTATTTCGGTCCGCAGCCCAAAAACCTTTGATGGAATAACGTACAGCAGCTCATGTAAGAAGTCTGGTATAAAAATCCTGTTAGGATCTTGTAGTAAATACTACATCACTCAATCACTAAATATTTTCCTATATCTAAAATATGTTTATGCTGTGTTACATGGGCCTTGTGGATGACTAGCAGACCTTTACAGATACACATAATTCCTAAAATATGTCAAACAGAGTGCAGATGGAAAAACACCGAGGGAGAGGAGGTTGCACCGTTTCCACAAATAGATTCCAGAGATTTTTGGCAGCAGATCTGGGAGAAGTCGTGGTCCCCTGTTCAATAAAGACAGCTAGTGGATACTTTATGTTGCACATTTTTAACTGGGCAAAGTTTCACAGGAATTTGATATAAGGAAATAAAGCACTTAACACAATTGAAAGACGAATCAGAACATGAGCTTAAAGGGATTTTGTGTTTAAATACACATAGAGACTTGCGTTAAGTCTCTTAAGTCCCATGATTATTTTTGCAGTCCATGTTTTTATTTGGTTTTTCACTGTAAAGCTAACTAAACATGTTAGCTATAAGCGTTGTTATACAAATAAAGACTGATTGATTGAATACACATAAATCGCATGTGATATGTAGAGGAAATTCCATATTACTTTCAGTTTGAATAATTTTTTTAGATTTTGTTAAAATGATTATGATGAAAATATTATCCAATACTACAGTGGCAAAAAAAAGTATGAATTAACTGTTTTTGCCCATTTATGTGCCAAAAAATATGATCTGATCTTCATCTAAATCACAATTACCTACAAACACAGTGTGTTTTAGCTGATAACACTCAAACTCTTATAGTTTTTATCTTTATTGAGAGAAATCATCAAATAGTCACAGTGATTGGCGAAAATGTAAGTGAACCATTGGAGTTCCCAGATGGTTGAACCTCAAGCTCTTTCAGTATCGCTGGACCAGAGCTGTATTGCCCAACTTTTACTAAGATTAGCCCGATTGACAGACCCTGATGTTTTCCTGGAATACATTTTAGTAACTTGGGAATTCATTTTTGCCCTCCATAATGCATGTGGTTTCTGATCGTTCCCAGGGCCCGGCTCGTGACCAAAGGTGATGGAGCTTTTGCACTCCGGGCCCCCAAACTTTGGAACTCTTTACCTGCTGAGATCAAGTCAGCTAAATCCCACACTGCTTTTAAATCTTTACTAAAAACATTCCTGTTTAGAAAAGCTTTTATTGTGAAAATTGTTATTAATTTTAGACCTGGTTATTGCTGTCTTGTGTTCTTATCCACTATGCACTGTATTTTTTATCTTGATGTATTTTATTGTTCTTGGGAAGCACTTTGTAACTTTGTTAAGAAAGGTGCTATATAAATAAAGTGTAAATTATTATTATTATTTTGTTAGGTACTGTAGTTGGTTTGCTAGAAAGTATAGTGGGAAGTTTGGTGCTTCAAGGCCAGCTTGGGATTTTTTCTTTTGTAATGTTGAGAGTGAGATTTCAATTTTTTTATTTTTCCAATAGAACTGAGTAATTGAAGTGTTGAGAGATTTGAACCATTTGTCTGTTGGGGTAATGGGAAGCTTATTTGAGATAGGGTTTTCATTTTAACTGTTGCAATTGATCCTATTAGTGAGAGTGGAAGATTTGTCCATCGTTTGAGGTCATCGTGTATTTTTTTAAGTAGTGGGACATAATTAAGGTAAAATAACCCTGACAGCCTGGAGGAAATATTGATAGCCAAATACTTAATATTTCCGATGTGAAAGGGAAGGAGTGGGTCTTGAGTTTTCTTATCTGCTTTTTCAACAAGAGACACTTCTGATCCTGACAAGGATGTAGACTGGGCACTCTGAAGTGGAAAAACAACTCTGCAGACACTTCTCAAGGATTGTCACCAAAGGAAAAAGTGGTCGCCCAGTTCCAATTCTTCTGACTCCAAAAATGCTACAGATGGTCCTGTTTTCTTTTTTTTTTTTTTTTTTTTTTTTTTTAACCTTGTCTGCACACATATTAATGGTTAATACCATGCTGGTAAAAACCTAAGGCATATGTGCATTGTTAATATTTTTAATATATATACATATATATATATACGCATACATACGCATACACATACATATACATACACATACAAACCCAGTGTTTTTTTGTTGTTTTTTTTTTGGGGGGGGGCATCCGCTTCTAAACCAGGAAGCAAGAACACATGGAGGCACACGTCGAGCACTGGAAATCTGCAACAAAAACCACAAACGAAACACGAAACCAAAACGGAACCGACCAAAACACGAGCAGCAATCGACCCAAATCTCGAGATCCGAACACAATCTGAGCTAAGCTACCGCTAACTAACCCCAAAAACTACAGAGCAGGTGAACAAGCCAATGTGTATGTCTATGTGTGTGTGTGCGTGTATGTATATGTCTGTGTGGCTATATATGTGTGTGTGTGTGTATGTGTGTATATGTATGTGTGTATGTATATGTCTGTCTGGCTATGTGTGTGTATGTGTGTGTGTGTGTGTGTATGTATATGTCTGTGTGGCTATATATGTGTGTGTGTATGTGTGTGTGTGTGTGTGTGTGTGTGTGTATATGTCTGTGTGACTGTGTGTGTGTGTATATGTATGGCTATGTGCTTGTATGTTCTGTGAGTATATGTATATGTCTGAGTGGCTGTATGTGTGTGTGTGTGTGTGTGTGTGTGTGTGTGTGTGTGTGTGTGTGTGTGTGTGTGTGTGTGTGTGTGTGTGTGTGTGTGTGTGTGTGTGTGTGTGTGTGTATGTCTGTGTGGCTATATATGTGTGTGTGTGTGTATGTGTGTATATGTATATGTCTGAGTGGCTGTATGTGTGTTTGTGTGTGTGTGTGTATGGCTTTGTGTTTGTATTTTCCGTGTGTATATGTATATGTCTGAGTGGCTCTGTGTGTGTGTGTGTGTGTGTGTGTGTGTGTGTGTGTGCAAGCGTGTATATGTATGTGTGGCTATGTGTGTGTGTATATATCTGTATGGCTATGTGTATGTATATGTGTGGCCATGTGTATGTATGTATGCATGTATGTATGCATGTATATGTGTGTGTGTGTGTGTGTACGTGAGTGTGTGTGTGTGTATATATCTATGTGGCTGTGTGTATGTATCTGGTCCTGTTTTCAAGTGGTAATTTCACTCACGGGAAACGAGATTCACAAATTTGCGTGAATGCACATAAACTGCACATTGCAGTTGTAGCCACTAGGTGGAGGCACAAACTACGACTTGGAACAGACTCACACGTGTTGTTTACATGAGAACTATTTTTACAGAGGGCTGAGCCGGGGCATATCTGACGTCATCACCCTCCATACCCGATTGGTCAGAGGGAGTGGCCGTCAGACGTCTGAGTCAGGAGGCGGAAATACGCAAAAGAGCGACTCGCGGCATCTTTTATATTTTATTCGAAAGGCAATGTCAGCGCAAAAGTCTGTTTCATGATCCAACTCTGAGGCGCAGATGTTCCTAAACCTGGTGGCTGAGGAGAGAATTAAAAAGGGATGTAGACGGGGTGATAAGAAACGACAAGATCCACCAGGAGCCAGGCGCGTAGCCAGTAATGGGCCTGGGTGGCACTGGCCCACCCACATTACTCACTGGCCCTCCCAGCTAACTTTGAACAAAATACATGTTTCACATAAACATATTCTAAAAAAATTATATGAGAAAAGGCATAAATATAAACGTGATTTGTTGATGACTTGTGTTCAGCCTTTATTTTTTTTCTTCTGATTAAAACTGAAATTTTGAAACAAGTTGTAGGGAGCCTCGGGACATAATTGATTGCTCTGGTTCTGACAGATTGAACTGCCTTTAGCCAGCAAGCTAGCCGGCGTTGCAGCTGTTTTTATGGCCACAACAATGGCTAAACAGAGTTCATTGATTAGTTATTTAAAAAAAACAAAACGAAAAAAAGAAGACACGCCACTGCCAGTCCCTCTGACTGAGTCCACCCAGCCCACTTTAGCCCTGCCGCTAGAGGAGGTTACCTCTGCCGCTAGAGGATGTTAGCCCTGCCACTAGAGGAGGTTAGCGCTGCCGCTAGAGGAGGTTAGCTCTGCCGCTAGAGGATGTTAGCCCTGCCACTAGAGGAGGTTAGCGCTGCCGCTAGAGGAGGTTAGCTCTGCCGCTAGAGGATGTTAGCCCTGCCACTAGAGGATGTTAGCCCTGCCCCTAGAGGATGTTAGCCCTGCTGCTAGAGGTTAGCCCTGCACTAGAGGATGTTAGCCCTGCTGCTAGAGGTTTGCCCTGCCACTAGAGGATGTTAGCCCTGCTGCTAGAGGTTAGCCCTGCACTAGAGGATGTTAGCCCTGCTGCTAGAGGTTAGCCCTGCCACTAGAGGATGTTAGCCCTGCTGCTAGAGGATGTTAGCCCTGCCACTGGCTCGCTGGCACCAGCGCTCTCTCCCGGTCAACCTGCGGTGAGGGTAAGCTATGTCATGCAGTATGTTAACACCTCTGCTGTTTGGGTTTATGTTTAGTTGCCATTTTGTACAGTTAAATTGTTAATTATTGTGTTGTGCACTGCAGAGCCAGTGCGCTGCCAGTTCAGCAAATAGGCTACAATAGTGACAAACAGGCTACTGGCCTTATAAACAGGTTATCATGCTCTGTTGGTTGAGCCTGTTGTGTTTAACTGTCATAATGCATTTGTAATGCAGATTACAAAGTAAAATTGACGCTCCCTTTAATCTGTCATGTTTTTTTCTTAAAAGTTTTTATAAGTCTGCTTTTCCTGGGACAATATGGCCCACCCATTTTTGTCCTGGCCCACCCCAAAAAAATATTTCTGCCTACGCCACTGCCAGGAGCTCTGTCTCTTCATAGCTGCTCGCGGCTCCCAGCGGACGTTTCAGCAGCGCTGAGACAAACTAAAAAGAATTAAAGCTGCAAGCAGCGATGAACGGGCCCTCGCACCCTTGTGCACGTTCAGGCTGCAGTGGAAGCTTGTATGACTTGCATGTATATTCTTCAGGCCTGGACATTTAGCGGATGACACCACCCACGACTCTCTATATCAAACCATTCAAAAGTTATGGCAGAAAATAGGGACAATCAAATATCGACCAATCAGAAGAAGGGGTGGGGCTAATTCAGGCCAATGAAGGTCAAGTACTCAATACCGAGTCCGATGACACCACCCACGGGTCTTTATGTCAAACCATTCAAAAGTTATGGCAGAAAGTAGGAACTATCAAATATGGACCGATCAGATGAAGGGGGGGCACGCTTTTTGGCATCTATCGTCGCCACGGTAACGCTTTTGACTCAGAAAAGTAATGCGCGTTGTCGCAGGATGGAGACACATATTTTGATGTACAACATACTGTACCTGGGTGCACATTATGGTTCGGGCCGTATTAACTGCAGAAAGAATGGCATAAATTGCTCCAAAATTACACGATTAATTCAAAATGGCTGACTTCCTGTTGCGACATGATACAGGTGTGTACCAATTTTCGTGCATGTACATCAAACCGTATTGTGGGACTTGAGGCACAAAGTTTTCTAGGGGGCACTGTTGAGCCATTAGGCCACGCCCATTAATGCAAACCATGAAATATCAAATTTTTCGCCAGGCCTGGCTTGTGTGCAAAATTTGGTGACTTTTGGGGCACGCTTAAGGGGGCAAAAAGGCCCTCATTTTGTCGGAAAAAAAAAAATCCTACAGATACAATAGGGCCTTCGCACTGTAAGTGCTCGGGCCCTAATTAATCCAAAAAAGCAGCATAAAAAAGTACATAAGTCAATAAATAAAAAATAAATAAATAAATAAATAAAACAAAACAAACTGGTGTAGTGTTGTGCACAGTGACTGGTTAAAGTGAGTGAGCGAGTTTAAACAGGTGAGTTTTGAGTTGGGTTTTGAATGTTGTGATGGAGTGTATTTGTTTTATGTGTGGGGGGAGGGAGTTCCAGAGTCTGGGTGCTGAGCAACTGAAAGCTCGGGCACCCATGGTGCTGAGGCATGGAGTGGGAATGTTTAGAAGGTTGAGTGGGAGTGTATTCATGTAGGAGGTCACAGAGGTAAGTGGGAGCTAGGTTGTGGAGGGGTTTGTAGGTGAGGAGGAGGTTTTTGTAGATGATGCGGTATTGGACTGGGAGCCAGTGGAGTTGAATAAGAACGGGGGTGATGTGATCAGATGACTTGGTGCGGGTGATGATCCGGGCGGCCGAGTTCTGAATGAATTTTAGTTTGTCGGTGAGTTTGGTAGGGAGGCCAGTGAGGAGGGCGTTGCAGTAATCGATACGGGATGTGACGAAAGAGTGGACCAGGATTTCAGTGCTGGACTGGGACAGTGCTGGACGGAGTCTGGAGATGTTGCAGAGGTGAAAAAATGCAGTCCGGGTGATGTTGTGAATACGAGGTGCAAATGAAAGGGTGCTGTCCAGGATAATACCAAGGCTCTTGACTTGAGAGGAGGGGTCCCGGGAAGCCGTCGATGATGATGGGTGGAGCAGGAGAGAGTTGTGACTGAGGGTGGATTTGGAGCCGATGAGAAGAGCCTCAGTTTTATTGCCGTTGAGTTTTAGAAAATGTTTGCTCATCCACGTATTGATTTCACCCAGACAGTTGGTTAGGGAAGTGGGAGGAATAGTAGCAGTGGGTTTGGAGGAGATATAGATCTGTGTGTCATCGGCGTAGCAGTGGAAATGGACCCCATGGTCCATTTTAACCAACTTTTAACCAATTGGTTAAAGGGATTGTGACATGAAAAACACATTTTTCTTGATTTTTTGTGTTTTGTTGGGTGTCTTGACATCAATTACACCCAAAAAACAACGAACTTTTAACATTCAGTGTATCGTGTGCTTTCTGGGATTTTCCGCATAACTATGCAAAAACGGCGCATCTGGTTTGGTGGCGGGCCGTTACGTAACGATCCGCTAAATCACCGCCCCCTCCACCCAGCTCCCTGTCTCCTCTCCTCTCCAGCGCACCATAAAGGCTGATTTATGGTTCTGCGTTACACCGACGCAGAGCCTACGGCGTAGGGTTACGCGGCGACGCGCACCATGCGCTGAACCCTACGGCGTAGGCTCTGCGTCGATTTAACGCGGAACCATAAATTAGGCTTAACACGGAGCTGGTTAGAGCCTCTTTTGTTCTAATCACCGGAGGAAAACTGCTAAGAAGACCCGCGGCCACTGACTGGACTTAAGATAAGGGGACAGTGCTGCTTGCATGCCTTTATTTTTATGATTGTTTGCTGTGGTTCGCCCTCCTGCTTTTCCGTGCATGCTTCGCCTGTCGCTCCCGGCTTAACTCTCCGACGCCGCTGTGAGCGTATGGCTGGGCTGCAGGAGGTTGGGAGGAGGAGCGGCGCAATGATTGACAGGAAAGGGGGGAAAGGAAGCATTTTTCACGGCGCAAAAAAACACTGTAATAAAAAGCCAGGAAAAGAGTACTAGAGTGAAGTTTTTCTTGTTACACTCTTTTAGACACATTTGAGGGATGTTGGCCAAGACTTTTAATAGTGTTAAAAGCATGTTAAAAATGATGTCACAATACCTTTAAGGTCTAGGGGTTGGGAAGGGTTCTGATTGGATAGGGGGGCAGACGTCTTTACGTATTACGTTAAGACGTCTACTGGAAGTTACGTCTACCAGAAATTACGTCTACCGGAAGAAAAACAAACTTAGCCGCTTAGTCACTTAGCTGCTACAACTTTGAAAAGCTCACAATTTTACTGTTTCCTGCCATCTGATCTTTTAATTATTTACAGGTCCTCCAAGCTATTCATTAAATAAATCATCTCTGCTCTTGACCACCGTTTACTGCATGCTGCCATCTTGAAACTTTGTTTCGAAAAAACAAGCCCAGCACTGAATATAAGCGTCATCGCATCGCGACAGATGGGCGAGGGAACAAGCAGCGCAGAAAGACCGGAATTCATTTAAAGCGGAATGAGTGTATACACAGGGGCGCCGAAAAGGGGGGGTAAAGGATACGGATTATAGGGGCCCATGATTGAGGGGGGCCCAGAGAGGCCCCTAATGATGATCAAAATTATAATAAAGAAAAATAATGACACTAAGTTATTAAATAACATATAATCACAAATGTTTTATTTTCAATGCCCTGGTAACAATAACTATTTGTTTTGGAAACATCAACGCCTGCATATGGTAATGATAGTCAAAAATACCATTAAAATGCATTGTATGTAAAATAGCATCAACAAATTTCGCCGCTGTGTTGGGGGGCCCGGTAAAGATTATTTTCATGGGGCCCAAAATCCCTAGCGGCGCCCCTGTGTATACATGATCGCGGAATTATTCTATTTGGATTTAAAATCGAATAAACCAGCCACTTACTTCGGAATTAAGTTGAATGGCCATTTTCATTCGGAATTAGGTGTTTACATGGTAATTTTTAATCATTTTAAATCGGATTTAATTTTAATTCTGAATTAAAGAGGAATTAAACTTCTCATGTAAACGCACTCAGTGAGGTATGATGAGAACCAGGAGAGTGCAACACCAGTGATCCCAATGGCAGCCAGGCGGCTCAGAAGTATTGGGTGAGAAATTGTGTCGAAAGCTGCGCTGAGGTCCAGGAGGATGAGGATGGTGAGTAGTCCAAAGTCAGCTGCGTGGAGGAGGTCGTCAGTGATTTTAACCAGGGCTGTTTCAGTGCTGTGACTGGGGTGGAAACCGGATTGGAAGGGTTCATGGAGATTATTTGATTTGAGGTGGGACTGTAATTGTGCGGCAACGACCCGTTCCAGAGTTTTGGAGATGAAGGGGAGGTTGGAAATGGGCCTGTAATGGTTGAAGTCAGATGGGTCTGCACCGGGTTTTTTTCAGAGTGGATGTGATGGCAGCTAGTTTGAGAGTGGGGGAACAGTTCCAGTAGTGAGGGAGGAGTTGATTATGTCTGTTATCTGGGGAATGAGCTGATAAGGGTGGAGAAATCTGTGGGGTTGATGTGTTTGATATTTCTGAAGGAAATGATGATGATCCGTTGTTCTTTGACTTTGTGCAATTGAGTGAGGATGTCGTAAAGTACAGCTTCGTGGTCTGTAATGGGGAGGTCAATGATAGTGAGGTTAGCGGGAGTGATGTCAGTGCAGCAGATTAAGACCAGAATGTGTCTTTTGTTGTGTGTTGGGAGGTTGACGTGTTGTATGATACCAAGGCAGTTCAGAAGTGATGCGAAGTCGTTTGCAAAGGTAATGGATGGTTCATCAATATGAATATTAAAGTCCCCGTGGAGGATAACAGTGGGGGACATTGTGCATATAGATGTTATCGGAGATGAAAATTCAGTGAGAAAAACGGCAGAGGGTTTTTGTGGTCTGTAAATGGTAACAATGATGATTGGTTTGGCTCCAGAGAGTTTAACGGCTTGGCATTCAAAAGAGGAGTGATGCGGGACAGTGAGGGCCGTGACTTTTATGTTATTACGGTAGATGAGAGCCAGGTCCCCCACCCCCCCCCCCCCCCCTCCCAGTGGCACATGGTTTACTAAATTAGGAAAAGCGGGGTGGTTGCATTTAACTGGGTTAAATCATTAGGCTGTTGCCACGTCTCTGTGAGGCAGAAAATGTCCAAAGTTTTCCCAGTGATGAGAACGGAGATGAGAAGGGCCTTATTGGTGAGAGATCTGATATTGAGCAGACAGATTTTGAGACAGGTGAGTGGTGCGTATGCAGCTGCTTTGGGTAGGGGAGAGAGAACACTGTGACTGACAGGATTTGATGTGGCAGACTGTGCGGGGAGGGGGGCGTGGCTCTGTGGACCAGGAAGGTCGGTGTGCAAGCCCCGGTGGAGAAATGTAGGAGGGGCTGTTTTTATATTTAATTATTGCTTTGAAAGTGGCATGAGAACGGAGAGGTCCCAATCGTCTCAATTGGGAGACCGACAGCAAGGGGTGTAGGGACAGCAGGGGCCCGTAGGGGGAGTGATTCACAGACGGAGGGAGGAGAAGAAGGCACTGAGGGTAAGGGGGAGTGGGTGTGTCATGTAAACAGTAACAGATATAACATCACAGAGTCACAGGGGGACTAGTTTACTGCTAAACTTCTTTAAAAACTCATTGCGAAATCCATCAGGGCTTTGTGACTTTGCATAGTTTTAATTGACAGGATAATCTCCTCAGGTGTGGGGGGGGCATCAAGTGTGTCAGCAACCAGAGGGTTGAGAATAGGAATATCCAGGTCTTGAAAAAAAGCATTCACCTGTCCATTACCCATTTACCTGATGGAAACTGTTAACATTTCTTGAAGATTATATTTATATCTGCTGGGTCCGAAACCAGATTTCCAGAGGAATACTTAATTTGAGGAATCCTTAATATGAGAAATAAATAAAAGTCGAGTAGAGTCTTAAAGATGATTCCACTCACATGTGGTGTGACCATTCAGCTATAGTTTTTCATGGGTGAGTTTGATGATTATTTTGCTATGACAGTCAATTCAAGGTTCTTTTGATCATGTTTCACTCAAAGCATCATGCATTTGCAAACAGCAGATTTTGGATTCATGTGGCATTTTCACTTTGATTTTAAGCAAGAAAAACATGTGTTTTGCACATTTAAAATAATCATTTAGTGAGTTAATGTATGTCATCCAGCACATATTAGCTATTATTTGTCAACAGTTATGTGTTCTGTGGTTTCTTAACTCCTGTTCAGCACTTACAGAAATGATAGAACTGTAAGCCTTACAAGCACTAATTGTTCACAGATGTCAAGAGTAGACTCATTTATTCCAACGATGGACTGGGCTGGAAAAGGTGACGGTACGATGAGTCATCCCTGAAACATTTGCAACTCTGAAAGGCCTTTTCAGGACAACCACAGACTGGGATGCACATGCATCATGTTTTTCATCTTTATTCTGCTTGAATATGTAATTTCTGTCAAGAATATGCACACATGTGAATGATTATGGATTGCCATGACTACTGGATTCTGAATTAATACACTGCAGCTGCTAATTAAAGACAGTCATTGAAGAATTCAATGGTGGGCATTGTTCTGCAGAATTCTGAGTCAGAAAAGCAACAGATGAAGGAGGACTGTGTGGCTACACTTGGCAGAGCACGAGGGAGATGTGATACACCAGAGGCAAGCTAAATGCTTGTAAGGCACTCAATCCAGCTCCTTTTTGTGGGAGAAAAGCAGGAGCCAGACTAACTGCATTTTTGCAGAATGCGTGTTTACTGTAAGCTTCACCAAATGAAAAGAAAGGGAAACATGCCAAGGAGGAAAAACAGATGAGAACACAAAATCGCAAATCTAAGACAGTCAGAAAAGGGTTGAATGTTCTCTATGGGTAGGGGATGAAGTGCTGCCCCAGGTGGAGGAGTTTAAGTATCTCGGGGTCTTATTGGCGAGTGTGGGGACACTGGAGGGGGAGTGCAGCATCAAGTATAGCGTGTCCTCCAGACCAGGCCCACTCCTGTTACCACTAAGCTACCACCCCCTATCTCTCTGCTACGTTCTACCCTCATCTATGCTCATGAACTGTGGGTAAGAATAAGACTGTAGATACAAGAGACTGAAATTAGTTTTGTCTATTTTCTTTCTGTAGGGTGGCTGACCCCTCCTTTGGAGATAGGATGAAGGACTCGGAATAGAGTGGTTGCTCGTCCAGATCAGGAGGACCCAGTTGAGACGGTGTAGACACAAGGATCCCCCTGAACGCCTCAGTTGGGAGGTTTTCCAGCATATGTAACAGGGAGGAGGACCCGTGGGAGACCCAGGACATGCTGGAGAGAGATCTTTCCGCTTGTCTGGGAGTATCCCCCAGAGTAGGTGATGAGAGGGAAGTGGGGGCCGTTTCTGCTGAGCCTGCTGCTCTGCGATCCCACCTTGGATCGGAAGTGTTCCGGCTCCTTCAGCCCAGTAACAAGTTGTGCAGCTGCATTCACAGTGGTATTTGCAGTTACACACTGCAAAAACTCAAAATCTTAACAAGAATATTTGTCTTATTTCTAGTTAAAATGTCAAATTTTTAGTCAAAAAAAATCTCATTACACTTAAAACAAGACTCATCACTCGAAAAAACAACAATTTTCACCTGTTTCAAGTAGATTTTCACTTAAAATAAGTAGAAAAATCTGCCAGTGGAACAAGATTTTTTTGCTTGTAATGAGAAGATAAATCTTGTTCCACTGGCAGATTTTTCTACTTATTTGAAGTGAAATTGACTTGAAACAGGTGAAAATTGTCAAATAACAAGTTATTTTTATGGTAATGCCCCTTGTTTTAAGTGTAATGCGATTTTTTGACTAAAAATGAGACATTTTTAACTAGAAACGAGACAACTATTCCTGGTAAGATTTTGAGTTTTTGCAGTGCAAATGTTGTTTTGGTGATGACACCAGAAATGTCTGCTACATTTTGTCAATGCACAAGGTGTCTCTTGGCTTAATCCTTGGACCCTTCCTGGCCAACCCACAGCCTGTTGGGTCATTATGTTTGTACAATTTAACAGCACAACAAAATGTATTGTCGATAAAAGATGAATGACTATGCTCCATTATATCTTTATTCACAGGTTAGAGGCTATGCTCAGAAGTCAACACACTTACTATTAAATATGCAATGTGATGATGGCTATCCATTGTTTATGCCTGCTGCCAATCGAAGAACCACACTCCTCCTTATACATGAATGTATTGCTTTATATCATTTTGCCTGCTGTTAGGCCTGTATTTACATTGCAGAAATACTGCTCAGAAGTCAGGACAGTGCTAAGTGCAAGGTGGTGAAAGTGATGACAGATATTATCATTTACTAAACCACACCCCTAATGTCATGAATTTGAAATCTAGTTATGGTGACCAAAACTGCTTTTTGTACTAAGCTTTATTGTTTTTTCCACCTGAAAAGTTGACACAGTAACTGCCACTTTTCTTAGTTCCACATAAGCTTCAACCCAGAAACTGAAATGCTCCCGCTTGTTTACTCTGTTTCATGATCAGTGGCCTTAGTAACTAATAAGAGGAACAGCATATTTCCAAGCAACAGCGAGAATGGAAATATCCATCCACCCATTATATAGACCTGCCTATTCCTATTCAGGATCATGGGGATCTGGTGGAGCATTTCCCAGCTCTCTTTGGAAAAAATGGCAGGGGTACACCCTGGAAAGGTCACAAGTCCATTGCAAGGCCACATTTAAACAATGGGATATTTAGAATGACCAATTAACCTGAAATACATATTTTTGGGGTGTGGGAGCAAGCTGGAGTACCCAGAGAAAACACATGCAAGCAGGGGTGAACATGAATATTCCCCATAGAAAGACCCCTGCTGGCATTGTGTGTTCACCACTGTGACATTGCATGGAAATAAAAGGTTGAGCACATGTATTACGTGTTACGGAAAACATTGAGACTATGAACACACTTGGGACAGAGGGAAGCAAGTCATGAAAGGAGAACATGAGCCATTGATGTGAAAAACACACATGTTCTGTGCTGCAGTTTCATTTCAATTCATTAAGTTGCTTCACATTTGCTATAAAAATGATTTGCTATGTATAAATAAATTATACTAATTAATTTGGGAATTGTCAACTGGTCTGAGCGGCTGAGACGACCAAAAATGATGAGACCCAGATGAAAACTTCAGCAAAGGAATTTCTTTTTGCATTTACTTTTGTTTGCAGCACATCAGACATAACATGCAACCTCTAGCCTCTCTCCTCCACCAAATGAGCTCTATATATCCACACACACACTGTAATGGTCTCTAAAACCTAGCCCAAATCATTCTGCCTTCAAACCTGCCTAAAAGAACATACCTTTTTTTTTCTAGATTAATTGTATTTTAACTTAAATGTATGTTGTATCTTTTGTAAGGTGACCTTGGGTGACCTGAAAGGCGCCTTTAAATTAAATTAATTATTATTATTATCTATTATTATTATCTCCTAAAACATAAATATACACATAAAAACCCATACAAATATAATATAAATACAATAATATATATACATCTACACAAAACCCGAATAGATAACCAGAAAATACCTTGCGAATATTTACCCAATTAAAATAAGCAATTAACTACCCCTCTGTCTACTTCACAATTGGTGCCTCCCGCTAATATGTAGGAACTGATAAATAGGGCTTGGTCGTCTTGACGTCATCACTTGGTGGAGCCGCCATGTTGGAAGCTACTTTAGCTGCTCTTCTGACCACTGTGTACAGACCAGCCCCCGAATCTCGCACTCAGAAGGCACGCCGATTTTCCCCAGTGGCCAGCCGCGGTACTGCAACAAAAAATCCCATGTGGCCCAGAAAGCTTTTTTCCCATAGACCGCAATAGTAAAAGGGAAGCCTCTAAAACTGTTCACAGGAACCTCCAGCTGGAATCACCGGCAATTACTAATCTTTGTATTCTATATTTTTAAGTCATGGACTTTATATCCGTCAAAAATGTTTTCTAACGGCCAGAAAAGTCAAAGAAAAGTCTCTTTCTGGGCGTGACGTCGTCCGTGCATTCCACGGATGTATTATATTAATATATATTATATAATTATATTATATTAATACATTAATAATATATGTAATACTATACATGTAATAATATACATTAATTAATATATTATATTAATACATATTATATTAATACTCGTTCTCATTGCCCCGGGGCATGATGGGAGGCCCCAGAGCATCATGGGAGGTGACTCAACTGCGCATGCTCTATGGGCCCGTGTACGCGGAAGTAAACCCGGAAGTTAGAAATTTTTTCGGCACATGCGCTGGCTGAGCAAAATGCATTGAAATGAATGGGCGGCCATTTTTGGTCTTCTATCCAGTTCTATAATACATCCATGGTACAGACGCGCTCCCTCTTCGTCCTTCTTCGGTCCCTGGTTTCCTTGTTTAAGGTATCCGGGTAAATTCCAGTTCCTTTCTTGCATTTTAACTCTTTTTTTTTGCGTTCCGTCTGTTCACTTGGTGCTACCACACTGCTACCACACTGCTGTTTGTTTACACTCACGAGGCTGCCAACATGGCTGCCGCGTCCCAGAATGCAACTTGGCGACCAAGCCCTATAGGCACGGCCCTCCAGGGAACTCTTTTTTGTCCAGACACCCTGAGGGGAAGAGAAGCGACATCGGTGAGTGTGTGCTTCCACACAACAATATTTCATGTCCATGTCAGCCATTCATTAAACACTACAATTTTCTGTTCACAGGGGAACATCGACGATAACGTTCATGCTCAAATTAATCAAACAATTTAACGTATGTAGGTCTTTCTTAACTGTACCCCTTCCTGTATCCTTCACGGTCCTTCATGTCAAATTGTAAAGGCGGCCCGCTGTTTCAGGGATTAATAAAATATTTTTGCATTTAAATACAAGACTGCTTTCTTGTTGCATTAAATACCTGGTACTGCTAAATTTAATTACTTGTTTGCATGTATCAAGAACTGTACATAGCAGCTTATAATTGCAAGCTTGTGGTTCCCCTTGTCTTTAAAAGCTAGACTTGAAATTTTCAGCAAAATCCCTGATGATTTGAGCTTGGAGCAATAGATGGGTTCTTTATACATCCTGCATCCTGTTGGCCTCCAAACAATAGGCAGAAATTCAACATTTTTTTATCCATGGATATTATCACTTGAAGCCTGACCATATTTGGAGTATTATTACTAGAACTCGTACCATTTCTTGAATAATTATTTAAGATTTCCTCATTGAAAGCCTGTCAGAAAAAAGTGTACAGGTGCTACAGTAAATCTTTCATCTCACTTTCATGAATTCAGAGTTTTGCTGGGTTTGCACAAGAAAAGACAGGAAAGATACGGTCAACAGATGTCCAACAGTGTGGATAATGTGGACATCTTGGTTTCATTTACGATTGTCCGAGTGTAATTCTGGTAAGAACTAGGCCAATCAAAGGAAATGGGATCGCTGAAAGTTGGTATGCAGCTGTGGCTGCATGTGTGTAACACATTTCGATTTTATAACTCCTCATGGGCCTTAAACATTTCTTCCTTTACTTTTTTTTCCTCTCTGCCTGAAGTTGGGATTGTCTGTTTCCCATTTAGCTTTTGTTTTTCAACTTTCTTTTTATATCTGACAGTGTGGAAAGAGGGGCCAGAAATCATTGACGAATTTGGCTAAGCTTGAAAAACACTATTTTTAAAATGTAATAACATTTCTATGTGGGAATATTCTAGTCATTTTAACATAAAAGACTAAATCTGATATGTTTTTTAAATGTTGGTTGCCATTGTTGACTTTACGACACAAAGGTGGTATGCTTTAAACAAACAACAAACCTTTCGTGAGCCAAGTCCTGCACAAGAAAACACTTTAAGCCAAACAGTGGCAAGGGAAAAACTCCTTTAAGAGGAAATAAACCTTGAGAAGGACCTGGCTCATACGTGGAAGGGGGGATCATATTCCAGAGGCCGGCCGGTTACAAAAGGAAAAGTAGCTGCAGCTATGACCACTGGCCCTAACACACTATAGGCTTTACTAGACAGAAAGGTTTTAGGTTTGGTTTTAAAGGTGGAGGGGGTGTAAGCCTCCTTAACACAAATTGGAAGTTGGTTTCATGGTGCCTGATAGCAGAACGCCTGTCCTCCAAATCTACATTTAGATAACACTCCAAACTACGTGTAAATCTCCACTCTGAGAACAGAGAGCTCTATTAGGAACAGAAGGAACTATTAGGTCTTGCCATTTTGGACTTCATATGCAAGTCATAAACTGTTACGGTTTTACCGCGGGGGGCAATAGAGGGAGGCTAACACAGGAGAGACGTAGTCTCTCTTTTTAACTCCTGTCAGCCCTTGTGCTGCTTCATTTTGGATCAGCTGGAGCTTATTCACAGACTTGGACATCCTGCTAATACATTGCAGTAATCTAGTCTGGAAGATACAAACGCGTGAATTTTTTTTTTTTTTTTCCCTGTATCACTCTGGGAGAGGACGCTCCTAATCTTTGCAAAATTACAGAGATGGACAAATGCTGTCTTACAAACCAGATCAATATGCTGTTTAAACAAATCCTGATCAAAAATAACACCAAGGTTTTACAGAGTTGTACTGGAGGCCATTAAACACCTAATTTCTTCCTAAGGAATAACGTCAGTTGTATCAGAGAAGCAAAAAATGAGTGGACATCCAGTCCTTGATGTCCTGGCTTCATAGACAAATACAGCTGCCTATCGGCATACCAATGAAAATGAATACTGTGATTCTGGATAATATTTCCCAAGGACTGTATGTATAAATTGAACAAAATTGGCCCTAGTACTGAACCCTGCAGGACACCATAGAAGACTCTTATCTTTACTGAAGAATCCGGATGAAGATGAACAAACTAGAATATGTCAGATAGATATGATTTTAACCAACGTAGAGCTGTCCCTTTAATCCCAACAACATGCTCTAACCTTGCTATTATCATTTTTCACATGAAAATTCACAAGATTTTCTACATGAAAAAGATGGCCCCATTCATTCCTATGGGGCAATGCTACTTTGGTGATGCAAAACCAATTAATTCTCAATGGGAAGCATAGGAATGAATGCAGTACAACCAGAACCACCTCAGAAAGAAAAAGAACCACCCCGAAAACAACCAGAAACAGAACCATCCCAAATACAATCAGAACCAGCCATAACACAACCAGAACCACCTCAGACAGAACCAGAACCACCCGAACACAACCAGAACACAACCAAAACCACCCAATCGAACACAACCAGAACTAACCCTGAACAGGCCCGAACCACCCCACATATAGAACCCTCCGACCCGAAACCAGAACCACCCCAAACATAACCAGAACCACTTCAGACAGAACCAGAACTAACCCAGACAAAGCCAGAACCACCCCAAATACAATTAGAACCACCTGACGCCGAACCACAACCACCCCAACCACAACCAGAACCACCTCAGACAGAACCACAACCACCCCAACCACAACCAGAACCACCTCAGACAGAACCACAACCACCCCAACCACAACCAGAACCACCTCAGACAGAACCACAACCACCCCAACCACAACCAGAACCACCTCAGACAGAACCATAACCACCCCAACCACAACCAGAACCACCTCAGACAGAACCATAACCACCCCAACCACAACCAGAACCACCTCAGACAGAACCATAACCACCCCAACCACAACCAGAACCACCTCAGACAGAACCACAACCACCCCAACCACAACCAGAACCACCTCAGACAGAACCACAACCACCCCAACCACAACCAGAACCACCTCAGACAGAACCACAACCACCCCAAACACAACCAGAACCCCCCGACCCGAAACCAGAACCACCCCAAACATAACCAGAACCACCTCAGACAGAACCATAACCACCTCGGGCCCGAGCACTTACAGTGCGAAGGCCCTAAATAGGCATAACTTTTGAATGGTTTGACATAAAGAGTCGTGGGTGGTGTCATCGGACTCTGTTTTGACTCCTTCACCTTAATTGGTGCAAATTAGCCCCCCCCCTTCTTCTGATTGGTCGATATTTGATAATTCCTATTTTCTGCCATATATTTTTTGAATGGTTTGACGAAGAGTCGTGGCTGGTGTCATCGGACTTAGTTTTGAGTCCTTGATCTTTATGGGTGAAAATTGCACGTGTGAGGGCCCGTTCATCGCTGCTTGCAGCTTTCATTTTTTTAATATTTTTATCCTGATTTTTTTTCCCCATTTTACCCAGTGCTCCTACTTAAGTCAGTCCTGGGCATTGCTCCCTCTACCAACCCCGGGAGGGCCCTACACTGAGCTCAGGTCTCCTCCTTAACCTGAGGAGTGAGCAGGCCGCTTCTTTTCACCAGACAGGGTGGGGCTTCTCTCCCCCCCATCTGTTCCCCGGTTGGCCAGAGGGGGCAGTAGAGCCCAGGACTGCTGCATGTTTTTGTGAGGGTAGCTCACAATAGCTACCCAAGGGGACACTCAAACTCCACACAGAAAGGCCCTTCCACCAACCCCACCCAGGATGTGGGCGCTGAAGTCATGGGGGAACTTAACATGCACTCAGCGCCCACAGCGTCCCCGGCGGGAATTGGGTTTTTTTATATGGGGGGCGAGGTGAGGGGTGACATCCGCTGCTAGTCTGAAACGAGTAAAACACAGGGAAACGCACAACGGGCACACAAGCCTTTGAGATCTGTAAGAGAAAAAACAAACAGACACGAGAACAGGCAGAGACACAAAAAGCAACCATTTCAAGTCCCTGAGACTGAATCAAGCTAGGCTACTGTGATTATCTGACCCCCAACACTGTGGAGTGAGTATGTAGGGGAGTGAGCAGGTGTGTATGTCTGTGTAACTGTGTGTGTGCAAAGTCAAAAAGATGCTCTAACTTGTCACAACCAGGCTAATACACAGGATGCAGACGCAGGGTATCAGATACTTTAATAGTATTTCCGGTTTAATCCCAAGGCAGAGGAAAAAAGCAGGCTATGAAATATTATCTATAACGTGCTTCTTCACAAAGAAGCAGGGTTAATCAATACCAAAAATCAAAATCACTCCACATGGAGGAAACAAAAGGCTATGCAAACATTAACTAGAAAATTCAACTAAGATATAAAACTTACAACAAAAAATCTCTCACTTGGAGGAAACCGATAAGAACTGTGGCAATGACTGTGATCCAAAACTGTGAAGACGGCTGGGGTGAAGCACATGAAGCAAGACCAACACACTGGCACAAAACCAGGGGAGACGCAGACTATTTGAACACATGAGGGTGATGAGGAGCAGGTGAACACATGAGGGTGATGAGGAGCAGGTGAACACATGAGGGTGATGATGAACACAATCAGGAATCAGACCGGTGACACATGAGGAAGGGCAAGTGACCTGAAACGAGAGGAGAGTTACTTCTTTCAAAATCAAACAAGAAATGACAAGACAAAAAAGACCCAAGACAAGACAACCCCACCACGGTGTGACATACTTGAACTGTAACTATAGTAAGGGGGGAGGGCGCAACCCCGCCACCTGAGAGACCAGAAGTCGACAAGAGAGAAACCCGAACCCAGGCCACCAGCCGCCCCACGGAGGGCCAGAAGTGGGCGGGAGGAAACCCCGCCAGCAAGGCCCACCCCCTCCGAGCTGCGACAGAAGCCCCGGGCGGAGCCATGACCACGGGAGCTAGGGTCGCCACCCGTCCCGTAAAATACGGAATTGTCCTTTATTTGAGAAAAAAATGTTGCGTCCCGTATTAAACTAATATGGGACGCGATTTGTCCCGTATTTGCATTAACGCCCCATACACACGTCTGTCACACACACATCAACACTAAATTTAACAATCATGAACAAAATAAAACACATAGAGACATATATTATGCTCTTATTTATTGATGTCATAATCTACAGGTGAAGGTCGGAATTTTGAATATATTGCAAAACGTCATTCGTAGTAAATTTAACTAAAGGTGAAACAAATATATTATTTCCCACTACATTCAAAGTGAGATATTTCAAGCCTTTATTTGTTATAATTTTGGTGATTATGACTCACAGTTTATGAAAACCCCAAATAAAAAATAAATTAGAGAATATTTTATGAAATCAATAAACAATTCCATCATCAAAATTATAACAAATACAGTTACATATCTTGCTTTGCATGTAATACGACTAGGTAATATATTAGTTTCACCTTTTAAGTTGAATTATTGAAATAAATTAACTTTTACACCATATTCTAGTTGAATTATTGAAAATAAATTAACTTTTACACCATATTCTAGTTGAATTATTGAAATAAATTAACTTTTACACCATATTCTAGTTGAATTATTGAAATAAATTAACTTTTACACCATATTCTAGTTGAAGTATTGAAAAAAGTTAACTTTTACACCATATTCTTCACCTGTAGCTATATTCTACATCATAGGAGGCTCTAGTTAAGTTGCTAGTATGGTTGTCTGTCTGTACAGTCATGCAAGATCAATGCTATTAAAGAACTTTAAACTTTAAATCAAGCATTTAGTTTTTTCATATAAAATAAACACATTTCTATGCAGTTTAGAAGTTTTGGGGCTTTTTTTTGGCTCTTGCGCTGCTGAAATCGGGGCGTACCTTATTTCTATTTCTGAAAGGTGGCAGCCCTAACGGGAGGAGGCAGCCAGGAGGCCCACGGTGATGGACCAGGACCCAGACGAGCACCAACCACCCGGCATGGGCCAACCATGCGGCCAGGAGGTCCACACCCCCCAGGCCAACAACCCCCACCCAGCGAGAGGCCAGCCTGCCCGGAGAGACGGGGCCCCCCCGCCAGTTCTTTGCTACAGGACTTCAGTAGCCGCCCAGAGATGCCACCTGGACCAGAGGCCTTTCTGAGACAGATGGGAAAAAGGTCTCTCCACAGCACGCTGGTCAATAGTAAATACCCCAAGGCCTGATTCAGGTACACCATCCACGGCTGTTTTCTTCTCCTGTGAAAAGTCTTGGCAAAAAAAGTTATTCCTCTATGAGCCCCATAGTTTTTTAGTGTTCATATCTAAGCAGTGAGACTCACAGTTCTCCTAGCAGTCCTTAGCTTGTGATTAAGTTCTTTCTCTGTATTTTTCATGCTAAGTAGATACTCATTATTAATTGGGGATCCACTAAGCTTTCCTACTACTGCTTTCCTCTGTACTATGCACTCTTTAATTTCCTTGAAAATATAATATTATTATAATAATATAATGATTATTATTTGGTTATATAGTAATAGATTTATGAGTTAACACATTGTTCTTACAAAACAATATCATCGGTGATAGTATCTGTAGCCTATTCTAGTTCAAGGCTATAAAAGAGGTCCCAGTTGGTGCAAGAGAAGCAGCTTTAAGGGTTTACACACTATCACTGTCCCATGCTTTTAAGTAGGGACTTGTAAGTAGGAATTAAGAAGAGTATAGGCATTTTTAATATTACCATAACATTTATTCAGTGTGTTTTTTTCTCTCTGTCTTGCACTTGACATATTGACAGAAACCAGGTAGGGTAACCTCAAGTTTATAGTGGTTAAAGTCACCTAGAAATGTGGGCTTCAGGAGTGCATTTCTGTTGTCCATGAACACACTCTGTTATAGTATTAGCTGCCTTAGCAGCACTACGTCTCGTAGGTGCAAACGATCAGATGGGAACAGGGAAGTCAAGGCATAACTTAGACCACGTTTACACATAGCCGGGTATTTACAAAAACGGATATTTCCCCCTCTACGTTTATAAAATACCATCATTTAAACGAACCCGCATAAATACGCTGTTAAGGTGCTATGAGAAACCAAACCTACAGGGGGCAGTGTAAGATAAAGTCATGCTAGCCAATCAGAATCCTGAAAAAAACGTCAACAAATGACACGAGTAACTTCCAGTTACTTCCAAGATGAACGAGAGTCTTTCGTTTGGAGTGACAGAGAAGTGGAGTTACTTTTAAAGGGGACCTATTATGGCATTTAATGTATATTTTAAACAGGCCTTGAATGTCTTAAAAACAATCTAAAGCTTTTTTTTTCTACATAAATCAGAAATTCAGCCTGTGGGCCATGTCTGTAGTTTTACCGCTTCTAACCTCTTTTCTGTGAGTGATTCTGAGGGGCGGGGCTATGATAATGAGGCTCTGTGCTGATTGGCTGCTTGAATGACGTGTAGCAGGGGAGGGAACAAAGCCTCTCCGGGGAGAAGAGCTGCGTACACAAAGCGTGTCCCATGAGAGAAGCTTCTGCGACAAAATAAATTCCATTGCTTTATTTTTTTGTATTGGACTGTCCTAACTGGCCGCGGGTTTAACGGTTTCAGTGTGGACAGAGAGAGTTTAACGGTTTCAGTGTGGACAGAGAGAGTTTAGCGGTTTCAGTGTGGACAGAGAGAGTTTAACGGTTTCAGTGTGGACAGAGAGAGTTTAACGGTTTCAGTGTGGACAGAGAGAGTTTAACGGTTTCAGTGTGGACAGAGAGAGTTTAGAGAGAGTTTAACGGTTTCAGTGTGGACAGAGAGAGTTTAACGGTTTCAGTGTGGACAGAGAGAGTTTAACGGTTTCAGTGTGGACAGAGAGAGTTTAACGGTTTCAGTGTGGACAGAGAGAGTTTAACGGTTTCAGTGTGGACAGAGAGAGTTTAACAGTTTCAGTGTGGACAGAGAGAGTTTAACAGTTTCAGTGTGGACAGAGAGAGTTTAACGGTTTCAGTGTGGACAGAGAGAGTTTAACAGTTTCAGTGTGGACAGAGAGAGTTTAACGGTTTCAGTGTGGACAGAGAGAGTTTAACGGTTTCAGTGTGGACAGAGAGAGTTTAACAGTTTCAGTGTGGACAGAGAGAGTTTAATGGTTTCAGTGTGGACAGAGAGAGTTTAACGGTTTCAGTGTGGACAGAGAGAGTTTAACGGTTTCAGTGTGGACAGAGAGAGTTTAATGGTTTCAGTGTGGACAGAGAGAGTTTAATGGTTTCAGTGTGGACAGAGAGCGTCCGATGTCACGCAGCTCAACGCGATAGTCGGACGCTCGCATGCATTTATGACACGGTGTAAACGGATCTTAAAGCCTGAATTACGGTTCTGCGTTAAATCGACGCGTACCCTACGCCGCAGGCTCTGCGTTGGTGTAACATGAAACCATAAATCAGCCTTTAGTTCCCTGAAGAGGGAACGGGTCACCTCGTCTTCACAATAATTCACACAGGAAGATTTAATTGAATTCTAAACAGTTACACCACAGTTATTTACTCAGATTCCTCATCATTTCATATGTTACCAGACAAATGAATCATGTTAACTGTAAAGTAATCACAACACTGAATTTTCACAAATTTTACAAACCTTATTGTTAAAAAAATAAAACACAAGTTGTATATAAATAACATTTATGCACTATTGCTGGCTCAAGGAAGGACCGTGCGTCTTCTGAAGGTGTCGTTGAAGCTTCAGGTGCTTGGAAGATCTGGAACCATAAACAGAAGAAAAATGTATTACGGTACTAATAGAGCCACCGGGGCCACTCACCGGTCCGGTCCGTGAGTGGCCCCGGTGCTCCGGAGCTAAGCTAAATACTTAGCCCATGCAAAGATCATACTTGTAGACAAATATAAAACACGTCACTTACCGCTGACTCGTGTGCAGTTACCGGGTCCGTTCTGTGGGAACTGATCCTTTTATGAGGGTAAATGTCGATGCAAAACCTCATTTTTACTGTCCCCTCGCTGTTCAGCAGTCACCGCTTCTAAACAATGGCTGAAGCTCCAGCCGGCGGAGTTGGTTGTGGGCGTGGTTTCAGCAGCGGAGGACGACCTATGGAAATCTGCTCCCGTCGTTACGTAAGGACGGGAGCAGATTCTGAACAGCTCACATGACACTGGAAGATTCATCCGGGCGGCTGTACAGACCCTGCAGAATTTGGCTGCTATCCTCCTTCTCTGTGTTGGCAGGCTGAGGGGAGACCACTTTATATATGTTAAAACAAGAAAAAACGTGTTTTTCATAATAGGTCCACTTTAAGTGTGATGTTAGAATATAAAACAAGTAAAATACAAGAAAATATTGACGGTGGCCAAACAAATTGTAAACACAGGTCTCACTCATGACGCTGGTGACGTTTCTGTCTCATAATGTGACGTCTGAAGCCTAAATGTCCGTTTCTCTCTGTTTACAAGCAAACGTGAAGACAGAGTTTTTGCAAATCTCCCCTTTGGCCAGTTTTCAGAAATGATGGTTTTTGGAGACTTTGAGCTTCGTTTTCGTGTAAACGAACGGCCAAAACGCATGAAAACACCAGCGTTTTTGCTACGTGGAGGAACTAATTACCAAAACCGACAAAATGCTATCATTTAAAATACTGGAAAGTGGAATGTGTATTGTTTCAACATGATCAATACTTCAACAGCTCATAAACCTGTTTTCTTAGTGAGGTGGTGGCAATTAAACTCAGCTTTATAGCTACTGAACACTTAATTCCAAACACCATGCCACTGCTTTTCCTTATTAGCAACAACATTCTTACATGCTGATTTGTAAGTGTATTTGTTTAATGATAAATTGATTAAACTTTCCATGCCGGTTCCTAGACAGTTTACATTTGTCAGCTGTCCAGACAGTTGGATACAAAGTGAGAAACATTTTAACAGTAAAGTAAATTGAGCTACTTTGGATACTTACATGTTTTTTTTGTACTCCCTTTAATCCAGCAACAAAGGGGCTGCTTCATTCACAAGTATAGAAAATCAAACATTATGCACAAAAACAACAATGAAACACCTCACCTAGCATGACATGAGTGTTGGGAAAAAAAGAGACCTGCAGAGGGAGGCAGGTGGAGGAATGGAAAAATGTAGGAAAAAGTAAGGAGAAAAGCTCACTCTGGATTTGTGACATCACCTTGCTGCTCACATCCAGACCAAACTGAGAGATGTGTCTGGATTTAATTTACACACTCTCCACCCTCTTCTCTCTACTCTCCCTCCTCTTTTTCTGTTTTTTTTTTGTCCTTTCTTTGGAGAAAGTGGGAGGAGGAAGAGAGAGGTGGCAAACGTCCAGCAGTTGGGAAGTTTGTTCCACCCCAGCCCTGAAATCGGCACCATTGCTCCTCTGGCTAGAGGCTGGGAGGGTGTTTGTCTCTTTTCTATTTCAGCTATTTGTCCTTTTACTCAGGTGCCCCTCTGCCTGTGCATCACCCATCAGAGTTCCCCTCACTATCGTACTCAGCTGCCTTGCTGAGGAGGGTGCTGGGAAATCTAGCTGGGGGATTCACCCAAGGGATCATGACCTAAAGTCCAGCCCACAGTCATTTGAAAAAAGAAATATATATATATATCATCTTTATTCTTCAAAAACAAATATACCAGAGTACAGCAGATTCTACTCAGGGTAAGTTTTAAATGTACATGTTGTGTTTTTGAACAGATCTTGTATTTCTGCATAACTAAAAACTTTAGGACGGACCTTTTTAAAAAAATTACTCTTTGTTCTGTATTTGGTGCATTGAGCCTCGCTTAGTTTCAAGTCATGGCATGCATTTCACAACATAACTATAGCGTTGTGTAGAGTCCGTGGTTTATAGAGTGCAGATGTCAGACATCGTGCATTTAGCAGTAAAGCTGCAGCCGAATTTTGAGGGAAGAATGCTTGATGGGCGAGAGGTAAAGCCGCAGCGCGGCTGGAGGAGGAGACCTCATCAATGCAGGGTAGTAGATGTGAACAGTGTGTGTTTACTTTTGCAGGTTTTCAAATTCCCCTGTGTGTGAGACCTTCATGGTCCTTTCTCAGTTTGATTTATAGAGGACAATTGCGGAGTCAAACCCTGATATATTGAGGTGAAATCTGAGATCAATCTTGAACTTTAAACTTGTGAGGTGTTCTTTTGCATATTTAATATCATAATCTGTTTCCAATGATAAAATACACTTGGCATTTTTAAACTCTGTAAATATAATTACATTTGACCAAATCTAAATACAAGCAGTTATCTTTCAGTAAAAAATTCTGTCTGCTACAGTATGTTGAATTGGGAATTGTGTTGTAATGGCTTGTGAAGTAGAAGGTAAGTAGAGGAAGGGTAGATGTTTCCACGCAGTCGTCCAAAGTCACACCCGGTGTGAAACAAGCACAAGGGTGGAAAGGGGTTGAGAAAAGGTTTTCCAAACTCCTGGCTATATCAGAACCT
Organism: Cololabis saira; assembly: GCF_033807715.1. Taxonomy (NCBI): domain Eukaryota; kingdom Metazoa; phylum Chordata; class Actinopteri; order Beloniformes; family Belonidae; genus Cololabis; species Cololabis saira. Next base: position 2,925,107 of record NC_084592.1, on the reverse strand, counting down.
GTAATGGTTGTCTTTGCTATATTTTTTACTGTGTGCTTGTTGAATTTGTTGAAATATGGTGTTTTAGTTTTGTACACAACATACTAACCTAAAGGCGGTTTAGTTGCACTATAACCACTGCTACTAACATGAAGGAGTCATCTTACACTAAATGCATTTTAGTGAAGAAAAATAGCAATTTCAAGTATTTTTTTTCTTTTCTCTTGCGGATGTTAATCTAAATCAGCTATTAATGTTGAACAATTATCTTTCTTTTTATTCCTTTTCATTTTTTTTCCATAAAAATAACTTGATTGGAAAAATATAGTTTGTTTTTCATATCAATTTTGTGAAAGGTCTATATGATGCATACAACGACCTGCTCAAACATACGTCTATGAAGTAAATAAAAAGTAAATCAATCCTTTTGTACATGCTTAGAAGTAAATCATTTGGGAGCAAATTTGTATTGCTTTAAACAAGTCATGAATGAAAGAAGGCTTAAATGGTGAATTTGTCATAAATAACTCTACTTCTTTCCTGCTTTTAAAGTTGTTGAGCCCATTGCAACCCATTGCTAAACTAGTTTGTTTAGCAATGTTTAGCAAAAATCAAAAGGAAGCCTGCTGTGCACACAAATATGGTTTCATCTTTGACAAGCATTTTTTTCTTTCATAATTTACCATCAGGATAAAAGCCATGAATAAATTCCATTCTGAGACTATGTTTGGCAGAATTGAATCATTGTCCCTAAAAAGGCTTTATTAGATAGACAACATGTACTCTATCAGCATTGGTGAGTTTTATGACTGCTCCCCTCCCCAACATTCCTTTTTTCCTTGATGCGGCACACATGTCTGGAAAGTTGGATATTTCAGAAGGTTCTCAGGGAGTTTCTGCAACAGTGCTTGCTTTTAAAGCAAGTGACCATGAATAATGGAAGAAGTGTGAATGAAGCCAGATTCCAGAGTGACAATATTAATGAATAATATACAACCGATAATACATTGCCTAAAAAAATCATAAAAGAACAAAAACATACCAAATAGAGAAAAAACTATATTGATCAACTGCATTTTATGATGCCCTTCATTCCATTCAAGACTCTTAGTGTTATAATTTAATATGTGAAAAGGCTCAGATTGATCTTTGGGCCAGGACAAGTCTTTGGAGTCAGACAGACTGTAATACAGTCCAGCTGTGTGAAGCAGTCGCTCAGACTGCCTCCCTTAGCGTCTTGAAATTTATCAGTGATCTGTTCTCATCTGTGCTGCACATGTGTGTCACATCCCTCACTCTGGGGGGGTGGGGGTGGTGTGTGTGTGTGTGTGTGTGTGTGTGTGTGCGTGCGTGCGTGCGTGCGTGCGTGCGTGCGTGCGTGCGTGCGTGCGTGCGTGCGTGCGTGCGTGCGTGCGTGTGTGTGTGTGTGTTTGAGAACGGGTTGTTTGGAGTTTCTGATTATAGAATCATTTCATGCATTGTGACAGTGAGGGGCAGTGTTGGGTCGACAAACTCTCCCAAGTTCATCTACAGTGAAGGAACGTAACCCAGAATTCATGATCTACAGTTTTGCTTTGAATTTGAAATTGTTGAACACCTACTAATGTGTTACTAAACTACGATATTTTTTTTTTAAATTAATTGGTTGGAAATTTTTTTCCTGGCTTGCAGTTTTTATACGTTAAAAGGTAAAACGCAAACTCTAATGTCCCCTGCTAAGAATCTGGAAATATTGTAATGTGTGTGTGAACACGGACCTCACATGACTGATTTTTGGAGACAGACCCCACAGATGCCCAAAATACTGGGGTTGTGTGAAGAGGGCCCCTAATTTGTGAATGTTAGACACGGACCTCACAACTGACAGAAAAACTTACCATAAAATTTTATCTTTTTATTTCTCCTCGTCTAAAGTCCTCTTAATTATCAGGATTTTTTTTTAGTCTTGTCTGATTTTTTTCATAGCTGTAGACTCACTAGAAAGGTTGGATCCCATAACTCGGTAAAAAACTTTTGGGCCCTTTGACGTAGGTTAACAAGGACGTGTGTGTGTGTGTGTGTGTGTGTGTGTGTGTGTGTGTGTGTGTGTGTGTGTGTGTGTGTGTGTGTGTGTGTGTGTGTGTGTGTGTGTGTGCGTGTGCGTTAGAGAGCGAGTTGTTTGGAGTTTCTGATTAGAAAATCATTACATGCATTGTGACAGTGAGGGGCAGTGTTGGGTCGACAAACTCTCCCAAGTTCATCTACAGTGAAGGAACGTAACGCAGAATTCATGATCTACAGTTTTAAACATGCCGGTTGTTCTTGCTGTTTAAGTCACAACATTTGACAGTTACCATGCAAGGACTATGAGAAGCTGATGAGAAGAATTTTCAGACTGTTGAAGTTTAATCAGTTTATCAGCCAATGTAGAATCAATGCTAAAACCAAGCTAGCACAAGATGACACATTTAGCATTAATTCCATTCACTGTGGCATCATTTCCAGTCGTATTGATTATTGTATTCGCCCTGCTTTCTGGTTTTCCCAAAAAGAGCATTCCTAGCCTCCAATGACTACAAAACTCAGCTGCATGTGTGTTGATGAAGACCAGACGGTGGGCTCACATCACACCTGTTTTAGAATCAATGCATTGGCTCCCCGTGTGCTTCAGGATCGATTTGAAGGTTCTGTTATTAGTTTTTAAATCTCTTAACGGTCTCGAGCCTTCTTATCCGTCTGATCTGCTTTTACCCTATAAACCCTGGCGGACCCTGGGGTCCTACGGCACCGGCCTTTTAATCATTCCCAGAGTTAGAGGCATCATTTCATGACTACGGCCCACGTCTGTGGAACAGCCTGCCGGAGAACCTCAGGGCCGTATAGATTGCTAAGGTTTTTAAAAGCAGGATCAAGACTCACCTTTTTACATTGACTTTCAGCGGATTCCTTTTAGTCTTTCTTGTATATCCTTGTTTTAACTAGCTGTTCTTGTTGTTTTAACCCAGGTCTTATGGTTTTAAGTTGTTCTTATGCTTGTTTTAGCAGGTCTTGCTTTCTAGACCTACCTTTAGGATTTTATGTTATACTCTTAAACTCTTTTAGTGTGTATTTTAACTTCATAGCCTATCTTCTCCTGCTTTCTTGTAGCTTTTAGCTCCAGTGTTTCCTCATGGGGAGCCTCCATGCTGGGAGTGACTCTGGCCTGCAGGGGGGTCGTCCTGGGGGTGGTTCTGGCCTGGATGGTTGTGGAGCTCTGTACCACGGCTTTACCGCTGTGATGGGGACTCCTCTATCCGTCCGGGCCGGGATGCCCCCCCCACCCCCGCCTTGTGGTTGCGGGTTATGGGACCTCCTGGCGTGGATGGCTCCCTGATACTGTTTCCTCCAACTTTTTTTAACGTTTTATGTGAAGCACTTTGTGTTGCATTTCATACATGCATGAAAAGCGCTATACAAATAAAGTTTGACGCAAACCAAATGTTGCGCTTCGCTACGTAACCTACGGCGTGGGCTCTGCGTCGATTTAACGCAGAACCATAATTCAGGCTTTAAACCGTGTCCCATGCGATGCGAGCGAGCGTCAGATACAAAATCAAAATCAATTCCATTGCTTTATTTTCTATTGGACTGTTCTAACTGGCCGTAGCGACGTAGCAACGTAGCGATGCAGCGCTGCGGGACGCGGCGCGCCGTTTTGAGCTGAATACTTGTCAGACGCCCTGCTTCTATTTTCTTCCTGTCGCTCGCGTTGAAAGCCGGTTGAAAGCGCTGTAGGAAACAGTCATGATGAGGAACGGCTGATCCAGTTAGTTGAAATGAGAAGTTATCTCTATGATTCCTCCTCATTTCACTACAAAAACCTCAATAAAGTGGCAGCTGCTGAAGGGAGATGGACAAAGAGCGTCCGATGTCACGCAGTGCTACGATAGTCGGACGCTTGCATGCAGAAGGCTGGATTAGGACACAGTGTTTAGTTGTGGGCGTGGTTTGCATTTTGGTTACGTAACGAAAATGTGCAGAATCTGAACGGCTCGTAGATCCACATCACACTGGACGGCTCATCCGGGCGGCTGTACAGACACTGCAGAATTTGGTTGCTTTCCTCTTTCTCTGAGTTGGCAGGCTGAGGGGAGACCACTTTATATATGTTAAAGCAAGAGAAAACCTGGTTTGCATAATAGGTCCCCTTTAATGTGTTTTCAGTGTAAATCATTCGTTTTATAACAACCACAGCTGAGCGGCTGAGCGACTATTTAAGTTCTCGTCTGCAGCCGTTGTAACCTGGTAAGTTACAAAGTTTTTTAAAAAGCCATAACTCAGTTTCCTTGGTAACACCTGAGGGTTTGACTAATACCTGGAACAATCACTACCGTCTCATAAGGTCCTTAATGGACACTGTTGATTCTCCAGTAACTAGGACGGACCTGAGATACGACTCAGCAATGGGAGATATTCAATTCAATTCAATTCAATTCAATTCAATTCAATTTTATTTATATAGCGTCTAATACAACAGATGTTGTCTCTAGACGCTTTCCAGAGATCCAGAACATGAACATAAACATAAACATAAACATAAACCCCCGAGCAATTATTATATAAACAATGGCAGGTAAAAACTCCCATAGTGGGAGAAAAACCTTAAGCCAAACAGTGGTAAGGAAAACCCCACTTTAGGAGGGAAGAAACCTGGACCAGGACCTGGATCATAAGGGGGGACCCTCCTGCCGAAGGCCAGACTGGTGGAGTCAGGGACGTTAGCAGCACACAGCAGGCAGGTGGAAGCAGCAGCGGGATGACCAGAGGTGGGGGGTATTCTAGAAGAAAATATAGTATTCTAGTCCGCTCAGCTCCGCTTGGATAATTAAAGCTGCAAGCAGCGATTAACGGGCCCCCCTTGTGCACGTTCAGGCTGCAGTGGAAGCTTGTATGACTTACATGTAGATTCTTCAGGCCTGGACATTTAGCAGATGACACCACCCACGACTCTCTATATCAAACCATTCAAAAGTTATGGCAGAAAGAAGGAACTATGAAATATCGACCAATCAGATGAAGGGGCGGGGCTAATTTGCACCAATTATGTAGTACTCAAAACCGAGTCCGATGACACCACCCATGAGTCTTTATGTCAAACCATTCAAAAGTTATGGCAGAAAGTAGGAACTATCAAATACGGACCAATCAGATAAAGGGGCGGGGGCACGCTTTTTGGCGTCTATCGTCGCCACGGTAACGCTTTTGACTGAAAAAAGTAATGCGCATTGTCGCTGGATGGAGACGCACATTTTGATGTATAACACACCTGGGTGCACGTTACGGTTCGGGCCGTATTAACTGCCGAAGGAATGGCATACATTTTGCAAAAATTACACGATTAATCCAAAATGGCCGACGTCCTGTTCGGTTTCGGCCATGGCGCCAAGAGACTTTTCTTTAAGTTGCGCCATGATACAGGTGTGTACCGATTTTCGTGTATGTACGTCAAACCGTATTGTGGGGCTTGAGGCACAAAGTTTTCAAGGGGGCGCTGTTGAGCCATCTCTTCTTCCTTCTCTACTATTGGATGTCGAGATGTCGTCACAGCGCGGCACGGTGGAATTAAAAAATGTTTAATTCGGGCAGGCAGGCGCGGCGCAAACGCAAAAGGGGCTGCCCCTTTCACATAGAGGGCGCTAAGCGGCGACTGCTGCAGGCGATCCCATTCATTGTGTATGTGCTACCGCTGCGCAAGAGCGGACTGCTCTGCTCACGAGCTCGCCGGCACACGAGAGGGCGCCTGCCACGGGGTTGCACCGCACCTGCCTGCCCGAATTTAACATTTTTTTATTTCACACCACACCGTCCAACCAATTGGTTCAACACAGTCATCAGGTGTGCAAACAGTCGTTTGCTTAAATTTAAACACACAAATCACTATAAAAAGCAGAAGGTGAGTTCATAGGTCTTCAAGCACAATGACTAGAATCAGGGGAGAATGCAGGGAGAGGAAGAGGAAGACAAGAAGGTGCTCAAAGAGGACCGAATCTGAATTGAGACCTGTGCAACATTGGTTGACCGTGTTGTCAACCCCGGCCTAACGCTGGGGTAGGCTGGATTGTGAGTACAGCCAAATCTAAGCCGATATACAGTGGCAAGTGTGATAAGAACATTTCGACTGGAAAATAGTTTTTTGCATCTCCGTAATATCGCAAAGATTAGTAACATCGTCTCGCAGAGTGATGCAGAAACACAAATTCACAGGTTTATATCTTCTGGACATGATTACTGTAATGTGTTATTAGCAGGGTGTCCAAGTAATTCTCTGAATAGGCTCCTGAATAGGCACATCTATCCAGTGTTAGCATCCCTCCATTGGCTCCCTCTAAAACTCAGAATCCAATTCAAAATTATATCACTTGTGTATAAAGCCCAAAATGCCTTGCAGAGTGCAGTTTTTCTCATAGTTCCTAGAGTATCCAAATGTATATTTGGAAGACGGACCTAATGCTACCAGAAGTCATCTGCCAGTAGTCATAGTTGCAGCTACAGGATAAGACTAAAGCAGCTCATCTTAAACATAGTTTTGTTGTAGATATGCTGCTATAGACCTATGCTGCAGGGGGGCACCGACATGATCTACTGAGCGGTGCCCCTCACATCTTCTTCTCTTTCCTTTCTTGTGGGGAAGGTGGCTCAGTTGGTAGAGCGTTCGCCCATGAACCTGATGGTCAGTGGTTCCAACCCTAGTTCCTCCTGTGTCCACCAAAGTGTCCTTGGGCAAGACACTGAATCCCCCGGTTGCTCCCGGTTGTCAGGCCAGCGCCGTTGTATGGCAGCTCCGCCGATAACCGGTGTGTGCGTGTGTGTGTGAATGTCTACAGTGTAAAGCGCTTTGGGGCAGTAGGAGTACAGCTGGAAAGCGCTATATAAGTGTAAGCCATTTACTATTTCTTCAGGACAACCCTCAATTAGATGTATCTCATCACCACCATAATTGTTCTCCAACGTTTGTTGTGCTGGTCTGTAGTAGCTGTAAGTAATGGCATTGGTTCATGTCGCCAAGGTTGATTTAGTGTCCTGGTTCCGCATTGGGATTTCCCATTTGGGGCTAAACACATTTAGCCCCAAATAGACCCCTTGAACGGTGGTGGTCATTGTGTGTGTGTGTGTGTGTGTGTGAGAGATTTTCTTGCGCTCTTCAGTGCTTGAGAATGAGAGACATCTCATTTTCACGTTTATTCCTGATCTAAACATGATGACACTGTGCAGAAAAAGCTGTATTTTAGTTATCATAACTCTGGTTTTACTAGGCCTATCGATACGATTTTAAAAATATCATATTGTTTGAAGTCTGCACCAGTGCCAGCCCGGGACAAATGGTCCAGTTGGAAGTCATACACTCACTCAGCCCCCCCTACTCATACACTATACATTTATGCTCACACTTGAGCAGGTGCTGCTAACGACCACGAATCCATGCACACACATATAGGTACGTAATCACCAAAAGCTCTATATTTAAATGCCATTAACACAAAACTATAAGCCACCACTCCAGTGCTTCTCTCTGGTGTGGTTATTGACATTGGCCACGGTTACATGGTGTTTTTTAATTCGGAATTAATTATTCCGAATTAAATAATTCCGAAATTAAACTTTTTTCCTTGGAGTTTACATGGAAATAGTAATTCTGAATTGAGGTTTACATGGAAAACACGTTTGATGGTCTTTCTCCAATTCCTCTCCAGGTCTGGGGGTTGGGAAGGTTCTGATTGGATAGGGGGGGGACCGGAAGTTAAACTACCGGAAGAAAAACTAACTTAACTGCTACAACTTTGAAAAGCTCACAATTTTTATGTTTCCTGTTTCCATCTGTTCTTTTAATTATTTCCAGGTCCTCCAAGCTATTTATTAAATAAATGGTCTCTGCTCTTGACCAGCGTTTACTGACATCTTAAAACTTTGTTTGGAAAACCAGCCCAGCGTGGAATATAAGCGTCATGGAGACAGACGGGCGAGGGAACGAGCAGAAAGAAAGACCGGGATTAATTTAAAGTGGAACGAGTGTAAACATGATCGTGGAATTATTCTATTCAGATTTAAAATCAGAATAAACCAGCCACTTACTTCGGAATTAAGTTTAATTTGGAATGGCCATTTTCATTCGGAATTAGGTGTTTACATGGAAATTTTTACCCATTTTAAATCAGATTTAATTTTAATTCTGAATTAAAGAGGAATTAAACTTCCCATGTAAACGCACTAACACTCACTAACAAAACTATAAGCCACCACTCCAGTGCTTCTCTCCCCCCCACTCAAAAGGTTCAATCCAACAATCACAATCCAACAACAGGTTGTTGTTTTTTAGGATACGTGCTGATGTTGATGCTGATGGATAATGTTGAAAATGGTGTGGTTATTGACAATGTAAGCTAGGAGCTGATTGAGCGTTACAGCATTGTCGGCCAAAACCATGTTTGCACGCTCCCTCTCTTTCCCCCTTGACGTTCCTGACCCTCAATCCTATAAAAAACCCAGTATATAATAGTACAGTATTTTCACATGAAAAGGTAACAGAAGTGCTGATAGTGCATAGAATACAGAACTGTAAGCAGCAACTGAAACTGTGTAGATGTTTTTGAGAAGATATTTTTACGATACCTTTTTCCATGTGGTTGACAATGTGGTCAACCAGTGTTGCGCGGATCTCATTTGTTAGATTCGGTCCTCTTTGAGCACCTTCTTGTCTTCCTCTTCCTTTTTCCTCTTACTCTCCCTCTACCTCTACCTGAAGCATGGCCTCCATCTCTTCCTCTGTTGATTCCTCTTCCTCCCCTTCCTCTTCCTCATCTTACTCTTTCTCTGACTCTTTCCATTGTGCTTGAAGACTGATGAACTCACCTGCTGCTTTTTATAGTGCTTACAGTATAACCCTGCTTGGTGTGTCTACAATTACGCAGACAACTGTTTGCACACCTGATGACTGTATTGAACCAATTGGTTGGACGGTGTGGTAATTTAACAGTCAGTGCTTTGGTATTGCAAGGAAGTGACTTCATCGTAGATATTTGTGTGTAATGTATGTTAAGTGTGTTTTGCAACAAGTGTGATGTTGACAATGTTGGCCTTAGGCAGGAGGGTCCCCCCTTATGATCCAGGTCCTGGTCCAGGTTTCTACTCCCCTTATGATCCTGGTCCTGGTCCAGGTTTCTCCCCCCTTATGATCCTGGTCCTGGTCCAGGTTTCTCCCCCCCCCTTATGATCCAGGTCCTGGTCCAGGTTTCTTCCCTCCTAAAGGGGAGTTTTTCTTGCCACTGTTTATGTAATAATTGCTTGGGGGTTTATGTTCTGGGTCTCTGGAAAGCGCCTAGAGACAACTTTGTTGTATTAGACGCTATACAAATAAAATTGAATTGAATTGAATGTGCTTATAGTTGTGTGCATCTTGAATGTACGGTTTTGCTAATAGTGTATTAATTTTAATTTTAGTGTGAAAGCAATCCAAAACAACTGTAACACTGTTTAGTGTAAAAGTAAAACTTTGAGCATATCTTTTAACTTAACTGATACTTTGTAGTTTTCTGTGAACTGCCGCATGATTCCCTGGACAAAAGTGAGTCAATGGTCAATATATCCGGGGTTTGAGCAGTGTCCTTATGAGGAACAGGGACCAGGGATCTGTTGGGTGGGATATTCCCTGTGTCTGCAATGGTTAGCTTTAAGAATGCAGGCTTTGGAAAGATTCAATCAAGTAGAGTTCCTTCAAGGTTTAAAAGCAGCATTATGCCTGAGCATAAACTATGTCTGACATTATTCAATTCAATTGGGTTACATTTATTTCAATGAATTACACTTCAGTTTAGTTATTTTAACCCTTGTACTGTCTTTGGGTCAAAATGACCTAATTCTCCTGTTCCTTCTTTCCTCCTGCTCTCTCCTTCCTTTTCCCTTCCTCTTTTCTCCCTTCCTTCCTTCTTTCCTCCCTTCTTTCCTTCTTTTCTCCCCTCGTACATTCTTTACTTGTTTTCTCCTTTCCTTCCTTCCTTCTTTTTTCCCTTCCTTCCTTCCTTCCTTCCTTCCTTCCTTCCTTCCTTCCTTCCTTCCTTCCTTCCTTCCTTCCTTCCTTCCTTCCTTCCTTCCTTCCTTCCTTCCTTCCTTCCTTCCTTCCTTCCTCCCTTCTTTCCTTCCTTCCTTCTTTTCTTTCTTCCTTCCTTCCTTTTTTCCTCCCTTCTTTCCTTCTCTCCTTCCTTCCTTCTTTCCCCCCTTCCTTCCTTCTCTCCTTCCTTCCTTCTTTCCTCCCTTCCTTCCTTCTTTTCTTTCTTCCTTCCTTCCTTCTTCCCTTCCTCCTTCCTTGACTCAAAGACAGCACAAGGGTTAAATCAATACTTCTTAATCCTGAAAGAAAATTAGATGTTATAGAAACATTTTAATAGTGGTGGTAAATATATAGGTGCAAACGTTTCTCCATGTCAGTGAAATTACTTCATATCTCAATGGAGGAAAAACTGTATAAACAGAAGACACAATGTCCAGCTGTAAACGTGAGTCCTGAAGACCACACTGAGAAATCAGTTTACCATTACTGAAGAGCTTTAGCTGCTTGCTTTTGATCATATCTACCTCTAATACACTAACACAAGCTGCATCTCCCCAATTTACACCATTAGTGATATGGTCTCATCATGCACAAAAGCCTGGCAATAACATGGGAGAAAACAATCATCAATGTTTTATGCAACTGAGATGTTCTGACAATGCAAATATATTACCAGAAAGATATTTTTCCCATTGTGTCACGGAACGTTGCAATGCTGCAATGATGTGTCTTCTGTTGTCTCAGATGACCAGTGAACCACTAAAAAAAGGGATATTTGAAACTAGAAATCCCCAAAACAACTGTAAAGATTCTAAAGTGTAAATAGATGGTATACAGCAGCTAGTAGGTTGTGATGGCACATGGCTGGTTGTTGACTTACATTTGATTGTGTCTCATTCCACAGGTGTCTTTGCTTCATCTAAAGATGAAGAGGTATCAGTTGGTACCGTCTTGTGTCCTACTGGGCCTCCTGTTTACAGGACTGCTCCCCAACCTCAATGCTCAGGAAAGTAAGTTCAACTATGTTCCTGTCACTGATCTCTTTCTTTGTAACATTTTATGAAATTATGAATTAGTTTTCAATAGGAAAGGTTGAGTTTTTTTCCACAGATTCCACTTTGAAATATTGTACATGAAACACAATATTTATATCGCAATTATTACACCTTCATATTTGATTTATAAATTATATAGGAAAGATATTGAATGCTGTAAAATAATTAAATTTGATTTCAGGAATATGTTATATGCAAAAAAATGTTTTAAAGTTGTAAAGATATAAACAATCATAAAACAATGTACTTACCTTAAATGGTAAATTGTAAAAGACAGCCATCTCTTTAAACTGATGGTTAATACAATATAAATGGTTCATAATATAAAATAGCTTTTTTATTTTTGCAGGTTTAATTTGAAGGTACTATTGAAACAAAAACAACCCAGTATCTGTACTGTGTTATTTGTATTTTGTGGAGCAAAGTTACACATACGAGTCAGTAGAACTGTAGACCCCAAAAGTGCTTTAGGAGTTGGAAACTTACCACATTACAACAGTTAAAACTTCTCAAATTCTTTGCCTGGGGTGCACAAATCATTGTCTACAAATCACAGATGAAAAAGTCTTGATAAAAAAAAAAAAGTGTTTTTCCTGTTGCTGCAGTGAAAATGGTGCAAAACACACCTTTAAGGATGGTTTACAACATAAACCATGCAGAGGAAATAATGCTTTTGCTCCTGTTTTTGCTTTTGCTGATGTTTTTTTCTGTTTGCTTCTGTACAGTAAGTCAGTATGCGATTTCCTGTAATTCAAGTTTAACATATGTAGAACATATTCTCCCAAACATGTTCCTATATCATTTTTTAACATAAACACAAGCATTACCTGTGAGGGAAATTTGCACATTTCAAGTCCAGTTCCATGGGCTGACACTTTAGTCCTGCATCTGATTTGTAGTCTATGATTTGTGCATCGACAATGAAGTACTGAAATTTGGGAAGTTATAACGGTTGTATTTGTGGCAGAGAGGAAAACTTTTTACAAATAAACAAGTTATAAGTTCTAAAACCCCCGAACACAGTATAATCTACATCTGCATACACAAATTAAATGGTATTTAATCTTCTGTCTAAGAACCCTTGGCCTTTGGAAAAAAATAAATTCACAGGTTTTGTGAATTTAGGTGAACTCTTTCTTTTTCTTTTTTCTGCAAAAAATTGCTTTAAAAAATATGTATTTTCTACTTGACCAAATGTTTCTATCGTAATTTAGTGTGAAAAGAAATATGTCCAGCTTCTTACTTTACCTTAAACTGCACAAACAGTACAGATATATTTTGAAAAATATTTGGAAAAGTTATTTTGATGCCATGTACCAAGTATCTTTTCACTGGTCTTCACTTCTGTCCTCCACACACGCTCTTCTGAAGACTGTGCACAAGGGTTGGCAGCCGATATGTACTTTCTAGTGGATTCATCCCGGAGTATTGGAGAGGAGAACTTTGAACATGTCAGACAGTTTCTTTACAGCCTGATACAATCCCTACACCAGGTTGGAGGACAGAAGTTTAAGTTTGCCCTGGTGCAGTACAGTAGCAGGCCCCACACTGAGTTTGGGCTCAACACTTATTCAGGATCCCAGGAAGCCCTGGCACACATCAAGACTATGTCTTATCACGGTGGGGGGACACGCACTGGCCTGGGCCTGGAGTTCCTTACGCGTACACATTTCACCGCTGCTTCTGGCAGTCGTGCCGCCGACGGCGTGTCCCAGGTGGTGGTGGTGCTAACGGACGGGCGCTCTCAGGATGACGTGGCAGAGCCAGCTCAGATGCTGCACATGGCAGGCGTGGAGATGTTTGCAGTTGGGGTTCAGGATGCAATGGACTCCGAACTCAGGGAGATGGCTAGCCAGCCTTACGACACGCATGTATTCAATGTAGACTCTTTCCTGCAGTTGGGGGAAATAATTCAAGATTTAGTAGTGTGTCTTTGCGGTGCAGTGGCCCAGTCAGGGGGGACTATGGCAAATGAGGCCCCAGTGCCTGGAGGAGGGACAGGTAATGAAATAAAACCAGTGTCACTACCACATGTGTCTTTGTGTGCAGGAAGACGCTGCTGCAAATGCAATTGTGCCTGTATGTTATCATTAACACAAGCACTTTTTGTTTTATTCTCTATACCCTTTTAACTTTCAGCTGCGAAAATAACATCACTTGTCCTTTCTTTGTTTAAACAGCAGCAGTTTCCTTCCGAACTCGAGACACAATTTAACACTGAATGTTTGTATTAGATTAGTCAGAATCTGTGTAATAACACCTCACATTCAGGAAAAAAAAGAAAAATACCTATTCCAGAAAGCTTCAGCCTTGTAAAAGTTACCATTTAAAATCGTTCCATTGAGCTTTTAACATCATCTAACCAAGCACCATTGCTTGTGTGTCCTGCACTTGTATTTTTTGTCTTCATTGGTGAAAAATGTCCATATGTGTTACATATGTGCAATATTCTGGATTTGAACCAGTAATGAACCTTCCTGGAATCATCTGGGAGCTGCAAAAGGACTTCAAGAAAGTTTGTCAATGCAGTTCCCCAAAATTAAAGAACATTTAAGTTGTTGTAAAATAAATGTGAAATATAAACTTCAGTGTTATACATTAAAATGAATCAAAAGCATCACCAACATGCATGTTTTTGTTCATTTTATACAAAATCACATCAAATTTGTTCTCAAGTAGTGCAAAGATGCAGGCACTCAAGATGATCCACAGGGTCATGACTGGTCACTTTATCTGAGTTCTGTAACAAGAGTCTGCATGGGATGCTTGAACCCAGTGGAGTTCACAAACAAACAGATTTTGATTTATATACATATTTTATACTCCCTTCACCTCACCCCTGCCCCCCCAAAAAAGCAAACAAACAAGCAAAAACAAACAAAAACAAAAACTTCATTAGCCAACAAGCTACTTTCCATTGTGCTACTGATGTGGAAAAACATGCGAGATAGGAAATGGTCTCATTACAGCACTGTGCTGTCTGGATTTCTGGATCCGTAATCATTTTTATGAAGTAATCCATATCCAATCCAAGTAATCATTCCATAAAACAATAACTAATTTGCAGAACTCTCCTGTGTTCAACCTACATGCAGTATGATGTTTTGTTGTTGTTGATTTTTGCACACTGTCTTTGTCTCTGTTTCACTAAATTAATGCTTTCACAATTTCCATTTTCCTTTGTTTTCTCTCTCTCTCTCTCTCCCCAAAGCACAAGATTCAGCTGACCTAGTATTCTTAATTGATGGATCTGAGAACGTTGGAGCAGCAAACTTCCCCTATGTGCGTGATTTGGTTTCGAGAGTTATTGAGACCCTTGATGTGGGCAGAGACACTATTAGGGTGGCTTTGGCCCTGTACAGCACTGACCCAGAGATCAAATTCTATCTTAATAGCTATTACAGCAAATCAGCAGTCTTGGAAGCTGTAAAAGGCCTGACCTACCAAGGGGGTGCTGAATCCAACCTGGGGGCTGCCTTGGAGGAAGTGGCTGAAAGCCTTTTAAGTGAAACGGCTGGGGGCAGGGCAGATGAGGGTGTGCCCCAGATGTTGGTGATTGTCAGTGCCGGTCCATCCACTGATGATGCAGGTGCTGATGATCAGGCCCTTAAGAGGTCCGGTGTTATCACATTTGGAGTGGTGATTGGTGACACTGCAACTGCAGATCTGGAAGAGGTTGCCACAGACAAAAGCTTCATCCTGTCAGCTCCCGATTTCAGAGCACTTGAAAGCATGGGTAATCTGCTCCGTCCATACATTGATGCCGTGATGCAGCGCAACATTATAGTTCATAATGAGTTCACTGAAGGTATGTAACTTCTCAAAGCGTTGGTGGGGTATTGTGGTTGTGAACTAAATTGACTGAAAGCGCTGGAGGATTCATAATGACTGTAATATTGTGTGCAAGGTAGCATATACTTAAGCTAAACTTGAAATTTTAATATGTTCCATAAGATTTTTAATGGTCCAATGTGAAGGATCTTTTTACTTTTCACTCTAAAACGGCAGAGAACAATCAACTGAGTATTCCTCTGATATGGAAAAAAAAATCTCCCAAAAATAAAACACGCCCGAGAAAACCTGAAAAATGAAGGCGATATATTAGTATACAGAAAAGTTTTCCCTTTTCTTATTCTTCAGCTTCTTCTCTCAAAAAAATTGCTAAAAATGTGGTGCTAATTGCTCGGCTAATTGATCATTCAAGTTTCCAAACACTTGGCCCGATTGTCACTAAAGGACCGTACAACCTCATTGTGCCAATTATTACAGAATTGCGATATTTAACTTTCAATTTAAAAAAAAAAATTCCATTTGACTTTGGACGCTTGTTGCTAGGCAACAGGTTATCTTAGAGACATCGTACAAATGTTCCCCGACTCGGCACGCCGTGGACTTCAACATATTCAAATTTCATGAAGCTGTGATTCAAGGAAATTTTATGTCAAAATCCATGCCAAATGGCCCCATTCATTCGGATGGCGCTTTTGACCATGGTGAAAAAAAAATCTGTTAATGTAGCCTGAACCGGAATGTGCACTCACACATAGCATACATCGTTAGATCTATCGTGCCTCGATGAGCATTACTTTTCTCAGAAATTACTTTTCTCAGTCAAAAGCATTACCATGGCAACGCTAGATGCCAAGAAGCAGAAAAAAAGGACGCTTATTGGTCGGCCGAACTTTAACGTAGAGACATCATTCAAATGTTCCCAGACTCGGTTCGCTTCGGACTAAAAGATCTTTCAACCTCATTATGCCAATTATTACAGTTTTGAGATCTTAAAATTTCAATAAATAAAAAATGTCCATTTGACTTTGGACGCTTGTTGCTAGTCAACAGGTTATCGTAGGGACATGATTCAAATGATTCAAAACTCGCCTGTGGACTACAACATATTCAAATTTCATGAAGCTGTGATTTACATACATTTTAAGTCAAAATACCTGCCAAATGGCTCCATCCCCAAAGGTTTATTAACAACCTTTAACGGTTTATTAACAACCCTAAACTACTTCTTGGCCATTATTAATCACCCTAAACCACACACCCCCTGAAGCAGGGGCTGTGGTTTATTAACAACCCTAAACCACACCCCCTGCGGGGAGCACAGGAATTAATGCATTACAACCATAAACACCTGAAACTGACATAGAACCACCACGAACATAAACACTACAACCCCAAACCAAAGCAGCAAGAGGGGACGAATGGGCAGTAGGGCATGCCCATATCAAAATTTCCTGAAATCTTCTAGTTCCCTTCTAGAATTGATGGGCATTTCACAAAAAGTAAACAAACTGACCAATCATAGCCTTGATTTCATTCTTCCCAAATATCCAATAATCTGTCAATGTCACCTGTAAAGTCCCTCCTATCCAATCCCTATTTGATGAGGTTTAAGTTTAACATTGTCAACGTTAAAGTGCAAAATAGGAGGTTTTACTTTAGCAGATGTTTATCGGATAAAAGTATGGCTAAATTTAGGGAGGCCATCCCTTCTCATCTTACTAGAGTAGAACATAGTGAAGCAGTTGAGGCCAGTGACCTGGGTTCTACCTCTGTAGATAAGGATTTACTTGTCAGTAACACTGCAGATTTGCTGGACTCAGGTTTAAATACAGTTGCTCCTTTGAGAAAAAGGGTCTCTAACCACAGGAGCTTAACTCCCTGGTATTATTCATATATCTGTATGCTGAAACAAAAAGTGCATAAAATGGAAAGGAAGTGGTACTCTTGTAAGTCTGTAGATTCTTATAGCTCATGGAAAGACACTCTAATAGTATATAAAAAAGCCATTGGCAAAGCTAGAACAGCTTATTATCCATCGCTGATAAAGGGTAATAAAAATAACCCATGTTTTCTGTTCAGCACTGTAGCCAGGATGACAAAGACTCACAACTCTGTTGAGCTGTGCATTCCTGCAGCTCTCAGTAGTGAAGCTTCTTTCATCAAATCAAAATCATCAAATCATCAGAATTGGAGAAGAAAAGAACCAGGCCCACCCAGTAGTGGCTGTGGCCGTTTCTTCAGCTTCAGATACTTCCCAAGGCTCTGACCTGACTCTTGACATTTTAGCCAATTATCGATGAATTTTCAACCTTCCATTTGTTTCTTGAATTCTGGAAAAGTAGTTGCAAGCCAATTATGTGACCATTTGTATAGGGATTATCTATTTGTTCGTTTGTAAGTTTTTCACTAAGGGTTCATAATGCATCTTAGCACAGAAACAGCACTGGTTCGAGTCATGAATAGAGATGGGAAAGATTTTTACGATTCCAATTCCATTTTCAATTCTGCTTAACGGTTCAGTTCTTTATCGATTCTCTTAACGATTCTCATTTGGAAAAAAAGGACAACAATGAGGCAAATGGCTCCAATATGATAGGTAGTGTTCGTTAGTCAATTACTTACCTGTAGTATTATTAACCAAGGACATGCTAACGTTGCTGCTTCTGCTGGGTTGAAAATTACTGACGTTAGTCCGGAGGGGATCGAAAACCCAACATTCATTGTTTGTTAGGGCTGCAGCTATCGAATATCTTATTAATCAAGTATTCTACTGAAAAGTTCACTGCCTTCACTCAAAAAACTAAGGATCTCACCAGGAAATGTTCTTATTTCTAACCTAAAAATGCCATTACACCTGATAACACACATCACTTAAAAGGTTAGGTGTTTTTCCCACGTGTTTCAATCGAACTTTCATTTGTGTCAAGCAAACTTGAAGTTCTAGTTAAGTTTTAAGTTAAAGTCTTGATAAGATTTTGAGTTTGGCAGTGTTCAAAATAAAATGATGAGACCTGCTGTATTGGAGCACATTCGGCACCAGTGCTGCTTGATGTTTTATCCATCAATGACTACAGAGATAAAACTGAAAACTACCCAGTTAGCTTTATTACGTTTTTATTTTTCACCCTAATCACTTTACAGTTCTGTGTTTTTACAGATTAAATGCATTAGCCGCATTGACAGTCGTCATAATTAATAGAAACCTAGCCCTCCACAGGCTAACGCTATGTTATCAAGGTACCGTAACGTTAATCTCATTAATTAGTGCTACGTTAACTTAATATTACCGTGTCTGGGGTGACGGTTCCTCCGCTCTGGGAGTAACAGGGTGTTGGTGGAGAAGCTGCAGCGTTGAGGACGTACTGTTGTGGTATCAGCTCTGTCTTACAGTGAAACATGCAACAGTGTTGCCTTGGTGTCCAGCTGGAAATCTCCCACACTTTTTCTGCCTTTTCTTTGTGCCTTTCGTCGCCGCCTTCGTCGTTACCTCTACATCCAAAAACCAAACATACCCGCCGCCGCTGTCAGCGCGTTGTGCCGCATTAAACGTAGTCCGGGCGAAATACCTGCTTTGAGCTGCAAAATTAAACGATTCCTCGAGGCAGAGAAAATTCCTCGATAATTTTGTGTAATTGAATTACTCAAATTATTCGAGGAATCGTTTCAGCCCTAATTGTTATTACATGCTGTGTGCGCAAATGTTTTTGCATGTTGGTAATATTTCCTCCCTTTGACAAAATATTACTGTTGTCGTCTTTTTTACTGAAAATGTAACCAGACTTTTGAGCGTTTGTATCGCTTGGGCGCCATTGTTTACTATCGACTGCTGGCTTACGCATGTTGCTACGCTACGCAAGGTGCTGAAGTTACGCAACATGCGTGATGACGTCATTCATGCCCACTGGAATCAAAAAGGGAATTGTTTGCAAATTTTGCACACGATTCCAAGGAATTGAAACACTGGGAACCGGTTCTGAACAAGAACCCCATCACTAGTCATGAATGGCCTTCTTATGCCCTCAGATAAGGGATTAGTGTCCATACTGGTTCTACTGGACCTCAGATAAGGGATTAGTGTCCATACTGGTTCTACTGGACCTCAGTGCTGCTTTTGACACTGTAGATCAGCATCTTACTGCACAGGTTAGAGCATGTTGTTGGGATTAAAGGGACAGCTCTACGTTGGTTTAAATCATATCTATCTGACAGGTTCCAGTTTGTTCATGTTCATTCTTTGGTATAGATGCGGGTCTGCTACAGTGTCCCACAGGGTTAATTGTTGGGGCCTATCTTGTTCAGTTTATACATGCAGTCCTTGGGAAGAATAATCCAGAACCACAGCATTCATTTCCATTGCTATGCTGATGATATGCAACTGTATTTGTTCATGAAGCCGGATGAAACAGAACGGTTAGCCAAACTTCCGGTATGTCTTAAGGACATCACGGACTGGATGTCCACTAATTATTTGCTTCTAAATTCAGATAATACAGAGGTTATCTTTTTTAGTCCCAAACACATTAGGAAGGGATTAGATGGTGTTGTGAGGGCCTCCAGTACTACTGTGAGAAACCTTGGTGTTATTTTGTCAGGATTTGTCATTCAAACAGCATATTAGTCAGGTTTGTAAGACAACCTTTTTCCATCGTTATATCTAAAACATTAGGAGCATTCTCTCCCACTGTGATGCTGAAAAACAAATTCACGTGTTTGTTTCTTCTAGACTAGATTACTTTAATGTAGGATTCAATTCAATTCAATTTTATTTATATAGCATCTATTACAACAGAAGTTCTCTAGGTCTTTTTCTCTTCTTTCCAGAGACCAAGAACATGACTCTTGAGCAATAATTACATAAACATAACATAAACAATGGCAGGAAAAAAACTCCCCTAGTGGGAGAAAAACTTGAGCCAAACAAGGAAAACTCCCCTTTAGGAGGGAGGAAACCTGGACCAGGACCTGGATCATAAGGGGGGGTCCTCCTGCCAGAGGCCAGTTGGGCAGAGCAGGAAGCAGAATCTCCAAGTAATGCTCTGAATATCCTCCAGGCAATCCAAAATGTAAAACTCAGAATCCAATTCAAAGTGTTATTACTTCTGTATGAAGTCCAAAACGGCCTAGCTCTGCGACATTTTCAAGACCTGATAGTGGCTTATATTCCTAATAGAGCTCTCAGTTCTCACAGTGCAGGTTTCCAAATGTAGATTTAGAGGACAGGCCTTCTGCTATAAAGCACCATTACTATGGAAGCAACTTCATTTTAGGTTAAGGAGGATGACATCACCTCCTCCTTTAAAGCCAAACTTAAAACGTTTCTGTTTAGCAAAGCCTATAGTTAGTGTAAATTCTAGTGCGTTAGTGCCAGTAATCATAGCTAGATTAGAGCAGCTCGTCGTTGGCATAGCTTCGTTGTGGATAGTTTTACTATAGGCCTACGCTGCAGGGGGACACCAACATGATCCACTGAGCGGTGCCCCTCACTCTTTTTGCTCTTCTTTTCTTTCCTTTCTTTTGCTCAATCTACAGTTATTAATTAGAATAGTCTCATAAGTGTGCTCCATTGTTCTTGTAGTGTATTGTGCTTGTCTGCCCATTTTTCTCCTCTTCTGTACATGTTTGCAGGCCAGATCTGGAAGCTATGGTCTGCTTCCAGGCTTCCAGCTTCCAAATTTGCATGCTGCCCTGCAGACTTACCCTCTGGCCATCCGGGTGTTTACCTCCATCTGTCTGTATAGATGTCTCTGTTAGATACCTACTGACATCCCGATCTGCGGTCTCATCCTCTGACCACCTCAGTGTTTGCTGTCTACACCTGTTTATATCAACCTGATCTCATAAAAATCTGAAATGCCCACGACCTCTCACCACTATTTTCCGTGGCACCAGCATGGAAAATGGTATAATTCCGTGTGAGCACCATGGATATTGTACCATGCAAAGTCAATGGGATTCGTTGTCGAGATATATACATGGATTATTACATTATTATTATGTATATATTATTCTTTATTGTAATAGCTAAGTTATGATTTTTTGATGCGCAAGTTACTGTTTGTTACCGTCAGTTTGTAAAAGCATGTTTTTAACGCTGTTTTAACAGTGTTTTAATGGTGTTTTGATGATTTTTAACAGTATTTTGACGGCGAGTATTTAACCGTGTTTTCTAGTATTTAACGTAAATTTGAGTATTTAACCGTGTTGTTTGCTGTCGCCATGACGACGGAGGTGGCGTAAGTGAAGTGAAATTATTATTTTTTAGCACAAACCACAACCGTTTCCTACTTCTAACCAATCATAAGTGGTGCCTTAACCTAACCAGACCTTAACCAGAGCGTCGTACAGCCACAAAATATCATTTTTAATGGCTTTTGAACCAGGAAGTGGAGACAGGCGATATTTAAATTCATTGTTTTAAACATTCTCCCATTCCGTCAACCACAGGGAATTCCCTGGGAATCCCCTCTACGTCATAGAGTGACGAGTGGAGATCCTGATCATGTGACAAGTGCCCCGATCGCGGATGTGTGGTCATTGGTTACTGTTGCTATGGACGTGGAAGTAAACGGTTAAATATGTTGTGCTTTTGAATGGTAAATATTAAAATAAACCGTACACAGGTACATTTACAACTTATATTGACTGTGAATACATCAGTCAGTTACATGATGTTAAATTAAGTATCCTAAATAAACAAACATATTTACAATTCCTTAACATACATCATCTCTATAAAATGTAGTTACTAATTCAGATGCACTACATAATAGATATATTCAATTGATATATGTTTTTTAAAACGTTTTTATACGTTAGAGTTAGGGTTACTCTAGGTTTAACCCAAACTAATGTGACTACAAATATGGCGCTGATTAGCATAAAGCTGTATAGCATGACTCTAGGGAAATGTAGTTCTTAGCTAATATTATTTTTTTTCAAAGAAATGGAGGTTGTTAATACTAAAATAAGAGTGCACATAGTAGTTTAAGGGCATGATGCACACATTTGTGTAAATATATTTGTTATATAATTGTTAAGTATGTGAAAATAAATTTTAACCATGTTTTACCCTTATATTATAGCGCCACCTAGTGATGACTACTCTGGCATGATACATTAGATCAAGAGCTTTCCATAACAGTTGGTTTCATGTATATAGTCCCTTTTATCACAGAATTATAACCCTTTAAAAATGCATCAAGGTCAAGATTCAATGGTCATTATTTCAAAGCATGAGGCATGTATGAGCTTCATTCTGACTTATGCTAATCTACAGCTCAAGGCCTTTCCAAAAATGTATTTGGTTTTGTCATACGATTAAGTTTCATTTTTACCCCTGTTGGATCGCATCCTCTGTCAGGTATAGATTTCTGACCCTTATAGCTCCAGCCTGGATAAAAATTAAAAAAAACTTTTTTCAAATCCCTTCAAATACAGCAATGTTACTGTATGTCATTCTGACCCAGGATGCATTTGTTAGGTAAAATAAGGTATATTCTAGCCCACATCACAATGTATGACTATAATTAGGAAAAACATACATACATACATTGTGATGTGGGCTAGAATATACCTTATTTTACCTAACAAATGCATCCTGGGTCAGAATGACATACAGTAACATTGCTGTATTTGAAGGGATTTGAAAAAAGTTTTTTTAAATTTTTATCCAGGCTGGAGCTATAAGGGTCAGAAATCTATACCTGACAGAGGATGCGATCCAACAGGGGTAAAAATGAAACTTAATCGTATGACAAAACCAAATACATTTTTGGAAAGGCCTTGAGCTGTAGATTAACATAAGTCAGAATGAAGCTCATACATGCCTCCTGCTTTGAAATAATGACCATTGAACCTTGACCTTGATGCATTTTTAAAGGGTTATAATTATGCAATAAAAGGGACTATATACATGAAACCAACTGTTATGGAAACCTCTTGATCTAATGTATCATGCCAGAGTAGTCATCACTAGGTGGCGCTATAATATAAGGGTAAAACATGGTTAAAATTTATTTTCACATACTTAACAATTATATAACAAATATATTTACACAAATGTGTGCATCATGCCCTTAAACTACTATGTGCACTCTTATTTTAGTATTAACAACCTCCATTTCTTTGAAAAAAAATAATATTAGCTAAGAACTACATTTCCCTAGAGTCATGCTATACAGCTTTATGCTAATCAGCGCCATATTTGTAGTCACATTAGTTTGGGTTAAACCTAGAGTAACCCTAACTCTAACGTATGAAAACGTTTTAAAAAACATATATCAATTGAATATATCTATTATGTAGTGCATCTGAATTAGTAACTACATTTTATAGAGATGATGTATGTTAAGGAATTGTAAATATGTTTGTTTATTTAGGATACTTAATTTAACGTCATGTAAATGGCATTGATTTATTCACAGTGATTCAATATAAGTTGTAAATGTACCTGTGTACGGTTTATTTTAATATTTACCATTCAAAAGCACAACATATTTAACCGTTTACTTCCACGTCCATAGCAACAGTAACCAATGACCACACATCCGCGATCGGGGCCTCGTCACGTGATCAGGATCTCCGCTCCTCACTCTATGACGTAGAGGGGACGCCAAAGGAATTCCCTGTGGTTCACGAAATGGGAGAATGGTTAAAACAATGAATTTAAATATCGCCTGTCTCCACTTCCTGGTTCAAAATCAATTAAAAATTATATTTTGTGGTTGGACGATGCTCTGGTTAAGGTCTGGTTAGGTTAATACACCACGTATGATTGGTTAGAAGTAGGAAACGGTTGTGGTTTGTGCTAAAAATAATAATTTCACATCACTTACGCCACCTCCGTCGTCATGGCGACAGCAAACAACACAGTTAAATACTCGAATTTACGTTAAATACTAGAAAACACGGTTAAATACTCGCCGTCAAAATACTGTTAAAAAATCATCAAAACACCATTAAAACACTGTTAAAACAGCGTTAAAAACATGCTTTTACAAACTGACAGTAACAAACAGTAACTTGCGCGTCAAAAACTCATAAGTTAGCCACTATAATAAAGAATAATATATACATAATAATAATGTAATAATCCGTGTATATATCACGACAACGGATCCCAATTGACTTCGTATAGGTACAATATCTGTGGTGCTCACACGGAATTTACCACTTTCCGTGCTGGTGCCACGGAAAATAGTGGTGAGAGGTCGTGGGCATTTCACGGATTTTTGCGAGATCAGGTTGGTTTATATACTCATCCCTGTAATGCACCAACTAACCATGTATCAGTAATATGTACATATAACTCTTACCTCTCCTGCTCACAGATATGTCTGTGTCTTGTCTCTCTCTGTTATTCTGATCTCTCTGTTACTGCTCGGCCCAAATAGCTTTTGGCAGGAGGGTCAATCCCTTATGAGTCAGGTCTTGCTCAAGGTGTTTTCCATCATAAAGGGGAGCTTTTCCTTGCCACTGTTTGGCTTAAGGTCTTTTACACACTTGGGGAGTTTTAACCTGTCATTGTATATGTAATAATTGCTCTGGGATCATGTTCTGGATCTCTGGAAAGCACCTACTGTAGAGGCAAATTATATTGTAATAGATGTTATATAAAGAAAATGGAATTGAAATGAATCTGTTTGTGAGAGACCATATGTTACAAAAGGGTCAGAAACCAATTATGAGACTTTGTTGAAAACCAAAAAAAAGTAGTCTAAAAGCTTTTAATCGTAGTAATGATCAAACACGAATGCAGCAATTTGCCACCATGACTGCCACTGTTCTAGAACACATAGAATAAAAATAAATGTACAATTAGCATTACTCTTGTGATATAATGACAATAATATAATGGCAAAATGTAGTACTTTAGATTAATACGAAAAACTTCCGGCATGACAAATTAGGTGAAATTTAATCCATCAACACTTACATGTCAATATGTAATGAATAGTTTGAAATAAAACCCTGATAAAATTTGGGTTACATTAGGTTTTAAATGTAGATAACATTTTATTCATAGCCTACAGTACATGATAACAGTTGTAGGCAGCACTTAAAATGCTAACTTTTCAAAATGGCTGCTTACCAGCATATTGAAATTCAGAAGCCAGTAATAACACATTTGAGAGACCCAGGTATATAAAATTGTGTAGGCACATTCATAGTTGTATTTTGATGGAATGTACCAAACTTTAAACCAATCAGCCGCTAAGGGGCTCTATAATATGAAGACGTACATCTTGCCACATATCTCAAGAAGCATGAAGGCTAGAATAAAAAATCTCTTTAAACACCCATTTCAGTTCCAATATAGTAACACAATTTCAGCTATAAACATTTTCTCACCATTAAAAACAAAACAAAACTGAAAGTAAAATTCTAACGATTTAGTCAAGAGTTTCATTTCATTTTCATAAAACTTTGTACAATTCAACTAGAATTATTGCTGATGAGAAGTTTTAAGAATGTTTATCAAACAAACAATTTTGGCTCTTTGGTCTGTATTATTTATGTAATAATTCAAAATGAAAAAGAATGGTTCGAATCATTATGTGATCATTTGGAACACACTTAGGACAACTCTCTCAAAAAGTTGGAAAGCTTTGGAACATGTGAATTAAAACAGATTTAATCCCAGTAAGAAATGGATGATTGTACTAATGCATCATCTAAATAAAACATTGTATTGACATATGAACTTTAATTCATTCAGTTCAATTCATTTTACTTTAATTAAATCAAATTAGATCAAAATAAAATATTGATTTTATTGCAATTTACGCCAATGTAAAAGTCAAACCTCATCAATTAATAAACTTATGAGAAAATGCAGTAATGATATGATTGTAAATTGTATTTAATATGCATGAAATATAATTGAGAATTGTTGTGTATACATGACAATATTACTCAACAGATATCCTTCATAATTCAAAACAATGTAAAACATATATCTAATGAAATATATTTGAGGGGTTTTTCATTTTAATGCGAAAAATCTTTGTTTTTCTTTCATTTTATTGTCACTTTTTTCTTTTTCAGTGGTGACAGTTGGAAAACGAGACATAATTTTCCTTGTCGACAGTACAATGGGAACAGCCGCCATTGGTGCTTTGCGTGAATTCATCAAGCGGTTTGTCAGCACAATGCCTATTGGTCCAGATGGAGTTCAAGTAGGGATTGCCCAATTTACTACAACTCCCAGACTGGAGATGGATCTCAACAGCCATGGAAGTAGAGAAGCATTAGTTGCTGCTTTGGGTGCTATCCGACCACGACCAGGAACGACTATCAATATTGGAGCAGCCTTGGACTTTGTGCGGACGAATATGCTGCGGGCTGACAGGGGCAGTCGTTTTCAGCAGAATGTACCTCAACTTGTACTGCTGTTAACAAGTAAGAAGTCTACTGACAGTGTGGTGGAACCTGCTATGGCACTGCAGCAAATGGGTGTATTGACTCTGGCTGCCGGGTCCAAAAGTGCTGATGTCCAGGAGCTGAAGCAAGTTGCCTTTGCTGACAAAGTTGTTTTCTCCAAGAGTGACTTCCGGCAACTGTTTCGCAATCCACGGGATATTGTCAATGCACTTTCGACTCTCGCTGGGGTGGTAGTGCCTGAAGGACCCACTGAATCAGGTAATATTTTTTCTTTTGATTTTAAGTACCACAACACACAGTAGAAATTTTTAGCAAAATCCAAAAGAAATGAGAAATGGTCTGGACTTATTATTACTTTTTTCCCCCCTCTTCTTTGTTATACAAAGTG
The DNA here is from genome assembly GCF_033807715.1 of Cololabis saira. Taxonomy (NCBI): domain Eukaryota; kingdom Metazoa; phylum Chordata; class Actinopteri; order Beloniformes; family Belonidae; genus Cololabis; species Cololabis saira. Next base: position 2,898,451 of record NC_084592.1, on the reverse strand, counting down.
CTTACCGTGTTGTCTCACACACCTATTCACCCCATATATCTTATTATTAGGCTTGATTAGGCTCTGGGAATGATTCAAATTGAAAACATGTCTCTATCACATGTATTGATAAATGTGAAGAAACTTGCACACAAGAGGGTCTTTTATTATTTTAATATTGCTGATTATGGCTTACAGTTTAAGATTAAGATTCCCAGAATATTCTAATTTTTTAGGATATTTGAGTTTTCTTAAACTGTAAGCCATGATCAGCAATATTAAAATAATAAAAGGCTTTCCATATTTCAGTTGATTTATAATGAATCCAGAATGTATGACATTTTTGCATTACAGAAAATAAAGGACTTTATCACAATATTCTAATTTTCTGAGACAGTCCTGTATATCAACATGAAAAAAAACAATGAAACAACACTCCCATAAAATGACAAACAACTATACACATACTGTAAATGAATGAAAAAAATATTATTTACTTCTTGAAATCAATTTACTAAATTTGAAATAATTTCATAGTTAATAAATACGTTGAACCCGGCAAATATTTCTCTCCAGAAAATAATACATATGTTAATTAATACTTTTGAACCTGCACCTGAGGATGATAAACTTCCCGCCAAAGGGCAAAGGCTGAAATTCACAGTACAGTATATGAATGGGGTCTGACAACACTGGACTGGACTGCTCATAGAAACACTGCAGGGAGATATTAATGACGTTTTCCAACATGGCTTGATAGAAGTCCTGACAAAGTTCAACTAATAACTACAAAATGTTGTTATACAGTAGGAAGTCAGTAAATGAGATATGCTAAATGCAAACACAATTTGATTGAGGCTAGCCAACATGGTGCTAGCTATGTGATCCTGTTTCTTCTGCCTTCTGCTGCCAGTTTTTTGTTCTCATACAAGAAGATTTAGCACACTGATTGAGGAGTGGTTGTCTTGTTATTTCTTTTTCTCCTTTTCCATGCAAATAAATGCTTATGGGTCAATAACGAATAAGGATTAAAAAAAAAAGAATATCTATTGCAGTAGTTCAAACATTAAAAATGTTGTGTAGACATAAATTCATATACAAATTTTAAATTAAGTGATTTCAGAGTTTTTTGTCAAGATGAATTGGCACTAGCCTTAAAAAAGGTAATGTGGTGCAACCATGATTTATATTAAAAATAAATGAATTTCCTTAACATCTTGACATCTTTTGTTTTACAAGTTTTCAGTATTATATAAAAAATTGTTGTTTTTTTAATGGTCGCGCCACATGATATTTCATAAAATGGATCATCAGTCAAACTTTGTTTGTATATTATAATGGAAATATGAATACAAATGTGTTGCAATCTTACACACTACAAGACAGTTCATAAATCATGCCAGATAGAAGAAGATTGATTTAAAAACATTTAGAGTGATTCCAAAAAAAAGTTTTCAAAACAAGAGTCCTGGTCGGACGGTCGCACCACATGACATTTTGACGCTTAAAACAACAACAAAATCCCAAATAACTAGTATTTTTTGTAAAATTCAAGTGAGTCCATGTGTGAGACAGGTAGTTCATATATCTGGTATTTTTTTATCCATTTAAACCTTTTTTGAACTGAAAAAAAATCTGTTTTTCAGAAAATATAGGCGTCACGTCATTGACCCGTATATATAAATGCTTATGCTTATATATAAATGCTTGTGCACCACTTGATTCAAACTCAGAACATTTCCAAAATTTCCCAGTTTTAGTCTCCATGGAAAATGTCTGGAAAGCCTCGAAGGACTTTTAATACAATTCATATACAGTATATTCTCAAGGTGATGCCATAGATTGATGCATTACAGAATGAAGAACAACAACATCCTATATACTCTGTGATGTACAAATACATTCAGCACAACCAACTGATAGGAAAATGTGAGCTTTAACTCATGGGCTGTATATTGAGACAGCTTTTCAGAAGTTTGCTGCATGCAACAGGAAGTATTTGTCTAAATCATCTGTATGTTCCTTTGAATACCTCAATGATCTGGTTAGATTCATCTTTCAAAAATGCTTCCGAAAATGCTTCCAAAAATGGAGCTTGTTGCACCAGGCTTTTCGAATACATGTAAAGCCACAAATATTGATACATATGAGTAAAAGCAAAAGATGAAACATTAAGGAGTTTTATTTAATATTCATGGTTTAATTAAAAACTAAGAAAAAGGGTATAGGCCTATTGGGTTTTATGGGTAAAAAAAGAAATGAGAAAATAGACAAAAAAGCTCCAATAGGACTTCGTCACCATAAGTAGGAATAAGTGGTAATACATAAATGATGGTCAAATAGATTGGTAAAAAAAACAAAAAAAAAAACTATCAATTTCTGTACAATTCAGTGCGTACCGTATTTTCCGCACTATAAGGCGCACTATAATCCTGAATCTTTCTAAAAAATCGGCAATGCTCCCTATAATCAGGTGCGCCTCATGTATGAATTTTTTTTGTGCTTACTGACCTTGAACACTGCGCTCAAAAATATTTCAAAATGTTTAAGTGCGACTTCGGTAAGTGACGAAGTTGCTCCGCTTGATTGATTATCGGACCATTCATCTGACACGGGGACTTTGGTCGGTTCTTGATTGAATACGGGTTGCAACATCAGACCACGTTAGACAACCAATTATGTAGCGCTGGCAATCAACCATCATCCAACATCTAGTCAACGTTACCTTACTATAATTAGACGTCAAGCCAACTTTAGGTTTTTAGAGTAAATCCACTTTTCAAATCTGTATCATAATCAAATTATAATCAAATGTTGGAATACAACATTGTTCCAATCTCACACTAACTTCAAGTGTCCGCTATCGCTGGCAATGATGAACAAATCAGTGAACAGGACGTAGTATGAAACTTACCTCCGCCACTTTTTAATTGTGGATTTGTGGCAGACGAATGAATTAAAATGTGAGTGTATTTTTCTGTATTAGTTACAACCGAACGATATTCTGAGTTATTGTGAATGAGTTGAATAAAGTTTGACTTATCAGACTGTTGTTTCGCTTTATATATGTTTTATCATGCGCCTTATGTTTGAAAATACACCCGTTCATTGATATTGCGCCTTATAATGTGGTGCACCTAATGGTCCGCAAAATACGGTAATTCAGATTTGTGAGTGTTGCAAATTTTAAGACAAAGGTTTTCTGATTGAATACTGAAACACTTGAGGTTGATGCAGCCAACAGAGTTTGACAAATAGATCATTCAAATCTTCCTTTAAATAATCTTCTAACAAGAAATAACCATTAGTAAGGCGGACAGGCATTATGAACGTGCACACTTACTACAGATAACAGTTTCAGTGGATATCATTTAACTTTTCATGTTTCTCTCATGTTAGAAGTACCTGCAAATGCCAGATAGCATGCAATAATTTGTTTATTTTTCTGCTTCTTTTTAGAGGTGGAGATAACTACAGTGCAGACACAGAAAGTGGTCCGAGACATTGTCTTCCTTGTGGACGGCTCAAACTACGTAGGGGGTACTAACCTGCCCTTTGTGAGAGACTTCATGATCAACGTGGTGAACCAGCTAGATGTTCGTCCTGAGAGGGTCCAAATCGGTCTCCTACAGTTTGCCGACCGGCAAAGAGTAGAATTTTACCTGAACAGCTACAGCAACAGACAAGCAATTGTGGACAAAATCTCTCAGCTCAGGTTAATTGGAGGCTCAGTGGTGAACACAGGAGCTGCTATGAATTACGCCCTGGCCACTATGTTCCAGCCTTCAGCTGGGTCACGCAAGATGCAAGATGTCCAGCAAGTGTTGGTCCTGATCACTGGTGGCCCATCCCAAGATGAACTCAAGTCGGTGGCTGATAAATTGGCTTTATCTGGTGTTTTGACTTTCACAGTCAGCGCTGGACAAGCAGATGAAGCATTACTGAAGACAGTTGCCTTTGTTCCAGATTTAGCTTACCATCAGACAAGCTTCTCAAATTTTCCAGCTTTGGCTGAAGTCATCATGCCAAAGCTAACGACAGTGGTTGGCGATACCAGTTACCAGGTAGCAGTGCCAGTCGCAGGTTAGTTTTGTAATTGTTTTTTTTTTCCTACTATTACAATATTTCAAATATTGAAAATGGTGTCAAAAACTGTAACTAGCTACATGAATTGTCCTATTCTTACAGGAGCTGAAAGAGATGTTGCTTTCCTCATCGATGGAACAGACAATGTTCGAGCAGATTTTCCCTACATCCGAGATTTTATTCTGAAAGTGATTGAACCACTTGACATTGGGAGTGACAGAGTACGAGTTTCAGTGGTTCAGCACAGTGAGAGACCAACTCCAAATTTCTACCTTAACACGTATAAAACAAAAGATGAGGTGATTAGAGCTGTTAGTTCAATGACACTGGCTGGCGGCCGCAGTTTAAATACAGGATCAGCTTTGAGATTCATGAGGAGCACCATCCTATCTGAAGGCTATGGCGGCCGGGCTTCTCAAAATGTCCCACAGTTTCTGATTGTTTTGGCTGGAGACAGATCCATGGATAATGTCAAAGAACCAGCAGGTCAACTGAAGACAGAAGGAGTAGTACCATTTGGTGTGGGTGTTAAGAATGCAGATGCAAAGCAGATAGAGGCCATTTCACACAACCCTTCTTTTGCCTTCACTGTGAGCGAATTCAGTGAACTGAGTACCATACCACAAAAGCTCAATAACTATGTGGGCCTTCCAAAGGAACAGCTGCAGATCGTCCTACAGCAAGGTAAGACAAAAATATTTTTCATACCGTACTAAACTTACTGTGCCAAAAACATAATGTTCCTTCCTGACATTTTGGTGCTTTATTTGTGTCTCAGTACAAAGTGATGTCAAAAAAAGAGACGTTGTATTCCTAGTGGATGGCTCTGATAACACCAAAAATGGATTCCCATACTTGAAAGGCTTTGTCAAAAACATAGTAGAGAGCCTCTCTCTTCATGAGCACCAGGACAGAGTGTCTGTGGTTCAGTTTGCTGATAGCCCTAAAGTCATATTTTATCTAAATACTCACAAGACAAAGAATGACACCCTCAATGCCATTGATAATTTAATACACATTGGTGGGAGAAATCTTAACATTGGAGCAGCTCTCCAGTTTGTGAGGCACAGAGTCTTTACTTCCTCCACCGGAAGTAGAAGACTCGAAGGAGTTTCCCAGATTTTAATTATTATAAGTAGTAAACCATCCACAGATAATGTGAAAGGGCCAGCTTTTGCTCTGAAAGAGCATGGCATTGTGTCAGCTGGGGTTGGAGTGGGAAATGCTAATGTTGAAGAGTTGGAGCTGATTGCAGTCAAACCTGGTTTCACATACAAAGTCACAGACTTTTCTAAACTGCCCTCAATCCATTCACAACTTGTTGCTACACTGAATTATCTTAAAGACGATAAGGAAAACATGAATGGAATCTCTGACTTAGGAGGTAAGAGCACTTTATTCAAATATGTTTTAAGTACTCTATGATATTGTTTGTCTTTATTCAAACACCCTGTATGCTTCATTTCTGCTTCTACTGTATTTATTACTACTTTCATTGGATCATCCACAGCTTCGTATTTCGCTTCTTTTAACCATCAATGTAACATGTGACATCAGTCTTGCTTGTGTTGTTCTCTCAGATGTTAGTCGCTTTGGATAAAAGCGTCTGCTAATTGACAGTAGTAGTAGTAGTCATCACCACATGTTCTCATTTGTCAAATTCACCACTCCCTTTTCTATCTATCATGTATCACGCAGTTGACACACAGAGTGATAAAAGGGATATCGAGTTTCTTCTTGATGGGTCAGATGACTCCATAAATAAACTTCCAGCTATTGGAGGATTTGTCATAAGAATGGCAGAGGAGTGGAACATTGATGAAGACAAGGTTCAGATAGCTCTGGCACTGTAAAGTAATGACACAGTAGTTTACTTCGACCAAATGACTCATAGATCCAAGAAGGCTGTAATCTATGGTGTGAGAGGTCTTTGACATAAAGGGGGAAGCACTCGAAACACAGGAACTGCTTTACAGTATGTACAAGATCACATTTTCAGAACATCATCCGGGAGTAGGCGTTCTGAGCAGGTTCCTCACATCTGCTTTAGCAACTGCACTTAAATGCAGTGATGATGTTTCTAGTGTGGCATCTGGCTTAAAGCAACTTGGAACAAAGAATTCAGACCTGGGGGAGCTTTAAGAAATTGCTTCCAAATTGTTTGAAAATTCAGCCAAAAATAGCTGAATTTATCCTAGGGTACATACAAACTGAGCTTTTTATGCTTTTGGGTAAAAAGGGTCAAAAAATTGATAGTTGAGAGATTGACTTTCTCCATGCCTAAATGTATGTTCCTGCACATTTGGTCTTGCACTGTCAAAACACAATTTCCTGGTTATTTTGTTCCTTTTTTGATCATGATTTCCTTTGTTGTACATCTGAGAGCTATGTTATGTTTTTGTATTTTATCCTTTTTGTAAGCCAATGTTTATTGAATCCTTGGTGGAAAATGTACAATGAAAGACCTTTTGAATCTTTTTTCATCTTTCATTTGTTATAGAGGAATATGTCTCACACACAATTTCCCTCTATCTGTTTATCAAACGATTTAATCTTCCTTCCTTCTTTTTTTGTTTTCATTTGTTTTTTCAAAACTTAAACTGGGAGAAATGGCAGCAATTTGATCATATGTAACCAAATTGTTTAAATTCCTGTGTGCTTACAGGTCCCACCAAAAGAGATGTTGTGTTTTTACTTGATGGATCTGATGATTCTAAGCAAAGCTTTCCAGATATCATAGATTTTGTACAAACAATAGCGAGAAGCCTAAACATTGAAGCAAATGGAGATCGTGTGGCTGTGGTCCAGTACAGCAACTCAGCAGAGATTAACTTTAACTTGAGTCATTATGCGACAGAAAATGATGTTCTTGAAGCAGTTGGACGTCTGACTCACAAAGGGGGTTATTCTCAAAATATTGGAGATGCTCTCCAGTATGTGAGAGAAAATGCATTTAATCCCGACTCTGGAAGTAGAGTCTTAGAGGGAGTTCCACAGATACTGATACTACTGTGCAGCAGACGATCTGGGGATGACATAAGAACCCAGGTCCGAATGCTCAGGAAAAATGGTGTCATTGCAATTACCATTGGAACAACTGATGCTGACACGATCGAGCTACAGACAATATCTCAAGAACCCAAGTATGCATTCTCTATTGCTGACTATGAAGAACTTCCCAACGTTAAACAAGCTGTGTTGTCATTAGTAGAAAAGGCTTCCCACAATATTGTGCACAATGTTCCAACTGCAGCTTTTGGTAAGATCGATTGTTTTTACTCTTTTGCAAACATTTTCTTTTAATTAATGAGAATGGGAAAATTGAAGCTGTCACTATGGCAGGTTAGCTGTCATTTGCCCGAAAATCAAATTGTCTATGATTTCTCTTTTGTCTTTATTCCAGAACCAAAGAAAAAAGATGTAGTTTTTCTTATTGATGGATCGCGTGACTCTCGAAATGGATTCGAAGAAATAAGAGACTTTATTGAAAAGGTTGTTGAAAATTTAACTGTGGGTATCAATAGAGACCAAGTTGCTGTAGTTCAATACAGCCGTGATGCCACAGTCAATTTCTACTTGAATTCCTATTCATCCAAGAATGATGTACTCAGTTCTATCGGAACAATGAGACATAAATTTGGACGACCTCTTAACACTGGAAAAGCCCTCTCATTTGTCAGAGACAGTGTCTTTGCTGCATCAGTTGGAGGCAGACAAACAGACTCTGTCTCTCAATATCTCTTTTTATTTAGTGGCGGGAGATCTGGAGATGATGTTAGAGAATCAGCACAGTCACTCAAAAACAAAGGAATAAAGACTTTGAGTTTTGGAACAAAGGGTGCTGATACTTTGGAAATGCAGACCATCGCTTACACACCAGCACATTACTTCTATATTCAAGATTATAGTGATCTGAAAAACATACATACATCTTTGGAGAGCAGATTAAGTGACACTGAAGAACAAATAGAATTCCCAACTATTGGTGAGAAACAGACATTTTTCTGTGTTTTGTGTATAGCCATATGTTTTAAAGAAAAAATACAAGTTTAGTAATATGTTTTTTGTATTCCTTTCAGACATTTCCACAGTTGCAGAAGCAGAACTCAACAGTGTTGATATTATTTTCCTCATTGATGGATCTGATAATATGTATTCAAATGAAAGACTGGTTTTTGACTTTGTCACAGAGTTCATCAAGCAAATAGATATTGGGCCAACAAAAGCACAAGTTGCTTTGATCCAGTACAGCATGGAGCCCACTGTTGAATTTTTCCTGAACAAATACTTAGTCAAAGATGAGGTCTTGAACCATCTGAGCAATGCAAAACTGAATGGAGGCTCTACTGCAAACATTGGTGTGGCCCTTGACTTTGTGAAAAACACTGTCATCAGTGCTTCATTTGGAAGTCGAGCCCTACAGGGAGTCCCACAGGTCCTGATACTTGCAAATGGAAAAACCTCAGAAGATGATGTCTTGGATCAAGTGGAACAGCTAAAAAATAGTGGAATTATTATTTTTGGCCTCGGATTGAATGGTGCAGATAGGGTTGAGATGGAGCAATTAGCTCCAGGAGCATGGTCTTTTATCAACAAGCCTTCTGACTTTCATCTTGTTAGAGATCGTTTGATCTCATTTATTGCCTCTCTGAAAAGCTCCGGTGTGGGTGAGTGAAAATATTCAGCACATTATATGTGTTGTGGTGTTTTTAACAATTCTTTGAATTCTGTTAAACTAAAAACTAACTTAATGAGCATGATTGTGCACTTTTCAAGGTTTCTGTTTTTAATTTTAAAATAGCAATATAATATTTAAATTCGATGAAAATTAAGAAAAGTAGGAATGAATATCTCTTTTTGATCATTGGTCTTTCTGTCTATTCTCAGTCAACACTGTAAAAAAAGATATTGCATTCCTCCTGGATGGTTCAGATGGTACCAGGAATGACTTTCCTGCTATGCGGGATTTTGTTGAGAGAATAGTGGAGAAACTGAATGTGGGCGGAAACCACGACCGTGTCTCAGTGGTCCAGTACAGCAGAGATGCAGAGGCCCATTTCTATCTCAACACACATAGCACACAAGAGGATGTTGTGGATGCGATCAGAGGACTGAGACATAGAGGAGGAAGACCCCTCAACACTGGGGCAGCCCTCCAATATGTCAGAGACAATGTGTTTACAAGCACCTCTGGGAGTAGGCGGCTACAAGGTGTTCCACAGATGGTGATCTTGCTAACAGGGGGAAGATCTTTTGACGATGTAGATAACCCTGCTTCTGTTCTTAAACAGCAGGGCATCTTTGTGATTAGTATTGGAAGCCAGACCTCTGACGGTAGAGAGCTGCAGAAATTATCCTCTGAGCCCAGTTATGCTCTATCGGTGTCTGAGTTCACTGACCTCCCAAGTATCCAAGAACAGCTCTCCTCTGCAATGAGCACTGTGCTAGTAAAGGCCAATACTGTGACACCAACAGTGACAGGTAAGCAAGTGCTGTAAGCTGCATTAGTGTAGATTTCACTAATAATAGTCGTCCCATGGCACTGTGAAAGAATCCTTGTAATGGCAGTAAGAGAATAAGAGGTTAACATCAGTTCAGCATTGATGGTGTGACTTCCGTTTAATTTCCAATTTTTCCATGAAGTTTAACATGTCCCAAATCTTATGTTCCATAGTGGTGAGACAGGCACCGGGAAGAGATTTTGTGTTCTTGCTGGATGGATCTGATGGTACAAGAAATGGCTTCCCAGCTATGCGACAGTTTGTCCAAAATGTAGTGGAGACACTGAGTGTGGATGACAACAAAGACCGTGTGTCAGTTGTTGAGTACAGCAGAGAACCAGCTGTCGAGTTTTATCTCAACACATACATGACAAAAGGCGAGATCCTTGACAATGTCAGAGCTTTAAAGTACAAAGGCGGCAGACCCCTCAACACTGGAGCAGCTCTCCAATACTTGAGGGAGAATGTCTTCACGAGCTCTGCTGGAAGCCGGCGCTTGCAAGGAGTTCCACAGGTCCTCATATTGCTAACTGGTGGGAGATCTTTTGACAGTGTGGATGCACCAGCCTCTGCCCTCAAACAGATGGGTATCCTTACCTTTGCAGTTGGAAGCAGAGGCTCTGAAAATATTGAACTGCAGAAAATATCCCACCACCCCAGTGGTGCTCTGTCGGTCTCTGAATTCACGGAACTACCCCGTGTCCAACAGCAACTTCAGAACACCATCGAGACTCTGGTTTCAAATGTCACCCCAGAATCACCAATTGTACCTGGTATGTTATCATATATTGCCTGTTGCTTACCTTTAGGGATTACATCAGTCGTCTAAAGTCTAACCAATTTAACAAAGATCAACTGGAAGACATATTTGACTAATAGGTTTAATTAGATCAAACTAGTTAGTGTGTTTGTCATGGACAAAAATGATCAAACAAAATAGGTTTTTACTTCATGACAAGAAATGAGGGTACCTTTAGGAAAAGTTCTCACTCATTGTCTGTTTATTCTCAGTTGACACTGCCAAAAAGGATATTGCATTCCTCCTGGATGGTTCGGATCGCAACAGGAATGCCTTTCCTGCTATGCGGGATTTTGTTGAGAGTGTCGTGGAGAACCTGAATGTGGGAAGAAACAACGACCGTGTCTCAGTGGTCCAGTACAGCAGAGATGCAGTGGCCAATTTCTATCTCAACACACATAGCACACAAGAGGATGTTGTGGATGCAATCAGAGGACTGAGACATAGAGGAGGAAGACCCCTCAACACTGGGGCAGCCCTCCAATATGTCAGAGACAATGTGTTTACAAACACCTCTGGGAGTAGGCGGCTGCAAGGTGTTCCACAGATGGTGATCTTGCTAACAGGGGGAAGATCTTTTGACAATGTAGATAACCCTGCCTCTGCTCTTAAACAGCAGGGCATCTCTGTGATTAGCATTGGAAGCCGGAACGCTGACGGTAGAGAGCTGCAGAAGTTATCCTATGAGCCCAGTTATGCTCTATCGGTGTCTGAGTTCACTGACCTCCCAAGTATCCAAGAACAGCTCTCCTCTGTAATGAGCACTGTGCTAGTAAGGGACAATACTGTGACACCAACAGTGACAGGTAAGCAAGTGGTGTAAATTGCATTAGTGTAGATTTAACTAATTGTAGTTGTCCCATGCCAATCTAAAAGAATCCTTGTAATGGCAGAAAGAGAATAAGAGGTTAACATCAGTTCAGCATTGATGGTGTGACTTCCGTTTAATTTCCAATTTCTCCATGAAGTTTAACATGTCCCAAATCTTATGTTCCATAGTGGTGAGACAGGCACCAGGAAGAGATTTTGTGTTCTTGCTGGATGGATCTGATGGTACAAGAAATGGCTTCCCAGCTATGCAACAGTTTGTCCAAAATGTAGTGGAGACGTTGAGTGTGGATGACAACAAAGACCGTGTGTCCGTTGTCGAATACAGCAGAGAACCAGCTGTCGAGTTTTATCTCAACACATACATGACAAAGGGCGAGATCCTTGAGAATGTCAGAGCTTTAAAGCACAAAGGCGGCAGACCCCTCAACACTGGAGCAGCTCTCCAATACTTGAGGGAGAATGTCTTCACAAGCTCTGCTGGAAGCCGGCGCTTGCAAGGAGTTCCACAGGTCCTGATATTGCTAACTGGTGGGAGATCTTTTGACAGTGTGGATGCACCAGCCTCTGCCCTCAAACAGATGGGTATCCTTACCTTTGCAGTTGGAAGCAGAGGCGCTGAAAATATTGAACTGCAGAAAATATCCCACCACCCCAGTGGTGCTGTGTCTGTCTCTGAATTCACGGAACTACCCCGTGTCCAACAGCAACTTCAGAACACCATCGATACTCTGGTTTCAAATGTCACCCCAGAATCACCAATTGTACCTGGTATGTTATCATATATTGCCTGTTACTTACCGTTAGGGTTTACGTCAGTTGTTTTAAGTCTAATCAATTTAACAAAGATCAACTGGAAGACATATTTGACTAATAGGTTTAATTAGATCAAACTAGTTAGTGTGTTTGTCATGGACAAAAATGATCAAACGAAATAGGTTTTTACTTCATGACAAGAAATGAGGGTTCCTTTAGGAAAAGTTCTCACTCATTGTCTGTTTATTCTCAGTTGACACTGCCAAAAAGGATATTGCATTCCTCCTGGATGGTTCGGATCGCAACAGGAATGCCTTTCCTGCTATGCGGGACTTTGTTGAGAGTGTCGTGGAGAACCTGAATGTGGGAAGAAACAACGACCGTGTCTCAGTGGTCCAGTACAGCAGAGATGCAGTGGCCAATTTTTATCTCAACTCACATAACACACAAGAGGATGTTGTGGATGCAATCAGAGGACTGAGACATAGAGGAGGAAGACCCCTCAACACTGGGGCAGCCCTCCAATATGTCAGAGACAATGTGTTTACAAACACCTCTGGGAGTAGGCGGCTGCAAGGTGTTCCACAGATGGTGATCTTGCTAACAGGGGGAAGATCTTTTGACAATGTAGATAACCCTGCCTCTGCTCTTAAACAGCAGGGCATCTCTGTGATTAGCATTGGAAGCCGGAACGCTGACGGTAGAGAGCTGCAGAAGTTATCCTATGAGCCCAGTTATGCTCTATCGGTGTCTGATTTCACTGACCTCCCAAGTATCCAAGAACAGCTCTCCTCTGTAATGAGCACTGTGCTAGTTAGGGCCAAAACTATGACACCAACAGTGACAGGTAAGCAAGTGGTGTAAGTTGCATTAATGTAGTTGTAATTGTAGTTGTCCCATGCAACTCTAAAAGAATCATTGTAACGGTAGAAAGACCATAACAGGTTAACATCAGTTCCGCATTGATGGTGTGACTTCCGTTTAATTTCCAGTTGTTCCGTGAAGTTTAACATGTCCCAAATCTTATGTTCCATAGTGGTGAGACATGCACCGGGAAGAGATTTTGTGTTCTTGCTGGATGGATCTGATGGTACAAGAAATGGCTTCCCAGCTATGCGACAGTTTGTCCAAAATGTAGTGGAGACACTGAGTGTGGATGACAACAAAGACCGTGTGTCAGTTGTTGAGTACAGCAGAGAACCAGCTGTCGAGTTTTATCTCAACACATACATGACAAAAGGCGAGATTCTTGAGAATGTCAGAGCTTTAAAGCACAAAGGCGGCAGACCCCTCAACACTGGAGCAGCTCTCCAATACTTGAGGGAGAATGTCTTCACAAGCTCTGCTGGAAGCCGGCGCTTGCAAGGAGTTCGACAGGTCCTGATATTGCTAACTGGTGGGAGATCTTTTGACAGTGTGGATGCACCAGCCTCTGCCCTCAAACAGATGGGTATCCTTACCTTTGCAGTTGGAAGCAGAGGCGCTGAAAATATTGAACTGCAGAAAATATCCCACCACCCCAGTGGTGCCGTGTCTGTCTCTGAATTCACGGAACTACCCCGTGTCCAACAGCAACTTCAGAACACCATCGATACTCTGGTTTCAGATGTCACCCCAGAATCACCAATTGTACCTGGTATGTTATCATATATTGCCTGTTGCTTACTGTTAGGGGTTACGTCAGTTGTTTTAAGTCTAATCAATTTAACAAAGATCAATTGGAAGACATATTTGACTAAAAGGGTTAATTAGATCAAACTAATTAATGTGTTTGTCATGGAAAAAAATGATGAAACAAAACAGATTTTTACTTCATGACAAGAAATGATGATACCTTTAGGAAAAGTTCTCACTCATTGTCTGTTTATTCTCAGTTGACACTGCCAAAAAGGATATTGCTTTCCTCCTGGATGGTTCAGATGGCACCAGGAATGCCTTTCCTGCTATGCGGGATTTTGTTGAGAGTGTCGTGGAGAACCTGAATGTGGGAGGAAACAACGACCGTGTCTCAGTGGTCCAGTACAGCAGAGATGCAATAGCCCATTTCTATCTCAACACACATAGCACACAAGAGGATGTTGTGGATGCAATCAGAGGTCTGAGACATAGAGGAGGAAGACCCCTCAACACTGGGGCAGCCCTCCAATATGTCAGAGACAATGTGTTTACAAACACCTCTGGGAGTAGGCGGCTGCAAGGTGTTCCACAGATGGTGATCTTGCTAACAGGGGGAAGATCTTTTGACAATGTAGATAACCCTGCCTCTGCTCTTAAACAGCAGGGCATCTCTGTGATTAGCATTGGAAGCCGTACCGCTGACGGTAGAGAGCTGCAGAAGTTATCCTATGAGCCCAGTTATGCTCTATCGGTGTCTGAGTTCACTGACCTCCCAAGTATCCAAGAACAGCTCTCCTCTGTAATGAGCACTGTGCTAGTAAGGGACAATACTGTGACACCAACAGTGACAGGTAAGCAAGTGTTGCAAATTGCATTAGAGTAGATTTCACTAATTGTAGTTGTCCCATGCAACTCTAAAAGAATCATTGTAATGGCAGAAAGACCATAACAGCTTAACATCAGTTCAGCATTGATGGTGTGACTTCCATTTAATTTCCAGTTGTTCCGTGAAGTTTAACATGTCCCAAATCTTATGTTCCATAGTGGTGAGACAGGCACCGGGAAGAGATTTTGTGTTCTTGCTGGATGGATCTGATGGTACAAGAAATGGCTTCCCAGCTATGCAACAGTTTGTCCAAAATGTAGTGGAGACACTGAGTGTGGATGACAACAAAGACCGTGTGTCAGTTGTTGAGTACAGCAGAGAACCAGCTGTAGAGTTTTATCTCAACACATACATGACAAAAGGCGAGATCCTTGAGAATGTCAGAGCTTTAAAGCACAAAGGCGGCAGACCCCTCAACACTGGAGCAGCTCTCCAATACTTGAGGGAGAATGTCTTCACAAGCTCTGCTGGAAGCCGGCGCTTGCAAGGAGTTCCACAGGTCCTGATATTGCTAACTGGTGGGAGATCTTTTGACAGTGTGGATGCACCAGCCTCTGCCCTCAAACAGATGGGTATCCTTACCTTTGCAGTTGGAAGCAGAGGCACTGAAAATATTGAACTGCAGAAAATATCCCACCACCCCAGTGGTGCTGTGTCTGTCTCTGAATTCACGGAACTACCCCGTGTCCAACAACAACTTCAGAACACCATCGATACTCTGGTTTCAGATGTCACCCCAGAATCACCAATTGTACCTGGTATGTTATCATATATTGCCTGTTGCTTACCGTTAGGGTTTACGTCAGTTGTTTTAAGTCTAATCAATTTAACAAAGATCAATTGGAAGATATATTTGACTAACAGGTTTAATTAGATCAAACTAATTAATGTGTTTGTCATGGACAAAAATGATGAAACAAAACAGGTTTTTACTTCATAACAAGAAATGATGATACCTTTAGGAAAAGTTGTCACTCATTGTCTGTTTATTCTCAGTTGACACTGCCAAAAAGGATATTGCTTTCCTCCTGGATGGTTCAGATGGCACCAGGAATGCCTTTCCTGCTATGCGGGATTTTGTTGAGAATGTCGTGGAAAATCTGAATGTTGGAGGAAACAACGACCGTGTCTCAGTGGTCCAGTACAGCAGAGATGCATTAGCCCATTTCTATCTCAACACACATAGCACACAAGAGGATGTTGTGGATGCAATCAGAGGACTGAGACATAGAGGAGGAAGACCCCTCAACACTGGGGCAGCCCTCCAATATGTCAGAGACAATGTGTTTACAAACACCTCTGGGAGTAGGCGGCTGCAAGGTGTTCCACAGATGGTGATCTTGCTAACAGGGGGAAGATCTTTTGACGATGTAGATAACCCTGCCTCTGCTCTTAAACAGCAGGGCATCTCTGTGATTAGCATTGGAAGCCGTACCGCTGACGGTAGAGAGCTGCAGAAGTTATCCTATGAGCCCAGTTATGCTCTATCGGTGTCTGAGTTCACTGACCTCCCAAGTATCCAAGAACAGCTCTCCTCTGTAATGAGCAATGTGCTAGTAAGGGACAATACTATGACACCAACAGTGACAGGTAAGCAAGTGGTGTAAGTTGCATTAGAGTAGATTTCACTAATTGTAGTTGTCCCATGCCAATCTAAAAGAATCCTTGTACTGGCAGAAAGAGAATAAGAGGTTAACATCAGTTCAGCATTGATGGTGTGACTTCCATTTAATTTCCAGTTGTTCCGTGAAGTTTAACATGTCCCAAATCTTATGTTCCATAGTGGTGAGACAGGCACCGGGAAGAGATTTTGTGTTCTTGCTGGATGGATCTGATGGTACAAGAAATGGCTTCCCAGCTATGCAACAGTTTGTCCAAAATGTAGTGGAGACACTGAGTGTGGATGACAACAAAGACCGTGTGTCAGTTGTTGAGTACAGCAGAGAACCAGCTGTAGAGTTTTATCTCAACACATACATGACAAAAGGCGAGATCCTTGAGAATGTCAGAGCTTTAAAGCACAAAGGCGGCAGACCCCTCAACACTGGAGCAGCTCTCCAATACTTGAGGGAGAATGTCTTCACAAGCTCTGCTGGAAGCCGGCGCTTGCAAGGAGTTCCACAGGTCCTGATATTGCTAACTGGTGGGAGATCTTTTGACAGTGTGGATGCACCAGCCTCTGCCCTCAAACAGATGGGTATCCTTACCTTTGCAGTTGGAAGCAGAGGCGCTGAAAATATTGAACTGCAGAAAATATCCCACCACCCCAGTGGTGCTGTGTCTGTCTCTGAATTCACGGAACTACCCCGTGTCCAACAACAACTTCAGAACACCATCGATACTCTGGTTTCAGATGTCACCCCAGAATCACCAATTGTACCTGGTATGTTATCATATATTGCCTGTTGCTTACCGTTAGGGTTTACGTCAGTTGTTTTAAGTCTAATCAATTTAACAAAGATCAATTGGAAGATATATTTGACTAACAGGTTTAATTAGATCAAACTAATTAATGTGTTTGTCATGGACAAAAATGATGAAACAAAACAGGTTTTTACTTCATAACAAGAAATGATGATACCTTTAGGAAAAGTTGTCACTCATTGTCTGTTTATTCTCAGTTGACACTGCCAAAAAGGATATTGCTTTCCTCCTGGATGGTTCAGATGGCACCAGGAATGCCTTTCCTGCTATGCGGGATTTTGTTGAGAATGTCGTGGAAAATCTGAATGTTGGAGGAAACAACGACCGTGTCTCAGTGGTCCAGTACAGCAGAGATGCAATAGCCCATTTCTATCTCAACACACATAGCACACAAGAGGATGTTGTGGATGCAATCAGAGGACTGAGACATAGAGGAGGAAGACCCCTCAACACTGGGGCAGCCCTCCAATATGTCAGAGACAATGTGTTTACAAACACCTCTGGGAGTAGGCGGCTGCAAGGTGTTCCACAGATGGTGATCTTGCTAACAGGGGGAAGATCTTTTGACGATGTAGATAACCCTGCCTCTGCTCTTAAACAGCAGGGCATCTCTGTGATTAGCATTGGAAGCCGTACCGCTGACGGTAGAGAGCTGCAGAAGTTATCCTATGAGCCCAGTTATGCTCTATCGGTGTCTGAGTTCACTGACCTCCCAAGTATCCAAGAACAGCTCTCCTCTGTAATGAGCAATGTGCTAGTAAGGGACAATACTATGACACCAACAGTGACAGGTAAGCAAGTGGTGTAAGTTGCATTAGAGTAGATTTCACTAATTGTAGTTGTCCCATGCCAATCTAAAAGAATCCTTGTACTGGCAGAAAGAGAATAAGAGGTTAACATCAGTTCAGCCTTGATGGTGTGACTTCCATTTAATTTCCAGTTGTTCCGTGAAGTTTAACATGTCCCAAATCTTATGTTCCATAGTGGTGAGACAGGCACCGGGAAGAGATTTTGTGTTCTTGCTGGATGGATCTGATGGTACAAGAAATGGCTTCCCAGCTATGCAAAAGTTTGTCCAAAATGTAGTGGAGACACTGAGTGTGGATGACAACAAAGACCGTGTGTCAGTTGTTGAGTACAGCAGAGAACCAGCTGTAGAGTTTTATCTCAACACATACATGACAAAAGGCGAGATCCTTGAGAATGTCAGAGCTTTAAAGCACAAAGGCGGCAGACCCCTCAACACTGGAGCAGCTCTCCAATACTTGAGGGAGAATGTCTTCACAAGCTCTGCTGGAAGCCGGCGCTTGCAAGGAGTTCCACAGGTCCTGATATTGCTAACTGGTGGGAGATCTTTTGACAGTGTGGATGCACCAGCCTCTGCCCTCAAACAGATGGGTATCCTTACCTTTGCAGTTGGAAGCAGAGGCGCTGAAAATATTGAACTGCAGAAAATATCCCACCACCCCAGTGGTGCTGTGTCTGTCTCTGAATTCACGGAACTACCCCGTGTCCAACAACAACTTCAGAACACCATCGATACTCTGGTTTCAGATGTCACCCCAGAATCACCAATTGTACCTGGTATGTTATCATATATTGCCTGTTGCTTACCGTTAGGGGTTACGTCAGTTGTTTAAAGTCTAATCAATTTAACAAAGATCAATTGGAAGACATATTTGACTAACAGGTTTAATTAGATCAAACTAATTAATGTGTTTGTCATGGACAAAAATGATGAAACAAAACAGGTTTTTACTTCATAACAAGAAATGATGATACCTTTAGGAAAAGTTGTCACTTTTTGTCTGTTTATTCTCAGTTGACACTGCCAAAAAGGATATTGCTTTCCTCCTGGATGGTTCAGATGGCACCAGGAATGCCTTTCCTGCTATGCGGGATTTTGTTGAGAATGTCGTGGAAAATCTGAATGTTGGAGGAAACAACGACCGTGTCTCAGTGGTCCAGTACAGCAGAGATGCATTAGCCCATTTCTATCTCAACACACATAGCACACAAGAGGATGTTGTGGATGCGATCAGAGGACTGAGACATAGAGGAGGAAGACCCCTCAACACTGGGGCAGCCCTCCAATATGTCAGAGACAATGTGTTTACAAACACCTCTGGGAGTAGGCGGCTGCAAGGTGTTCCACAGATGGTGATCTTGCTAACAGGGGGAAGATCTTTTGACAATGTAGATAACCCTGCCTCTGCTCTTAAACAGCAGGGCATCTCTGTGATTAGCATTGGAAGCCGGACCGCTGACAGTAGAGAGCTGCAGAAGTTATCCTATGAGCCCAGTTATGCTCTATCGGTGTCTGATTTCAATGACCTCCCAAGTATCCAAGAACAGCTCTCCTCTGTAATGAGCACTGTGCTAGTAAGCGACAATACTGTGACACCAACAGTGACAGGTAAGCAAGTGGTGTAGGTTGCATTAATGTAGATTTCAGTAATTGTAGTTGTCCCATGCAACTCTAAAAGAATCATTGTAATGGCAGAAAGACCATAACAGGTTAACATCAGTTCAGCATTGATGGTGTGACTTCCGTTTAATTTCCAGTGGTTCCGTGAAGTTTAACATTTCCCAAATCTTATGTTCCATAGTGGTGAGACAGGCACCGGGAAGAGATTTTGTGTTCTTGCTGGATGGATCTGATGGTACAAGAAATGGCTTCCCAGCTATGCAAAAGTTTGTCCAAAATGTAGTGGAGACACTGAGTGTGGATGACAACAAAGACCGTGTGTCAGTTGTTGAGTACAGCAGAGAACCAGCTGTAGAGTTTTATCTCAACACATACATGACAAAAGGCGAGATCCTTGAGAATGTCAGAGCTTTAAAGCACAAAGGCGGCAGACCCCTCAACACTGGAGCAGCTCTCCAATACTTGAGGGAGAATGTCTTCACAAGCTCTGCTGGAAGCCGGCGCTTGCAAGGAGTTCCACAGGTCCTGATATTGCTAACTGGTGGGAGATCTTTTGACAGTGTGGATGCACCAGCCTCTGCCCTCAAACAGATGGGTATCCTTACCTTTGCAGTTGGAAGCAGAGGCGCTGAAAATATTGAACTGCAGAAAATATCCCACCACCCCAGTGGTGCTGTGTCTGTCTCTGAATTCACGGAACTACCCCGTGTCCAACAACAACTTCAGAACACCATCGATACTCTGGTTTCAGATGTCACCCCAGAATCACCAATTGTACCTGGTATGTTATCATATATTGCCTGTTGCTTACCGTTAGGGGTTACGTCAGTTGTTTAAAGTCTAATCAATTTAACAAAGATCAATTGGAAGACATATTTGACTAACAGGTTTAATTAGATCAAACTAATTAATGTGTTTGTCATGGACAAAAATGATGAAACAAAACAGGTTTTTACTTCATAACAAGAAATGATGATACCTTTTGGAAAAGTTGTCACTTTTTGTATGTTTATTCTCAGTTGACACTGCCAAAAAGGATATTGCTTTCCTCCTGGATGGTTCAGATGGCACCAGGAATGCCTTTCCTGCTATGCGGGATTTTGTTGAGAATGTCGTGGAAAATCTGAATGTTGGAGGAAACAACGACCGTGTCTCAGTGGTCCAGTACAGCAGAGATGCATTAGCCCATTTCTATCTCAACACACATAGCACACAAGATGATGTTGTGGATGCAATCAGAGGACTGAGACATAGAGGAGGAAGACCCCTCAACACTGGGGCAGCCCTCCAATATGTCAGAGACAATGTGTTTACAAACACCTCTGGGAGTAGGCGGCTGCAAGGTGTTCCACAGATGGTGATCTTGCTAACAGGGGGAAGATCTTTTGACAATGTAGATAACCCTGCCTCTGCTCTTAAACAGCAGGGCATCTCTGTGATTAGCATTGGAAGCCGGACCGCTGACAGTCGAGAGCTGCAGAAGTTATCCTATGAGCCCAGTTATGCTCTATCGGTGTCTGATTTCAATGACCTCCCAAGTATCCAAGAACAGCTCTCCTCTGTAATGAGCACTGTGCTAGTAAGCGACAATACTGTGACACCAACAGTGACAGGTAAGCAAGTGGTGTAGGTTGCATTAATGTAGATTTCAGTAATTGTAGTTGTCCCATGCAACTCTAAAAGAATCATTGTAATGGCAGAAAGACCATAACAGGTTAACATCAGTTCAGCATTGATGGTGTGACTTCCGTTTAATTTCCAGTGGTTCCGTGAAGTTTAACATTTCCCAAATCTTATGTTCCATAGTGGTGAGACAGGCACCGGGAAGAGATTTTGTGTTCTTGCTGGATGGATCTGATGGTACAAGAAATGGCTTCCCAGCTATGCAAAAGTTTGTCCAAAATGTAGTGGAGACACTGAGTGTGGATGACAACAAAGACCGTGTGTCAGTTGTTGAGTACAGCAGAGAACCAGCTGTAGAGTTTTATCTCAACACATACATGACAAAAGGCGAGATCCTTGAGAATGTCAGAGCTTTAAAGCACAAAGGCGGCAGACCCCTCAACACTGGAGCAGCTCTCCAATACTTGAGGGAGAATGTCTTCACAAGCTCTGCTGGAAGCCGGCGCTTGCAAGGAGTTCCACAGGTCCTGATATTGCTAACTGGTGGGAGATCTTTTGACAGTGTGGATGCACCAGCCTCTGCCCTCAAACAGATGGGTATCCTTACCTTTGCAGTTGGAAGCAGGGGCGCTGAAAATATTGAACTGCAGAAAATATCCCACCACCCCAGTGGTGCTGTGTCTGTCTCTGAATTCACGGAACTACCCCGTGTCCAACAACAACTTCAGAACACCATCGATACTCTGGTTTCAGATGTCACCCCAGAATCACCAATTGTACCTGGTATGTTATCATATATTGCCTGTTGCTTACCGTTAGGGGTTACGTCAGTTGTTTTAAGTCTAATCAATTTAACAAAGATCAATTGGAAGACATATTTGACTAACAGGTTTAATTAGATCAAACTAATTAATGTGTTTGTCATGGACAAAAATGATGAAACAAAACAGGTTTTTACTTCATAACAAGAAATGATGATACCTTTAGGAAAAGTTGTCACTTTTTGCCTGTTTATTCTCAGTTGACACTGCCAAAAAGGATATTGCTTTCCTCCTGGATGGTTCAGATGGCACCAGGAATGCCTTTCCTGCTATGCGGGATTTTGTTGAGAATGTCGTGGAAAATCTGAATGTTGGAGGAAACAACGACCGTGTCTCAGTGGTCCAGTACAGCAGAGATGCATTAGCCCATTTCTATCTCAACACACATAGCACACAAGAAGATGTTGTGGATGCAATCAGAGGACTGAGACATAGAGGAGGAAGACCCCTCAACACTGGGGCAGCCCTCCAATATGTCAGAGACAATGTGTTTACAAACACCTCTGGGAGTAGGCGGCTGCAAGGTGTTCCACAGATGGTGATCTTGCTAACAGGGGGAAGATCTTTTGACAATGTAGATAACCCTGCCTCTGCTCTTAAACAGCAGGGCATCTCTGTGATTAGCATTGGAAGCCGGACCGCTGACAGTAGAGAGCTGCAGAAGTTATCCTATGAGCCCAGTTATGCTCTATCGGTGTCTGATTTCAATGACCTCCCAAGTATCCAAGAACAGCTCTCCTCTGTAATGAGCACTGTGCTAGTAAGCGACAATACTGTGACACCAACAGTGACAGGTAAGCAAGTGGTGTAGGTTGCATTAATGTAGATTTCAGTAATTGTAGTTGTCCCATGCAACTCTAAAAGAATCATTGTAATGGCAGAAAGACCATAACAGGTTAACATCAGTTCAGCATTGATGCTGTGACTTCCGTTTAATTTCCAGTGGTTCCGTGAAGTTTAACATTTCCCAAATCTTATGTTCCATAGTGGTGAGACAGGCACCGGGAAGAGATTTTGTGTTCTTGCTGGATGGATCTGATGGTACAAGAAATGGCTTCCCAGCTATGCAAAAGTTTGTCCAAAATGTAGTGGAGACACTGAGTGTGGATGACAACAAAGACCGTGTGTCAGTTGTTGAGTACAGCAGAGAACCAGCTGTAGAGTTTTATCTCAACACATACATGACAAAAGGCGAGATCCTTGAGAATGTCAGAGCTTTAAAGCACAAAGGCGGCAGACCCCTCAACACTGGAGCAGCTCTCCAATACTTGAGGGAGAATGTCTTCACAAGCTCTGCTGGAAGCCGGCGCTTGCAAGGAGTTCCACAGGTCCTGATATTGCTAACTGGTGGGAGATCTTTTGACAGTGTGGATGCACCAGCCTCTGCCCTCAAACAGATGGGTATCCTTACCTTTGCAGTTGGAAGCAGAGGCGCTGAAAATATTGAACTGCAGAAAATATCCCACCACCCCAGTGGTGCTGTGTCTGTCTCTGAATTCACGGAACTACCCCGTGTCCAACAACAACTTCAGAACACCATCGATACTCTGGTTTCAGATGTCACCCCAGAATCACCAATTGTACCTGGTATGTTATCATATATTGCCTGTTGCTTACCGTTAGGGGTTACGTCAGTTGTTTTAAGTCTAATCAATTTAACAAAGATCAATTGGAAGACATATTTGACTAACAGGTTTAATTAGATCAAACTAATTAATGTGTTTGTCATGGACAAAAATGATGAAACAAAACAGGTTTTTACTTCATAACAAGAAATGATGATACCTTTAGGAAAAGTTGTCACTTTTTGTCTGTTTATTCTCAGTTGACACTACCAAAAAGGATATTGCTTTCCTCCTGGATGGTTCAGATGGCACCAGGAATGCCTTTCCTGCTATGCGGGATTTTGTTGAGAATGTCGTGGAAAATCTGAATGTTGGAGGAAACAACGACCGTGTCTCAGTGGTCCAGTACAGCAGAGATGCATTAGCCCATTTCTATCTCAACACACATAGCACACAAGAAGATGTTGTGGATGCAATCAGAGGACTGAGACATAGAGGAGGAAGACCCCTCAACACTGGGGCAGCCCTCCAATATGTCAGAGACAATGTGTTTACAAACACCTCTGGGAGTAGGCGGCTGCAAGGTGTTCCACAGATGGTGATCTTGCTAACAGGGGGAAGATCTTTTGACAATGTAGATAACCCTGCCTCTGCTCTTAAACAGCAGGGCATCTCTGTGATTAGCATTGGAAGCCGGACCGCTGACAGTAGAGAGCTGCAGAAGTTATCCTATGAGCCCAGTTATGCTCTATCGGTGTCTGATTTCAATGACCTCCCAAGTATCCAAGAACAGCTCTCCTCTGTAATGAGCACTGTGCTAGTAAGCGACAATACTGTGACACCAACAGTGACAGGTAAGCAAGTGGTGTAGGTTGCATTAATGTAGATTTCAGTAATTGTAGTTGTCCCATGCAACTCTAAAAGAATCATTGTAATGGCAGAAAGACCATAACAGGTTAACATCAGTTCAGCATTGATGGTGTGACTTCCGTTTAATTTCCAGTGGTTCCGTGAAGTTTAACATTTCCCAAATCTTAT
The DNA here is from genome assembly GCF_033807715.1 of Cololabis saira. NCBI lineage: Eukaryota > Metazoa > Chordata > Actinopteri > Beloniformes > Belonidae > Cololabis > Cololabis saira. Next base: position 2,874,100 of record NC_084592.1, on the reverse strand, counting down.
GTTCCATAGTGGTGAGACAGGCACCGGGAAGAGATTTTGTGTTCCTGCTGGATGGATCTGATGGTACAAGAAATGGCTTCCCAGCTATGCAAAAGTTTGTCCAAAATGTAGTGGAGACACTGAGTGTGGATGACAACAAAGACCGTGTGTCAGTTGTTGAGTACAGCAGAGAACCAGCTGTAGAGTTTTATCTCAACACATACATGACAAAAGGCGAGATCCTTGAGAATGTCAGAGCTTTAAAGCACAAAGGCGGCAGACCCCTCAACACTGGAGCAGCTCTCCAATACTTGAGGGAGAATGTCTTCACAAGCTCTGCTGGAAGCCGGCGCTTGCAAGGAGTTCCACAGGTCCTGATATTGCTAACTGGTGGGAGATCTTTTGACAGTGTGGATGCACCAGCCTCTGCCCTCAAACAGATGGGTATCCTTACCTTTGCAGTTGGAAGCAGAGGCGCTGAAAATATTGAACTGCAGAAAATATCCCACCACCCCAGTGGTGCTGTGTCTGTCTCTGAATTCACGGAACTACCCCGTGTCCAACAACAACTTCAGAACACCATCGATACTCTGGTTTCAGATGTCACCCCAGAATCACCAATTGTACCTGGTATGTTATCATATATTGCCTGTTGCTTACCGTTAGGGGTTACGTCAGTTGTTTTAAGTCTAATCAATTTAACAAAGATCAATTGGAAGACATATTTGACTAACAGGTTTAATTAGATCAAACTAATTAATGTGTTTGTCATGGACAAAAATGATGAAACAAAACAGGTTTTTACTTCATAACAAGAAATGATGATACCTTTAGGAAAAGTTGTCACTTTTTGTCTGTTTATTCTCAGTTGACACTGCCAAAAAGGATATTGCTTTCCTCCTGGATGGTTCAGATGGCACCAGGAATGCCTTTCCTGCTATGCGGGATTTTGTTGAGAATGTCGTGGAAAATCTGAATGTTGGAGGAAACAACGACCGTGTCTCAGTGGTCCAGTACAGCAGAGATGCATTAGCCCATTTCTATCTCAACACACATAGCACACAAGAAGATGTTGTGGATGCAATCAGAGGACTGAGACATAGAGGAGGAAGACCCCTCAACACTGGGGCAGCCCTCCAATATGTCAGAGACAATGTGTTTACAAACACCTCTGGGAGTAGGCGGCTGCAAGGTGTTCCACAGATGGTGATCTTGCTAACAGGGGGAAGATCTTTTGACAATGTAGATAACCCTGCCTCTGCTCTTAAACAGCAGGGCATCTCTGTGATTAGCATTGGAAGCCGGACCGCTGACAGTAGAGAGCTGCAGAAGTTATCCTATGAGCCCAGTTATGCTCTATCGGTGTCTGATTTCAATGACCTCCCAAGTATCCAAGAACAGCTCTCCTCTGTAATGAGCACTGTGCTAGTAAGCGACAATACTGTGACACCAACAGTGACAGGTAAGCAAGTGGTGTAGGTTGCATTAATGTAGATTTCAGTAATTGTAGTTGTCCCATGCAACTCTAAAAGAATCATTGTAATGGCAGAAAGACCATAACAGGTTAACATCAGTTCAGCATTGATGGTGTGACTTCCGTTTAATTTCCAGTGGTTCCGTGAAGTTTAACATTTCCCAAATCTTATGTTCCATAGTGGTGAGACAGGCACCGGGAAGAGATTTTGTGTTCTTGCTGGATGGATCTGATGGTACTAGAAATGGCTTCCCAGCTATGCAAAAGTTTGTCCAAAATGTAGTGGAGACACTGAGTGTGGATGACAACAAAGACCGTGTGTCAGTTGTTGAGTACAGCAGAGAACCAGCTGTAGAGTTTTATCTCAACACATACATGACAAAAGGCGAGATCCTTGAGAATGTCAGAGCTTTAAAGCACAAAGGCGGCAGACCCCTCAACACTGGAGCAGCTCTCCAATACTTGAGGGAGAATGTCTTCACAAGCTCTGCTGGAAGCCGGCGCTTGCAAGGAGTTCCACAGGTCCTGATATTGCTAACTGGTGGGAGATCTTTTGACAGTGTGGATGCACCAGCCTCTGCCCTCAAACAGATGGGTATCCTTACCTTTGCAGTTGGAAGCAGAGGCGCTGAAAATATTGAACTGCAGAAAATATCCCACCACCCCAGTGGTGCTGTGTCTGTCTCTGAATTCACGGAACTACCCCGTGTCCAACAACAACTTCAGAACACCATCGATACTCTGGTTTCAGATGTCACCCCAGAATCACCAATTGTACCTGGTATGTTATCATATATTGCCTGTTGCTTACCGTTAGGGGTTACGTCAGTTGTTTTAAGTCTAATCAATTTAACAAAGATCAATTGGAAGACATATTTGACTAACAGGTTTAATTAGATCAAACTAATTAATGTGTTTGTCATGGACAAAAATGATGAAACAAAACAGGTTTTTACTTCATAACAAGAAATGATGATACCTTTAGGAAAAGTTGTCACTTTTTGTCTGTTTATTCTCAGTTGACACTGCCAAAAAGGATATTGCTTTCCTCCTGGATGGTTCAGATGGCACCAGGAATGCCTTTCCTGCTATGCGGGATTTTGTTGAGAATGTCGTGGAAAATCTGAATGTTGGAGGAAACAACGACCGTGTCTCAGTGGTCCAGTACAGCAGAGATGCATTAGCCCATTTCTATCTCAACACACATAGCACACAAGAAGATGTTGTGGATGCAATCAGAGGACTGAGACATAGAGGAGGAAGACCCCTCAACACTGGGGCAGCCCTCCAATATGTCAGAGACAATGTGTTTACAAACACCTCTGGGAGTAGGCGGCTGCAAGGTGTTCCACAGATGGTGATCTTGCTAACAGGGGGAAGATCTTTTGACAATGTAGATAACCCTGCCTCTGCTCTTAAACAGCAGGGCATCTCTGTGATTAGCATTGGAAGCCGGACCGCTGACAGTAGAGAGCTGCAGAAGTTATCCTATGAGCCCAGTTATGCTCTATCGGTGTCTGATTTCAATGACCTCCCAAGTATCCAAGAACAGCTCTCCTCTGTAATGAGCACTGTGCTAGTAAGCGACAATACTGTGACACCAACAGTGACAGGTAAGCAAGTGGTGTAGGTTGCATTAATGTAGATTTCAGTAATTGTAGTTGTCCCATGCAACTCTAAAAGAATCATTGTAATGGCAGAAAGACCATAACAGGTTAACATCAGTTCAGCATTGATGGTGTGACTTCCGTTTAATTTCCAGTGGTTCCGTGAAGTTTAACATTTCCCAAATCTTATGTTCCATAGTGGTGAGACAGGCACCGGGAAGAGATTTTGTGTTCTTGCTGGATGGATCTGATGGTACTAGAAATGGCTTCCCAGCTATGCAAAAGTTTGTCCAAAATGTAGTGGAGACACTGAGTGTGGATGACAACAAAGACCGTGTGTCAGTTGTTGAGTACAGCAGAGAACCAGCTGTAGAGTTTTATCTCAACACATACATGACAAAAGGCGAGATCCTTGAGAATGTCAGAGCTTTAAAGCACAAAGGCGGCAGACCCCTCAACACTGGAGCAGCTCTCCAATACTTGAGGGAGAATGTCTTCACAAGCTCTGCTGGAAGCCGGCGCTTGCAAGGAGTTCCACAGGTCCTGATATTGCTAACTGGTGGGAGATCTTTTGACAGTGTGGATGCACCAGCCTCTGCCCTCAAACAGATGGGTATCCTTACCTTTGCAGTTGGAAGCAGAGGCGCTGAAAATATTGAACTGCAGAAAATATCCCACCACCCCAGTGGTGCTGTGTCTGTCTCTGAATTCACGGAACTACCCCGTGTCCAACAACAACTTCAGAACACCATCGATACTCTGGTTTCAGATGTCACCCCAGAATCACCAATTGTACCTGGTATGTTATCATATATTGCCTGTTGCTTACCGTTAGGGGTTACGTCAGTTGTTTTAAGTCTAATCAATTTAACAAAGATCAATTGGAAGACATATTTGACTAACAGGTTTAATTAGATCAAACTAATTAATGTGTTTGTCATGGACAAAAATGATGAAACAAAACAGGTTTTTACTTCATAACAAGAAATGATGATACCTTTAGGAAAAGTTGTCACTTTTTGTCTGTTTATTCTCAGTTGACACTGCCAAAAAGGATATTGCTTTCCTCCTGGATGGTTCAGATGGCACCAGGAATGCCTTTCCTGCTATGCGGGATTTTGTTGAGAATGTCGTGGAAAATCTGAATGTTGGAGGAAACAACGACCGTGTCTCAGTGGTCCAGTACAGCAGAGATGCATTAGCCCATTTCTATCTCAACACACATAGCACACAAGAAGATGTTGTGGATGCAATCAGAGGACTGAGACATAGAGGAGGAAGACCCCTCAACACTGGGGCAGCCCTCCAATATGTCAGAGACAATGTGTTTACAAACACCTCTGGGAGTAGGCGGCTGCAAGGTGTTCCACAGATGGTGATCTTGCTAACAGGGGGAAGATCTTTTGACAATGTAGATAACCCTGCCTCTGCTCTTAAACAGCAGGGCATCTCTGTGATTAGCATTGGAAGCCGGACCGCTGACAGTAGAGAGCTGCAGAAGTTATCCTATGAGCCCAGTTATGCTCTATCGGTGTCTGATTTCAATGACCTCCCAAGTATCCAAGAACAGCTCTCCTCTGTAATGAGCACTGTGCTAGTAAGCGACAATACTGTGACACCAACAGTGACAGGTAAGCAAGTGGTGTAGGTTGCATTAATGTAGATTTCAGTAATTGTAGTTGTCCCATGCAACTCTAAAAGAATCATTGTAATGGCAGAAAGACCATAACAGGTTAACATCAGTTCAGCATTGATGGTGTGACTTCCGTTTAATTTCCAGTGGTTCCGTGAAGTTTAACATTTCCCAAATCTTATGTTCCATAGTGGTGAGACAGGCACCGGGAAGAGATTTTGTGTTCTTGCTGGATGGATCTGATGGTACAAGAAATGGCTTCCCAGCTATGCAAAAGTTTGTCCAAAATGTAGTGGAGACACTGAGTGTGGATGACAACAAAGACCGTGTGTCAGTTGTTGAGTACAGCAGAGAACCAGCTGTAGAGTTTTATCTCAACACATACATGACAAAAGGCGAGATCCTTGAGAATGTCAGAGCTTTAAAGCACAAAGGCGGCAGACCCCTCAACACTGGAGCAGCTCTCCAATACTTGAGGGAGAATGTCTTCACAAGCTCTGCTGGAAGCCGGCGCTTGCAAGGAGTTCCACAGGTCCTGATATTGCTAACTGGTGGGAGATCTTTTGACAGTGTGGATGCACCAGCCTCTGCCCTCAAACAGATGGGTATCCTTACCTTTGCAGTTGGAAGCAGAGGCGCTGAAAATATTGAACTGCAGAAAATATCCCACCACCCCAGTGGTGCTGTGTCTGTCTCTGAATTCACGGAACTACCCCGTGTCCAACAACAACTTCAGAACACCATCGATACTCTGGTTTCAGATGTCACCCCAGAATCACCAATTGTACCTGGTATGTTATCATATATTGCCTGTTGCTTACCGTTAGGGGTTACGTCAGTTGTTTAAAGTCTAATCAATTTAACAAAGATCAATTGGAAGACATATTTGACTAACAGGTTTAATTAGATCAAACTAATTAATGTGTTTGTCATGGACAAAAATGATGAAACAAAACAGGTTTTTACTTCATAACAAGAAATGATGATACCTTTAGGAAAAGTTGTCACTTTTTGTCTGTTTATTCTCAGTTGACACTGCCAAAAAGGATATTGCTTTCCTCCTGGATGGTTCAGATGGCACCAGGAATGCCTTTCCTGCTATGCGGGATTTTGTTGAGAATGTCGTGGAAAATCTGAATGTTGGAGGAAACAACGACCGTGTCTCAGTGGTCCAGTACAGCAGAGATGCATTAGCCCATTTCTATCTCAACACACATAGCACACAAGAAGATGTTGTGGATGCAATCAGAGGACTGAGACATAGAGGAGGAAGACCCCTCAACACTGGGGCAGCCCTCCAATATGTCAGAGACAATGTGTTTACAAACACCTCTGGGAGTAGGCGGCTGCAAGGTGTTCCACAGATGGTGATCTTGCTAACAGGGGGAAGATCTTTTGACAATGTAGATAACCCTGCCTCTGCTCTTAAACAGCAGGGCATCTCTGTGATTAGCATTGGAAGCCGGACCGCTGACAGTAGAGAGCTGCAGAAGTTATCCTATGAGCCCAGTTATGCTCTATCGGTGTCTGATTTCAATGACCTCCCAAGTATCCAAGAACAGCTCTCCTCTGTAATGAGCACTGTGCTAGTAAGCGACAATACTGTGACACCAACAGTGACAGGTAAGCAAGTGGTGTAGGTTGCATTAATGTAGATTTCAGTAATTGTAGTTGTCCCATGCAACTCTAAAAGAATCATTGTAATGGCAGAAAGACCATAACAGGTTAACATCAGTTCAGCATTGATGGTGTGACTTCCGTTTAATTTCCAGTGGTTCCGTGAAGTTTAACATTTCCCAAATCTTATGTTCCATAGTGGTGAGACAGGCACCGGGAAGAGATTTTGTGTTCTTGCTGGATGGATCTGATGGTACAAGAAATGGATTCCCAGCTATGCAAAAGTTTGTCCAAAATGTAGTGGAGACACTGAGTGTGGATGACAACAAAGACCGTGTGTCAGTTGTTGAGTACAGCAGAGAACCAGCTGTAGAGTTTTATCTCAACACATACATGACAAAAGGCGAGATCCTTGAGAATGTCAGAGCTTTAAAGCACAAAGGCGGCAGACCCCTCAACACTGGAGCAGCTCTCCAATACTTGAGGGAGAATGTCTTCACAAGCTCTGCTGGAAGCCGGCGCTTGCAAGGAGTTCCACAGGTCCTGATATTGCTAACTGGTGGGAGATCTTTTGACAGTGTGGATGCACCAGCCTCTGCCCTCAAACAGATGGGTATCCTTACCTTTGCAGTTGGAAGCAGAGGCGCTGAAAATATTGAACTGCAGAAAATATCCCACCACCCCAGTGGTGCTGTGTCTGTCTCTGAATTCACGGAACTACCCCGTGTCCAACAACAACTTCAGAACACCATCGATACTCTGGTTTCAGATGTCACCCCAGAATCACCAATTGTACCTGGTATGTTATCATATATTGCCTGTTGCTTACCGTTAGGGGTTACGTCAGTTGTTTTAAGTCTAATCAATTTAACAAAGATCAATTGGAAGACATATTTGACTAACAGGTTTAATTAGATCAAACTAATTAATGTGTTTGTCATGGACAAAAATGATGAAACAAAACAGGTTTTTACTTCATAACAAGAAATTATGATACCTTTAGGAAAAGTTGTCACTTTTTGTCTGTTTATTCTCAGTTGACACTGCCAAAAAGGATATTGCTTTCCTCCTGGATGGTTCAGATGGCACCAGGAATGCCTTTCCTGCTATGCGGGATTTTGTTGAGAATGTCATGGAAAATCTGAATGTTGGAGGAAACAACGACCGTGTCTCAGTGGTCCAGTACAGCAGAGATGCATTAGCCCATTTCTATCTCAACACACATAGCACACAAGAGGATGTTGTGGATGCGATCAGAGGACTGAGACATAGAGGAGGAAGAACCCTCAACACTGGGGCAGCCCTCCAATATGTCAGAGACAATGTGTTTACAAACACCTCTGGGAGTAGGCGGCTGCAAGGTGTTCCACAGATGGTGATCTTGCTAACAGGGGGAAGATCTTTTGACAATGTAGATAACCCTGCCTCTGCTCTTAAACAGCAGGGCATCTCTGTGATTAGCATTGGAAGCCGGACCGCTGACAGTAGAGAGCTGCAGAAGTTATCCTATGAGCCCAGTTATGCTCTATCGGTGTCTGATTTCAATGACCTCCCAAGTATCCAAGAACAGCTCTCCTCTGTAATGAGCACTGTGCTAGTAAGCGACAATACTGTGACACCAACAGTGACAGGTAAGCAAGTGGTGTAGGTTGCATTAATGTAGATTTCAGTAATTGTAGTTGTCCCATGCAACTCTAAAAGAATCATTGTAATGGCAGAAAGACCATAACAGGTTAACATCAGTTCAGCATTGATGGTGTGACTTCCGTTTAATTTCCAGTTGTTCCGTGAAGTTTAACATGTCCCAAATCTTATGTTCCATAGTGGTGAGACAGGCACCGGGAAGAGATTTTGTTTTCTTGCTGGATGGATCTGATGGTACAAGAAATGGCTTCCCAGCTATGCAACAGTTTGTCCAAAATGTAGTGGAGACACTGAGTGTGGATGACAACAAAGACCGTGTGTCAGTTGTTGAGTACAGCAGAGAACCAGCTGTAGAGTTTTATCTCAACACATACATGACAAAAGGCGAGATACTTGAGAATGTCAGAGCTTTAAAGCACAAAGGCGGCAGACCCCTCAACACTGGAGCAGCTTTCCAATACTTGAGGGAGAATGTCTTCACAAGCTCTGCTGGAAGCCGGCGCTTGCAAGGAGTTCCACAGGTCCTGATATTGCTAACTGGTGGGAGATCTTTTGACAGTGTGGATGCACCAGCCTCTGCCCTCAAACAGATGGGTATCCTTACCTTTGCAGTTGGAAGCAGAGGCGCTGAAAATATTGAACTGCAGAAAATATCCCACCACCCCAGTGGTGCTGTGTCTGTCTCTGAATTCACGGAACTACCCCGTGTCCAACAACAACTTCAGAACACCATTGATACTCTGGTTTCAGATGTCACCCCAGAATCACCAATTGTACCTGGTATGTTATCATATATTGCCTGTTGCTTACCGTTAGGGGTTACGTCAGTTGTTTTAAGTCTAATCAATTTAACAAAGATCAATTGGAAGACATATTTGACTAACAGGTTTAATTAGATCAAACTAATTAATGTGTTTGTCATGGACAAAAATGATGAAACAAAACAGGTTTTTACTTCATAACAAGAAATGATGATACCTTTAGGAAAAGTTGTCACTTTTTGTCTGTTTATTCTCAGTTGACACTGCCAAAAAGGATATTGCTTTCCTCCTGGATGGTTCAGATGGCACCAGGAATGCCTTTCCTGCTATGCGGGATTTTGTTGAGAATGTCGTGGAAAATCTGAATGTTGGAGGAAACAACGACCGTGTCTCAGTGGTCCAGTACAGCAGAGATGCATTAGCCCATTTCTATCTCAACACACATAGCACACAAGATGATGTTGTGGATGCAATCAGAGGACTGAGACATAGAGGAGGAAGACCCCTCAACACTGGGGCAGCCCTCCAATATGTCAGAGACAATGTGTTTACAAACACCTCTGGGAGTAGGCGGCTGCAAGGTGTTCCACAGATGGTGATCTTGCTAACAGGGGGAAGATCTTTTGACAATGTAGATAACCCTGCCTCTGCTCTTAAACAGCAGGGCATCTCTGTGATTAGCATTGGAAGCCGGACCGCTGACAGTAGAGAGCTGCAGAAGTTATCCTATGAGCCCAGTTATGCTCTATCGGTGTCTGATTTCAATGACCTCCCAAGTATCCAAGAACAGCTCTCCTCTGTAATGAGCACTGTGCTAGTAAGCGACAATACTGTGACACCAACAGTGACAGGTAAGCAAGTGGTGTAGGTTGCATTAATGTAGATTTCAGTAATTGTAGTTGTCCCATGCAACTCTAAAAGAATCATTGTAATGGCAGAAAGACCATAACAGGTTAACATCAGTTCAGCATTGATGGTGTGACTTCCGTTTAATTTCCAGTGGTTCCGTGAAGTTTAACATTTCCCAAATCTTATGTTCCATAGTGGTGAGACAGGCACCGGGAAGAGATTTTGTGTTCTTGCTGGATGGATCTGATGGTACAAGAAATGGCTTCCCAGCTATGCAAAAGTTTGTCCAAAATGTAGTGGAGACACTGAGTGTGGATGACAACAAAGACCGTGTGTCAGTTGTTGAGTACAGCAGAGAACCAGCTGTAGAGTTTTATCTCAACACATACATGACAAAAGGCGAGATCCTTGAGAATGTCAGAGCTTTAAAGCACAAAGGCGGCAGACCCCTCAACACTGGAGCAGCTCTCCAATACTTGAGGGAGAATGTCTTCACAAGCTCTGCTGGAAGCCGGCGCTTGCAAGGAGTTCCACAGGTCCTGATATTGCTAACTGGTGGGAGATCTTTTGACAGTGTGGATGCACCAGCCTCTGCCCTCAAACAGATGGGTATCCTTACCTTTGCAGTTGGAAGCAGAGGCGCTGAAAATATTGAACTGCAGAAAATATCCCACCACCCCAGTGGTGCTGTGTCTGTCTCTGAATTCACGGAACTACCCCGTGTCCAACAACAACTTCAGAACACCATCGATACTCTGGTTTCAGATGTCACCCCAGAATCACCAATTGTACCTGGTATGTTATCATATATTGCCTGTTGCTTACGGTTAGGGGTTACGTCAGTTGTTTTAAGTCTAATCAATTTAACAAAGATCAATTGGAAGACATATTTGACTAACAGGTTTAATTAGATCAAACTAATTAATGTGTTTGTCATGGACAAAAATGATGAAACAAAACAGGTTTTTACTTCATAACAAGAAATGATGATACCTTTAGGAAAAGTTGTCACTTTTTGTCTGTTTATTCTCAGTTGACACTGCCAAAAAGGATATTGCTTTCCTCCTGGATGGTTCAGATGGCACCAGGAATGCCTTTCCTGCTATGCGGGATTTTGTTGAGAATGTCGTGGAAAATCTGAATGTTGGAGGAAACAACGACCGTGTCTCAGTGGTCCAGTACAGCAGAGATGCATTAGCCCATTTCTATCTCAACACACATAGCACACAAGAGGATGTTGTGGATGCGATCAGAGGACTGAGACATAGAGGAGGAAGAACCCTCAACACTGGGGCAGCCCTCCAATATGTCAGAGACAATGTGTTTACAAACACCTCTGGGAGTAGGCGGCTGCAAGGTGTTCCACAGATGGTGATCTTGCTAACAGGGGGAAGATCTTTTGACAATGTAGATAACCCTGCCTCTGCTCTTAAACAGCAGGGCATCTCTGTGATTAGCATTGGAAGCCGGACCGCTGACAGTAGAGAGCTGCAGAAGTTATCCTATGAGCCCAGTTATGCTCTATCGGTGTCTGATTTCAATGACCTCCCAAGTATCCAAGAACAGCTCTCCTCTGTAATGAGCACTGTGCTAGTAAGCGACAATACTGTGACACCAACAGTGACAGGTAAGCAAGTGGTGTAGGTTGCATTAATGTAGATTTCAGTAATTGTAGTTGTCCCATGCAACTCTAAAAGAATCATTGTAATGGCAGAAAGACCATAACAGGTTAACATCAGTTCAGCATTGATGGTGTGACTTCCGTTTAATTTCCAGTTGTTCCGTGAAGTTTAACATGTCCCAAATCTTATGTTCCATAGTGGTGAGACAGGCACCGGGAAGAGATTTTGTTTTCTTGCTGGATGGATCTGATGGTACAAGAAATGGCTTCCCAGCTATGCAACAGTTTGTCCAAAATGTAGTGGAGACACTGAGTGTGGATGACAACAAAGACCGTGTGTCAGTTGTTGAGTACAGCAGAGAACCAGCTGTAGAGTTTTATCTCAACACATACATGACAAAAGGCGAGATACTTGAGAATGTCAGAGCTTTAAAGCACAAAGGCGGCAGACCCCTCAACACTGGAGCAGCTCTCCAATACTTGAGGGAGAATGTCTTCACAAGCTCTGCTGGAAGCCGGCGCTTGCAAGGAGTTCCACAGGTCCTGATATTGCTAACTGGTGGGAGATCTTTTGACAGTGTGGATGCACCAGCCTCTGCCCTCAAACAGATGGGTATCCTTACCTTTGCAGTTGGAAGCAGAGGCGCTGAAAATATTGAACTGCAGAAAATATCCCACCACCCCAGTGGTGCTGTGTCTGTCTCTGAATTCACGGAACTACCCCGTGTCCAACAACAACTTCAGAACACCATCGATACTCTGGTTTCAGATGTCACCCCAGAATCACCAATTGTACCTGGTATGTTATCATATATTGCCTGTTGCTTACCGTTAGGGGTTACGTCAGTTGTTTTAAGTCTAATCAATTTAACAAAGATCAATTGGAAGACATATTTGACTAACAGGTTTAATTAGATCAAACTAATTAATGTGTTTGTCATGGACAAAAATGATGAAACAAAACAGGTTTTTACTTCATAACAAGAAATTATGATACCTTTAGGAAAAGTTGTCACTTTTTGTCTGTTTATTCTCAGTTGACACTGCCAAAAAGGATATTGCTTTCCTCCTGGATGGTTCAGATGGCACCAGGAATGCCTTTCCTGCTATGCGGGATTTTGTTGAGAATGTCGTGGAAAATCTGAATGTTGGAGGAAACAACGACCGTGTCTCAGTGGTCCAGTACAGCAGAGATGCATTAGCCCATTTCTATCTCAACACACATAGCACACAAGAGGATGTTGTGGATGCGATCAGAGGACTGAGACATAGAGGAGGAAGAACCCTCAACACTGGGGCAGCCCTCCAATATGTCAGAGACAATGTGTTTACAAACACCTCTGGGAGTAGGCGGCTGCAAGGTGTTCCACAGATGGTGATCTTGCTAACAGGGGGAAGATCTTTTGACAATGTAGATAACCCTGCCTCTGCTCTTAAACAGCAGGGCATCTCTGTGATTAGCATTGGAAGCCGGACCGCTGACAGTAGAGAGCTGCAGAAGTTATCCTATGAGCCCAGTTATGCTCTATCGGTGTCTGATTTCAATGACCTCCCAAGTATCCAAGAACAGCTCTCCTCTGTAATGAGCACTGTGCTAGTAAGCGACAATACTGTGACACCAACAGTGACAGGTAAGCAAGTGGTGTAGGTTGCATTAATGTAGATTTCAGTAATTGTAGTTGTCCCATGCAACTCTAAAAGAATCATTGTAATGGCAGAAAGACCATAACAGGTTAACATCAGTTCAGCATTGATGGTGTGACTTCCGTTTAATTTCCAGTTGTTCCGTGAAGTTTAACATGTCCCAAATCTTATGTTCCATAGTGGTGAGACAGGCACCGGGAAGAGATTTTGTTTTCTTGCTGGATGGATCTGATGGTACAAGAAATGGCTTCCCAGCTATGCAACAGTTTGTCCAAAATGTAGTGGAGACACTGAGTGTGGATGACAACAAAGACCGTGTGTCAGTTGTTGAGTACAGCAGAGAACCAGCTGTAGAGTTTTATCTCAACACATACATGACAAAAGGCGAGATACTTGAGAATGTCAGAGCTTTAAAGCACAAAGGCGGCAGACCCCTCAACACTGGAGCAGCTCTCCAATACTTGAGGGAGAATGTCTTCACAAGCTCTGCTGGAAGCCGGCGCTTGCAAGGAGTTCCACAGGTCCTGATATTGCTAACTGGTGGGAGATCTTTTGACAGTGTGGATGCACCAGCCTCTGCCCTCAAACAGATGGGTATCCTTACCTTTGCAGTTGGAAGCAGAGGCGCTGAAAATATTGAACTGCAGAAAATATCCCACCACCCCAGTGGTGCTGTGTCTGTCTCTGAATTCACGGAACTACCCCGTGTCCAACAACAACTTCAGAACACCATCGATACTCTGGTTTCAGATGTCACCCCAGAATCACCAATTGTACCTGGTATGTTATCATATATTGCCTGTTGCTTACCGTTAGGGGTTACGTCAGTTGTTTTAAGTCTAATCAATTTAACAAAGATCAATTGGAAGACATATTTGACTAACAGGTTTAATTAGATCAAACTAATTAATGTGTTTGTCATGGACAAAAATGATGAAACAAAACAGGTTTTTACTTCATAACAAGAAATTATGATACCTTTAGGAAAAGTTGTCACTTTTTGTCTGTTTATTCTCAGTTGACACTGCCAAAAAGGATATTGCTTTCCTCCTGGATGGTTCAGATGGCACCAGGAATGCCTTTCCTGCTATGCGGGATTTTGTTGAGAATGTCGTGGAAAATCTGAATGTTGGAGGAAACAACGACCGTGTCTCAGTGGTCCAGTACAGCAGAGATGCATTAGCCCATTTCTATCTCAACACACATAGCACACAAGAGGATGTTGTGGATGCAATCAGAGGACTGAGACATAGAGGAGGAAGACCCCTCAACACTGGGGCAGCCCTCCAATATGTCAGAGACAATGTGTTTACAAACACCTCTGGGAGTAGGCGGCTGCAAGGTGTTCCACAGATGGTGATCTTGCTAACAGGGGGAAGATCTTTTGACGATGTAGATAACCCTGCCTCTGCTCTTAAACAGCAGGGCATCTCTGTGATTAGCATTGGAAGCCGTACCGCTGACGGTAGAGAGCTGCAGAAGTTATCCTATGAGCCCAGTTATGCTCTATCGGTGTCTGAGTTCACTGACCTCCCAAGTATCCAAGAACAGCTCTCCTCTGTAATGAGCACTGTGCTAGTAAGGGACAATACTGTGACACCAACAGTGACAGGTAAGCAAGTGGTGTAAATTGCATTAGAGTAGATTTCACAAATTGTAGTTGTCCCATGCCAATCTAAAAGAATCTTTGTAATGGCAGAAAGAGAATAACAGGTTAACATCAGTTCAGCATTGATGGTGTGACTTCCGTTTAATTTCCAGTTGTTCCGTAAAGTTTAACATGTCCAAAATCTTATGTTCCATAGTGGTGAGACAGGCACCGGGAAGAGATTTTGTGTTCTTGCTGGATGGATCTAATGGTACAAGAAATGGCTTCCCAGCTATGCGACAGTTTGTCCAAAATGTAGTGGAGACACTGAGTGTGGATGACAACAGAGACCGTGTGTCAGTTGTTGAGTACAGCAGAGAACCAGCTGTCCAGTTTTATCTCAACACATACATGACAAAAGGCGAGATCCTTGACAATGTCAGAGCTTTAAAGCACAAAGGCGGCAGACCCCTCAACACTGGAGCAGCTCTCCAATACTTGAGGGAGAATGTCTTCACGAGCTCTGCTGGAAGCCGGCGCTTGCAAGGAGTTCCACAGGTCCTCATATTGCTAACTGGTGGGAGATCTTTTGACAGTGTGGATGCACCAGCCTCTGCCCTCAAACAAATGGGTATCCTTACCTTTGCAGTTGGAAGCAGAGGCTCTGACAAAATTGAACTGCAGAAAATATCCCACCACCCCAGTGGTGCTGTGTCTGTCTCTGAATTCACGGAACTACCCCGTGTCCAACAGCAACTTCAGAACACCATCGATACTCTGGTTTCAAATGTCACCCCAGAATCACCAATTGTACCTGGTATGTTATCATATATTGCCTGTTGCTTACTGTTAGGGGTTACGTCAGTTGTTTAAGTCTAATCAATTTAACAAAGATCAACTGGAAGACATATTTGACTAATAGGTTTAATTAGATCAAACTAGTTAGTGTGTTTGTCATGGACAAAAATGATCAAACAAAACAGATTTTTACTTCATGACAAGAAATGATGGTACCTTGAGGAAAAGTTCTCACTCATTGTCTGTTTATTCTCAGTTGACACTGCCAAAAAGGATATTGCTTTCCTCCTGGATGGTTCAGATGGCACCAGGAATGCCTTTCCTGCTATGCGGGATTTTGTTGAGAATGTCGTGGAGAACCTGAATGTTGGAGGAAACAACGACCGTGTCTCAGTGGTCCAGTACAGCAGAGATGCATTAGCCCATTTCTATCTCAACACACATAGCACACAAGAGGATGTTGTGGATGCGATCAGAGGACTGAGACATAGAGGAGGAAGAACCCTCAACACTGGGGCAGCCCTCCAATATGTCAGAGACAATGTGTTTACAAACACCTCTGGGAGTAGGCGGCTGCAAGGTGTTCCACAGATGGTGATCTTGCTAACAGGGGGAAGATCTTTTGACGATGTAGATAACCCTGCCTCTGCTCTTAAACAGCAGGGCATCTCTGTGATTAGCATTGGAAGCCGTACCGCTGACGGTAGAGAGCTGCAGAAGTTATCCTATGAGCCCAGTTATGCTCTATCGGTGTCTGATTTCAATGACCTCCCAAGTATCCAAGAACAGCTCTCCTCTGTAATGAGCACTGTGCTAGTAAGCGACAATACTGTGACACCAACAGTGACAGGTAAGCAAGTGGTGTAGGTTGCATTAATGTAGATTTCAGTAATTGTAGTTGTCCCATGCAACTCTAAAAGAATCATTGTAATGGCAGAAAGACCATAACAGGTTAACATCAGTTCAGCATTGATGGTGTGACTTCCGTTTAATTTCCAGTTGTTCCGTGAAGTTTAACATGTCCCAAATCTTATGTTCCATAGTGGTGAGACAGGCACCGGGAAGAGATTTTGTTTTCTTGCTGGATGGATCTGATGGTACAAGAAATGGCTTCCCAGCTATGCAACAGTTTGTCCAAAATGTAGTGGAGACACTGAGTGTGGATGACAACAAAGACCGTGTGTCAGTTGTTGAGTACAGCAGAGAACCAGCTGTAGAGTTTTATCTCAACACATACATGACAAAAGGCGAGATACTTGAGAATGTCAGAGCTTTAAAGCACAAAGGCGGCAGACCCCTCAACACTGGAGCAGCTCTCCAATACTTGAGGGAGAATGTCTTCACAAGCTCTGCTGGAAGCCGGCGCTTGCAAGGAGTTCCACAGGTCCTGATATTGCTAACTGGTGGGAGATCTTTTGACAGTGTGGATGCACCAGCCTCTGCCCTCAAACAGATGGGTATCCTTACCTTTGCAGTTGGAAGCAGAGGCGCTGAAAATATTGAACTGCAGAAAATATCCCACCACCCCAGTGGTGCTGTGTCTGTCTCTGAATTCACGGAACTACCCCGTGTCCAACAACAACTTCAGAACACCATCGATACTCTGGTTTCAGATGTCACCCCAGAATCACCAATTGTACCTGGTATGTTATCATATATTGCCTGTTGCTTACCGTTAGGGGTTACGTCAGTTGTTTTAAGTCTAATCAATTTAACAAAGATCAATTGGAAGACATATTTGACTAACAGGTTTAATTAGATCAAACTAATTAATGTGTTTGTCATGGACAAAAATGATGAAACAAAACAGGTTTTTACTTCATAACAAGAAATTATGATACCTTTAGGAAAAGTTGTCACTTTTTGTCTGTTTATTCTCAGTTGACACTGCCAAAAAGGATATTGCTTTCCTCCTGGATGGTTCAGATGGCACCAGGAATGCCTTTCCTGCTATGCGGGATTTTGTTGAGAGTGTCGTGGAGAATCTGAATGTTGGAGGAAACAACGACCGTGTCTCAGTGGTCCAGTACAGCAGAGATGCATTAGCCCATTTCTATCTCAACACACATAGCACACAAGAGGATGTTGTGGATGCAATCAGAGGACTGAGACATAGAGGAGGAAGACCCCTCAACACTGGGGCAGCCCTCCAATATGTCAGAGACAATGTGTTTACAAACACCTCTGGGAGTAGGCGGCTGCAAGGTGTTCCACAGATGGTGATCTTGCTAACAGGGGGAAGATCTTTTGACGATGTAGATAACCCTGCCTCTGCTCTTAAACAGCAGGGCATCTCTGTGATTAGCATTGGAAGCCGTACCGCTGACGGTAGAGAGCTGCAGAAGTTATCCTATGAGCCCAGTTATGCTCTATCGGTGTCTGAGTTCACTGACCTCCCAAGTATCCAAGAACAGCTCTCCTCTGTAATGAGCACTGTGCTAGTAAGGGACAATACTGTGACACCAACAGTGACAGGTAAGCAAGTGGTGTAAATTGCATTAGAGTAGATTTCACAAATTGTAGTTGTCCCATGCCAATCTAAAAGAATCTTTGTAATGGCAGAAAGAGAATAACAGGTTAACATCAGTTCAGCATTGATGGTGTGACTTCCGTTTAATTTCCAGTTGTTCCGTGAAGTTTAACATGTCCAAAATCTTATGTTCCATAGTGGTGAGACAGGCACCGGGAAGAGATTTTGTGTTCTTGCTGGATGGATCTAATGGTACAAGAAATGGCTTCCCAGCTATGCGACAGTTTGTCCAAAATGTAGTGGAGACACTGAGTGTGGATGACAACAGAGACCGTGTGTCAGTTGTTGAGTACAGCAGAGAACCAGCTGTCCAGTTTTATCTCAACACATACATGACAAAAGGCGAGATCCTTGACAATGTCAGAGCTTTAAAGCACAAAGGCGGCAGACCCCTCAACACTGGAGCAGCTCTCCAATACTTGAGGGAGAATGTCTTCACGAGCTCTGCTGGAAGCCGGCGCTTGCAAGGAGTTCCACAGCTCCTCATATTGCTAACTGGTGGGAGATCTTTTGACAGTGTGGATGCACCAGCCTCTGCCCTCAAACAAATGGGTATCCTTACCTTTGCAGTTGGAAGCAGAGGCTCTGACAAAATTGAACTGCAGAAAATATCCCACCACCCCAGTGGTGCTGTGTCTGTCTCTGAATTCACGGAACTACCCCGTGTCCAACAGCAACTTCAGAACACCATCGATACTCTGGTTTCAAATGTCACCCCAGAATCACCAATTGTACCTGGTATGTTATCATATATTGCCTGTTGCTTACTGTTAGGGGTTACGTCAGTTGTTTAAGTCTAATCAATTTAACAAAGATCAACTGGAAGACATATTTGACTAATAGGTTTAATTAGATCAAACTAGTTAGTGTGTTTGTCATGGACAAAAATGATCAAACAAAACAGATTTTTACTTCATGACAAGAAATGATGGTACCTTGAGGAAAAGTTCTCACTCATTGTCTGTTTATTCTCAGTTGACACTGCCAAAAAGGATATTGCTTTCCTCCTGGATGGTTCGGATGGCACCAGGAATGCCTTTCCTGCTATGCGGGATTTTGTTGAGAGTGTCGTGGAGAACCTGAATGTTGGAGGAAACAACGACCGTGTCTCAGTGGTCCAGTACAGCAGAGATGCATTAGCCCATTTCTATCTCAACACACATAGCACACAAGAGGATGTTGTGGATGCGATCAGAGGACTGAGACATAGAGGAGGAAGAACCCTCAACACTGGGGCAGCCCTCCAATATGTCAGAGACAATGTGTTTACAAACACCTCTGGGAGTAGGCGGCTGCAAGGTGTTCCACAGATGGTGATCTTGCTAACAGGGGGAAGATCTTTTGACAATGTAGATAACCCTGCCTCTGCTCTTAAACAGCAGGGCATCTCTGTGATTAGCATTGGAAGCCG
Source organism: Cololabis saira (assembly GCF_033807715.1). Classification (NCBI taxonomy): domain Eukaryota; kingdom Metazoa; phylum Chordata; class Actinopteri; order Beloniformes; family Belonidae; genus Cololabis; species Cololabis saira. The sequence continues at coordinate 2,854,944 of NC_084592.1, read as the reverse complement.
GAATGCTGACAGTAGAGAGCTGCAGAAGTTATCCTATGATCCCAGTTATGCTCTATCGGTGTCTGAGTTCACTGACCTCCCAAGTATCCAAGAACAGCTCTCCTCTGTAATGAGCACTGTGCTAGTAAGGGACAATACTGTGACACCAACAGTGACAGGTAAGCAAGTGGTGTACGTTGCATTAGAGTAGATTTCACAAATTGTAGTTGTCCCATGCCAATCTAAAAGAATCTTTGTAATGGCAGAAAGAGAATAACAGGTTAACATCAGTTCAGCATTGATGGTGTGACTTCCGTTTAATTTCCAGTTGTTCCGTGAAGTTTAACATGTCCAAAATCTTATGTTCCATAGTGGTGAGACAGGCACCGGGAAGAGATTTTGTGTTCTTGCTGGATGGATCTAATGGTACAAGAAATGGCTTCCCAGCTATGCGACAGTTTGTCCAAAATGTAGTGGAGACACTGAGTGTGGATGACAACAGAGACCGTGTGTCAGTTGTTGAGTACAGCAGAGAACCAGCTGTCCAGTTTTATCTCAACACATACATGACAAAAGGCGAGATCCTTGACAATGTCAGAGCTTTAAAGCACAAAGGCGGCAGACCCCTCAACACTGGAGCAGCTCTCCAATACTTGAGGGAGAATGTCTTCACGAGCTCTGCTGGAAGCCGGCGCTTGCAAGGAGTTCCACAGGTCCTCATATTGCTAACTGGTGGGAGATCTTTTGACAGTGTGGATGCACCAGCCTCTGCCCTCAAACAAATGGGTATCCTTACCTTTGCAGTTGGAAGCAGAGGCTCTGACAAAATTGAACTGCAGAAAATATCCCACCACCCCAGTGGTGCTGTGTCTGTCTCTGAATTCACGGAACTACCCCGTGTCCAACAGCAACTTCAGAACACCATCGATACTCTGGTTTCAAATGTCACCCCAGAATCACCAATTGTACCTGGTATGTTATCATATATTGCCTGTTGCTTACTGTTAGGGGTTACGTCAGTTGTTTAAGTCTAATCAATTTAACAAAGATCAACTGGAAGACATATTTGACTAATAGGTTTAATTAGATCAAACTAGTTAGTGTGTTTGTCATGGACAAAAATGATCAAACAAAACAGATTTTTACTTCATGACAAGAAATGATGGTACCTTGAGGAAAAGTTCTCACTCATTGTCTGTTTATTCTCAGTTGACACTGCCAAAAAGGATATTGCTTTCCTCCTGGATGGTTCGGATGGCACCAGGAATGCCTTTCCTGCCATGCGGGATTTTGTTGAGAGTGTCGTGGAGAACCTGAATGTTGGAGGAAACAACGACCGTGTCTCAGTGGTCCAGTACAGCAGAGATGCATTAGCCCATTTCTATCTCAACACACATAGCACACAAGAGGATGTTGTGGATGCGATCAGAGGACTGAGACATAGAGGAGGAAGAACCCTCAACACTGGGGCAGCCCTCCAATATGTCAGAGACAATGTGTTTACAAACACCTCTGGGAGTAGGCGGCTGCAAGGTGTTCCACAGATGGTGATCTTGCTAACAGGGGGAAGATCTTTTGACGATGTAGATAACCCTGCCTCTGCTCTTAAACAGCAGGGCATCTCTGTGATTAGCATTGGAAGCCGGAATGCTGACGGTAGAGAGCTGCAGAAGTTATCCTATGATCCCAGTTATGCTCTATCGGTGTCTGAGTTCACTGACCTCCCAAGTATCCAAGAACAGCTCTCCTCTGTAATGAGCACTGTGCTAGTAAGGGACAATACTGTGACACCAACAGTGACAGGTAAGCAAGTGGTGTACGTTGCATTAGTGTAGATTTCACAAATTGTAGTTGTCCCATGCCAATCTAAAAGAATCTTTGCAATGGCAGGAAGAGAATAACAGGTTAACATCAGTTCAGCATTGATGGTGTGACTTCCGTTTAATTTCCAGTTGTTCCGTGAAGTTTAACATGTCCAAAATCTTATGTTCCATAGTGGTGAGACAGGCACCGGGAAGAGATTTTGTGTTCTTGCTGGATGGATCTAATGGTACAAGAAATGGCTTCCCAGCTATGCGACAGTTTGTCCAAAAAGTAGTGGAGACACTGAGTGTGGATGACAACAGAGACCGTGTGTCAGTTGTTGAGTACAGCAGAGAACCAGCTGTCCAGTTTTATCTCAACACATACATGACAAAAGGCGAGATCCTTGACAATGTCAGAGCTTTAAAGCACAAAGGCGGCAGACCCCTCAACACTGGAGCAGCTCTCCAATACTTGAGGGAGAATGTCTTCACGAGCTCTGCTGGAAGCCGGCGCTTGCAAGGAGTTCCACAGGTCCTCATATTGCTAACTGGTGGGAGATCTTTTGACAGTGTGGATGCACCAGCCTCTGCCCTCAAACAAATGGGTATCCTTACCTTTGCAGTTGGAAGCAGAGGCTCTGAAAAAATTGAACTGCAGAAAATATCCCACCACCCCAGTGGTGCTGTGTCTGTCTCTGAATTCACGGAACTACCCCGTGTCCAACAGCAACTTCAGAACACCATCGATACTCTGGTTTCAAATGTCACCCCAGAATCACCAATTGTACCTGGTATGTTATCATATATTGCCTGTTGCTTACTGTTAGGGGTTACGTCAGTTGTTTAAGTCTAATCAATTTAACAAAGATCAACTGGAAGACATATTTGACTAATAGGTTTAATTAGATCAAACTAGTTAGTGTGTTTGTCATGGACAAAAATGATCAAACAAAACAGGTTTTTACTTCATGACAAGAAATGATGGTACCTTGAGGAATAGTTCTCACTCATTGTCTGTTTATTCTCAGTTGACACTGCCAAAAAGGATATTACTTTCCTCCTGGATGGTTCGGATGGCACCAGGAATGCCTTTCCTGCTATGCGGGATTTTGTTGAGAGTGTCGTGGAGAACCTGAATGTTGGAGGAAACAACGACCGTGTCTCAGTGGTCCAGTACAGCAGAGATGCATTAGCCCATTTCTATCTCAACACACATAGCACACAAGAGGATGTTGTGGATGCGATCAGAGGACTGAGACATAGAGGAGGAAGAACCCTCAACACTGGGGCAGCCCTCCAATATGTCAGAGACAATGTGTTTACAAACACCTCTGGGAGTAGGCGGCTGCAAGGTGTTCCACAGATGGTGATCTTGCTAACAGGGGGAAGATCTTTTGACGATGTAGATAACCCTGCCTCTGCTCTTAAACAGCAGGGCATCTCTGTGATTAGCATTGGAAGCCGGAACGCTGACAGTAGAGAGCTGCAGAAGTTATCCTATGAGCCCAGTTATGCTCTATCGGTGTCTGAGTTCACTGACCTCCCAAGTATCCAAGAACAGCTCTCCTCTGTAATGAGCACTGTGCTAGTAAGCGACAATACTGTGACACCAACAGTGACAGGTAAGCAAGTGGTGTAAGTTGCATTAGTGTAGATTTCACTAATTGTAGTTGTCCCATGCCAATCTAAAATAATTTTTGTAATGGCAGAAAGAGAATAGCAGGTTAACATCAGTTCAGCATGTATGGTGTGACTTCCGTTTAGTTTCCAGTTTTTCCGTGAAGTTTAACATGTCCCAAATCTTATGTTCCATAGTGGTGAGACAGGCACCAGGAAGAGATTTTGTGTTCTTGCTGGATGGATCTGATGGTACAAGAAATGGCTTCCCAGCTATGCGACAGTTTGTCCAAAAAGTAGTGGAGACACTGAGTGTGGATGACAACAGAGACCGTGTGTCAGTTGTTGAGTACAGCAGAGAACCAGCTGTCCAGTTTTATCTCAACACATACATGACAAAAGGCGAGATCCTTGACAATGTCAGAGCTTTAAAGCACAAAGGCGGCAGACCCCTCAACACTGGAGCAGCTCTCCAATACTTGAGGGAGAATGTCTTCACGAGCTCTGCTGGAAGCCGGCGCTTGCAAGGAGTTCCACAGCTCCTCATATTGCTAACTGGTGGGAGATCTTTTGACAGTGTGGATGCACCAGCCTCTGCCCTCAAACAGATGGGTATCCTTACCTTTGCAGTTGGAAGCAGAGGCTCTGAAAAAATTGAACTGCAGAAAATATCCCACCACCCCAGTGGTGCTGTGTCTGTCTCTGAATTCACGGAACTACCCCGTGTCCAACAGCAACTTCAGAACACCATCGATACTCTGGTTTCAAATGTCACCCCAGAATCACCAATTGTACCTGGTATGTTATCATATATTGCCTGTTGCTTACCGTTAGGGGTTCCGTCAGTTGTTTAAGTCTAATCAATTTAACAAAGATCAACTGGAAGACATATTTGACTAATAGGTTTAATTAGATTAAACTAGTTAGTGTGTTTGTCATGGACAAAAATGATCAAACAAAACAGGTTTTTACTTCATGACAAGAACTGATGGTACCTTGAGGAAAAGATCTCACTCATTGTCTGTTTATTCTCAGTTGACACTGCCAAAAAGGATATTGCTTTCCTCCTGGATGGTTCGGATGGCACCAGGAATGCCTTTCCTGCTATGCGGGATTTTGTTGAGAGTGTCGTGGAGAACCTGAATGTTGGAGGAAACAACGACCGTGTCTCAGTGGTCCAGTACAGCAGAGATGCATTAGCCCATTTCTATCTCAACACACATAGCACACAAGAGGATGTTGTGGATGCGATCAGAGGACTGAGACATAGAGGAGGAAGAACCCTCAACACTGGGGCAGCCCTCCAATATGTCAGAGACAATGTGTTTACAAACACCTCTGGGAGTAGGCGGCTGCAAGGTGTTCCACAGATGGTGATCTTGCTAACAGGGGGAAGATCTTTTGACGATGTAGATAACCCTGCCTCTGCTCTTAAACAGCAGGGCATCTCTGTGATTAGCATTGGAAGCCGGAACGCTGACAGTAGAGAGCTGCAGAAGCTATCCTATGAGCCCAGTTATGCTCTATCGGTGTCTGAGTTCACTGACCTCCCAAGTATCCAAGAACAGCTCTCCTCTGTAATGAGCACTGTGCTAGTAAGGGACAATACTGTGACACCAACAGTGACAGGTAAGCAAGTGGTGTAAGTTGCATTAGTGTAGATTTCACTAATTGTAGTTGTCCCATGCCAATCTAAAATAATTTTTATAATGGCAGAAAGAGAATAGCAGGTTAACATCAGTTCAGCATGTATGGTGTGACTTCCGTTTAGTTTCCAGTTTTTCCGTGAAGTTTAACATGTCCCAAATCTTATGTTCCATAGTGGTGAGACAGGCACCAGGAAGAGATTTTGTGTTCTTGCTGGATGGATCTGATGGTACAAGAAATGGCTTCCCAGCTATGCGACAGTTTGTCCAAAAAGTAGTGGAGACACTGAGTGTGGATGACAACAGAGACCGTGTGTCAGTTGTTGAGTACAGCAGAGAACCAGCTGTCCAGTTTTATCTCAACACATACATGACAAAAGGCGAGATCCTTGACAATGTCAGAGCTTTAAAGCACAAAGGCGGCAGACCCCTCAACACTGGAGCAGCTCTCCAATACTTGAGGGAGAATGTCTTCACGAGCTCTGCTGGAAGCCGGCGCTTGCAAGGAGTTCCACAGCTCCTCATATTGCTAACTGGTGGGAGATCTTTTGACAGTGTGGATGCACCAGCCTCTGCCCTCAAACAGATGGGTATCCTTACCTTTGCAGTTGGAAGCAGAGGCTCTGAAAAAATTGAACTGCAGAAAATATCCCACCACCCCAGTGGTGCTGTGTCTGTCTCTGAATTCACGGAACTACCCCGTGTCCAACAGCAACTTCAGAACACCATCGATACTCTGGTTTCAAATGTCACCCCAGAATCACCAATTGTACCTGGTATGTTATCATATATTGCCTGTTGCTTACCGTTAGGGGTTCCGTCAGTTGTTTAAGTCTAATCAATTTAACAAAGATCAACTGGAAGACATATTTGACTAATAGGTTTAATTAGATTAAACTAGTTAGTGTGTTTGTCATGGACAAAAATGATCAAACAAAACAGGTTTTTACTTCATGACAAGAACTGATGGTACCTTGAGGAAAAGATCTCACTCATTGTCTGTTTATTCTCAGTTGACACTGCCAAAAAGGATATTGCTTTCCTCCTGGATGGTTCGGATGGCACCAGGAATGCCTTTCCTGCCATGCAGGATTTTGTTGAGAGTGTCGTGGAGAACCTGAATGTTGGAGGAAACAACGACCGTGTCTCAGTGGTCCAGTACAGCAGAGATGCATTAGCCCATTTCTATCTCAACACACATAGCACACAAGAGGATGTTGTGGATGCGATCAGAGGACTGAGACATAGAGGAGGAAGAACCCTCAACACTGGGGCAGCCCTCCAATATGTCAGAGACAATGTGTTTACGAACACCTCTGGGAGTAGGCGGCTGCAAGGTGTTCCACAGATGGTGATCTTGCTAACAGGGGGAAGATCTTTTGACGATGTAGATAACCCTGCCTCTGCTCTTAAACAGCAGGGCATCTCTGTGATTAGCATTGGAAGTCGGAACGCTGACAGTAGACAGCTGCAGAAGTTATCCTATGAGCCCAGTTATGCTCTATCGGTGTCTGAGTTTACTGACCTCCCAAGTATCCAAGAACAGCTCTCCTCTGTAATGAGCACTGTGCTAGTAAGGAACAATACTGTGACACCAACAGTGACAGGTAAGCAAGTGGTGTAAGTTGCATTAGTGTAGATTTCACCAATTGTAGTTGTCCCATGCCAATCTAAAAGAATCTTTGTAATGGCAGAAAGAGAATAACAGGTTAACATCTGTTCAGCATTTATGGTGTGACTTCCGTTTAATTTCCAGTTGTTCCGTGAAGTTTAACATGTCCCAACTCTTATGTTCCATAGTGGAGAGACAGGGACCGGGAAGAGATTTGGTGTTCTTGCTCGATGGATCTGATGGTACAAGAAATGGCTTCCCAGCTATGCGACAGTTTGTCCAAAAAGTAGTGGAGACACTGAGTGTGGATGACAACAAAGACCGTGTGTCAGTTGTTGAGTACAGCAGAGAACCAGCTGTCCAGTTTTATCTCAACACATACATGACAAAAGGCGAGATCCTTGACAATGTAAGAGCTTTAAAGCACAAAGGCGGCAGACCCCTCAACACAGGAGCAGCTCTCCAATACTTGAGGGAGAATGTCTTCACCAGCTCTGCTGGAAGCCGGCGCTTGCAAGGAGTTCCACAGCTCCTCATATTGCTAACTGGTGGGAGATCTTTTGACAGTGTGGATGCACCAGCCTCTGCCCTCAAACAGATGGGTATCCTTACCTTTGCAGTTGGAAGCAGAGGCTCTGAAAATATTGAACTGCAGAAAATATCCAACCACCCCAGTCGTGCTCTGTCTGTGTCTGAATTCACGGAACTTCCCCGTGTCCAACAGCAACTTCAGAACACCATCGATACTGTCGTATCACATGTCACCCCAGAATCACCAACAGTACCTGGTATGTTATCCTACATTGCCTGTTGCTTGCTGTTAGGGATTACATCAGTTGTCTTAAGTCTAATCAATTTAACAAAAATCAACTGGAAAACACAATTGATTCCAAGCTTACTTAGATCAAACTAGTTAGTATGTTTGACATGGACAAAAATGAACAAAAAAAAAACAGGTCTTTACTTCATGACAAAAAATGAGGGTACCTTCAGGAAAAGTTCTCACTCATTGTCTGTTTATTCTCAGTTGACACTGCCAAAAAGGATATTGCTTTCCTCCTGGATGGTTCAGATGGCACCAGGAATGCCTTTCCTGCTATGCGGGATTTTGTTGAAAGAATAGTGGAGAACCTGAATGTGGGAGCAAACAGCAACCGTGTCTCAGTGGTCCAGTACAGCAGAGATGCAGCTGCCCATTTCTATCTCAACACACATAGCACACAAGAGGATGTTGTGGATGCGATCAGAGGACTGAGACATAGAGGAGGAAGAACTCTCAACACTGGGGCAGCCCTCCAATATGTCAGAGACAATGTGTTTACAAACACCTCTGGGAGTAGGCGGCTGCAAGGTGTTCCACAGATGGTGATCTTGCTAACAGGGGGAAGATCTTTTGATGATGTAGATAGCCCTGCCTCTGCTCTTAAACAGCAGGGCATCTCTGTGATTAGCATTGGAAGCCGGAACGCTGACGGTAGAGAGCTGCAGAAGTTATCCTATGAGCCCAGTTATGCTCTATCGGTGTCTGAGTTCACTGACCTCCCAAGTATCCAAGAACAGCTCTCCTCTGTAATGAGCACTGTGCTAGTAAGGGCCAATACTGTGACCCCAACAGTGACAGGTAAGCAAGTGCTGTAAGCTGCATTAGTTTAGATTTCACTAATTGTAGTCATCCCATGCCACTCCTTAAAGAATCCTTGAAATGGCAGAAAGACATCAATGCTGAACATCAGTTCAGCATTGATGGTGTGACTTCCGTTTAATTTCCAGTTGTTCCATGAAGTTTAACATTTCCCAAATCTTATGTTCCATAGTGGTGAGACAGGGACCGGGAAGAGATTTTGTGTTCTTGCTCGATGGATCTGATGGTACAAGGAATGGCTTCCCAGCTATGCGACAGTTTGTCCAAAAAGTAGTGGAGACACTGAGTGTGGATGACAACAAAGACCGTGTGTCAGTTGTTGAGTACAGCAGAGAACCAGCTGTCCAGTTTTATCTCAACACATACATGACAAAAGGCGAGATCCTTGACAATGTAAGAGCTTTAAAGCACAAAGGCGGCAGACCCCTCAACACAGGAGCAGCTCTCCAATACTTGAGGGAGAATGTCTTCACCAGCTCTGCTGGAAGCCGGCGCTTGCAAGGAGTTCCACAGCTCCTCATATTGCTAACTGGTGGGAGATCTTTTGACAGTGTGGATGCACCAGCCTCTGCCCTCAAACAGATGGGTATCCTTACCTTTGCAGTTGGAAGCAGAGGCTCTGAAAATATTGAACTGCAGAAAATATCCAACCACCCCAGTCGTGCTCTGTCTGTGTCTGAATTCACGGAACTTCCCCGTGTCCAACAGCAACTTCAGAACACCATCGATACTGTCGTATCACATGTCACCCCAGAATCACCAACAGTACCTGGTATGTTATCCTACATTGCCTGTTGCTTGCTGTTAGGGATTACATCAGTTGTCTTAAGTCTAATCAATTTAACAAAAATCAACTGGAAAACACAATTGATTCCAAGCTTACTTAGATCAAACTAGTTAGTGTGTTTGACATGGACAAAAATGAACAAAAAAAAAACAGGTCTTTACTTCATGACAAAAAATGAGGGTACCTTTAGGAAAAGTTCTCACTCATTGTCTGTTTATTCTCAGTTGACACTGCCAAAAAGGATATTGCTTTCCTCCTGGATGGTTCAGATGGCACCAGGAATGCCTTTCCTGCTATGCGGGATTTTGTTGAAAGAATAGTGGAGAACCTGAATGTGGGAGCAAACAGCAACCGTGTCTCAGTGGTCCAGTACAGCAGAGATGCAGCTGCCCATTTCTATCTCAACACACATAGCACACAAGAGGATGTTGTGGATGCGATCAGAGGACTGAGACATAGAGGAGGAAGAACTCTCAACACTGGGGCAGCCCTCCAATATGTCAGAGACAATGTGTTTACAAACACCTCTGGGAGTAGGCGGCTGCAAGGTGTTCCACAGATGGTGATCTTGCTAACAGGGGGAAGATCTTTTGATGATGTAGATAGCCCTGCCTCTGCTCTTAAACAGCAGGGCATCTCTGTGATTAGCATTGGAAGCCGGAACGCTGACGGTAGAGAGCTGCAGAAGTTATCCTATGAGCCCAGTTATGCTCTATCGGTGTCTGAGTTCACTGACCTCCCAAGTATCCAAGAACAGCTCTCCTCTGTAATGAGCACTGTGCTAGTAAGGGCCAATACTGTGACCCCAACAGTGACAGGTAAGCAAGTGCTGTAAGCTGCATTAGTTTAGATTTCACTAATTGTAGTCATCCCATGCCACTCCTTAAAGAATCCTTGAAATGGCAGAAAGACATCAATGCTGAATATCAGTTCAGCATTGATGGTGTGACTTCCGTTTAATTTCCAGTTGTTCCATGAAGTTTAACATTTCCCAAATCTTATGTTCCATAGTGGTGAGACAGGGACCGGGAAGAGATTTTGTGTTCTTGCTCGATGGATCTGATGGTACAAGGAATGGCTTCCCAGCTATGCGACAGTTTGTCCAAAAAGTAGTGGAGACACTGAGTGTGGATGACAACAAAGACCGTGTGTCAGTTGTTGAGTACAGCAGAGAACCAGCTGTCCAGTTTTATCTCAACACATACATGACAAAAGGCGAGATCCTTGACAATGTAAGAGCTTTAAAGCACAAAGGCGGCAGACCCCTCAACACAGGAGCAGCTCTCCAATACTTGAGGGAGAATGTCTTCACCAGCTCTGCTGGAAGCCGGCGCTTGCAAGGAGTTCCACAGCTCCTCATATTGCTAACTGGTGGGAGATCTTTTGACAGTGTGGATGCACCAGCCTCTGCCCTCAAACAGATGGGTATCCTTACCTTTGCAGTTGGAAGCAGAGGCTCTGAAAATATTGAACTGCAGAAAATATCCAACCACCCCAGTCGTGCTCTGTCTGTGTCTGAATTCACGGAACTTCCCCGTGTCCAACAGCAACTTCAGAACACCATCGATACTGTCGTATCACATGTCACCCCAGAATCACCAACAGTACCTGGTATGTTATCCTACATTGCCTGTTGCTTGCTGTTAGGGATTACATCAGTTGTCTTAAGTCTAATCAATTTAACAAAAATCAACTGGAAAACACAATTGATTCCAAGCTTACTTAGATCAAACTAGTTAGTGTGTTTGACATGGACAAAAATGAACAAAAAAAAAACAGGTCTTTACTTCATGACAAAGAATGAGGGTACCTTCAGGAAAAGTTCTCACTCATTGTCTGTTTATTCTCAGTTGACACTGCCAAAAAGGATATTGCTTTCCTCCTGGATGGTTCAGATGGCACCAGGAATGCCTTTCCTGCTATGCGGGATTTTGTTGAAAGAATAGTGGAGAACCTGAATGTGGGAGCAAACAGCAACCGTGTCTCAGTGGTCCAGTACAGCAGAGATGCAGCTGCCCATTTCTATCTCAACACACATAGCACACAAGAGGATGTTGTGGATGCGATCAGAGGACTGAGACATAGAGGAGGAAGAACTCTCAACACTGGGGCAGCCCTCCAATATGTCAGAGACAATGTGTTTACAAACACCTCTGGGAGTAGGCGGCTGCAAGGTGTTCCACAGATGGTGATCTTGCTAACAGGGGGAAGATCTTTTGATGATGTAGATAGCCCTGCCTCTGCTCTTAAACAGCAGGGCATCTCTGTGATTAGCATTGGAAGCCGGAACGCTGACGGTAGAGAGCTGCAGAAGTTATCCTATGAGCCCAGTTATGCTCTATCGGTGTCTGAGTTCACTGACCTCCCAAGTATCCAAGAACAGCTCTCCTCTGTAATGAGCACTGTGCTAGTAAGGGCCAATACTGTGACCCCAACAGTGACAGGTAAGCAAGTGCTGTAAGCTGCATTAGTTTAGATTTCACTAATTGTAGTCATCCCATGCCACTCCTTAAAGAATCCTTGAAATGGCAGAAAGACATCAATGCTGAATATCAGTTCAGCATTGATGGTGTGACTTCCGTTTAATTTCCAGTTGTTCCATGAAGTTTAACATTTCCCAAATCTTATGTTCCATAGTGGTGAGACAGGGACCGGGAAGAGATTTTGTGTTCTTGCTCGATGGATCTGATGGTACAAGGAATGGCTTCCCAGCTATGCGACAGTTTGTCCAAAAAGTAGTGGAGACACTGAGTGTGGATGACAACAAAGACCGTGTGTCAGTTGTTGAGTACAGCAGAGAACCAGCTGTCCAGTTTTATCTCAACACATACATGACAAAAGGCGAGATCCTTGACAATGTAAGAGCTTTAAAGCACAAAGGCGGCAGACCCCTCAACACAGGAGCAGCTCTCCAATACTTGAGGGAGAATGTCTTCACCAGCTCTGCTGGAAGCCGGCGCTTGCAAGGAGTTCCACAGCTCCTCATATTGCTAACTGGTGGGAGATCTTTTGACAGTGTGGATGCACCAGCCTCTGCCCTCAAACAGATGGGTATCCTTACCTTTGCAGTTGGAAGCAGAGGCTCTGAAAATATTGAACTGCAGAAAATATCCAACCACCCCAGTCGTGCTCTGTCTGTGTCTGAATTCACGGAACTTCCCCGTGTCCAACAGCAACTTCAGAACACCATCGATACTGTCGTATCACATGTCACCCCAGAATCACCAACAGTACCTGGTATGTTATCCTACATTGCCTGTTGTTTGCTGTTAGGGATTACATCAGTTGTCTTAAGTCTAATCAATTTAACAAAAATCAACTGGAAAACATAATTGATTCCAAGCTTACTTAGATCAAACTAGTTAGTGTGTTTGACATGGACAAAAATGAACAAAAAAAAACAGGTCTTTACTTCATGACAAAAAATGAGGGTACCTTCAGGAAAAGTTCTCACTCATTGTCTGTTTATTCTCAGTTGACACTGCCAAAAAGGATATTGCTTTCCTCCTGGATGGTTCAGATGGCACCAGGAATGCCTTTCCTGCTATGCGGGATTTTGTTGAAAGAATAGTGGAGAAACTGAATGTGGGAGCAAACAGCAACCGTGTCTCAGTGGTCCAGTACAGCAGAGATGCAGCGGCCCATTTCTATCTCAACACACATAGCACACAAGAGGATGTTGTGGATGCGATCAGAGGACTGAGACATAGAGGAGGAAGAACTCTCAACACTGGGGCAGCCCTCCAATATGTCAGAGACAATGTGTTTACAAACACCTCTGGGAGTAGGCGGCTGCAAGGTGTTCCACAGATGGTGATCTTGCTAACAGGGGGGAGATCTTTTGATGATGTAGATAGCCCTGCCTCTGCTCTTAAACAGCAGGGCATCTCTGTGATTAGCATTGGAAGCCGGAACGCTGATGGTAGAGAGCTGCAGAAGTTATCCTATGAGCCCAGTTATGCTCTATCGGTGTCTGAGTTCACTGACCTCCCAAGTATCCAAGAACAGCTCTCCTCTGTAATGAGCACTGTGCTAGTAAGGGCCAATACTGTGACACCAACAGTGACAGGTAAGCAAGTGCTGTAAGCTGCATTAGTTTAGATTTCACTAATTGTAGTCATCCCATGCCACTCCTTAAAGAATCCTTGAAATGGCAGAAAGACATCAATGCTGAACATCAGTTCAGCATTGATGGTGTGACTTCCGTTTATTTTCCAGTTGTTCCATGAAGTTTAACATTTCCCAAATCTTATGTTCCATAGTGGTGAGACAGGCACCGGGAAGAGATTTTGTGTTCTTGCTCGATGGATCTGATGGTACAAGAAATGGCTTCCCATCCATGCGACAGTTTGTCCAAAGAGTTGTGGAGACACTGAGTGTGGATGACAACAAAGACCGTGTGTCAGTTGTTGAGTACAGCAGAAACCCAGCTGTCCAGTTTTATCTCAACACATACATGACAAAAGGCGAGATCCTTGACAATGTCAGAGCTTTAAAGCACAAAGGCGGCAGACCCCTCAACACTGGAGCAGCTCTCCAATACTTGAGGGAGAATGTCTTCACCAGCTCTGCTGGAAGCCGGCGCTTGCAAGGAGTTCCACAGCTCCTCATATTGCTAACTGGTGGGAGATCTTTTGACAGTGTGGATGCACCAGCCTCTGCCCTCAAACAGATGGGTATCCTTACCTTTGCAGTTGGAAGCAGAGGCTCTGAAAATATTGAACTGCAGAAAATATCCAACCACCCCAGTCGTGCTCTGTCTGTGTCTGAATTCACGGAACTACCCCGTGTCCAACAGCAACTTCAGAACACCATCAATACTCTGGTTTCAAATGTCACCCCAGAATCCCCAACTGTACCTGGTATGTTATCATACATTGCCTGTTGCTTACCGTTAGGGGTTACGTCAGTTGTTTTAAGTCTAACATATTTTCCGGACCATTAAGTGCACCACATTATATGTTGCAATATCAATCTACAGGTCTATTTTCATTCATATGTCCACTTGGTTATAAGGCGCATGATAAAACATATATAAAGCCAAACCAAACAGTCAATTAAGTGGAACTTTATTCAACTTATTCACAATTACACAATATTGTTCATTTGTAACTAATACAGAAAAATACTGTGGTTTTACTGTGGTTACTGTGGCACTGTGGTTTTACATGTCACCACAGAATCACCAAAATCTACCTGATATGTTATCAGATATTACCTTTTGCGTACCAATGGGGCTTATGTGAGTTTTTTTAAATTCTAATCAATTCAACAAAACTCCACTGGAAAACAATAATTAGCTTGTCTCGTTCGTTTTTTTAATCACGGATGTAAGGGAATCAAGAGACTTTTTTTTTTACTTGAGAACAAATGCGGCACATTTGAAAAAAGTTTTCTGTCTCTTCTTAGTAGACACTGGATGTTTCTGATGTAATAAGGAATGCATTTCTATGTCTTGCCACATGCCTTTATATTTTGTTTTTGGGAGGCGGGAGGGTATATGAGTGGAAACAACCCGTATCAAATCAATCATCACACATTTTTGGCTCCTAAATTTCCTTGGATTACAAGACTCAGTTTTCCCTGAGTATGTTTTCCATGTGCCATTCATTTGTAACTTGAAAACAAATTAATTATTACTTCCTGCTTTTTGTGGAATACACAACATATTACAGGCAATGTTAGGTTTTTTTCAGTTTAAACAATTTTTGTAAATTATGATTTGTAAAAGAATATTTCTTTTTTTGTTTATCTGTCATTTAAAGTATAAGTGAGTATGAAAAAGACAGCAGAAATTGTGTTTTACTTCATTTTACTCCCTTTACCACGCAGGCCAAAAAACTGATTTCATCAGCTTCAGACATCCCACCACCATCCCACCATCATCTTTATTCCTTGTGGTTCTTTTGACATTAACACATTTAAGCTTTTTTTAAACATGGCTTCAATTTTTTTTCTTATATTATCAAATAGGGAAAAAAAAAATCCTCTCAGAATCTATGGTATTTGTAAACCCACACATTGGGACTGTCACTGATACTTGCAGTTCAATGTGGACATTTTCAATAGAGGTGTTCCTTGCTTGCTCGTGGGTGCCATATAATTTCAAAAAGTAAAAAAAAAAGGTTTTGTCATGACATGTTGGGCAATGTGTACAGTTAAATTTTTTTTGTAGTTAAATTGGAAAACATCAAAATACATAGGATTTGATGGCATCTGCTTGATCCTCATTTTCATTTATCATCAAGAATTGCTTCTCTTTTTGATGTAATGTATATGATTCTTTTTTGTTTTAGTGTTCCTATCTATCTATCATCTAAGTGAGAACATGACAGGATGGAGAGAATAAAACAAATCGTTCCACGCCCTCTTGTGTAGGATTCCCACTCCAGAGTATTTTCAGCAATGATATACATCTTAAGCACTTTATTCCCTGGATACTCTTTGGCACTCGTGTAAACAAAAAAAAAGATCAATATCAAGGAATCGAGCAGTCTTCTATTGTGTTTCAGAAATTGTGTGTCAAGTGCACGTCAGAAATTGATGTGCAGTTACTTTTGTAACTGCACATCTCTGTTGCGTCATATTTTGGGCTATTTCTATGGCAGTGCATAAAATCAAGTTTTCTCTATCTCTTTCAGCGGAAACGCAGGGGCCACGGAAGGACATTGTTTTCCTTGTTGATGGATCTGATGGTGTTGGACGAGAATTTGCTATCATCCAAGAGTTTATCCGTGGGGTGGTGACGAGTCTCAATGTGGGTGAGAATAAAATCCGGATAGCTGTGGTCCAATATGGTGACTCTGCTCAGACGGACATGTATCTGAATTCACATACAACAAAAGAAGGCATTTTGAACGGCGTCAGAGGGATGACCCAGCGAGGAGGAAGACAGCGTAACTTGGGACAGGCATTGCAGTATCTCAACGAGGATGTTCTGACACCAGCAAGGGGGAGCAGAAAGCAAGAGGGGGTACCACAGTTCGTGATTGTTGTGTCAAGTGGCTCCTCTACAGATGATGTCAGGCGTGCTGCCACCTCCCTCAAAAAATCACAAAGTGTCCTCTTCAGCATCGGCACCAGAGATGTCAACCCTACAGAAATCCGCGAAGTGTCATCTGGGGCCAATTTTGCCTTCCCTGTAGATGATCTTCCTGGGTTGTACACCGTCCAAGGAAACCTGCTCACCAGAATAACAGAGTTGTCAGATGATGACATTGTAGGATTAGATGGTAATTATGTTATTTGTACTAGAGGTCTGAACAATCACTGTTAATGATTACAATCTTGTATGCATCGCCTCTCCTTGATGTGGTTGTATTCTTTTTTAACAGGAAACAGAGTGCAGGATATCGTTTTTCTCATAGATGGCACGACAGCAGTGCGTAATGAGTTTCCATCTATCCGTGCCATGATGACAAGAGTTGTGGAGAAACTGAATGTAGGACTGGATAAAGTCAGAGTTTCAGTGGTGCAGTACAGTGATGAACCAAAGTTAGAATTCCTTCTCAATGAATTCTCCACCAAAAACGAGGTACTCCAGGCTGTGTCAAGACTTACAAACAAAGGGGGGAATCGTCTAAATACAGGCCGTGCTCTTGAGTGGGTCTCTACAAACATCTACAAGAGGTCGGCAGGAAGCCGCATTGAGGATGGCGTGCCACAGATTCTTATTCTAGTTACAGGGGGAAAATCTTCAGATGATGTATCCAGACCAGCGGACCAACTTAAGAAAAATCTGGTTGCCCCTGTTGCCGTGGGTTCAAGAAATGCAGATGTAAAAGAACTGAAACAGATTTCCCTGAGGTCAGACCTTGTATATACTGTTGACAACTTCCAACAACTTGAAAGAGTGGAACAAGACATGCTTGATTCAGTCACAGACATTTCTAGTGATGACATCAGAAATTATGTTAGTGATTTAGGTAAAACCACACACACACTCACACAATTGCTTTTTCATTTTCATTGTTATAATGGTAAAATTTAATCAGCATCAGTGTATTTATAACAGGATTATTTTTGCTGAATGTTTTTGCTGTTGGACTAATTTTTTCAGGCATGCTGGATCTTGGAAGAAAGGACATTATCTTTCTTATTGATGGCTCAGACAGTACAGGTCCTGCTGGGATTGCACATATCCGTGACTTCATCCTCAGCATTGTCCAGCAACTTGAAGTGCAACCTGATAAAGTACGCGTGGCTGTCGTTCAGTATGCCGACGGAGTCAAATCAGAGTTTTCGCTCAACTCGCACAACAACAAGCCGGCTGTTATTTCTGCTATAAAAAGACTTCGTCAGATGGGTGGACGGACATCAGAACTGGCTACAGCCATGAAGTACGTCTTAGAGAATGAGTTAAAAGCATCGGCCGGTGTCCGACTGGCTGAGGCCTCCCAGCATCTTGTGGTTCTCACCGGGAAACGCTCCACCCAAGACGTCTCTCTATATGGACCTCTGCTCAAGGGTGCCCGGGTCAACTGTATTGGTATTGGAGCTGGTAGTGCGGATACGAGGCAGCTAGCCCAAGTTACCACTACATCAGAAGATGTTCTTCTGGTCCCAACATTTCCCAACCTCCCAACAATACGACAAAGGTTCATTGAGAGGCTGACTCCACTGGGAGATCAATTTATCCCAGATTATGAGACTCCAAGTAAGTTATACACAAAATAAAAATTGAACAGCAAGAAATACATGCTTTTGTTAGCTTTTTTTTACTTGTGTTTTAGTAATAGTCTCATTCTTTTTTCTTTTTTCTTTTGCAATTCTCCCTTCTTATAGCGGAAGGCCTGCCTCCAGCTAAACAGGCTGATATTGTGTTTTTAATGGATGGATCCATTAACTTGGGAAGAGAAAACTTTAATGAAGTGAAGGAATTCATCATTAACTTAATTGATCTTTTCTATACTGATAGAGACGATCTACGAATTTCCCTGGCCCATTATGCCACAGATGTGACTGATGCTTTTTACTTAAACACTTACACCAACAGGCAAGACATTTTAAATGCCATTGGCCGAGTGGAGTACAAAGGTGGACGTAGAATAAACACTGGTGCAGCCATTCGCCACGTTCAAGATAATCATTTTATAAAGGCAAAAGGCAGTAGGATGGACGAGGGTATTGCCCAGATTCTTATGGTTGTCACTGGAGGACGCTCATCTGATGACAGCAAGACGGCAGCCCTTGGTTTGAAGAACAAAGGTGTACGGATCTTTGCAGTGGGAGTAGGTGACATTCAAGAAGAACTGGAAAATCTAGCAAGTGAATCCTCCACTGTGGCTCGAGCAAGTACCTTTCAGGAACTTTCAGAACTCAATGAGCAGATCTTGGAGACTTTGGACGATGAAGTCAAAGGGAGGCTGTGTGTTGGCGTACAAGAAACACAGCGAGGTAAGAGAAACAGAATTTTACTTTTTGCTTCTTAGTTTTTCAGTTAAGCTGATTTACAGGACTGTCTCAGAAAATTAGAATATTGTAATAAAGTTCTTTATTTTCTGTAATGCAATTAAAAAAACAAAAAGGTCATACATTCTGGATTCATCACAAATCAACTGAAATATTGCAAGCCTTTTATTATTTTAATATTGCTGATTATGGTTTACAGTTTAAGATTAAGATTCCCAGAATATTCAAATTTTTTGAGATAGGATATTTGAGTTTTCTTAACATGTAAGCCATGATCAGCAATATTAAAATAATAAAAAGCTTGCAATATTTCAGTTGATTTTTAATGAATCCAGAATGTATGACATTTTTGCATTACAGAAAATAAAGGACTTTATCACAATATTCAAATTTTCTGAGACAGTCCTGTGAACCTGTAGACATAATTTGAATGATGCTGTATAACAAACATATCTAAAGTAAAACTATGCTGTTTTGCAGCGTGCAACGTTGAGGTGTTAGTCGGCTTCGACGTGTCTGCCCAGAACATCTTCAGCTCTCAAACTAACCTGCAGAACACTATGGGGACCATTCTACGGAGGATTTCCAAAATGGCACCTATCAGTTGCTCGGGCGGCCAGGTTCCCACTGTTCAAGTGGGGATGCTCGCACTGGATTCTGCTTCTGAGCCCGTCCAGCTGGACTTCACTGACAATCCTGAGCAGCTATTTGATGAATTCAGAAAGCTGCGGAGTCGTGGTCCCTTTGTCCTAAATGGTCGGACAATTTCAACTTATATCAATAGATTCAAAATCCGGCAAGACAACACTATCAAGGTTGGTTACTGAAACAGTATATGCTAGATGTCCCAAGCAGATAGTACATATGAAAATATTTTCATATTTGACAAATTTGTCCAATGTTTCTGTCAATCCAGCAGAGAGATTTTCATCTCAGTCTCAGCTGATAATTTTGTAGTTCAATTTCATAGAGAAAACAATTCAAACCGAGACTGGGACATCCTTAGTTTAGGTTGGACAGTAAAAACACTTGAATGAATAATTAATTACCGTATTTTCTGGACTATAAGTCGCACCTGCATACAAGCTGCATCCGCTCTATTTAAAAAAAAAAAAGATATGCAAGCCGCAGATATTTATGTTGTTAGATTAGATATTTACTACATGTACAGAATGATTTTGAACTGTAAATGATGTACATGTTTGTACCTAAATAGATCCTTTCCTAACAGTGTCTTTTAACACGGCAGCAACTTTGCTGATTAAAACGGGACAGAAACAAGAGAAAATAACCGGTATTTATTTATCTATTTATCTGTTTGAAATCTGCTTCTACCTACTTCTATCTGCTAAAGAAGAAGTAGCGTATTCTTCTTTGCTTTTATTTTGTCTTAGTTTTGATTCTAATTCTGGTTAAAGCGCCCCGAGCGGTGGAAGAAAAATCCACAGAATAGCTGCACCTTTGTATAAGCTGCACGGTTGAAAACCTATGGAAAAAGTAGAGGCTTATAGTCCAGAAAATACGGTAACCAATCTAATAATCAGTGTGAAAGTGCACTCTAAATTCTTCTTCTTTTTTTTTTACCTCAAAGATCATCGTTCATTTGACCGATGGTTTAGATGCACCATATGCTGAAATGAAAAGGCGGGTTGAGGAGCTTCGTCTGTCAGGTAAAAATATCATAGAATGTGTAGTGCAGATGAAAAATGTCTTCTTTCAAACATCTGTGCAGTCATGGCAATGTCACACTCAGAATAAATATGTTTCTTTTTAATTATTGTGAAATAGGAGTGCAAGGTTTCATTCTGGTTGGGCTGGAGAGGGTCCAAAGCTTTAAGGAGGCTTCGTTGTTAGAGTTTGGCCGTGGGTTCAGGTACACCAGACCCTTAGCACTCAACATCATGGATTTGGACTATGAGCTCGTAGAGGAACTGGTGTGTACTGATTACTTACATGTAACTTATTGTTTGTTTGTTTCTGAGAATGTCTCAATGTTTTCTTCATTACTTTTTACAACTTGTGCTTTTTACCTCTTTTCTTATCATTTTATATCCTTTTATTTGTTATTTAAGCGTACTCTTAAATAAAATACTTTTGAAAACTGCGCAAAATTATGGATAAGCCCTGAATACAGGCATTGTGACGTAGAATTGTCAAATTGGTTTAATTCACCGCACGAATCGGCAAAGATTTGACCCGGTCTTTGTACGTTTTGAGCGTTTAGAAACTTAATTCTCGTCAGTTGTGTGAAAACCGCGCAAAGTTATGGATGAGCCCTGAATACAGGCCCTGAACTTTTTAACAACTTGTATTTTCTATTATTTTACCTCTTTTCTTATCATTTTATTTCATTTTATTTCATTTTATTTCTTATTTATGTTTGAATTGTGTCTTGCCGCTTTTAATGTTGATGTAAAGCACTTTGAATTACCTTGTGTTGAATTGTGCTGTACAAATAAACTTGCCTTGCCCTAATCTTATTCCATAGGACAACATTGCAGAAAGGGAGTGCTGTGGAGTGCCGTGCAAATGTACGGGTACCAGGGGAGACAGAGGAGCAGTTGGACAGCCCGGCTCGAAGGTATTTTATGATTTAAAAAAAAAGAAAAAAAAAACATTTGGTTATTTTCTTTTGAAAAATAATCCAGTATTTTTTGGTTGTCTTTTAGGGTGGTCCAGGATCAGCAGGAAGCCAGGGACATCCTGGTGACGAGGGGGGACCTGTAAGTTTGAATGTGATGTTTTTGCTTGTGGCTCTGAGTGGAGCTGTATCGATCAGATATGTGTGTGTGTTTTTCTTCTACTCCTTTGTTTTATCTATCTCTGTCTGTTTATCCATCCATCCATCCATCCATAATTCCAGGGGGAGAGAGGTCCTGCCGGTATAAATGGAACACAGGGTTTTCAGGGATGCCCTGGTCAGAGAGGTGTGAAGGTAAACCTCACACTCACTTTGATATAAATCTTTAATAATAATAATAATAATAATAATAATAATAGATCTTTATTTCTAAACCACTTTCCATACATGCAAATTTAACACATGCAGCCTTTTACTGTAAAACTGATTTATTTAAATAACATAATAAAATGACTAACTTTCTTTTCAGGGCTCTCGCGGCTACTCAGGAGAAAAGGTGATATATTTCTCTTTTTTAAGTGTTGGGAGAAGAGATTCTAGAAGACATGTATTAAAACTACAAATTAACCAACTGCTGTGTTGTTCCAGGGGGAATTTGGAGAAATTGGGCTCGATGGCATCAATGGAGAAGAGGTACAGTTCCTGTTTTGTTTTCAAAACTTAGTGAAAGAAGAAATGATCAAGATTGTGTAGAGATGCTCCATATCTTTTGAACACTGACGAATGATTCTCATCCTAGTGTTTGTGAGGAAAACCAGGTGAGCCTTTCTGCATGCAAGATTTTGCTCTCATATGGTATTTTTTTCATGTTTGCAGGGTAAAAGTGGGATTGCGGGTTCCCCAGGCGATAGAGGAAGCGCGGGCGGAAGAGTGAGTGACTTAGTGCTTCTTTTTTCTTTAAACAAAATCATTAATTTACATCTCTATTTTTTTATTGTTTGGAAAAGTTTTAATGACCATAATCTATATGTATTGTTTAGTCTTTTGAATGTGATACGAACAAAAAACACAGTGATCTATTGTTCTGATGGGTATTATATTCTCATTCTTAGGGTCCGAAAGGTGCCAAAGGACAAGCAGGAGACATCGGACAAAAGGGGATCAGCGGAGACCCTGTCAGTATTATTGTTATATCTTTATTAAAGGGGACCTATTATGTTATCTAATACCTATTTTAAACAGGCCTTGAATGTCTTAAAAACAAGCTTTTGATTGTTTTTGCTAAATAAATTAGAAATTCAGCCTCTGATCCATGTCTTTATCTTCCCATTCTCTAACCTCATTATCTATGCAGGATTCTGAGTGGGCGGGGCTATGATAATGAGGCTCTGTGCTGATTGGCTCCCTGAATGACGAAAACGAAAAAATGGCGGAAGCTCCGGCCGGCGGAGTTAGTTGTGGGCGTGGTTTCACGCATCAGAGGCCAAACGATGTAAATTGCATTTTGGTTACGTAATGAAAATGTGCCAAATCTTATTGGCTCGTAGATCCACATCACACTGGACGGATCATCCAGGCGGCTGTACAGAATCTGCAGAATCTGGTTGCTTTCCTCCTTCTCTGAGTTGGCAGGCTGAGGGGAGACCACTTTATATATGTTAAAGCAAGAGAAAACCTATGTTTCATAATAGGTCCCCTTTAAGTGAAATTATGAGCATTATCTGTTAAATGCTACCTCACATTTATTCATTTCTTAATAAAACACGCTACTAATCAACTGTTACATTTGTCTTGGGGAGATGAAAAAGATTCAAGAAACTACAATCTGTTATTAATGTCTACTGTTCATTTATGCCTGAGGTTATGAACAAATCTCTGTGGTAAAACGTTGTGTAAAAACATTGCTAATATTTCCTTCATTCTTCATCAGCTTGATACCGGGCAAAGAATGAAAGAAGAAAAAAAAAGTTGTTGTTTAACTGTGTTGTATGGTGTCTGACTACTTCATAGGGAACAAGTGGACCAGATAATAAGATTGCAGGATCTAAAGGAGATCCTGGTGATGCTGGACCAATGGTAAAGTTAACTCAAGGTTCTACTGCCTTAGAGCAAAATGATAATGATACCACGGTTGTATTGGTTTGGATATATGGATTTGATTTGTGATGTCTGCTCTAAATCAAAAGGGAGAGGCTGGTCAAGATGGAAAACAGGGGGGTGCTGGTGAAGCGGGAAGAAGGGTAAATTATTATTTTTTTTCGCATTAAGAATCATTCACAAATATCCACATCACCGTTTCTAACTAACCAAGATTCATTTGTATTCTGATTTTTTTAGGGAGCTGATGGCAGAAGAGGCCCACCTGGACAAGCTGTGAGTCCATTTTGGGGATATCAAAAAGTATTTAATAAAAACCGGAGTAAAACCTTTACTGACAGTGCTTCTACCATGTTGCTGCTTCATAACAGGGAAATGCAGGACGGCCCGGAGCCGATGGCCTGCAGGGAGAGCCCGGTATCGCAGGATCCAGAGTAAGATTGTACCTTTTTTATATACTATTTGATTTGATTTGATTTGATTTGATTTTTATTTTGTACATTGCAAAAGACAACATTTAAAGACAAGATAAAAAAACAAAGCAAACAAAAAAAGAAACAAAAAAACAAATAATGTCATACTTTAACACTTAATAACTCAATTACATGTGCAAAAAGGTGTAGGAAGAAGTGTAGACTTATTTAATCCTACCCCCATTCACTAATCATTTATTAACATGCATTTATAATAACTAACTATACTATAATTATACTAATTATACACTGTACTCACACACTTACCTCTATACATACATACACATAGTTGAGTATTTCTATATATTTGTACACACATGCCCATATAAATATTTATATAAATATACTTATTTACACCATACTATCTCTATAATTAACTCCATCTGCTCTATATCTATATATATCTACTTACACACGTATTCACACACATACACATTTACATACATATATATAAACACACACCCATATTTGGTAGATGCTTCAATACACGAGCCAGAAAATGTGTCAAAGCAAATGTTGTCATAGGCTTTACATGGTTATTACTGTTTTTAGTGCAAATATCTACATGACTGCATTCTGACTCAACAATTTCTATAACCTTGAATATGACTTAATTTGATATACACAGATTAACAATCAAGCTCTAGAATTTGAAAATTGTGTACATTTTATTTCTGTCTTTTCCCAGGGTCCACCTGGGCCTAATGGTGCACCAGGATCCAGAGGAGAAGATGGGAATCCTGGACCGAGGGTGAGTAAACCTGACAGGTCGGCTTTTCTCTGATGAAAAGATTCCAACCTTAGCTCTAAAATCCTAATGTTTTCTTTTCCAGGGTCCTGGAGGCAGCCCAGGCTCTGCCGGTGATAAGGGTAGAAGAGGACCTCTTGGTCGAAAGGTACTGAGTCTGCTGGGATTCATGTCATTCCAAAATAACCTTTTTTTTTTATTTAAACATTCTTGCATAAGTCAAAGTCTGTCATGTTACTGGATACACATTTGGAGTCTATTTAAGCAAACGGAGAGAGCTCTCGCCAAATTAAAATCCTCACTACAAAAAAAACACATGATCTTGGATAAATCAATAGAACCTGAACAGACAGTTTTAAACATTAACATCACACAATAGTTAATACTTGATATCTGGGTCTCAAACTGTTTATATGTCTGCCTCAATCTCATTGTTTGTTTCCCATCGATTGCAGGGAGAGCCTGGAGATCCAGGTCCTAAAGGTGTTGTTGGACCCGCGGGCCCTCGTGGAGAGCCAGTAAGAATAAATCACTTTTGACCACATAATCACTGTGTTGTAAACTTGAGTAAAATGACCATAGTATCCTTTTTTTCATAAACGAAAATATCAGACTCATGTCAAATGAATAATATAACTCCTACGTAAGTAGATTCAGTAACAAAAATCAACCTTCAAAATATAATTAATTGATGCCATCAGACTGCCAATACTATTTAACTGTAGCTTCCTTGTCTGAGGAAGCATGTGGTGTGAGTTTAACAAGCATCTCTGCAAAGCATTTTCTTTTTTGATTTTGAACAGAAATTAACACCGTTATATTACACAGAATATTTTTCTTTTTTTCTGTCTACAAATGAGAGAATGTCTTAACCAAGATTCCTATTATTCAAGTAATTTGGCTTGTTTTTAATAAAGGGTGAAGACGGTAGAGATGGCTTTGGAACTGCAGGTCCAAAAGGAAGAAAGGCAAGTGATGTTTGAAATCCAGTATATGCTGAAGTTGTAAATGTCTTTCTCTGAATCCTTTTTTCTGCAATAGTAATTAAAACTAACAAGAATGTATTGGTTCTATCCACTTCTATGATAAAGCAATTTTAGAGCAACTTTGCGAATGTTATGTGTGACAATAATAGTAACAGAACTAATGCTTATTTTTCTGTATAGGGAGATGAAGGTTTCCCAGGATTCCCTGGACCCAAGGTAATGGGAAAGTTTAATTTGACCCAATTTTGGACATTCAAGGCAACTCTACATGGTTTAGAACTACCATGTATTCACTTTGCCTGTGTGGTTTTAGGGATCAGCCGGGGACCTGGGGGGCCGTGGTGGGCCTGGAACCAGAGGAAACCGTGGGCAGAGGGTGAGTGTGGGGTCATATTTCAATTCTATTATTCACCTTGTGAATTTGTCAAAGTCTGTTTGCAAAGTTTCACATTGCACACTTTTGCTGTATTACAAAGAAAAGATCAATGTTGACGCATCTATGCACTCATCAGCCATAAAGTTCTTTATTTTCTGTAATGCAATTAAAAAACAAAAATGTCATACATTCTGACTTCATTACAAATCAACTGAAATATTGCAAGCCTTTTATTATTTTAATATTGCTGATTATGGTTTACAGTTTAAGATTAAGATTCCCAGAATATTCAAATTTTTTGAGATAGGATATTTGAGTTTTCTTAAACTGTAAACCATGATCAGCAATATTAAAATAATAAAAGGCTTGCAATATTTCAGTTGATTTGTAATGAATCCAGAATGTATGACATTTTTGCATTACAGGAAATAAAGGACTTTATCACAATATTCTATTCTATTTTATATATATATATATATATGTATATATATATATATATATATATATATATATATATATATATATATATATATATATATATATATATATATATATATATATATATATTTATGTATTAAGAAAGAGATTGTTTAAGGGAAAGTTCTGTCTTGAATTACTGAATATTTTGATCTTGCTGTTAATTGCTTCC
This sequence comes from Cololabis saira, assembly GCF_033807715.1. Taxonomy (NCBI): domain Eukaryota; kingdom Metazoa; phylum Chordata; class Actinopteri; order Beloniformes; family Belonidae; genus Cololabis; species Cololabis saira. The sequence continues at coordinate 2,828,535 of NC_084592.1, read as the reverse complement.
AGGGTGTCTCTGGAAATATTGGCACACCGGGACAAAAGGGAGAGGTTGGATATCCTGGGCCTTATGTAAGTATCTTAAAACACTAAACTTGGGTCTCATGTTATCCCATATCGGTGGGGCGATAGGCTAAAGAAAGATGTTTATTATTTATAATATTACAGATATCTGGCAACTGGTCTTTTAATACATTTAGAAAGGGTTGCATTTCCTTTGAAAATGCAGGGTTTAATGCTGAGATGCTGAATGAGAGGTTAACGTTGCTGATATAAACAGCTGAACTGCTGAAAATCAAACTAATTGCTACAGTCTGGAAGAATTTGAAGAAAATGGTCAAATGTAGCTTAGACTTTTGAAAACTAGATGATGGAAGAAGAGAAAGAGGAGTTGAAGACAGGAAGAGGCACTTAAAACAGGAATATTTGCTGAAGAGAAGAAGATGGGCTTAAGACAGGATGGCGAGCTGAAGAGAAGATGATATCAAGAGAGTACAATCAGCTGAAGAGAAGAATAAGAGCTGAAGACGGAGAGAAGAAAAACAACCTCAAGGCAAAAATTAGGGGGGATAAAGGTGCAGGGTTTCACTTAACTAAAAACAAATGTTAAACCACAATGACAGGAGGTGAAACTCTGCTTCAGAATAAAGAAAAGATAGAAAAGTCATTACACAGAACCGTTAGAGAACTAATGTGAAAATGAAATTCCGTTGTATATGAGTCCATTTTTTAATGCAACTGTTTTGCTCCCAAAGGGTTTCAAAGGACCAAGAGGACCAGGTGTTAATGTATGTATCATTTATTACTATAAACTCTTTGAGGAAGATTGAAAAAACAAGTTTCACTAGACCTTTGGTTTCTAATACTACCTTTACACTTTCAGCAATGTGACCTGGTCAAGAAGATCAGAGAAAACTGCCGTAAGTCTAATCAAATAAACTTCAATATGTATCTTTTTTTTTTAATGTTGAAACATAAAGTTTAAATATGTTCATGTATTCTGAGGTACAAAAATAACTTTTGTGTCTTTTTTTTTTCATCAGCTTGCTGTTTTGGTAAGTACCAAAAATGAATTTTATTTGGTTAGTAATGGACACAATCTAGTGCATTTAAACCCCAAATGAATTCATTCTGTGAGAAATATGTATGTTCACTCCATGTCTGCATAGCTTTTCTTCACATTCCTCAGCTTACTCCCACATGCTAAAAACATGCACATTTGATTGATAGATGATTTTGAATTTTTTTTTGAAGTGAATGTCAGCATTTACAGTTCTAGGTATCTCTGTCTTTCTGTGGAGTGGAACCTGTCCCACTGATATAACTATAAAAAGGATGGATGGATGACTAATAATACTATGATTTACTATTTGTGCACACTATTAGGTAAGCAAGAATGCCCACTTTTCCCCACTGAGCTGGCCTTTGCCCTGGATGTTTCTGGAGACGTGGACACTGCAGTCTTCAAAAATCAGCGTGACACAATTCTGCAATTGGTCAAAGACATTGCCATCACAGAGAGCAACTGTCCTAGAGGAGCTCGTGTTGCTCTGACTCTATACAACAGTGAAGTGATCACTGAGGTTAGGTTTGCCGACGCAATGAAGAAACGTGCGCTGCTAGAACACATTGAGGGGCTGCAGATCCCACAGACGAAAAAGCCCCGTAGTCTGGAAATGGCCATGAGCTTTGTGGCCCAGAACACCTTCAAGAGGGTGCGCAGTGGTTTCCTTTTGAGGAAGGTAGCCATCTTCTTTGTTGGTAATCAAGTTGGCCGGGGACAAGCAATTACAAACGCAGCTCTGCGCCTCCATGATGCTGGGATTTCCACATTGTTGTTGGTCAACCGTGAAGACAAAGGACTCAGCAGAGCAGTGCAGGTAGGACAAAGCCATACAGCCAGACAGTCATGTCTTTTGTGGAAAATGTTTGATACATTTTTTTTGTTTATCACTGTCCACCAGGTCAACAACACAGCACTCGCCCAAGTCATTGTTCTTCCTCCCTCTGGACGTTCACAGTACAATTCAGTCCTCCAAAAGATCATGAACTGCCATGTCTGCTTAGGTAAGAGTTCTGTGTATATTCACTTATGTACACGGTATATACGTAATTGTACAAGAATCCACACAGCTTGATTCTTGCAAGACTATGTTTCGGAACATCTTAGAACAATCAAATGGACACTTTTAATGGCCCAGTACATAGTACATAAATGTATGCTTCTTTCCATCCCATAGCTATTGTTTGACACCCTGGTTGCAATCTTTTAGGGCTGTGTTGTTGCTGTGATCCAGTGAAAATTAATTGCTGTCATCCTCTATTTGCACTTCAAAACATCTCAAACCAAAATCTATTTGTGTCACTGAGTCTCACAGAAAACAGTTTAGATTTGTGTCTGCCCTGCTAAAATTCATTGTGATTGTTACACAGCATAAGGTTTTCAAATGGCTTTGTTTCAAGATTGAAGATTATTCAAGATTTTTATTTGTCATGGAGTCAGCGTCCTGAAAAATGTTATTCCAGTACAGCCTGCCCAAAGAGAACAAAAAAAACTAACAACATAAGAAATGCATAGACAGGTGCCTAAGTCACCCTTTCATTAGGTGAAAAAGGATGACACTAATTTGTCGATATGTCAGGTATCCACCAACACTAGGCTGTGCTCCACCAGCTCCGCCCATAGACCCACGATAAAGCACCCAGGATTCTTAATTAAAGCAGGCTGGCAACAGTTTGTAAGAGTGAAGAAGACCATAGGCTAAACTCTAAGACCACCTTCACCAACAGTATAGCAGCCGAGCAATTTGTGACAAAGCAAGTTTGGCATTAGGGGAACAAATTTACCCCACAGAGTTGATATGAACCGTCCAAAGCTACTCTTGTGGCTGTGCCAGACCATTTTAAGGTTGATCTGGAGCACAGGAGAAATTGCCCAGGGATGGACATTTCCAGAAGGAGTGCTCATACTCCTAAAACACAGACCATTTTTGGGTCAACCCCCCCTTGCACAGCATGGATATCAAAATTCCCTTCAGCCTGGTGGCCAAGAGGCTCTTAGACTTCCTTTTGAGCAATAATTACATCAATAGTCAGTGCAGAAGAGCTGTATAACAGAGGTTCCAGGTTGCCTTGAGCATACAGGCATAGTCCCACAACTTACATATTAGGAAGGCATGAGAGGGAAGATGATACCTGACTGCATTAAGAGCCTTAATGGATGACCTCCTCCTGGAGTTTGAGAAACTAAAGGGCACCCATGAGATACATGACTGCATTCCTTGGTTCTAAAGGAAGGAATGGTTGCAGACAAGTTCTGCCTTAGGTTGGCAGGGGACTAGATCCCAGCAGTCACAGAGTAAGTAAGTAAGTAAGTAAGTAAAGTTGAATAACCAGTATAGTTTAGGGAAGGTCTTCAAAGGCAGCCTGAAGGACAAATACTCTATCAAGGCAACTAGGTCCAACCCTGGAGGGCCGGTGAAGAGCAGTCAACAAGTCTGGGCTGCCCAGAGGACTCAAGGCCTGGGTATACCAGCAAGGAATCCTCCCAAGAATCCTTTGGGCCCTAGGAATCCAAGGTTCCAACGGCTGTTGCAGAAGGCTATGAGTGGATCGTGAACAGCTGTTTAGGCTGATGGCAAGGCTTGCCTCGGTTGCAGCATCTGTATGAGAACAGCAATACGTTGAGGCTAGCATTCAGTTCTGTCAGGGAGGAATTCATTGTAGCACAGAGTCAGGGACATCTGTAGTTCAAGGAGTCCAGCAAGGATCACAGTCAGGACAGAGAGGAAGTGGACAGTGGTTGAGGGAGTCCGGCAGGTAGAGAAGAATTAATCCATTCCAAGATGGAAACCTATCATATTGTAAGTTAGGCCTACACTGGTGAGAGTCAAATTATCTCCTCCACAAAGAGAATAATCAAGAAAATTGTGGGAACTAAAGGTGATAGCCAAATGCTATGTTGGGATAACGATAGCTTCAAGATCTTTCACCTTTCAGCGTTCTCTCCTGTAGAACCAGTTGCCATTTTTTTAAGAATCATCCCCAAAAAAAAAGAAATTACTGAAAGCTCAATATTTCTAGTGCCTCTTTTGTTGAAAATGGACATATTGCCTTCATTTTAAAATAATATTCATATCAAATGATGCATTCTTCTTTTGCAGATATCTGCTCTCCAGACCAAATGTGTGACTATACGCCCCCATCAGCTGGTCGTGACAGGAGATCATTCACCTCTGATGTGGACATCGACATGGCTTTTGTCATAGACAGCTCTGACTCAACATACCCAACGGTTTTTACTGAGATTAAACGATACATTGCTCACATGGTGGAACACCTTCATGTGTCTTCGAATCCTGCATCATCTAGTAACAATGCCAGGGTGTCTGTAATCCAGCAAGCACCATACCAGTTCGTCCAAAACAAAACAGGCCCTGCTATCCATGTGGACATTGGTTTGATGGAGCAGACCTCAGCTCAAGACATAGTCCAATTACTGCTGGAGAAAACACCGCAGTTAGAGGGAGGACGTGCTCTGACAGCCGCAATTGAATCCACTGTGGCGCAAGTGTTTGAAACATCCTCTCTTCCACGGGACAGGAAGGTACTCATTCTGTTTGTAACAGGAAGTGTGGAGGAAGAAGAGGAGCAGCTGCTACAAATTGCGACAGAGGTCAAGTGCAGAGGCTACTTCTTGGTAATCTTTGGTGTAGGCCATGCACTGAGTGCTCGGGATGCTCATGTCCTATCAGCCATGGCCAGCGAGCCTTCAGATGTCTTTTTCAAACGTCTGAACAGCATCTCGCACTTTTATGACAAACACATCCAGGCCTTCGGCCAGCTGCTGCCAAAGTACATTAGCAGTAAGTTTCATATAGTACAACGTATCGGTTGTCAGTACATTTTTATTCATAATGTAGTTCTCAGAATTAATGCAATCATTCTAAAGTCCATATTTCTGTCATTACACCAGAGATTACATGTATAGTTCATGCATTCATTTTCTTTTCAGTTGAAAATGCATTCCACATGTCCCCTGAACTGTCAAAAAAATGCAAGTGGTTCCAGAGTGACGAGCCCCAGAAAAACCCATTCACATCTTCACAGCATCAGGAGTAAGTGATGTTAAAAACCATCTTTTGTCAGTAATATTAGTGGGCTAAATACATTTATTCTTTTATAGGAAATATCACAGACCGCAAGAAGTTCATCAGAAAAAGCATAATGGTAAGTTGTACTAAATGTCTCCTCGTAAAACCAGCTTTAGGCACTGGTCACTGCCATTTTGTACTTTTACAACTGTGGAGTGCCCCTTTTTCTGTGATATTATTGAACTCATTCTTCCATGAACCCTTGGGTCTTCACCCCTCAGCTGCAGAAAAACTGCATGTCTCCAATGTCACCTCAAGCAGCCGGAAGTTGCGAGGGAACAGTTTAGACTAAACTAAGTTCTTTGTATACTTTAAGGGGGTGGTGACCCATTTGCATGACCGTGCGTTAGTGCTGAAGACCAGTGTGTCGGGCACAGAGCTTTCTGTGGACAACCTGGAAAGTGCTGAAACATATCATATTGTAGTTATGGCCTACACCAGTGACGGTCAGATTGTCTCCTTCTACAAGGGAATAATCATTACAAGGGAGCCTCAAAATACAGCCCTGCGTGGGACTGTTTTCTTCATCCCACTCCCGCTGCATTTCTGACCATTGCCACCGGCAACGTGTGTGTTACACTCCCTCCTGCTCCCGCAGCGTTTATATCCACTCCCGCCCGCACCCGCAAAACGCTGAGAATTCATGCCGCACAATAATAGAGATGCACTGATTTAGTGTCTTCTCCCGTCCCGCAAGAGAAATGTCCAAGACAAATCTATCTGATTTAATGTTAACATAATTGTGGAGCTTGATGGATAATTGAAAGTTCATAGGTCACCTGACAGAAAGTTAGATGCAAATCTGTCATTGTCATCATCGCACAAGCTATTTCGCCTTTTGCGCACGCATCAATTACAGTATGTGATTGAGGTTATAGCAACGAGAGTAGGCTGTGCATAGCTCAAATAACACTAATAAATAACATAAAATAAACAAAGTTAACGAATGAAACAAATTCATTTAACAAATGAATTGCTTGGCCATTACATTGCTGTGGAGGAAGAGAATGTTGCTGACCGACTGAGGTTCCAATCCCTGCGTCTTTGCTCCACAGACACTAAACGCAGTTTGTCCAAATATCTGACTGGCCTTACTTTGTTTTTGTTTTGTAAAGACCTTGTTTGAGATTCTTTTCCACGTCATTCATTTCCATCTTGTCACTAAGCTACATCCCGATCCTGTCGTTTTTTTTTTGGCCGCCCTTTCCCGCAAGATTTTCGTTTTTGTTATATATTTGTCTTTAATCATCACATATTGTTCTATTAATAAACACATTTTTTATAATGTAAAGTTAAAACATTTTACTACTTTGATAATGTATTAAAAATTGATAAAGTTTCATCCACAAATCATCTCAGACCTGCAATCAAAGGAATGGCAGGAATTTTACTCTTCTTGGAGGAGTTTCTATGAGCTTTAGATACATGAACTTACAGTGAGGCAAAAAAGTATTCAGTTACACACCAATTGTGCATGTTCTCCCACTTAAAAAGAGAGGCCTGTAATTTTCATCATAGGTAACTATGAGAGACAGAATGGGAGGAAAGAATCCAAGAAATCACATTGTAGGATTTTTACCGAATCAATTGGTAAATTCATCCATCCATCCATTCTCCACTGCTTATCCGTTCCCGGGTCGCGGGGGCAGCAGTCTCAACAGAGATGCCCAGACTTCCTTCACCCCAGACACTTCAATTCAATTCAATTCAATTTTATTTATATAGCGTCTAATACAACAGATGTTGTCTCTAGACGCTTTCCAGAGATCCAGAACATGAACATAAACATAAACATAAACATAAACCCCTGAGCAATTATTATATAAACAATGGCAGGTAAAAACTCCCTTAGTGGGAGAAAAGCCTTAAGCCAAACAGTGGCAACTCCACTCTACTTCCTCCAGCTCTTCCTCCAGTTCTTCCTCCAGCTCTTCCTCCAGCTCTTCCTCCATCTCTTCCTCCATCTCTTCCTCCATCTCTTCCTCCAGCTCTTCCTCCAGTTCTTCCTCCAGCTCTTCCTCCAGCTCTTCCTCCATCTCTTCATCCAGCTCTTCCTCCAGCTCTTCCTCCAGCTTTTCCTCCAGCTCTTCCTCCAACTCTTCCTCCATCTCTTCCGGGGGGAGTCCGAGGTGTTCCCAGGCCAGCCGAGAGACATAGTCTCTCCAGCGTGTCCTGGGTATTCCCCGGGGTCTCCCGGTGGGACATGCCTGGAACACCACCCTAGGGTGGAGGGAAATGCCTGGAACACCTCCCTAGGGAGGAGGGACATGCCTGGAACACCTCCCTAGGGAGGAGGGACATGCCTGGAACTCCTCCCTAGGGAGGAGGGACATGCCTGGAACTCCTCCCTAGGGAGGATCCAGGAGGATCCGGTACAGATGTCCAAGCCACCTCAGCTGACTCCTCTCAATGTGAAGGAGCAGCGGCTCGACTCCGAGCTCCTCCCGGGTGACCGAACTCCTCACCCTCTCTCTAAGGGAGCGTCCAGCCACCCTGCGGAGGAAACTAATCTCGGCCGCTTGTATCCAAACTTGTATCCATGAACCAAAGTTCATGACCATAGGTAAACTATAGGTCAATTCCTAGGTAAAATAAGTATTTGGTCACCTACAAACAAGCAAGATTTCTGGCTTTCACAGACCTGTAACTTCTTCTTTAAGAGGCTCATCTGTCCTACCTGTATTAATGGCACCTGTTTTAATTGGTTATCAGTATAAAAGACACCTGTCCACAACCTCAAACAGTCACACTCCAAACTCCACTATGGCCAAGACCAAAGAGTTGTCAAAGGACGTGAGAAACTAAATTGTAGCCCTGCACCAGGCTGGGAAGACCGGATCTGCAACAGGTAACAGCTTGGTGTGAAGAAATCAATTGTGGGAGCAATTATTAGAAAATGGAAGACATACAAGACACTGATAATCTCCCTCCATCTGGGGCTCCACCAAGATCTCACCCTGTGGGGTAAAAATGATCACCAGAACGGTGAGTAAAGATCCAAGAACCACACGGGGATCTAGTGAAGGACCTGCAGAGAGCTGGGACCAGAGTAACAAAGGAACCATCAGTTCAACAACAACACCAACATATGTGGACATACTCAAGAAGGATGCAGGGGCCCAGAGTACCAGCGAACTGGAAAGATGTATGGAGAATCGGGATGACTGGAGACAACGATGGACGGCTCGTCTGAGGACGACCTAGAGAGATCAGTAACACACTACGCCACCAGGGACTCAGATCCTGCAGGGCCAGACGTTCCCCCTGCTGAAGACAGTACATGTCCAGGCCTGAAGTTTGCTAGAGAGCATTTGGATGATGCACAAGAGGATTGGGAGAATGTTATATGGTCAGATGAAACCAAAATAGAACTTTTTGGAAACACAATTTGTCGTCTTTGGAGGAGAATGAAAGCTGAGTTGCATCCAAAGAACACCAAACCTACTGTGGAGCATGGGGGTGGAAACATCATACTTTGGGGATGTTTTTCTGCAAAGGGACCAGGACGACTGATCCGTGTAGGGAAAGAATGAATGGGGCCATGTATGGTGAGATTTTGATTGAAAACCTCCTTCCATCAGCAGGACATTGAAGATGAAACGTGGCTGGGTCTTTCAGCAAGACAATGATCCAAACACATCGCCACGGCAACGAAGGAGTGGCTTCATAAGAAACATTTCAAGGTCCTGGAGTGGCCTAGCCAGTCTCCAGATCTCAACCCCATAGAAAATCTTTGGAGGGAGTTGAAAGTCCGTGTTGCCCAGCGACAGCCCCTAAAACATCACTGCTCTAGAGGAGATCTGCACGGAGGAACGGACCAATCACTGCTCTAGAGGAGATCATGGAGGAACCGACCAATCACTGCTCTAGAGGAGATCATGGAGGAACGGACCAATCACTGCTCTAGAGGAGATCTGCATGGAGGAATGGACCAAAATACCAGCAACAGTGTGAAAACCTTGTGAAGACTTACAGAAAACGTTGGACCTCTGTCATTGCCAACAAAGGCTATATAACAAAGTATTGAGATGAACTTTTGTTATTGACCAAATACTTATTTTCCACTATAATTTTCAAACACATTCTTTAAAAATCAGACAATGTGATTTTATGGATTTTTTTTTCATTTTGTCTCTCATAGTTGAGATATACCTGTGATGAAAATTACAGGTATATCTAATCTTTTTAAGTGGGAGAACTTGCAAAATTGTTGGTTGACTAAATACTTTTTTGCTCCACAGTATGTTAAATCAGTAGGTTGGTCTGTTTTGTTTTGACTCAGCCTTTGTGTTTTTCTGAGGCTGTCTTAGAACAACTGATGAGTCACCCACATAAACGAAAGGTTTCTTTGCTCTGTGTTTTAGTTTGGTAATAGAAGCCACAAAAAAGGCTCCTGGTGGTTTAAAACCCCCCTTACAGTTTAATTACAAGGTTTTTAATAGTCACATGCCCTTGAATGCTTGGATTTACACTGCTAAGTAATGTGAATACTGCGACCTTGCAGACACATTTGTTTGCCACATTACTCTTTTCAGTCTATTCAGATTGACCCCAGATGCAACAAACAGTTCGTGGATAATTACAGCAATCAGGGCGTACTTGAACATAACTATGTGAATTAAAGCCCAGTCTGATTATTTTTTTTAAACTGAGATTTTAACCCATTTTCAAAATGATTTAAAAAATATGGTTTCTCTTCACAGTTTTGGCTTACTGTTGTAGATTTGTGGAATTGGCTTGAATTTTATAATGATAAAATCAGCAACACTATTAATTGTGCACAAGGTGAATGGGTGTGAATACATTCTAATACATAATAGAGTTGAATTTGAAGCTGCTATTGTTCTTGCTGTATAAATGCACATCATCACTCTTTTGTTTCACTTCACAGAAGCAGCAGGGTACAAACAAGTTAACCAAATCATCAGTGTCAGAAATGCTACACGCCTAGACACACCACAAACTGGTAAGTGGCTTTACACCCAATTGTCTGTCTGTATTTCAAATGTGAACATTAGATGTCTTTATTGTCGCTGAACAAGTTCAGTGAAGGCCCACTTTTGATGTTATGGTCAATCTCCTGATGTCAACAGCATCCATAAAATACACTACAGTGATAACGAAGAAGAGGTAACACAATGTTATCTTTACAATGGCCTATATAAGGATGTTTTTTCTGGGCTTCTTAGGCCATATGAAAGCCATTTAAAGAAAATACAAAGAAGGAAGGTAGGAAAGGATATATCAGGGCTATCAGCTATCGTGAAAATGGACAACACCCATATGTTCAATTAATGAGTTCATGTTGTAAATATCATATAATTAACTTATTCGCGACCGCTCAAAATGTCAGTATCGTTTCTTGACGATAAATTCTGTTCTGTTAGAGAAATTTTGGAGGAAAATTGGTTCAATTGGAAAACATTGTTGCTTACAGTACTGCTGCCTTTTAAGAAAGCTGCTTGATGTGCAGAAGAATATATGTAGGGGCATAAATTAATGAGTTTCTTTGAGTATTCAGCTTCTTCCAATCATAATAATTAAAATAAAAAACACTGTTTATTTTTTTAAGAAGTTAATTATTGTACTACTCCAATGAGACCTTGTGTATTTGGGATTGTTCATGTAATAACAACCTGGACCACACTAATGCATATTTCAGAGGACTAAAATTAACTAACACTTTACGGTGACTGTAATTTTATAACTAACTTTTCAATTTACCTCTGAATAATCAAAATGAATCCTTTTTAATTCTACTTACACATGTCATTTTTAAATGCAATATCTCTAAATAATGCAATTATCCTGATGTCTGTATTATTTTAAATTATTTTACTTTATGAAAAGAGTCATTTGACCATATAAAAACCTTTTCCTTTTGGCTAATAATAAACATGTTTCTTTTTGTTGTAAATTGAATCTAAAAAACAAACTCCTCCTCTCTCCCTGTCTGTCCTCCGTCATTGCTATTCTTGCTATTTGTTGTTTTGCATGTTCTAGTTAACGAACTTGCCGACCCGTGCTCACTTGACTATGACGCTGGAATGCCGTGCACAGACTATCAGGCTAAGTGGTTCTTTGACAAAAAGAACGGGTTCTGTACACAGTTCTGGTATGGAGGTTGTGGAGGGAATGAAAATAGATTCAACACTGAGGACCTCTGCATTAAAAGCTGCCTGAGGTCAGGTAAGTTTGGCCAGGATCTCTCTAGGAATGAGTCGCTGCTTGCAATGGGTACACCACCCCTTATTATTACAATACAGAGGTAAACTGTTTAAACTAGGGGTCGGCAACCCAAAATGTTGAAAGAGCCAAATTGGAGTCTTGTACAAGCCTTAGAATGAAGGCAACACATGCTGCATGTTTCTATATTAGTTATAACTGGGGGGAAGATTTTTTTTTCATTATGCACTTCGAGAAAAAAGTTGAAATGTCGAGAATAATGTCAAAATGTCGAGATTTATGCTGAAGTACAATCTTGAGAAAAAAGTCGAAATGTCGAGAATAAAGTCGAAATGTCGCGAAAAAAGTCGAAATTTCAAGAAAAAAGTCAAAATGTCGAGATTAACGTTGAAGTACAATCTCGAGAAAAAAGTCGATATGTTGTGAAAAAAGTCGAAATGTCTAGAAAAAAGTTGAAATGTTGAGATTAAAAAAGAAAGGAAAAAGGAAGAAAAAAAGAGAAAAAAAGGAAAAAAAAGGAAAAACATTTTTGAAAAAGCTCCAGTAGCCACTAGGGCGGCGCTAAAGAGCTGCATGTGGCTGTAGAGGGTTGCCGACCCCTGGTTTAAACTATCAGCACATACAATTAGCAGACTGGTTATAAACAAAGTACTTTTTTTATTATTATGTTATGATGCATCCTGTCTTTTCAGATAATTTCAAGTAATTCTCACTTTAAGCAACAATGCTGTATCAAACAGTCAAATATACAATTCATCAAAATATATTTTTTTTGTTTTAATTTGCTACGCTATATAAAGACTTGATCGAAAACATTTCAGTCACAATTTTAAATGAAAACTAGATGCTCTCATGTGGGAAGCAGGATGGGAAATTAGAACTAGCCACAAGCCAAATAATTTAGGTAAGCAGATGGTAGGTTCCACATTAAAAATAAATAAATAAATGAAAAAGTATTGATTTGATACTGAGTGGCTACATTGGTAAGAGATATTTATTTGTCATTTTGACTAAAACAAAGAGGTAGTCTTATGAAATGTTTGTGTATGTCCGTGCATGTGTGTGTGTGTATATGCAAATGTATATGTTAGGTTTTTTAAAGGCCTCAAATAAGTACTGAAAAGTACTCAAAAAAATGCATGTTTATAGCATTGATGAATTGTCAAGGGATAATTATAAAACATTACTCACGAAAGTAGCCACTCATTAATATGGTTTTATTTTAAATATGCTAGGCAGGAGGCAGCCATCTTTGCCTCTGTTGATGTAACAGGAATGGTTCCATATCTGGAACCAGGAGTTCTAGATTTGGTTGTTGCTATAGAGAGTCTAGAGAGACCCGTACAGTTACCCCAAGAACCAGTGGTCCATGGACATTAATATTTGGACACGAATCCAGTTTCCTGATATTTATATGTATTATGTATTATGTATTTCTACGCCGGGGAAATACAGGAAGCAAAGCTTGAAGGCAGACAAAAGTCTTGATGGTTGGTCCTACTTCAAGGCAGGATTTGTTGTAGAAATTAAAGTGATGAGGACACCGATTTTTATGATTTGACCGTTTAACGTTAGCTACCCAAAAATCCAACATTACCTGATACAAAATGGGAACCGCAAATCCACGTTTTGGTGTCTGGAATCCAGTTGTTTCTGTGAATTGCAGCGATCCATTTGTCTCGCTTAAGCTTATTTTTCGACCGCGGGCTAGCACGCAGCTCCCGAAGCTCCGGCCTGCAAACATGCACAAAACTTTGGATATCAAGAATATCCAAAGTTTTGGCAACATATACTCCAAGATAAATAAAGAGTTTAAGATCTTAAATGGTACATTTTGAAGCTGAAGTGAGTCTGCACCTGCCCCTCCATTAACTGTAAACATCTCATTCTTGCTAAGATTTCATTTATATCCAGTGAATCTGCTAAATGTGTCTAAGTTTGAGAGGACTGCAGGAATCGAACGTGACAAGTCAGAACAATAACAACAAAAGATCATCTGCGTAAAGCACCACCCTCTGTTCCACACCATTTCTGACTAAATCTCATATCTCAGGATGAGACCACAAAGCAATTGACAGAGGCTCCATCACAATAGCAAATAGGAGTGGGCTTAAAGGGCAGCCTTGCCTTGTAGAACAATGTAAAAGAAAATATTCAGTTTATACCATTCGTCCTGACCATGGCCTGAGGAGAAGCATATAATAACAATGAAACAAAATGTATCCCAGAACAAAATTTACCAAAAATAAAAAAAAAAAGATAATCCCGCTCTACTCTGTCAAACGCCCTCTCAGCGTCCAGAACTACCAGAACTTCTGGAAGAGCAGTTGGACGGAGTTATAAACAGGATTAAACACCTTCCTGAGATTAAAAAAGGAGTGATTATTACAAATAAACCTTGTTTGGTCAAAAGATATAATTCAAGGTAGGACAGCTGCCAAGCATCTGGCAAAAATGTGGACAATATCTTGAAATCAACATTCAACACACTGATGGGTCAATATGATCACATGATAGTGGGTCTTTGTTCTTTAAGATCAGAGAGATGCAAGCCTGGTTTAAGGTGTGGGGAAATGTGCCAGCAATGTAAGATTCAGTGAACATCTTTAATGCATGAGGGGCCATTTGTTTTCAGAACATTTTATAAAATTCAGCTGGAAAGCCATCTGGACCCGGACTTTCCAATTCCTCAGCTGCAGCCAGAAGTAGAGTAGAAGTGATGAGCCGATCAAAAAAGGAGGTCATATCCACAGAGGTATGGGACAATCAGATGAATATAGTGATTTATAGAATTCCATAAAAAAGAGGACCAGATGTTACACCGGAGCCAGTCTCAATTTGAGGGATTAACTAAAATGCAGATATTTGATGTAGTCGATAGGGCAAGAGTTTACTAGTTTTATCTCCCTGTTCATAAAATTTAGACCTTCAGTGTATTAGAAGTTCAGTAATGTACTGTGACATGATAATATCATATTCAGCCTTTAAAGTAATTCACTCCTTATAAGTGTCAGGTAGTTTTGACTGCGTATGAAATCCATCAATAGTTCTATGTTGAGATGGCTTGGGTAACTTCTCTCTTCTAGACTTTACCTGATGAACCGTAAAGGAAATAATCTCCTCCCTGATAATGGCTTACATTGCTTCCCACAGCAAAGAGGCTGTGAGAAATTAATTGTGTCCAGCCGCCATGGAGGCCATGAATTAACAAACTTTTGGACATATTTACAGCCTGAAATGCAGGATAACAGTTTGTTGTCCACTAAAAAGAAGTCAATTCGGGTATAGCTATGATGCATATATGAAAAGTATTCTTTTTTGTCTGGATTGAAAATATGCCCAGGGTCAACAACATTAAACTGCTGCATGAAGGCTTGAATCATTTTAATTCAATTCAATTCAATTCAATTCAATTCAATTCAATTCAATTCAATTCAATTCAATTCAATTTATATAGCATATATTACAACAGAAGTTATCTCTAGGCCAGAGACCCAGGACATGACCCCCGAGCAATTATTACATAAAGAGTGGCAGATAAAAAAACTCCCCTAGTGGGAGAAAAGCCTTAAGCCAAACAGTGGCAAGAAAAACTCCCCTTTTGGAGATGCTAAAGATGCCTTTAGCTGGCATCTACCAGAAAACCACACAGACAGGTGGAAGCAGCAGTGGGATGATCAGAGGGGGGGACTGCAGGTCAGCATGTAGCTCCTGAAGCTCTGGCCTGCAAACATACACAGGAAAGAAAAAAAGGGGGCAGACCAGCACAACAAACTATAAGAACAATGGACAACAATAATGATTATGAGATACTTAAATTAATAAATGAGAAAGGAAGACAGGAAGGCCCTGCGATGGACTGGCGACCTGTCCACGGTGTACCCCTGCCTTTTGCCTGAAATTGGCTGGGATAGGCTCCAGCAGACTCCCGTGACCCTGTACAGGATAAAGCAGGTTTAGAAAATGGATGGATGGATGGATGGATGGATGGATGGATGGATGGATGGATGGATGGATGGATGGATGGATGGATGGATGGATGGATGGATGGATGGATGGATGGATGGATGGATGGATGGATGGATGGATGGATGGATGGATGGATGGATGGAAGACAGGAAGAAGAGAGAAGGATGGGTGATGGGCACCGCCCAGTGGATCATGTTGGTGCCCCCTGCAGCAGAGGCCTATAGCAGCATATCTACCGCGAAGCTATATTTGAAACTAACTATTATAGTCTTGTTCTATTGCTGCAACTATGACTACTGACTCTAACACACTAGACTTTACACTAACTAGAGGTTTACTAACACTAACTAGAGGTTTACTAAACACTAACTAGAGGTTTAGTAACACTAACTAGAGGTTTACTAACACTAACTATAGGCTTTACTAAACAGAAACATTTTAAGTTTGGTTTTAAAGATAGAGGTGGTGTCAGCTTCCTTAACCCAGATAGGAGGTTGGTTCCATAGTAATGGTGCCTGATAGCAGAACGCCCGCCCTCCAAATCTACATTTAGATACTCTAGGAACTATGAGTAAACCTGCACTCCGAGAACAGAGAGCCCTGCCAGGAACATAAGTAACTATCAGGTCTTGTAAATCTGAGGTCCAGTAGAACCAGTATGGACACTAATCCCTTATCTACTTCATGATGTTGGTAATAAAGGTGGATCTACAGCCTATTAAATCAAAAGATGTAATTAGTTTATGCATAGCGCTGCTGCATACTGTCTTAGTTTTTGTTCAGTAAATAATGATAACCCTTTGCCCATGAAATAGTAATCTTATATATGAAGTTGATGAATTGACTGATTATGTTTTTAATTACCAAGTATAAAAAAATACAAACTATTTCAACTAAGTAAAGGAAAAAGCAATTTGGGGATATTATTGATTTACCAAAGATCATGACATGAATTGTCCAAACTCTGAAGAAACCTCTATCTTGTCAGCAATTTGTGAAATCTACAGTTTTGGGATGAAATTATATTTATGTCTATGTTTCCACAGCAGCCGCGCCACAGCCAGAGGAGCAGAAGGCTGAACCGGTGGAGATTCTTACAGCTCCTGGTGAGACCTCATTTTCACTCAAAAACTATATTTACTTCATTCCCTTTTACCTTTTTCATTTTTGTTACTTAAAGTCTTTGTTTTTTGAATTTACGACTATCATGGGTAAGCCCCCTTATGCAAATAGTAGTCATTGAAAAGAAAAAAGAGCACTATTTTGTCTAGTTTAAGAAAGCAAACATTAAAACATTTATCACTGCAACTTAATTCTATTTCCATTGCAGAGAACTGCATTCTCTGACATAAAAATAAATAAGCAGCGATGAATGGGCCCTCGCACCCTTGTGCACGTTCAAGCGTGCTGCAGTGGAAGATGTCTTATGTAGATTCTTCAGGCCTGGACATTTAGCGGGTGACACCACCCACGACTCTCCATATCAAACCATTCAAAAGTTATGGCAGAAAATAGGGACTATCAAATATCGACAAATCAGAAGAAGGGACGGGGTTAATTTGCACCAATTAAGGTGAAGGAGTCAAAACCGAGTCCGATGACACCACCCACGAGTCTTTATATTAAACCATTCAAAAGTTATGGCAGAAAGTAGTAACTATCAAATATGGACCAAACAGATGAAGGGGGGTGGGCTTTTTGGCGTCTATCGTCGCCACGGTAACGCTTTTGACTGAGAAAGTAATGCGCATCGTCGAAGGATCGAGACGCACATTTTGATGTATAACACACCTGGGTGCACGTTACGGTTTGGGCGAAGAAGCGGCCGAAGAAATGGCATAAATTGCGCCAAAATTACACGATTAATTCAAAATGGCCGACTTCCTGTTCGTTTTCGGCCATGGCGCCAAGAGACCTTTCTTTAAGTTGCGACATGATACAGGCGTGTAGCGATTTTCATGCATGTACGTCAAACTGTATTGTGGGGCTTGAGGCACAAAGTATTCTAGGGGGCGCTGTTGAGTACTTAGGCCACGCCCTTTAAATATCACATTTTTTGCCGGGCCCGGCTTGCGTGCAAAATTTGGTGACTTTTGGGGCACGTTTATCGTTTAGGGGGAAAAAAGACCCTCGTTTCGTCGGAAGAAGGAAAAAAAAAAAAATCCTACAGATACAATAGGGCCTTCGCACTGTAAGTGCTCGGGCCCTAAAAATGGTGTTCTATCCCAAACATAGGCCTTCCTCTGTTTCCACTTATATGACCTAATTCAGGGGTTTCCAATTCCGGTCCTCAGGCCCCCCTGCCCTGCATGTTTTAGATGTTGCCTTGCATCAACACACCTGATTCTAATTAACTGTCCTCATTAGCTTGTCATCAAGGTCAAGGTCTGGTAATTGTACTGATACATTTAACTGACTCATTAATACTTAGATATTAAGAGTAATTTGGAGCATTTAACCTGCGTTTTCATACTTTTACTTACTGTTATTCTCTTTTTTCCTTCCATGTGACTTCTACAGCCACTGAAATTTGCCAGCTCCCTAAAGAAGAAGGTACTTGTGCCAAATTTGTCCTCAAATGGTACTACGAGGCCGCCACCAAGAGCTGTACACGCTTCTGGTATGGAGGCTGCGATGGAAACCAGAATCGCTTTGACTCACATGAGCAGTGCGTGCAGACTTGTGGAACAGCAGGTAAATGTTCTTGTATTGATAACTATCTTTTAGTGTCCATTGGTGTTTTCATTTCTAATGCACTGGTTAAGTAACAAATGAATGGAGATAATGAAGTAATTCCTGAGAATAAAGTTGCAGAGTTTCTTCAATAGTAGAAGCTGTATTATGAATATGTATATTCATAATACACATATTCATAATATACATTATATATATATATATATATATATATATATATATATATATATATATATATATATATATATATATATATATACATATATATATATATATATATATATATATATATATATATATATATATATATATATATATATATATATATATATATATTGGATCTTGGCAAATAATCAGAGTTGAACATTAAGCACTGCAACGTGAACGCAGACTAAGACTGTGTGTGTTTGTGTTTTGATTTGTTTTTCTTTTTTGTCTCCCTTTTTCTTCTCCCACTAGTACCGGTCAACCAAGAAACACTCACTTCAATAAGAACATAGGACAAAAGTGACAGATATGGCCAGCTTTTATCTTTGCATTGGGATTCTTCGGAGAACCATCAAAACTGACCATACTGTAAGGATGCATTATCAAAGCAATGGAGGCTGCACTGGATTAAACAAACAACAACTTTATCCCCAATTTTCTTAAAGTATTCTTTTTTCACAACAAGAAAGAAGGCAACACGATTAGCTGCACGAATCTGTTGATGCTAAGTGGTATGTTTGCTTTACAGATGGAGAATTGAGCACATACAACATTTTGTAATTTTCTGGAACAGTGACATCTGACAAGGTTTAATAGTCCTCAAAATAAAACACAAATTAATATTTTGAAGATGGATTATCAATAAATAAATGAATGTATAACTGAGAATATTCTAATGCAGTAATTTTGTTTTGTGTAGTGTTTTTCTACAATTCACACTATCATTGCTAAACCTGGCTGAAATTGTTGTCATACTTGATCCCTGTAGAAACATGAATTCCCCACTTTACCACTGGAAAGTCCACAGTGTGTTTCACAGGTTTTATATGGGAGTGTGTGGGTATACAAGCGACAGTGCCCAACTCTCAGATGCACATGTTAATGTCATATTAAGTGCATGTCTGGGTCTTTTGATTCAACAAATGTTTTCCAGCTATTGAGAAATTAAATGTACTTTCAGACTGGTTTGGATTTCTTTATGTCATTTGGATATACTGAAGTTTATGTTTCATTTGAGTGTACAGGAAATAAACATGACTTCAACTTTTTAGTGAACATGAGCAACTGACTTGTTTAGAACTATATGTTAGAATAAATAAAAATTAGAAGAGAGTTTAAAGTGTAAACATATGATGTCATATGTGGTGGGGGGGTCCCAAGACATTATATTTTGACTTGTATAAGTAACATAATTGGGTATATCTGAAAAGGTTTTAGTTTAAAAAGTGGTATTTTCCTCAATAGAAAAAATGTGATCATTAAAAAGGCACTTCTTTACATATACATCCCTCAATTACCTTTTGTTCTTTCCTCTAAGACTTAAGTATTAGTGGGTGTGTTCACTATTAAGAAATATTTTCATACATTTCAAAAAAAGTGATGACAATATCCTGAATGTGGTGCTGTAAATAAGAATGGTTTGAATTAAAAATTCAACATTTATTCAAAACATGTGAAGGCATAAAAGAATAAACTGATAACTTCTCTGAAAACTTTGAATGAAGACCTTAGCTTTTGAAAAACATGTTGTGATTTGGAATCAAGTTTGTTATGTATTCTTCTTTGCCCCAGTTGTCTTGTGAAAGGATCAATAAACTGTTTATTGCTGCCATCTGTGTCGTTTAAAAAAAGAAGAGTTCCAATGGAACTAATGGTGGAACTTCCCCGCGGGCTCAAGGGAAACTCTAAATATATTACCGTACATTCTTATCTGGCACTGTATTTTTGACAGGACTGTTTTGCAGAAGAGCAGAAAATTCAACGAAGCCTGACTACAAAGACACGGGGGTTTAAAAAAATGGAGAGCAGGGCATGTGCAGTGAGGACACCGTGCAGACACACAGTTTTAACTGAAGATCATCATATTAACAACAAAGCAAAAAATTGCTCAGGCATGGAACATGACCAGTTAATTAGATTTTTTTTATAACTTTCATTTGCAAAAAAACCTTTGCCTCTCATAGTCTATGTAACAAAAACACAGAATCCCTCAATCCCAGACACAACACACGCAACAATTACCCATTTGCTATTTTTAATTACCTCTTTTAACATTTTCTCATCCTTATAGTCCTCTGACTTTTAGCTAATCTCATTGGAATGTCCCTCAGCATATCGTATGTACTTCAATAAGTATATTGTAGCAGAGCTGTTGGACATAATTCACCATAGAAGTAGTGTCTGAATACTGTTAAAGGAGCCTGAGGCAGGATTTATGAAAAAAAATGCGTATACGTTTTAAGTTTTCTAGTAATAATGTCAGATGAAGCGTTCCAAACCCAAAAGAATGAGCCCTCTAGTGTATCTCTCCGTTGCCTTGAACAGACTGTGTGCTTCAAAATGTGCTGCAATTCGGACTCTGAATTTCCCGTGCTGTCCTGCGGATGTGACGTCACATGACGCTGCATGCACGTTCTCCCCGTTCTCCCGTGCCGGCTTCGCTGTTGGCTGCAGTACCCCCAACGGCCGTCGTGGTGAAGGGTGGTGCTAGAGAGTCTCATTTCTTAAAAGGAGCCTCATGCTCCTTTAAGTATTAGATTTGTGTTTTAAATTGAGTTACATTTTTCACTCTGTTGATAAATTACATTGCTTGTATTTTAGCCAAGTTTAGCTGTTACGATTGAGCAGTGTGCCTACAAGACTGCGGCGAATGTTGGGACATTGTTTACTTTTGTTTTCGTGGTTAGCGCCTTTTGTTAGTCTTTTCTTGGAGCTCAACAGAGTGACAAGCGATAAATGTTGATGTGTTCAAAAGTAATTACTCATTTCAATCCTTCGTAATTCCTACAATATAAATGTCCCTAGAAACAACAAGTCCTCCTCAACTACAAAACCATGTCCCAGACACAACAGAAGAGATTTCACTTTATTTATCAGCTCTCGTCATCCCAGACACTACAGGAGAGTACTTTTACCCAAATCAAACCCTCAACAAAAGCATCTGCTCACAGTTAGTTCTAAAATGTATTACTGTTGACATATTTACATGAGTTCTGCCTCTCTCTCTGAGGCTGGGACTTTGTAGTTCTGAACAGATGTCATTTATTAAAATAGTTGCATTCTCTCAATTTTGTTAAGCAGCGTGCTTGTATACGCAACAGCATGTCCACCCCATCTAACAAACTAGGTGCACTTGGCATTTGTTTGATGCGTCAAGTTAGAGTAGATTAATTTACAGAAGTGTAATTCAGTTTTATCTATATTCAGATTCAGACGACTTTATTAATCCCTTTAGGAAATTGACATCTTCGTCTCACACGCACAACACCCATATAAAGATAAAAAGATAAGAAAATTAAAAATTAAGATAAAAATAAAAGTAAAAGGTAAAAACAAAAAAATTGAAAGTAAAAATAGAAAGTGTGGTGCCATAAAAACGAATTATTAGGATAGAAAAAGTGTTGTGTAATATTGCACAAGGTTATTGCACAGTCCGGTTTGTTGTTGGTCAGACTGACTAACTGACTAACCCCCCCCACAGTCCCTCTGTTCAACTGTTCTTCAGTTCTTCTTGGCCCTCCTCCCCCCCAGTGAGGAGTTGAACAGTTTGATGGCACGGGGGACGAAGGAGTTCTTCTGTCTGTTGGTCCTGCACTTGGGGAGGAGCAGCCGCTCACTGAACCGGCTTCTCCGGCTGCTGATGACAGTATGCAGAGGGTGGCTGGCATTGTCCAAGATAGCCAAGAGTTTGTGCACTGTTCTCTTCTCTGCCACTGTCTCCATCCAGGTCCAGCTTCGTGCCAACCATGGAGCCGGCGTGCCTGATCAGCTTTTTCAACCTGGAGTTGTCTGCCTTTGAAGTGCTCCCTCCCTAACACACCACAGCATAGGACAGGTCGCTGGCGACCACAGACTGATAAAACATCAACAGCTTCTTGCAGATGTTGAAAGATCTCAGCCTCCCCAGGAAGTACATCCTGCTCTGGGCCTTCTTGTACAGCTGCCTTGTGTTGCTTGTCCAGTCCAGTTCACAGCCCATGATATTTATAGGTCTGCACGACCTCCACCTCCTCTGCTCCAACCAGAACTGGTCTAGGACTGGGTCTGTCCCTCCCGAAGTAGATGACCAAGACTTAGTCTTTGAGGTGTTGAGCTGCAGGTTGTTTGTGTGGCACCAGACAACAAAGTTCCTCACCAGTCTCCTGTACTCCTCCTCTTCGTCATCTCTAATACACACCACGATGGCCGTATCATCTGCGAACTTCTGGACGTGACACGTTGCAGCGGGGTACAGAGTGAAGAGGATGGGGGACAGCACGGTCCCCTGTGGAGATCCAGTGCTGCTGAACACAGTGTCAGACGTGATGTCCTTCAGCCTGACATACTGTGGTCTGTCGGATATCCAAGCAACCAGTCAAGGGTCCACTCTCATCCTGGTGAGTATCTCCTGGAGTGCAAGGGGTTAAAGGCACTCGAAAAGTCCAGGAACAGAATCCTGACAGTGCCGCACCCCTTGTCTAGATGAGAATGGGCTCGGTGTAGGAGATAGAAGATGGCATCCTCCACCTCTACCTCTGCCCGGTAGGCAAACTGTAGTGGGTCCTCAGCATGTTGTACCTGAGGCCTGAGGAGGCTGATGAAGAGCCACTCCAAAGTCTTCATCAGGTGGGATGTGAGTGCCACTCGTTGGAAGTCCTTCAGCTCGCTGGGCCGGTTCTTCTTTGGAACCGGAACAATGCATGAAGTCTTCCAGAGGGTGGGCACTCTCCCGAGTTGCAGGCTCAGGTTGAAGACTCATTGCAGTGGCTCCCTGAGGTTGGCAGCACAGGTCTTTCATCTCCTTGTTTTTGGTCCTGAAGGCCGCCTTCTTCTTGTTGAGGACAGCCTTGACTCCCTGTGTTACCCATGGTTTGCTGCTTGAGTAACACTGAACAGTCTTGGTGGGGGCAACGTCTGCACAGAAGTTGAGATAATCTGTGAGACAATGAGTCTTCCCCTCTATGTCCTCATTGTAACAGCCTCTCGGGGCCTCCTCTGCTTCAGGAGTCCATCTCATGATGGAGTGAGTGGAGACAGCCTGCCTTTGGACCAAGTGGAGTCCAAGGTAACATGATTAAAGTCTCTCCAGATATTATTATGAAGGCCTCAGGATATTGCATCTGCAACTGTGCTGTTATAGTGTATCCTTTCACAGGCAACGGCTGCATCCGCCCTCAGAGGGATGTAAACACAGAGGGAAATCACGTGACTGAACTTAAGGGAAGATAATATGGCTGCAGGCTAACAGCTAACAGCTCCAAGTTAGGGCAGCACAACACTTCCTTGACTGTGATGGCCGGAGTTATACCAATGGTTGTTGACGTAGATGATGAGTCCCCCACCTTTAGTTTTCCCACATGCCTTTGTGTCCCTGTAGGCTTTTACTGCTGTAAATCTGCACAGGTCCCCGTTAGCATCCGGTATGCTATCGATTAGCCATGTCTCCGTCAGGGTCAACAAGCTGCACTCCCAATAAATCCGTTGGTTTCCCAGAGCGAACAGCTTGTCCATCTTATTCGGCAGCGAGTTAACGTTCCCCATAATCACGGAGGGAAGCAGTGGTTTACACCTCCAGTTGTCAGCTAGCCTAGCCTTTAGCTTAGCCCCGGCTTTGCAGCCTCGGTATCTCCTCCGCAGCTCCGCTGGCGTGTTGTGCCTTTGTCCGTGTGTGCTCTTCCTGAGAGCCAGCAACTCCTCTCTAGAATAAAGGAGAGAGCTTGTCTGAACGTCTGCCGTATCCATGGGATACATAGTGAAGAAAAAAAAACTAAAAGCTTACAATAAAAAGGTAGAAGAAATAGGTAAATAATAAAAAAACAAGGACAGTGCTACGGAGCGACTGCCATCTCCTACAGCGCGGGAAGTAGCTGTAGGAGACGGCTGAATATAGCTTCTATTGCAATAGAAGTTGTCTCTAGGCACTTTCCAGAGTGCCAGATCATGACCCCTGAGCAATTGCATAAACTATGGCAGCTAAAAACTCCCCTAGTAGGAGAAAAACCTTAAAGTCAAACAGTAGCAAGGAAAAACTTCCCCTTGAGAAAGAAGAAACCTTGAGAAGGACCTAGCGAAGGGGGGACCCTCCAACCTCAGTAGAGCAAGAAAAGGGAGAAAAGAAAGAGATAAAATACAGATGTTGCAGCATGAGTAATGATGTTCTAGGGCAGTGTAGATATTCAAGTTTCTTACCAGACAACGCCACCCTGGGTTTGTCAACGAGTGACTTCTTTATATTATTACTCCCCAAAAAACAGAGGCAGACAGGTCCAGTGCAATAAAAGGTAAAAAAAGATAAATTTTATTATAGTTTTAAAACCAACATCCACAATACTCTCTTCCACAGGCAAACACGCACACTTTAAAAAAGGGTGCTGTGTGTAAAAAAAAAAAAAAAAAAAAAACACCATACAAGGGAAAACATGCCATCGCCTAGTCACAGCGTCCCCAAGGACACACAAGGAAGCTGGCGGCGCTGGTGGAGCCAAAATTTCGCCAGACTTCGGTCCAGGTACAGGTGGCAAAGCAAAGCGGCAGGGATTTTTCTTGCGGGTTAGCCAACGTTATGCCACTGCTCGATTATCTTTAACCTTAAAATAAAAGAAAAAAACAATACATTCACGAAGGGCTGGGGAAGGAAGCTACAGCCCCTACATACTGGTGAGGCAGTCCCAGATAACACACCGTAGAGCGGAAGGTTTGGCAGTACGTGAGAGCAATCTGTAAACAAACACACAGGTTGCACACATGCTACATCAGAGGACACATGAAAACATACACCTACCAGCAGCAAACAGCAAGGGACATACAGAGTAGTGATCATATAACCAGCAGCAACACTGAGCCAGGTTCCTCCAAAACAAAGGAGTAGATGGAAGATGCCACAAAGTGGCGTGACCTAGGCTCTGGCAAGCAAGACCAACACCAATGCCCCCTGCTTACGTTTATACAGCTCTGATGGGCTGACACCAGTTGAAAGTCATTAGGACCAATTACCTCAGAGTGCCAGACAGAAGTGGTTAGTTGATGAACTACATAAACAGGTGTAGGTAGTAGACACTGAGGTGGTCAGACTGCAGGTGAGAATGTTAATAGATATCCAACAGACACATCTACACCGACAGATGGAGGTAAACGGACAGAGGGTGGGACTGCAGGTCAGCATGGAGATTTGAAAGCTGGAAGCCAGGAAGCAGACCAAGGGCCTCATGTACAAATAGAGTGTGGATTTCAGCGTGAATCCTTGCGTGGAAATCTTGCATATGCAAAAAAGAATTGCGCCTACGCCCAAATCCACACGTTTCATTTGAACATCACAACCAATGTGAAATTGAAAGTCAACTCCTCCCTGTCACCTGCCTCAAGTAGATCAATTTGAATATTATAATGATAATCAGTTAACCCCCATTGTCCATGTAACAAAGAGCCCATTCGTTACCATAATGTAGGAAAGATATTTGGCACTGGAGAACAGGTATAGAGTTGCACAGAAACATTTCTACAGGTTTTTTTTGTTTTTTTTTAATATGCCACATTTGGAGTGGCCCAACCTAAGCTATATTCACAAATCATAAATTTTTCATGTGTTTGACACTATTTTCAGAATTTCTTTAACCCATAAATATTTTAAGAAGTAATATTACACTGACTATTAAAGCAATACATAAATACAGTATATATGATTGTGAAGCTATTCATACCAACCTTTATAATAATACATTTTATTTGTAAGGTGCCTTTCATGGCACTCAAGGTCGGTAGTCATGTCGTTTTGGTAGTCTTGTCCTTTTGGTTTTTCTCTCACAAAGACGAATAGTGTGTGGTTAATGGGTAATGTCTTTTAGTCTCTGCACCACATGCTCACTGAACAGGCTCCTTTGGCTTGACCAGATAGTGCTTTTGTGTGATCACTCATTGATGATTCATAAAGAGTTATGGCCGATCCAGTGCATTAACTTCTGGAAAACATTTCTGTACCACTGCACACAGAGGCCTATGGAAAATGTGTCTGGAGAATCTATGTTGCCATTGTTGAATACAAGTGAAATAACTAGTGGTTAAAACTGTGTTTTGACGTTAAGGGAAAACCAAGTAAATGATCATTCAATAGAGCCTCGGAAATGACGTTATCCTCCTGATGACGGATCATGTTTCTGGTTTGCTAAAATATTTTCCAGTTGAACTTGGCAAGTTGAAATTACAAGTGTGGGAGCTTTGCTCAAGTTCTGCTGGATTTACTTTACTTGCAGCAAAAACTGCAAGTAGCGGTGTATGTGTGTGTGTTTCTTTTAACCACTGTAACAGAGCACATGAATCACCCATCTGACTCAGTTTTCTTCGACAGGAGCCATAAAAGTGAGGGGCCTCTGCTGACTTTCACATGGCGGGGCAGGGCTCCAAACAGACTCTTACCATCTGTAACTCCTCAGTCACAGCACAGACTTGGAAGACACTCATCTCCTCTCTCTCCCATGCTCTCCTTTGGATTCAAATGGGCCTTCTACAGCATAGCAACAAGTTTTTCAGCTATCACTATTACTTTCATGGTTGAAATAATGCAGAAAAACGCCTCCCAACTCGCCTTCAAGCACAAGATGCCAAATAACATACCTTACGTTTACTGTATATGACCCAATGCGCGTTAAACACAGGTTCATCAGCCAGCGATAATAGAGGGATCTAATGTAAAAAAGCCTAATGAGACCTTTTTAGTCCAGTGTGCCTATACATTTTGTTTTTTCAACAAAAAGCCTATTCATTGCACAGGTGCTCAGAAGGATGAAACAGCTCCAAACTCTTGAGCTTGTCTGTTTAAATCCTTTTTCATTCCAGAATACAAAAAATATTTGCCTCTCATTGGAGACAATGAGAGGCAAGTTTGTGTTCCGCATCCAACAATGTAGATATAATAAGCATATATATTCAATTCAATTCAATTCACTTTTTTTTATATAGCGTCAATACAACAAATGTTATCTCTAGACGCTTTCCAGAGATCCAGAACATGGACATAAACATAAACATAAACCCCCGAGCAATTATTATGTAAACAATGGCAGGTAAAAACTCCCATAGTGGGAGATATATATATCCCCCTCTGATCATCCCGTTGCTGCTTCCGCCTGCTGGCCTTCGGCAGGAGGGTCCCCCCTTATGAGCCTGGTCCTGCTCAAGGTTTCTTCCCTCCTAAAGGGGAGTTTTTCTTGCCACTGTTTGGCTTAAGGCTTTTCTCCCACTATGGGAGTTTTTACCTGCCATTGTTTTTGTAATAATTGCTCGGAGGCTTATGTTTATGTTCATGTTCTGGATCTCTGGAAAGCATCTAGAGACAACATCTGTTGTATTAGATGCTATATAAATAAAATTGAATATATATATATATGTATATATATATATATATATATATATATATATATATTTTTAGCATTTTTTAGCAGTGTGGTCATGCGTATTCGCAGTGAATTCTCAAATGCTGAGGACAATATGTAGGCCTCAGGGTGCCCCATCTTTTGAATCAAGTAACATAGCAGGCTACTTTCCTAAATCCCCTTTGCTGGTCTATCATACTGAGAGCAGAGCAGCTCTGCCACTGGAATCTGCTTCCGCTGACTCACAAAAGGTGACAAGGGTGTGTGGTGGACCCAAGTGCAGCACAACGGCACGTTGTGTTCAGTAAAAGTCTTTATTAAACTCAACCTCATAGCAGGCAATAGAGCAGAGCTCAGTCCTCAGGATTAATGCTCAGAGCGGCAGAAGAGCGAATACCAGAAAACACCACTGTGAGCGCTGAGTAGATCTGGAAACCGGAACACAGGAACTGAAACACCGATCAGTCAGAGGAATAGCCAGGCAGCCCAGGGAGGTGAACAGAAACCAGAGACGCTCAGGCAGAACCCGTGGTCGGGGACAGAAGGCTGAGATGATTACCAGGATGGAGACAGGAGAACAGGTTGGGGACAGGTAGGGTCGAAACCGGATGATCAGTCCAAGAGTGGGTGCTGGAGAGACTTGCATAAAACGAAGAACAATCTGTCAGTGGTGGGCTGGGACTGGAGGGCTTAAGTAGCAGCCCAGGGCTGATTGGAGATGCAGAGCAGGTGTGAAATCAGGAGAAACTATAGTGACACGAGGCGGAGCTGGCAGGTGATTGAGGCAGGTATGGAGCTGGAGAGGATGTGACAGAACCCCCACCCCTCACCCAAAGGGATGTCTCCTGGGCTGGGAACAGGGTTAGTTGGTACCCGTAGGCGAACTGGAACGGGGAGAGGCCGGTAAATGAACTGACCAGTGTATTGTGGGCGAATTCCACTGTGATAGCCGCACCTGCAGCCCAACAGCTATAAATGGTGGTAACATCAAGCACCGACACTTTGGTTTATTTTGTACACACCCTTCTTTATATTATGTTGAAATGCCCAAGTTTGTAGCGCGCACATTTGATTTACTTTGTATATTCAACTTTTGTTTCTTTATGGTTGTTCTTTATTGTTGCGGCAAGCCATGGCTGAGTTGGAGACTCCAGGATGCAGCTGCCAGAAATGAAGGCGATTGGGACTGTAACAAGGGCAGCTACATCATGGGGGGAAATCATGGGTTGTTTGTGTAAATTTTCACAATAATTCAAGTTCATTAGTTTAATTTTGTATTTAAGAATTGAATTAGAGCAATTGCCATGCTCACTGTTCGTTTCAAATTATTTCTCTAGGTAATTTGTTAACAATGTTTAGTGTTTCACCCCAGTGTGTCATTGGTCTGATCAGCCAGTATTTAAGTTACTTTTGTGTGTGTTTGTTCAGGTTAGGTCAGTTTGGTTTTGTTTCAGTGTGGTGGCTTTTATTGTTTAGTTGCTTTATTTTTAACCTCTTTTAAAGGGCCAATTTTGTTATTTGGTAATACTTATTTGGTAATAAAACCCTTTTTGTCTTTAAAATCTTCGTGTCTTCGTGCTTAACCGGCTTGGTCCCTCACATCCAGCCACATCAGTAGCTTGGACAAGGTCGACGGGTGGTTGGAGACCATGCAACGGAGGGCCACCTCCATCTCCTGGTTCTTCCACTCCGTCTGGTCAGAGACCACATCCAAAGGAAGGCCATGGAGCGGGAACAAGTGTTGGCAGACCAACTCAGCAGTCTCTTTGGCCAAGGGCAGCTTAGGCAAGGGGATGAAATGCGCCATCTTGTTGAACTGGTCTACCACTGTAGGGATGGCGTTGTACCGTTGGACCGGGGGCTATGAGGAACCGGAAGCAGGTGCAGGAGTCCAACGGGAGCCTTGTTCTGGTTACAGACGGGACAGGCTTTAACAAACTCCTGGACGTCCTGTACCAGGGACTCCCAACCAGAACTGGTGCCGGAGAAATTATTTGTTTCTCTGGATCCCTGGGTGGCAGGTGAGATGAGAACCGTGGCCCCACTGGAGCACCTTGGATCAGAGTTGGATCAGAGCAAAGAGTCAGTCAGGTGGACAGGCGCTGGGACCAGGTTGCTCCTCCAGTGCTGCCCAGACCTCTCCTCAACTCCCCAGGTGATGGCAGCAGCCAGGCGAGCCGACAGAAGGATGGTGTCTGCCTCTGTGGAACCCTACTCCTCCCCCTTCAAGAATTGGCGAGACGGGGCATTGGGCTTGACGTTGCGGCTACCTGTTCGGTAGGAAAGGGTAAAGTGAAGCGGGTGAGGAAGGGGGACCAGCAGGCCTGCCTGGAATTCAGTCTTTTGGTCGTCCGGATGTATTCCAGATTTTTGTGGTCGGTCCACACCAGGAACAGCTGTTTGGCCCCATCCAGCCAGCGGTGCCACTCCTCCGGAGCTCTTGGTTGCTGATGTCGTAGTTTCTCAGCGGGATTCAGTTGCCGGGAAAAGAACGAGCAGGGATTAAGTTTTTGATAATCGGCGGCCCACTGAGAGAGGATGGCCCCTACACGGACATCCGAGGCATCCATCTCTAATACAAATTGTCTCTCTGGGTCAGGCAAATGCAGAATGGGGGCAAAGGTGAAGTGGCTCTTCAAGGTCTGGAAAGCGGTGTCAGCTGCGAGTGACGAGCTGAAGGAGACGAGCTGAAGGGGACCTTGAGAGAGGTGAGAGCCGTGAGAGGGGCTGCTACCATGCTGTACCCTTGCATGAAACGGCGACAAAGGTGGCCAACCCCAGGAATCGTTGCAGCTGCATACAAGAGTCAGGTAATGGCCAGGCAGTGACTGAGGATACCTTGTCAGGGTCCATGCGGATATACCCCTGACCGATGATGTAACCCAGGAAGGACACAGAGGGGGCATGGAACTCACTTCTCTGCCTTGACGAAGAGTTGGTTTTGCAAAAGTCTTTGGAGGACCACCTGGATGTGGTGAACTTCACGGATCTGGAGAAAATCAAGATTTCGTCCAGGTATACAAAAACAAACTTGAGAGCATGTCTCGGAGGAGGTCATTGACCAGGGCAGGAGCATTGGTGAGGCAGAAGGGCATGACCAAATATTCGTAGTGACTGGTTGGTGTGTTGAAGGCCATCTTCCTGTCATCCCCCTCTCGGATGCGGATCAGGTGGTAAGCGTTGCAAAGATCCAGCTTGGTGAAAACAGTGGCCCCCTCCAGGAGTTCAAACGCTAAGGAGATGAGGGGGAGCGGGTACCGGTTCTTTATCGTGATTGAGACCCCCGGTAATTTATGCAGGGCCTCAAAGTCTTGTCCTTCCTCTGGACAAATAAGAACCCAGACCCGGCCGGGAATGAGTAGGGATGGATGATGCCACCGGGGAGAGAGAGTCATTGATATAGTCCTTCATCGCCTATCTCTCTGGTGTCGAGATGGAGTAGCGGCAGCCCTGAAGAGGACTAGTACCAGGGAGGAGGTCAATGGCACAGTCGTACGGCCAGTGCGGAAGCAGAGAGGTGGTCTTAGACTTGCTAAAGACCTCCTTGAAGTCGTGGTACTCAGCAGGCTAGCTCACCAGGTCAGGGACTGAAGTGGAGCAGGACGGAGGCTGGGGGGCAAAAGGCTTGCTTCAGGCACTCTGCCCCGGCCGGGAATGAGTAGGGATGGATGATGCCACCGGGGAGAGAGAGTCTTTGATATAGTCCTCCATCGCCTATCTCTCTGGTGCCGAAATGGAGTAGCGGCAGCCCCGGAGAGGACTGGTACCAGGGAGGAGGTCAATGGCATAGTCGTACGGCCAGTGCGGAAGCAGAGAGGTGGTCTTAGACACCAGTTATGAGTTGTAGTCTTGTGGTTACAAAAGGGCGTTAAAAGCAGAGGACATATTTCGGTGTGTTGTAAAAAATGTATACTGACCGATAAAGATTACTCACTTTAGTCTGCGACGGCGCTGGCACTCCACGGTCGACAGGGTTATCCGGCTGAGTTCGGATCCGGGTCAGAGAGATGAAGCCTTGTGTGGTGGACTGCAGCGGCGGGGTTGGAGGTATCCAGACCCTCCTTGTCGCTTCTCCTCCCGCCAGGCCAGGATGCATCGGTCGACTCGCCCGTCCTTGTTTATTCCAACATCGTCCTTCACGTCCTTCACGTCCTTCACGTAGTTCCCCAGACCCCGCAGGTAGGCGTTGCACTGAGCCTCAGTGTTCCATTTGCTCTGGTGGGCTCGGGTGCTGTTGTGCAACATAGGGGGGAACGCTGTTCCAGTTAACAAGAGTTATTCATAATTTTATTCAAAATGTATTAATAATTAATAAAGTAGACTATCAAACTGAATTATCAAAATGATTTAATTATTCTCGGGGCACCACCTGGATTTCCAGGAAAAATGATAACTAACAGCAGAAATCAGTCTCAGAAATTAAGGATTATTCCACCAGATCAACAGTAAGGGCTACTATTTCTGGTGAATAATGTTGAAGGCCAAAGTTCGGAACTAGCTCTGTCAAACAGCCATTGTGACAAGAATACGTGTAAAACATCACAAACAACTTCTTGTTCTCATCAGCTTCCTCTGTTGAGCCCATATTCTTTTCTTCAGAAAATATTCCTCTTTTCAGTGACTCCTCCTCTCTTCAACTCCTCTCTCCATCATTTCAATATCATTTCATTGTTTGAGCTCAGTTTTGCAATTTTCCTCACATTTTCACCTTGTAACGGGCTGGTCTAAGGGGTGCCAGTCAGAGTCTCGTCTGACAAATAAAAATAACTTTCAACTCAAAAATAAACAGACCTTCAACCCGTACAACAATGTGATAGTGCTCCAAAATAACCAACATACAATAAAGAAACAATTATTCAGACAAGACACAACACAAGTTTCCGTTTGTTTCTTTGTATTTCAGTCCATTCCATATAATCCCGGAATTCCGGTCATTCCACTCCCGATCCCCGACTGTGTATTCCAGTATACAAAAATTAGATCCGGTCCGGGTTTTACCACGGATCCCCACCCTACGGGCAACCAGGAAACAGTGTCAGGTAAACACACCACACGGTGAAAATGATTTTAAAGACGAAATAAAACAAGACACTGTACCTCCCGTCAGCAAAGTCTGGTCAGTCTGGGGGACAAAGCAGTCATGGAGCTAGGAACTCTGTGGATTCAGTAAGGCTTATTTTTACCAAGGGTTATAATTGAAAGATGCTCGTAACTGCTAGATGCTCAGGAGGTTCTTACCGTGGGCTTCAATGCACAATGGCTTTAAGAACAAGGACTTCCCGTAGCAGGTAAGATCAATCAATATTGGTTGTGTCAACTCTAGTTGTGTCTTTGGCTGTGTTTTACCGCAGGTCTGACAAGAGTGGATGGGTGTGTTTTGAAGTAATTTGCAGGGGTGTTGGCGTGTGCTCATTGGTTGCATTGAGAGGGGCGTGAACGGCTGGATTATTTAATGACGTCAGATCAGCTGGGTCGCTACAACCTGACTTTTCCTTTTTTTTATTTTCAGCACTTGAGCTGTTTTATCAGCAATGTTCAGCTCTCATTCAGCATCCCAACATTCAACCCTGCATTTTCTAAGGAAATTTAGCTTTTTCTAGTTATTATAGTATCTTTCGCCCCGTTTTGCTGTTTAACCCATTCAGCATTTTTTCAGCTATTTCAACCATTCAGATATTAACATTATTAACATCAGCTCATTCAGGACTTTGTATCTATGACTTTTAATTAAAATCCTTAAACCTTTTGAGGTATTCCGGGATTCCCAAAACTTGAGGCCATATCCAAATATAATGGGAAATATTCAAATCTTTGAAAGACTTCTCCTCTTTCAGAACTTACTTCAGCATACTTTCAGCTAGAGACAACATTCAAACTTTAAACTATTCACAAGACTTTAGACTATTACCAAAATGATTCAGATTTTTTTTCCTGTTCTGCCCAGCTGGCTTTCGGCAGGAGGGTTCCCCCTTATGATCCAGGTCCTGTTGAATGTTTCTTCCCTCCTAAAGGGGAGTTTTTCCTTGCCACTGTTTGGCTAAGGATTCCCGGACTAGGGGAGTTTTTACTTGCCATTGTTGATGTAATAATGTGTCAGTGTTCATATTCTGGGTTTCTTAAAGGCACCTAGAGACAACTTGTGTTGTAATAAATGCTATGTAATTAAAATTGAATTGAACAGAACTACTGAGAGCTGGAGGAAAGCATGAATCAACAGAATTGTGACTGTCAGCCTGGCTACAGTGCTGAACAGAAAACATAGGTTATTTTTATTATCTTATATTAACGATGAATAATAAGATTTTCTCGCTTTGCAAAGGGCTTTTTTATATACCATTAAGACTTTCCATACACAGTAAGAATCTACAGACTTACAACAGTACCACTTCCTTTCCATTGTATGCACTTTTTGTTTCAGCATACGGAGATGCAAATTATACCGGGGAATTACGCTTCTATGGTTAGAAATCTTCTTTTCTCAAAGGAGCAACTGCAGCTAACGCTGAGAGCAGAAAATCTGCAGTGTTACTGACAAGGAAACCACAGGCCTCCTAAGTGAGCACCGCAGCTGTCTTGTTACGAAACCAAGACGCGGTGCTCCCACCACCCCTCCCCTCTCCCCTCATGACACTTGTGGAACTGATTCAGAACCCCACGAGACCGGCTGATAGCATTCCATCAATATCCAGGTCCGTGGCTGGAAGAACTGAACTGAAAAGTACACAGATTGACCCATTCTCACACAACACACACACACACACACACACACACACACACACACACACACACACACACACACACACACACACACACACACACATGCACACACACACACACACACACACACACACACACACACACACACACATGTACACAACTTTAAACACACCGCGTTTAAAACATCCTCTACAGCCTTCGCTGATCTCCCCCCCAACATGGAATCTAGATTTTTTTTTTTTTTTTACCTTGTCTGCACACATATTAATGGTTAATACCATGCTGGTGGCGGTCCCCTCCTTGAACCGCCACCTTACTGTGGTGGAGGGGTTTGTGTGCCCAAGTGATCCTAGGAGCTATGTTGTCGGGGGCACTTTCGCCCCTGGTAGGGACTCCCATGGCAAACAGGTCCTGGGTGACGGGCCAGACTAAGAGCGGTTCCCAAGCCTATCATGAAGAAAAATAAACCAAGGACAGTTACGTCGCCCGGATCGGCGTCACCGGGGCCCCGCCCTGGAGCCAGGCCTGGGGTTGGGGCTCGTAGGCGAGCGCCTGGTGGCCAGGTCTTTGCCCGTGGGACCCGGCTGGGCTCAGCCCGAAACGGCGACGTGGGCCCGCCTTCCTGTAGGCCCACCACCCGCAGGAAGGACCATGGCAGGCCGGTGCAATCCTCACAGTGGGGACATGGAATGTCACCTCGCTGGGGGGGAAGGAGCCGGAGCTTGTGCGTGAGGTTGAGAGATACAGGCTAGAGATAGTCGGGCTCACCTCCACACATAGCTTGGGTTCTGGAACCCAGCTGAGGTGGCTTGGGCATCTGTACCGGATGCCTCCTGGACGCCTCCTTAGGGAGGTGTTCCAGGCATGTCCCACCGGGAGGAGACCCCGGGGAAGACCCAGGACACGCTGGAGAGACTATGTCTCTCGGCTGGCCTGGGAACGCCTCGGACTCCCCCCGGAAGAGATGGAGGAAGTGTCTGGGGTGAGGGAAGTCTGGGCATCCCTGCTGAGGCTGCTGCCCCCGCAACCCGGTAACGGATAAAGCGGGAGAAGATGAGTGAGTGAGTGACCATGCTGGTAAAAACCTAAGGCATATATATGTGCATTGTTACTATATTTAATACATATACATATATACGCATACATACGCATACACATACATACAAACCCAGTGTTTTTTGGGGGGGGTTTTGTGGTGGGTGGGGAAGGAGGGGGGTGACATCCACTGCCAAACCAGGAAGCAGGAACACATGGAGGCACACGTCTGAAATCTGCAACAAAAACCACAAACGAAACACGAAACCGACACGGAACCGACCAAAGCACGAACAGCAATCGACCCAAATCTCGACATCCAATCACAGTCTGAGCTAAGCTACCGCGACTAACCCCAAAAACTACAGATCAAGCATGCAGGTGAACAAGCCAGTGTGTATGTCTATGTGTGTGTGTGCGTGTATGTATATGTCTGTGTGGCTCGGTGTGTGTGTGCGTGTATGTATATGTCTGTGTGGCTATGTGTGTGTGTGTGTGTGTATGTATATGTCTTGGATGATGTAATCTAGATTGATGCACAGAGCGACGGCTGCGGTGCTGACTTAGGAGGCCTTTGGGACCCCCCCCACCCGCAGATATGCAGTTATTGATGCCTGAACAAAATCAGAACAGAAATGATTTTATTCAGAAAACCCAACCTTCAACCTTCAACCTTCAAGCATCTGCATGGGCTCATCATCCTGTCATTCCAGGATCCATTTAAATTTTATTTTTTTTTACCTTTTTTAAAGTGTCTCAAATGCATATGACAACCCGAACTATGCAAACTCTTAAAGCCTCACACTCCAGTTTGAACAGTGAGGTTTACAAATTGGATGCTCTTGGATACTCCCCCACATCAGGACTGAAAAACACAGGTGACAATTATTTGCAATGGTGGACCAGACAGTGGAACAGCTCATCCTTCTGAGCTGTTAACACCCTTGATCCTTTTTAAGTTTTCCTGATATACCGTGCACTTGTTCTGGATGTTGAAAATTCTTTAGAGTAGACAGATGTATTCTAACTGGCTCGTCCTCCTGGGCATGCCATTCTTTCAGCCTAAAAATGTCCAAACAGTATCACATAACCAATAAAGCCATCTTATGCTGGAAACTGATTTTGAATTTAGGAGAGTATTGAATATCTTGCTATGGCTTTTTCAAAGAAGTCCACTTAAAAAATGGTACAAAATTAAAACAAGCTTTTGTGTATCTTCATTGTTCCATTCCAGTAATTTGTACTTCACTTCCTTCCTTTAATTTCCTTTGCTCTAGTACAAAGTGTAAGGGTGACTTTCAGAGGAGAAAGGCATGAATGAAGGGAGTGTTCGTGGATTCATAAAAGAGCCCTTCAGATTCGACTGACACCAGGTCAAATCCTCCTGGATCCCCATTTATAGCTGATTAGGAAATCCCCTGGACTACAGATGTGAAGGATCAACATTCACTATCTAGAAACCCTTGACCAAAACTGCATGGTCTGGAAAACAGCTGCACTGAAAAAATGCTTCATTTCAAGGTTCTGAGAATGGATTTTGCATGTACTGCTGGAATTCTATGTTGTTTTTTTTTAGCCTAAAGGGGTTCAATAAGTTGCATTTAAATGGTTTGGTAATGCTGATGTATGCAGAAAAGTTATTTGTTTTTATTGATGAAAAACAGGTCATACAGTATGTCATTCTTGCTAAGTGCAAACAGAAAAGAATTGTAAATGCTGTGAGAATGGGATTTGAACTGTGGAGTTAATTAAAAGTCTGGCACATGTTTATCCATTTTCACTTTGTGTGCATGATTTGGAATTTACATTATGTTGCATATCAAACACCACAACCTCATTGAACACTGGAAATGGACTTTTGATGCAGCTCCATTCAGTTTCCAGCCCCATTTCTTTTGTTTGTCCACTTGGAACCCACGCTGAAATGCCTCGTCAAAGTTTCCTTTCCCCTCCTTACTAACCCCGCAAACCCCCACCCCCATGTTACCACATCCTCTTGGAGTCTTGTCCTGGTCTCATGTTCATGACTCATTCTCCCACATGGAAACAGTTTTTTTCTGTATGTGAAAAAGTTTTTCCTGACATTAATAAAATTTTAGCTTATCTGCCAAGACTACCTCCTCAAGTTAAAAGGAATCAAAAAGGAATACAATTAAAATAAAAAATAAAAAAACTCCTTTCTCACAGTAGTACTCGTGAGAAATGTTTTCTCTCTTTTTATGGAACATCTGTGGAAAGCACATACATTTCAACAGCTTTGGGCTTACACCATCTCCTGGGGAATGCTGCCCTCTACTGACTGAACACTTTTCTTGTGTAAGTTTTTATCTACTTGTCCAAATGTTATATCAGTGTGTACTGATCTGTAAACTCTTATGCATTCACCAACCCTTTATTAAAACTTGCCCTGCACATTTGCTGCCACATTGATGGAATCAACAAATATCAGGAAGTTACTTTCAGATGTTAACACTATGTATAGTAGTTGTTTGTAAGGCAGGGTTTAATGCTAGCTCGTTTTGGGTTATACAGCAGTCTGGGATAATGCCAGACGAGGTGACCATTAACATATATATATATATATATATATATATATATATATATATATATATATATATATATATATATATATGTATATTGTGGCAGGATGAGGCTCGACTCCAGAGGTTGGTAAAACACGTCTTTATTCCGTGACAGCGGAATCCAACTGACCAAAAGAACTGTCAGTTGACAACTGTAAACTAACACACGTTGCTAAGCAACCAAATACATGCTTGTGACCACGCCCCCTTCCATACAGTCCTGATGGGTGCGAGGTCCGTTATTGTGTCCGCCACACAGCCCCCCCCAGAACACCCAGAAGGTTGTCCTTGGAAGGGCCCATCAGTCCCTCACTGGTGGCTTAATCAGCCGACCATAACGGCTGCGCCGTCCTTCCTGTACCACCACAGGAGCATCAGTGTGAGCAGGATGCTGCGGAGAAAAAATAACAGTCTTCGGTGGTAAATTAGAATGTCCATCCTTTGCAGCATCGATAGGAGGTCTCAGTGGAGGGCGTCCACGACGGGGGACCTGGGCCGGGACCACAGCTTCATCCGCTATAGTATGTGCGGGTTTAAGCCTATCTAGTGCCACGTGCTCTTTGCGGCCTCCTAGATCTAACAAAAAAACCTTAGGGCCTCTCTCGAGGACTCTAAAGGGGCCGTCGTATGGAGGCCGTAGAGGAGAGCGATGAGCATCATGCCGCACGAAGACAAACTGAGCCGACTTAAGCTCCGATGGAATGAATGTCCGCGGAAAACAGTGGTGAATGGGCCCCGGGGTCAAAAAACGATTTGATGCAAAGGGACCGCTTGCTGGGTGAATTTGCGGAGCCGAGCTTTCAGGCAAAAATTCTCCTGGCACACGGAGTGGCTGACCGAACACGAGCTCTGCGGGCGACGCATTTAAATCTTCCTTCGGGGCCGTGCGCAAACCGAGCATGACCCACGATAAGCGGTCCACCCAGTTACCATCCGAGAGCGCAGCACGCAGTGCTGCTTTGAGGGACCTGTGAAAACGTTCACAAAGGCCATTAGCTTGTGGGTGGTATGCAGTAGTACGGTGTACCTGCACTCCCAAAGCTTCTGCCAACGACGACCAAAGTTCTGAAATGAACTGGGGGCCTCTGTCAGACGTGATGTCAGACGGGACACCAAAACGTGAGACCCAGGCACCCAGGAAAGCACGCGCCACATCTTTTGACCCTGTAGAGGAAAGGGGCACTGCCTCGGGCCACCTGGTGGTACGGTCCACCATGGTGAGGAGGTGCGTGTAACCCTGCGATGGAGGAAGAGGGCCCACCAGGTCGATGTGGACATGGTCAAACCGCCTGGCTGGAATGGGGAACGGTTCCAGGGGCGCCTTTGTGTGCTGGTGAACTTTAGCCCGCTGGCATGCTACACATGCAGCTGCCCACTCTTTAACCTCCCTGCGGAGGCCGGGCCAGACAAACTTGGCCCCAACCAGTTTCACTGACGCCCGGATGCCAGGGTGTGAGAGGGAGTGTACGGAATCGAAAACCCGCCGGCGCCAGGAAACTGGGACCACCGGACGGGGCCGACCCGTGGAGATGTCGCAGAGAAGAGCTGGACCTCCGACCTCCACCGCCAAGTTCTCTAGTCTGAGACCGGTACCAGCAGACCTAAGAGTCGCGATGTCCTGGTCATCAGCCTGGTCAGCAGCCATAGCAGAAAAATCAACTCCCAGGTTTACAGGGCACACCAGCGCGCGTGACAGGCAATCGGCCACCAGGTTTGTTTTACCCGCGACATGCCGAATGTCCGTGGTAAACTCTGAGATGGATGCTAGATGGCGCTGCTGGCGAGCGGACCACGGCTCTGTCACTTTAGACATTGCAAATATCAACGGCTTATGGTCTACATATGCCGTGAATGAACGGCCTTCTAGAAAAAAACGAAAATGACGGGTGGCGAGGTACAGCGCCAACAACTCACGGTCAAAAACACTATACTTTCGCTCACTGTCACGTAGTTTGCGGCTGAAAAATGCAAGAGGTTGCCAAACTCCTGCCACCCGCTGCTCTACGACTCCCCCTACTGCTATGTCCGAAGCGTCGGTTGTCAAAGAAATGGGGGCCGAAGGTGATGGGTGAGCTAAAAGTACTGCATTGGCCAGGGCAGACTTAGCATCCTCAAAGGCACTGATGCGGTCAGGTGTCCAGTCCACTGGGTCACAGCCTTTCTTTTTTTGCAAGGCTCCATAAAGCGGCTGCAGGAGGTGGGCGGCGCGAGGGAGGAAACGGTTATAAAAATTAATCATACCCAAAAACTCCTGCAGCGCCTTAACCGAGGCCGGGCGGGGAAACTCTGCCACCGCTTGAACCTTAGACGGCAGTGGAACTGCACCCTGAGCTGAAATGCGGTGCCCTAAAAAATCAATAACCGGCAGGCCGAACTGGCACTTAGTCGGGTTGACAATAAGGCCGTGTTCATCTAGCCTCTGGAAGACCAGTTTGAGGTGTGCCAAATGCTCTTCTGTTGAGGAACTGGCCACCAAAATGTCATCGAGGTAAATGAACACGAACGTGAGGTCTCGTAACACAGAGTCCATCAACCTCTGAAAGGTCTGCGCTGCCCCCTTCAGGCCAAAGGGCATGCGCAGAAATTCAAAAAGCCCAAAACGGGGTAATTACAGCGGTCTTAGGCACATCCTCTGCTCTCATGGGAACCTGGTGGTAACCGCGTACTAAATCCACCTTAGAAAAGATGGTTGTCCCTGCTAAATGCGCGGAAAAATCCTGAATGTGTGGGACTGGATAGCGGTCGTGCACTGTGACGTTGTTAAGACGGCGAAAATCCCCACACGGGCGCCACGAACCGTCTGCCTTGGGCACCATGTGGAGCGGTGAGGCCCAGGGGCTCTTGGAGCGTCTAACAATGCCTAAACGCTCCATAGAGGCAAACTCCTCTTTAGCAATGGCTAATTTCTGTGTGTCTAACCGACGAGCACGCGCAAAAACCGGGGGCCCCGTGGTGGTGACGTAATGCTCGACGCCGTGCCTGGTTGTCGCGGTGGAAAAAACAGGTTTAATCAGCCGCGGGAATTCTGCCAGCAGACGTTGGAACACGTTACCTGCTGCTAAAAAACTAGCGTGTGCTAGCGGTCCAGATCCCCCTGTCTCACACGGGAAAGTCATAAAAGTCACTGCATCTATCAATCTGCGGTTTGCAACGTCCACCAGCAAACCGTTAGCACACAGAAAATCAGCACCGATGATAGGAACAGCAACACTGGCGATGACAAAGTCACTCTCAAACCGGCGTCCGTTGAAACAAACAGTCACTGACCGGGTCCCGAAAGTGGTGATGGAGGAGCCGTTGGCGGCGCTCAACGGCGGTCCGTTACCTCCGGTCGACCGGTCCGTGGCGGTTGGCGGGAGGAGGCTCAGCTGTGAGCCTGAATCTACCAGGAAACGTTTCCCTGATGCAGAGTCTGCAATAAACAGCAGCTCCTGACCGCCGATCGCTGCTACTGAGCGCCGGTTTCCCGGTGGCTCCAACTGACACGGAGGAACGCAGCGTCTCGCCTTGGCGCCGAACCGTTGGTGGAAGAAGCAGAGATCTGTCCCGCGTCGTCTCTAGGTCTTCACTGCAGCCACCACCGCTGGGTCCGCGTCCTCCGACGTCGATCGCTGGGCGGTTGTTGCGACGTGGTGAACGGCCAGACTCCGGGTAGCGATCAGGACCCGATCCGCTTCCTCAGCCAAGCCGCGGTAGTCGCCCGTTACAAGGCAGCTGGAGTTCGCCAGCGCGGCGCGGACGGGCGGCGGCAGTTGGCGCAGGAAAAGATGTGGAAAAAGAAATCCACCATCGTCCTGGCCCAGCAGTAGAAACATCTGGTCCATCAGCTCCACCGCCGACCCGTCACCCAAGCCCGGCAGGGAGAGGAGTCTGTCCGCTCTCTCCGAGGCGGAGAGGCTGAACCTCCGGAGCAGCAGCTGCTTCAGCGCGGCGTACTTGTCTTTCCGCGGGGGCGCACGGAGCAGCTGCAGAGCCCGCCGGGTGGACTGTTGGCCCAGAGCGACGACGACCAGATGATACCGGGAATCATCCTCCGTGATTCCCCGTAGCCGGAAAAGTGCCTCGATATGCTGGAACCAGGAGCCGGAGTCCTCCTGCCAAAATTCAGGGAGCCTCAAAACCGCAGCGGAACCTGCGGGCTGCGGAGGCTGCTGATATGAAGACGAGATGTCTTCTGTTTCTTCAAACATGCTCAAACAAGGGGTCACCAATGTGGCAGGATGAGGCTCGACTCCAGAGGTTGGTAAAACACGTCTTTATTCCGTGACAGCGGAATCCAACTGACCAAAAGAACTGTCAGTTGACAACTGTAAACTAACACACGTTGCTAAGCAACCAAATACATGCTTGTGACCACGCCCCCTTCCATACAGTCCTGATGGGTGCGAGGTCCGTTATTGTGTCCGCCACAATATATATATATATATATATATATATATATATATATATATATATATATATATATATATATATATAATTCATGTTAATGTACACCTCAAAGGGCATTATCCCGCTTATACCACGTAACCTGGTAAGTTACAAAGTTTTTTAACAAGCCATAACTCAGTTTCCTTGGTAACGGGAGATATTCTAGTCCGCTCAGCTCCGCTTGGCTATTTTCTTTTCTCTCCTCTTCTGCATCCCAGTCATCAAAATTGTTAAATTCACCAAATAAATTAAAAGAAATCACAAAATCAATCATGTCTCCGTTCTGCGGTAGCCGGATCTTCTTCTCTGAATCTCTGTTGCCGTGGTTACCACCTGGCAGTTGATCCAGCGCAATGATATTAAAGATATCAGGCAGTTTGACCGAACTTGTTTTCTAGGTGTAGGTTATCACTTATAATGTACACCTGCCAGCCAATCAGAATCCAGTATTCACACAGACCGTGGTATAATAATAATAATTAAAACAGCATTGATCGGGCCCTCGCACTATATTCCTGGGTCAATATCACTATAAAAAGTGCGTTTGCTGTTCACATCAAAGTCAACTTATCATCATAAGCAGACAAGAAAATAACAACATTCTATGGTTCTGGAGAAAATGACCAAACATTTGCACACATGAGTGTTATGGCAAGTCTATGGACAGGAAATTACACAATTTTCAACCCTTTTCTTTGATTTGGTGTTGCCCTGGGCGATAAACCAAAACATGACACATACCAACATTCACTGCACTAACCGACGTCAATTTTCCCATGTCAGTAAATTCTGTGTTTTGAATGAAAAAAAAAGAAGAGAATAAACATGTTCTTGTCTGTTTTGACTGTTGTGCAGATAGGCTATTTTTATTCCCCTATAAGACGGTATGTGTGTGTAATAAAGCGACTCCACCCATCCAGTCTGAACGAGGAGGAAAAAACAAGAAAATGACTGATGGTTCAAACGAAGAAGCGGTTGACATAACAAGGCTGTCTAGTGTGAGACTCATACATTTCAACAACTTCACACACTCTCAAGTCACACATGCCGCACAGTGCCATGTGTGAGTTCATATTTGGAAAAAAGATTTGGAAAAAAAACGAGTGACAGATTTCTCCAGACACCATGTATTACAATATATATATTTTTGTCCTGTCGAAAAGAATCTGATCCTGCAATTTCACTGTCCTAGGACAAACCATTGATTTTTAATGATTCTTTTAATATGTAGGTATCAGAAATCCAAAGTTCCCATTCAATGGCGTAGAATGGCGGCTACGTTCAAGTTATGACCACGATACAGAACACAATCAATAAGGACCCTTATGACAATACTATGTGCAAATATTTTCTATTTAACAGAAACATGGCTACAGGAGGA
This sequence comes from Cololabis saira, assembly GCF_033807715.1. Classification (NCBI taxonomy): domain Eukaryota; kingdom Metazoa; phylum Chordata; class Actinopteri; order Beloniformes; family Belonidae; genus Cololabis; species Cololabis saira. The sequence continues at coordinate 2,784,846 of NC_084592.1, read as the reverse complement.
AGAGTATGTTAGTTTGAATGAATCGACTCCGCCCGGCTACTTTAAAGGGGACCTATTATGAAAAACACGTTTTTTTCTTGTTTTAACATATATAAAGTGGTCTCCCCTCACCCTGCCAACACAGGGAAGATGAAATCCCTGAAAATCTGCAGGGTCTGTATCCCCCTCCTGAATGAATCTTCCAGTGTCATGTGACTTTTTTGAGCTGTTCTGAATCTGCTCCCATTGTTACGTAAGGACGGGAGCAGATTTCCATAGGTCGGCCTCCACTGCTGAAACCACGCCCATAACTCTCTCCGCCGGCTGGAGCTTCAGCCATTGTTCCGAAGCGGTGACTGTTTTCCATCGGTTTCCACAGCGAGGGAGAGTTAAAATGAGGTTTTGCATCGACATTTACCCTCATAAAGGATCAGTTCCCACAGTACGGACCTGCACACAAGTCAGCGGTAAGTGACTTTACTTTTTTATGTTATTTATATTTGTCTACAAGTTTGTTTTTGCATGGGCTAAGTATTTAGCTTAGCTCCGGAGCACCGGGGCCGCATACAGAGCTACCGGAGCTGCTCACGGACCGGCCCGGTGAGGAGCCCCCGGCGGCTCCAGTGTTCCCTTAACGGAGCCACTCACTCGTTAGGTAAATTAGTAATACATTTTTCTTCTGTTTATGGTTTCAGATCTTCCAAGCACCTGAAGCTGTTCAACGACACCTTCAGAAAACGCACGGTCCTTCCTTGAGCCAGCAATAGTGCATACATGTTATTTATATACAACTCATGTTTTATTTTTTTAACAATAAAGTTGCCATTTGTGAAAATTCAGTGTTGTGATTTCTTTACAGTTAACATGATTCATTTGTCTTGTAACATAAGAAATGATGAGAAATCTTCCTGTGTGAAGACGAGGTGACTAAAGGTTGATTTATGGTTCCGCGTTATACCAACGCAGAGCGTTGGTATAGCGTAGGGTACGCGTCGATTTAACGCAGAACCGTAAATCAGGCTTTAAGATCCGTTTACAGCGTGTAACTGAATAAGAGCATCCGACTATCGCGTCGACGCTCTCTGTCCATACTGAAACCGTTAAACTCGCGGCCAGTTAGGACAGTCCAATACAAAAAAAATAAAGCAATGGAATTCATTTTGTCGCAGAAGCTTCTCGCATGGGAGACGTTTTGTGTACGCAGCCAGCTCTTCTCCCCGGAGCGAGGCTTTGTTCCCTCCCCTGCTACACGTCATTCAAGCAGCCAATCAGCACAGAGCCTCATTATCATAGCCTCGCCTCCCCTTAGAATGAACCACAGAAAAAGGCTTTAGAAGCGGTAAAACTAGACACATGGCCCACAGGCAGAATTTCTGATTTATGTAGAAAAAACAAGCTTTAGATTGTTTTTAAGACATTCAAGGCCTGTTTAAGATATACATTAAATGCCATAATATGTCCCCTTTAATCATCATATTCTTCGAGGCGGAAGAGTCACAGTAATTTATAACTCCAGTCTTCAAACAAAATCTGAACCTAAATGCGATTATAATAGATTCGAAAGCCTCACGTCTAAAACTCCCGAGTTGGAAATCAGAGAAACCAGTTTTGTTAGTGGTAGTGTACCGGCCCCCTGCTGGTGCTTATCTAGAGTTTCTGTCTGAATTTTCAGATGTCCTATCTGGATTATTGATCAGTACAGATAAATTCATCATAGTGGGTGACTTTAATATTCATATGGATGTTGAAAGCGATAATCTTAAATTAGCTTTCAATTCTCTCTCTAGAATCGATGGGTATCTCACAAAAGATGGACAAACCGACCCACTGTTTTGGTCATACCCTGGATCTCGTTCTCACCTACGGTGTTGATACTGATGATCTGTTGGTGTCGCCTGTAAACTCCCTCTTATCCGACCACTATTTAATAACGTTTGAATCCTCGGGGCCTTTGGGCCGGGCAGACCGGCCAGACAGGTCAGAGGGCCGTTCTCGGGACCGAGCAGATGGGTCAGATGGCTGTTCTGGCGCCAGCTTCGGGGGACACAGAATCCGTGGGGCCGGCTTCGGGGGATACAGAACCCAAGGAGGCGGCTTCAGGAGACACAGAATCTGCGGGGCTGGCTGAGGGGGACACCAGGTCCTTGACAGGGGCCTGGGTGTCAGCTGAAGTGTGTCCGGGACCACCACTGGAACAGGAACAGGGGCTGATGTGTCCGGGATCATCGCCGGAACAGGAACAGAGGCTGATGCGTCCTGGACCACCGCAGGAACAGGAACAGGAACAGGGTGAGATGCATCCGTGACCTCCACCGGAACAGGAGCAGAGTGAGGTGCATCCGGGACCACTTCGGGAACAGGCTGGGGCTGCCGCTGCCGTCGTTTCCCCTGGCGCTGGATACACCTGGGCCCGCCCAGAGCCAGGCTTGTTCCCCAGAAAGGGGGAAAAGCCTGGGGTGCATCCGAGACCACCTCGGGAACAGGAAGATGTGCGTCCAGGACCCCCACCAGAACAGGCTGGGGCTGCTGCGGCTGTAGATCAGCATTTTACTGCACAGGTTATAGCATGTTGTTGGGATTAAAGGGACAGCTCTACGTTGGTTTAAATCATATCTATCTGACAGATTACAGTTTGTTCATGTACATGAGTTTTCTTCAGAACAGTCGACGGTCTGTTATGGTGTTCCCCAGGGTTCAGTGCTAGGGCCAATCTTGTTCAGTTTATACATGCAGCCATTGGGAAGTATAATCCAGAATCATGGCATTAGGGGTGTAACGATACACTAATCTCACGATACGGTACGATACACGATAATGAGGTCACGATAACGATACGATACTATAGCAGTATTTTTTTAACAACCTTGAATGAGGAACATATGACTGGAAAAAATTGTCTTTTATTTGAAAGACACGAAATACAAAACAATACTCTACGTTTGCCCTATTGTTCCAGTTTGTAATACTTTATAACTGTTTAAGTTTTAAAGAGAAATACCATTTTCCACAAACTGAACTAAAAGTAAATGTCAGGTTTGCATTATGCATCTTCAGTTTCATACAAGTAAAAATATTTTGCCACAAACTGAAGTTTCTCTCATGTATGATTTGACTTTTTTCTTTTCCAGAAGTTTAACAACTAAAATTAAATAAATAAATAAAAGTAAATAAATACATACAATTTTACATCATAAAAAAGATTGATTCATGCTCACCTTGTAAGTCTAAGAGGAGATTTATTTTTGTTAAGAAGGTTATTTTAGTAATTCAGGGTTGATTATTTTATAAATCTATTCTTTATATTCTGATGTAAATCAGGGACTATAATGAAACTAGTCAGTTTATCTGTAGTGATTAGTCTGTTTTAGATTGGGCGGAGTGATACGCCACAGTACGGCACTAGGTGCTGTGTTGATGTTCTAAAATCCTACACTGTTGAGGGACATTAAAGTACACTGGAACTCAGCAGAAGTTTCCCCGTGTTTATCCTACTCACGACCCTAAAAAGGTTTAATTTAATAAGGTAAGGCTTAACTCTACACCAGCCTTACATAAGTAAAAGTTCAGAGCTCAAAACCCTGCAAGAGTCCCGTGATCGGGACCAAAACGGTACTAGTTTCTTCTGAGCGGAGGAAGATTTTGGTCCACGGGTCGAGGTGCGGTCGGCACCAATATGCTGAGCGTTACTAGTCAACACAATAGATTAATATTAATAATCCAATATCGCGATACAGTTTGTGACCTCCACGACACGTATCGTGACGTTTTTGTATCGCGAAATTTCATGGCACGATATATTGTTACACCCCTACACGGCATACACTTTCATTGCTATGCTGATGATACGCAGCTCTATTTGTCTATGAAGCCAGATGAAACAGAACCGTTAGTTGAACTTCAGGCATGTCTTAGGGACATCAAGGACTGGATGTCCAGAAATGTTTTGCTTCTCAATTCAGATAAAACAAAGGTTATCATTTTTGGTATTTTCTTCGGTTTTTTCGCTGCTGATGATACCAGCTTCTGCTGAACTCTGCGCTCCACGCCCCGCCCAGCTTTCGTCTCGACTACAAATCGGGAAGGAGGGGGAAGTGACGTATGCCGTAAAGCAGTCAAAGCCGTAAAAATGTGTAATTTTTTAGTGTGGAAGGGTTCCTACCATGCTCCTCAAAGTTACATAGTGCCAGTGAAGGCGATACAGACCCCTCAGACCATGACAGAGGTTCATTAAACCTGTTGGAAGTTGATGTACCATCTTTATTACGTAACGAAAATGCGATTTACAGAGGTTGGCCTGCGATGCATGAAACCACGCCCACAACTAACTCCGCCGGCCGGAGCTTCCGCCATTTTTTCGTAGCGGTGTAACGCGTCATTCAGGCAGCCAGTCAGAACAGTGCCTCATTATTATAGCTCCGCCCACTCAGAATCCTGCATAGATAATGAGGTTAGAGAATGGGATGATAAAGACATGGCTCAAGGCCTGTTGAAAATAGGTATTAGATGCCATAATAGGTCCCCTTTAAAACATTTCTGTTTAGTAAAGCCTATAGTAAGTGTTTAGTAAACCTCTAGTTGGTGTTAGTAAACCTCTAGTTAGTGCAAACTCTAGTGTGTTAGAGTCAGTAGTCATAGCTGCAGCTATAGAACAAGACTATAATAGTTAGTCTCAAATATAGCAAATATATTCTGCTATAGGCCTATGCTGCAGGGGGGCACCGACATGATCCACTGGGCATTGACCCTCACCCTTCTTCTCTTCTCCTCTTCCATTAATTATTATGGTCTTTCATAGCCATCATTGTTGTCCATCGTTCTTGTAGTTTGTTGTCCTGGTCTGCCCCCCCCCCCCCCCGTTTTCTGTTTTGTGTATGTTTGCAGGCCTGATCTTCATGACTGCAGGTCAGTCCCACCATCTGATCATGCCATTGCTTGCTTCCATCCTGTGGTAGATGCTTGCTGACATCCTGACCTGGAGTTCATGACCATGCTGGTCACCAGGATCAACCCCGCACACTTTCTCTTGCTTGCCAGCGCTTTTTCTGGCATGACATGAAGAGAGATGTGCACAATCACGTGAGGTGTTGTCACAGGTGTGTCCTCAGTAAAAACCTTTGAGCCATCTGCCCGAGCCCCATTAGAGAGTGTGAAGACCTCTGCTCCCCAAGAACCGGTCTGTAAAGGTCAGCTGAGGGTAGTGACAATAGATCTGTTGATGTTCTGGTGATCACTGATCATTTTACCAAGCTTGCGCATGCTTTTCCCTGTCAAGATCAGACCACTAAAAAGGTAGCCAAGAAACTGTGGGACAATTTTTTTTGTATATGGTTTTCCTAAGTACTTGCACTCTGACCAGGGAGCAAATTTTGAAATTATCGCTGAGCTCGGGAAGCTGTCAGGGGTATACAAATCACACACAACTATGAATCCTCCCATGGAAAATGGATGAACAGAAAGGTTTAACAGCACCTTAGGTAACATGTTAAGATCTCTGCCCCCTCGATCCAAACTGAAATGTCCAGAGATGGCCTCTGTGTGGTGTATAAGGCACTTCATTTTGATTACAGAGTATTTTGAGTTTGCTAGGCATCCTTTAAATGTCTGAATCTCTTATCCCTGTTATGGGACGCTTAATGCGAAATGTGTTTGTTATACCAACAATAATTTTGTGTATTTCTAGGGGGGTGACAAATTAATAATTCCCCCAAATTATTGTTGTTTAACCTTATGTACATCAAACTGTTCTCCTCCCATCACCCATCACCAATAACCCCATAACTGGGGGGGGGGGGGGGGTTATGAGATACTTATAGTAAATAAGAAATGAAAGAGGAGAAGAGAAGAAGGGAGGGGCACCGCCCAGTGGATCATGTCGGTGCAGCATATCTACCACAAAGCTATGTTTGAGACTAACTATTATAGTTTTGTTCTATAGCTGCAACTATGACTAATGACTCTAACACACTAGAGTTTACACTAACTAGAAGATTACTAACACTAACTAGAGATTTACCAACACCAGCTAGAGGTTTACTAACACTAACTGGAGGTTTACTAACACTAACTAGAGGTTTACTGACACTAACTAGAGGTTTACTAAACACTAACTAGAGGTTTACTAACACTAACTAGAGGTTTACTAACACTAACTAGAGGTTTACTAACACTAACTGGAGGTTTACTAAACACTAACTAGAGGTTTACTAAACATTAACTAGAGGTTTACTAACACTAACTAGAGGTTTACTAACACTAACTGGAGGTTTACTAAACACTAACTAGAGGTTTACTAAACATTAACTAGAGGTTTACTAAACACTAACTAGAGGTTTACTAAACATTAATTATAGGCTTTACTAAACAGAAAGGTTTTCAGTTTAGTTTTAAAGGTGGAGGTGGTGTCAGCCTCCTTAACCCAGATTGGAAGTTGGTTCCATAGTAACAGTTCCTGATACGCCCGCCCTCCAAATCTACATTTGGATATTCTAAGAACTACAAGTAGACCAACACTCTCAGAACAGAGAGCTCTTTTAGGAACATAAGACACTATCAGATCGTCCAAATATCGCAGAGCTATGCCGTTTAGGGCTTTATACGTAAGTAATAGAATTTTGAATTGGATTCTGAATTTTACAGGGAGTTTACAGGTTGTCAATATGATATAGTACACCACTACTGTGCACCTTGTGTAGATAGATCAATATGAATCTAAGAAAGTTACAATGAAGTCAAAAGAAAATAAAAAAGAATGAATAATCCCCCAGAGATATGTTCATGTTTGTGTCATTCACAGTAAAAGGCTTAGAGGTGGAACAAACAAGAAAATTGGATTGCTTGGCTTGTCACATGGTTCAAATCAAACCTTTTAGAGGGGAAAGTGCCAGCAAAGAGGACATGGAAGTAAATCATATTTGTGTAAGGACAGGAAGATAAATGAATCTTGAAAATAAATGAGGGCATCTTTCATGTGATCTGCTTAATACTTGGTAGGTCAACATCCAGGGAACCAGAGAGTGGCAGTTTTGAGTATGAGGTCATTTGGATGTTTCATAACACTTCCACTTTGTTCTGGCAGGAAGCTCAGTCACAAGTTGCAAGTTATTTCAGAAGTCTTAATTGGTTTGGATAAAATGGATGGGTCCTGAGCTTTATTTGTGACTTCTCATGTCACAACCCTCCAACTTTTCAAAGACATCTGTAGACCCCGACAGCACTGTGACAAAAACTCATGTAAGGGAAAAGGTCTTGGCACAGGCTCCTTAAGAAGGTTTGAAAGAAGTCTTTCGCTGTTAAGAACTACTTAACTGATCTGGGAAACCGGGCCCCTTGTCATTTCATTGCCTCCTAATTTGCATAGACATGGATGTTTCCAGTCAATCCAATCAGTTTAGAGGGTCTTTTTTCCATTACACTGTGTTCACATTAGAACTAATGTATGTTGTAATCCATGTTACGGTTTGTTAGGTCACATATTCTCTCTGAGGGTGTAAATGACACATACTATAGAGCAGTTACCAATGAAACTAATGGCACCAATCATTAACAGTACCAGTGTACCGGTACCTTTAAAATGAGTTGAAAGCAGCATAAACTCCCCTTTACTAACTCCACTTAATAACTCGTCATAAATTGTCATGGGATCCCATGTATAACAATCGAATACACACAACTATGAACTTCACTACAAGTGTGTATGTTACCCCGTGATCATAGCATATCTGAGCTGGCCAAGTGCCAAATGCTCCAGATATTTGTTTCAAGTCTGTCAGATTCCCCTAAACTGAAGAAAAAACAAGTCCAATCTACTGTAATAATTGAGTGAATTAGGTCAGGTGGGGGGGAGGGACATGGACTGACCCTCTGAAGAAAAGAGAAGGAAGGCAGAGAGAAGCTAGTCATGATTTTTCATCCGACTGGTTATTTAGACATGTGATTTGAATTGCTGTGTTTGCTCTGCAACCAGCCCGTCTGCCTTCAGAGGAAGCGCTGCCGTCAGGCTACTTAGCCGCCACCACCGTAAGTCACTGTTGTTTTATTATTGTCTTAATGTCTCTGTGTTTGCGTTGCTTTTGAATGCTTCACATGCTTGGGTTTTAAGATTCTCAGGGTCACTGGGCAAAAGTCGAGCCTGGGGATTTTCTTATCTTTCATTAAAGTACATCTCTGACACAGAAGATGTCACTTCATTATGGTCAGTTTTCTTCAATCTGTATTAGAAGTAAATGTTTTGACACTTAATTTCCGTATAAATACACGTTAACCTGTTAATGTTTTAGTTTGGAACTTGTGCTTCTTTTCGTTATTGGTGATTTTTGGATTTTTGGAGTTTGTTTGTCTTTCATCTTTGTTTTTACCATCAGTGCTCACTTTCACAAGCAAACATTAGATTGTGTTGAATAATCATTTGCCTGCATTTTTCTTCTTTAAATTGTTTTAAGAAAACAGGACATATATGTGATAACTCTTTACATTCCTTTCCTTTATCTATTGGAGTACTGACATGTGAATTAGGTTGTGCATGTGAGATGAGCTTGTGAAATTGGACTTTGTAAAACATTTGGCCAGGCTCCATTTAACAAAGTGGATTAAAACCTCATGTGGTGTGGTGGCTTATCTGTGCATAACATTCCAAAATCACAGGATCTATCCAAACAGAAGAGAGAGTGCAAACACCTATCCAAGATCACAGGACCCAGTCCCTAAACTCTGAATAATACCATTATTCTGGTTTGATTTTGGCTGACTGAGAATTAATGAGTCTGAAATGTTTCAAATATGGCCCTTGTACGAATTGAATTGAAAAAAAAAAGAATATATATATATATATATATATATATAGGGAATGCGCATGACGTCACAGATGCGACTTCACAGCGGGTTTCGCCCACTGAGTGTCAGAAAGACTGAGTGTCAGAAAGACTGAGTGTCAGAAAGACTGAGTGTCAGAAAGACTGAGTGTCAGAAAGACTGAGTGTCAGAAAGACTGAGTGTCAGAAAGACTGAGTGTCAGAAAGACTGAGTGTCAGCGTAAACTTTCAGTTTGAGCAACTGGAAAACATCTAAAATGGGAAAGAGCTGTTGTGCGATCGACTGTACTCATAGATTTAGCATCGTAGTTATCGTTTAACAGACTGCCGAAAAACAAGCTTCCAGGCACCGAACGTGGATTTGTGGTTCCCATTTTGTATCAGGTAATGTTGGATTTTTGGGTAGCTAATGTTAAACTGTCAAATCATAAAGTTCGGTGTCCTCATTACTTTAATTCCTGGCTTGAAGTCGGACCAAGACTTTTGTAAGCCTTCAAGCTTTGCTTCGTGTATTTCCCCGGCGTAGAAATTAAGTACATATAAATATCAGGAAACTGGATTCGTGGCCAAATATTAATGTCCATGGACCACTGGTTCTTGGTAACTGTACCAAATATTAATGTCCATGGACCACTGGTTCTTGGTAACTGTACGGGTCACTGTCAAGTCCAACTGACGCTAATTTAAGCTGATAATCAGCTGTTATCCCGTCTTCTCCACTAGTTGCAGCTGTCTTGGCCACTTAGTGCGAGTAAGGGGGCTGGTCCAGTGGGAAAGTGACGTCAATGCATACCCTCTATATATATATATATATATATATATATATATATATATATATATATATATATATATATATATATATATATATATATATATATGTCTTGTTCAAGAAACCAGTTTGAAATGATTTGCGTTTTATGACATGGCGCGTTATCCTGCTGGAAGTAGCATCAGAAGATGGTACACTGTGGTGATAAAGGGATGGACATAGTCAGCAATAACACTCATGTAGGCTGTGGTGTTCACATGATGCTCAATTGGTTCTAATGGACCCAAAGTGTGCCAGGAAAATATCCCCCACACCATTACACCACCACCTGAACCATTGGTACAAGGCAGGATGGATCCATGCTTTCATGTTGTTGACGCGGGCGGCACAGTGGCTTAGTGCTTAGCACTGTTGCCTGACAGCAAGACGGTTCCTGGTTCGACTCCTAGGCCGGCGGGAGTCTTTCTGTGTGGAGTTTGCACGTTCTCCCCGTGGTTGCGTGGGTTCTTTCCGGGTACTCCGGCTTCCTCCCACAATCCAAAAACATGCATGCTAGGTTAATTGATTCTAAATTGCCTGTAGGTGTATGCATGGTTGTTTGTCTGTGTATGTGGCCCTGAGATAGACTAGTGACCTGTCCAGGGTGTAACCCCTGCCTCTCGCCTGTAATGAGATGGGATAGGCTCCAGCAGACCCCCGTGACCCTGCAAAGGATAAATTGGTATAGAAAATGGATGGATGTTGTTGACGCCAAATTCTCACCCGACCATCCAAATGTCGCAGAAATTGAGACTCATCAGACTAGGCAACGTTTTTCCAATCTTCTGTTGTCCAATTTTGGTGAACCTGTGCTACTTACAGCTTCAGTTTCCTGTTCTGGCTCACAGGAGTGGCACCTGGTGTTGTCTTCTGCTACTATAGCCCATCCGCCTCAAGGTTTGACGTGTTGTGCTTTCAGAGAAGCTCTTCTGCATACCTCTGTTGTAACGAGTGGTTATTTGAGTTACTGTTGCCTTTCTATCAGCTGGAACCAGTCTGGCCATCTTCTCTTGCATCAAAAAGGAATTTGCGCCTACAGAACTGTCACTCACTGGATATTTTATAGTTTTCGGACCGTTCTCTGTAAACCCTAGAGATGGTTGTGGGTGAAAATCCCAGTAGATCAGCACTTTCTGAAATACTCAAACCATGCAACGTTCAAAGTCACTTAAATAACTTTTCTTTCCCAATTCTGATGCTCTGTTTGAACTGCAGCAGATCATTTTGACCATCTCAACATGCCTAAATGCATTGAGTTTCTGCCATGTGATTGGCTGATTAGAAACTTGTGTTAACAAGCAGTTGGACAGGTGTACCTAGAAAAGTGGCTGGTGAGTGTATGTGTGTGTATATACAGTATATGTATACACAGGGGTGCACACAAGCCGGGACTCGAGTGCCAGTCTACTGCACGTTTTAGATGTTTCCCTGCCTCAACACAACCCTGATAGAATACAATACAATACAACTTTCTTTATAAAGCACTTTAAAAACAACAACATGGTCCAAAGTGCTGGACAGGCAAATGAAAGACAACACACCATAAGGCACAGGGCACATAAATAAAACAATCATGATAAGTTAAGTGAATAAAAAGGATAAAATAGAAGATAAAAGAATAAAATACTAATAAAAGGATAAAATAAGCACAACTGTCTTGCTAGGTGTTTAAAGCCAAGGAGAAAAGGTGGGTTTTAAGAAGAGATTTAAAAACAGACAGAGAGGAGGCCTGTTTTATTTGCTGAGGCAGGTTGTTCCAAAGTTTAGGAGCTGCAACAGCGAAGGCGCGGTCCCCTTCGCTGTTGCAGCTCCTAAACTTTGGAATAGACAAGGCTGTGTCACCAACAGACTTGTGTAGACCTTGATGATGTTGATGACGACCAGTGATTAGAATCAGGTGTGTTGCAGACAGGGAAACATCTCATGCAGTAGACTAGCCCTTGAGTACCGGCTTGTGTGCACCCCTGTATATACAGTATATATATATATATATATATATATATATATATATATATATATATATATATATATATATATATATATATATATATATATATATATATATATATGTGTGTATGTATATATATATATATATATGTGTGTATATATATATATATATATATATATATATATATATATATATATATATATATATATATATATATATATATATATATGTATATGTATATATACATACATACATACATATATATATACAGCGGGGAAAATGAGTATTGAACATGTCAACATTTCTCTCAAAAAACATATTTCTAATCGATCTATTGACATGATTTCACCAGATGTCGGCAAGTTATGCACACATACAAAGAAATCCAAACATTTATGTCCATAAATTAAGTTATGTGTAATATAGTGAAATGGCACAGGGAATAAATTGAACACATGAAGAAAAGGAGGGGTAAAAAGGTCTGGAAAGCCAAGACAACAGCTAGAGTTTGTCAGTATTTAGAAAGTTAACCTGTCCCCTATTAGTGCAAAGTAATATCAGCTGGTTTAGTCCTGATTGATGCCTTTTAAAAAGGTTTCTCACCAGCAAGGTGTTAGACAAGAAGCATTGCATGATGGGTAAAAGCAAATAACTGTCCAAAGACCTACGCAACCTTATTGTTGCAAAGCACACTGCATTGGTTACAGGCGCATTTCTAAACTTCTTAAAGTTCCAGTGAGTACCATTGGGGCCATCATCCGGAAGTGGAAAGAACACGTTATTACCATAAAGCAGCCACGGCCAGGTGCTCCTCGCAACATTTAAGACAGAGGAGTCAAAACAATCATCAATCGGGTTCTCCAACAGCCCAGGATCACTCGTGGAGAGCTTCAGAAAGACCTGGGGCCTCATCTATAAAGCTTGCTTGCGCAGAAAAAGCGCCTGAAAGTTGCGGAAGCCGCCATCTACGCAAAGCCTCGGATCTAAAAAGAAAAAACTAACCGAAAAATCTGCTTATCTTTAAGGCAACCCTCACCCTCCCGTAAGAATTTACTTAAGACACGGGGAACTGGCGACGCAGGCTGTGAGGTGGTGAAATGCAGCCAGATTCATGTCATACTCTTAATAATGTCATCACATATCACAACATATATCAGACTTAAAATAATAAAATAATAAAATAAAATAGCGCTGATCGTGTCCTCTGTGTGAAGCTCAGTCAGTCGAGGACTCTGGTGCTGCTGGAGCTGCAGCCTCCTCTTCACCCACCGCTTAGGACAGAACAAATGAGGGGCGGCGTTTAGGGAGCCCCACGGAGCCCCTAAAGGGACTCAGATTTGTTTTCATATATATGAGTTTTACGGGCGCGTGAAACCTTTAGGTGTGGGTGTATGGTGCCTAAATTAGGGTCCCGCGTTAAAACGACGCAGAGCCTACGGCGTAGGGTACGCGGCGACGCGCACCTACGCCGTAGGCTCTGCGTTGGTGACGCAGAACCATAAACCCGCCCTGAGCAGCTCTGAGGGGAGACGGGAGGGGAGGAGGGGGAGCGGGGGGTGAAGCGGGGCTGCCGGGCCCTTCGCACAGGGTGTGATCTGCAGTTAATGGCTGATCCTACAGTTAGTTTTTAAACTATAAAAAGTGGGGGGACAAAAACATGATTTTGAAAAGACGGGGGGATATGCCCCCCCCTGTTGCGCCGGGGCACTCACGGCGTTCCGCGCAGCAACGCCGTGCTGCCACTCACTCGCTGTGTTTTATACTATTTATTTTTCTACTTTTACTGTGACCACAAAATAATGTGGTTTTCCTGTCCTCCACCTCATCCTCAACATCTCGATCTCAGATCTCAGTGAAATTCAGGGGCACCGTGCGTGGCTGGACACCCTCTCATTCATTCTGAAGCCAAAGTGCCAAACAGGCTGCAGGAAGTCACTGCGCATGCTCAGCAGGCTCATTCATATGCAAAAACATACCATTTTTGGTATGAAGTGGGCGTGTAGAGGGCGGGATATGAAGCGAATTCAGTTGAGCAATCTTCCAGCTGGACTGTGATTTAAAAAGAGAACCTTACGTGCAAGTGTGCGTGCATGCGGTTTTATAGATCCGTATTTTTTTTTGCGCCCGGCATTTTCGGCTTTTGGGCGTACGTGCACTTTTAGTATGAATCCTACGCAGTCCATTTTAAATGAGGCCCCTGGACACAACATGTTTGGAGGAAAAATGGCACCGCACATCACCCCCAAAACACCATACCAACAGTCAAGTTTGGAGGTGGGAGCATCATGGCGTGGGGCTGTTTTTCCGCATGTGGTACTGGTAACCTTCATATCATTGAAGGAATAATGACTGGAGAAAAGTATCGAGACATTCTTGATCAGAATCTGCTGTCATCTGCCAGGCTGCTGAAGATGAAAAGAGGGTGGATCTTTCAGCAAGACAACGATCCCAAGCACACAGCCATGGTAACACTCAACTGGTTGAAGAAAAAGAAAATAAAGCTGCTAGAATGGCCCAGTTAATCACCAGACTTGAATCCAATTGAAAATCTTTGGAAAGAACTGAAGATCGGGGTTCACAGAAGAGACCCCCGGAACCTTGAAGATTTGAAGGCAGTTTGTGATGAATGGGCCAAAATCACACCTGAGCAATGTATTCCACTGGTTTCTCCATTCAGGAGGCGTCTTGAGGCTGTAATCACCAACAAAGGTTTTTGCACTAAGTATTAAATACATTTCAGTAAGCGTGTTCAATACTTATTCCCTGTGCCATTTCACTTTATTACACATAACTTAATTTATGGACATAAATGTTTGGATTTCTTTGTATGTGTGCATTACTTGGGTTGATGCCGACATCTGGTGAAAATTTCATGTCAATAGCTCGATTAGAAATATGTTTTTTGAGAGAAATGTTGATGTGTTCATTTTCCCCGCTGTATATACATATTATATAAATGCGTATGTGTGTGTATATATAAATATATATATATAAATATATATATATATAAATATATATATATATATATATATATATATATATATATATATATATATATATATATATATATATATATATTTATATATATATATATATACATATATATATATATATACATATATATATATATATATATATATATATATATATATATACACACACACACACACACACACACACACACACACACACAGGTCAGCAGGTGGTGCCATCGCGCTGTATATGCTGCAGGGGTTCAGTCTCACCCTCTGATCCTTATGATCCAGGTCCTGATCCAGGTTTCTTCCTTCTTAAAGGGGAGTTTTCTCTGTGTCTGGAAAGCATCGAGAGACAACTTATGTTGTATTAGATGCTATATAAATAAAACTGAATTGAAGTGAATTGAAACCCCAGCTTCGGAGTTTATGGGAGCTGCAAGCTGAGCTCAGCAATCTGTCAAAAGAAACAACAAAGTTCCAGTCAGTAAACAAGTCAAAGACAACTTATACTAAGGTCCAGTTTGCACCAGACTGTAGCTCAAATGTGAAGACAGAGAAACAACTATTATGATATGGGCCTTTAAGCAGTCTTGATGTAGAAACTGGAATTATATATTCTCTGCAAGATTAAAAATGATCTCTGCAATATTATTTGAGAGGACTTTCTGGATCTGAGCTAGTTTCCAGATAAAAGAAAAAGGAACTTGATGTTACAAAATGTATGTTTGTATAAAAAGGGAAAAATGATGATGGCACATTATTGTTAGTTGAGCAAAAATCATTTCAAAATATCACAATAATATTGGCCAAAAGCGAGAATGTACTCAGGAGTGTGATGTGTAGTAACTACCGCCTGACCAGCAGGGGCGCTGTTAACATATGTACCTGTTGAATGACAAGCAGAGCAAGACTTCAGTAAACCGTCTAGGTGAAACACACAGTGATGTCCGTCTTAGTCTATCTACAAACCATCATTATATATACTGTTGAGCTTATAGCACTAGATATTACAATCCCTAAAATAATTGGGACTTGGCATCGAGTGGGTAGGGGTAAAAGCTTCACTGAGGTCATCAGGTAGGTTCCCTCCTTCCTAGATGTTTCGTTGATAGGCCCACAACACCTCCAAAGGGCTCAACAGAAACACCTGGCCTCCTAGGTATGCCCCTCTCGGCTGTCACCGCTCAATGTTCATTTAGGAGCCCGGTTGGGGTCCTTCCTCCTTATCCATAGCCATCTGCTGCTTCGTTCGGCAGCCTCCGAGAGCGTCTTGATGACTTTGCGGAATGCCTGTCCTCGCACTCGCATCCCCTTCAGAAGCTTGGTTGTGGACGTAGCAACAAAACCTCCAAACCCGATCTCAACTGGAAGCACCAGGGCACGCCAGTCGTGCTGTTCTGCCTCGGCTGCTGTGTCAGAGTACTTCAGTTGTTTGCGTTCATATGCTTCACTAACTGCAGCTTACCATGGTACAGTTAGTTCAACAATAAACACTGCCTTCTGGGAGGTTGACCACAAGACCAGGTCCGGCTTGAGGGCCGTTGTGATGATCTCAGGCAGGAAGACCAGTTTCTTGTCTAGATCAACCTGCATCCTTCAGTCTCGGGCTGAGTCTAGGGGGGTTGTTTTCGACTCTTGCAAATGGCTTTGCTGCATGCTGTCCTGCTCTTACAAAAAAGGTGGTGTTTGTGTGTCTGGGCAATGGTGGAGGGAGGGCATTGGTGGTAGTTCTCCTTCCTTCCAGAATGATCGCCAGTTGTCTTAGGACCTGGTTGTGTCTCCAGGTGTAATGGCCTTGCGTCCATTCCTGTGGACTTCCCCAGCCAGCACTGCTTTTGAGGACCTCAAGAGGCACTTCACCTCCGCCCCTGTCCTGCCCCACCCTGATACCTCCAGGGCCTTTGTGGTGGAGGTGGATGCTTCTGACACGGGTCTGGGGGCGGTCCTTTCCCAGCAGTCGGCCTATGATGACAAGCTACAACCGTGCGCCTTTCTCTCACATCGTTTCACCCCGGCAGAGGAGAACTATGACATTGGGAACAGGGAGCTGCTGGTGGTCGTGGAGGCTTTCCAAGAGTGGCGGCACTGGCTGGAGGGGGCCAACCATCCCACAATCGTCTGGTCAGATCACAAAAACCTCACCTACATCAGGGCGGCCAGACGATTGAAATCCCGGCAGGCGCGCTGGGCATTGTTCCTGGGCCGGTTCGACTTTACCCAGACTACCCAGACCGGCCAGGTTCCAGGAACACCGAAGCTGAACGCCAGATCTTCCCATAACTTCTTGTGACCCGGACCTGCTGTGCTGTTTCGGATACCAGCCCTCCTTGTGGCTGCCCTTCAGTTTTCTCACTCTTTGGCAAATAAAGCCTTAAAGACATTAACCCCTTCTCTGCCTCCTGTGTGGTTGCGTTTGGTTCTCAACATTACGGGGTCATAACAGATACAGTATATTGGATACCTTCTGAGTGCAGAGGGACTGAAGCCAGACCAAGAGAAAGTCAGAGCAATAATGGACATGCCACAACCACATGACAAACCTGCACTGATGAGGTTCTTAGGCATGGTCCAGTACCTCTCAAAGTTCATCCCAAACCTATCTGATGCGAGTGCTCCACTCAGGAAGCTTTTGGAAGGGGATGATCTGTGACATTGGGAAGCACAGCAGCAACACAGCTTTGAAAACTTGAAGAAACTGGTAAGCAATACCCCAGTGCTCAAGTTTTATGATGTACACAAAGATGTAACATTGTCTGTGAATGCAAGCTCTGAAGGATTGGGAGCTGTAATAATACAGGAAGGACAACCTGTGGCTTATGGCTCAAGATCTCTTACTGACACACAGAAAAGATATGCACAGGTAGAAAAATTACTTTTGGCTAGTGTGTATTGATGTAAAAAATGCAAACAGTATCTGTATGGAAAAAAGGTACAAGTGATGATGATGATGACTTGGATTTATATTGCGCCCTTCAAGGCACCCAGAGCGCTTTACAGAGATCATTATTCATTCATACACATTCTCACCAGTGGTGGTAAGCTACATCTGTAGCCACAGCTGCCCTGGGGCAGACTGACGGAAGCGTGGCTGCCATATCGCGCCAAACGGCCCCTCCGACCACCACCAACATTCATACACATTCAAGCACATTCACACGAGGCAAGGTGAGTAAGGTGTCTTGCCCAAGGACACTACGACAGCAAACTGGGACAGAGCGGGATTCGAACCGCCGACCTTCCGATCATTGGACGACCCGCTCTGCCACCTGAGCTACTGCCGCCCCTAAGTGGAGTCTGACCATAAACCACTTGAGTCAGTGTTCAAAAAGGGACTACAGAAAGCTCCTCCCAGACTGCAGAGGATGCTGATGAGATTGCAGGCTTTGGACTTGTGTGTAGCCTACAAACCAGGAAAATACTTTTATAATGCGGATACACTCAGCAGAGCTCATCTGCAAAGTGAACAACTACTAGAAGAGGAACTAGAAGTTAATCTTCTATCCACAGATCTTCCAATCTCAGAAGATAAACTGAGTCAGTTCAAAACTGCAACAGCAGAGGATCCTGAACTGCAGCTGGTGATGAAAGCAGTTCAGTCGGGGTGGCCAGAGCAAGTCAGCCACATTCCAGCTGAAATAAAGAAATACTGGACGTTCAGAGAAGAACTTAGGTGCTCAGAAGGACTAGTTTTGCTCCAGGCTAGTTGTGCCACAAACAGAAATGCTTTTGAAAATACATGAAGCCCATCTGGGGATTGTCAAATGCAAAGAGAGGGTGTAGCCAACTCGTGCTACCGGGGTCAGCCGACAGGAATGAGGACGAAAGGTTTAGCGGAGAAATGGTTGGCTTTATTCGTCACCAGACACGTACATACACGTACACACACGACAGCCGTCGTGTCCGGGTCTCAAACAGCTCTGTGTCGTCACACTCTACAGACCCCCCCAGGAAAATCAGCCCACTCCTTAAGAGGGCAGGGTGGAGAGATTGATTAGACACACCTGTGCCCAATCAGCTGATCCAAGCCCGCGCCACCTGTGTGCTACTCCCTCGCAGACCACGCCCAATCCTCCACACTGACACAGAGGCCAAGAGATGTATTGTTTTGGCCTGACATGTCCAAACAGATTGAGGACGTTGTGTTGAAGTGTCCCACCTGTAACACTTTCAAAAAGAGCAATGTGAAAAAGCCACTTCTGTGCCATAACATTCCAGACAGATCATGGGCAAAACTGGGTGTGGATCTTTTCCACTTTGATCAAAGTGAAAATCTACTGTGTGCAGATTACTATTCAAAGTACCCTGAAATTACAAAACTGCCCCAAACAACAAGCAAGCATGTCATCATAGCTCTTAAATCCATGTTTGCTAGACATGGGATTCCAGATGAAGTGATGTCAGACAATGGGCTGCAGTTTGGAGTGAAGAGTTTAGACAGTTCGCAGAAGAGTGGGAGATTAAGCACAAAACTTCTAGCCAAGGATTCCCACAATCTAATGGTCAAAGTGAACAGGCAATTCAGACCATAAAATCTCTGCTCAAGAAAACACAAGAAGGCAGAGGTGACCCATATCTCGCTCTTTTTGAGTACAGAAATGCACCTTTGGATGGAGTGAAACTGTCTCCTGCCCAGCTGTTGATGGGCAGATAGCTGAAATCAAAACTGCCTGCAACTGCTCAGCTGTTAAAGCCTCAGCTGTACAAAAAAGTGCATGAACACATGAAGAAAAGTCAGTTGAAACAAAAACTCTATTATGATGGTGGAGCGAGAGACCTGCCTGACCTACAGGAGGGAGAGACAGTCAGGTTCAGAGTTGGCAGTATGTGGCAGCCAGCTGTTGTTAAAAATAGCCATGTTCAGCCAAGGTTGAGGAAGGGAAAAAAGGTTGAGGAGGGAAAAAAGGCATCTTCACACTATGTATAAATATGCAGTGTCAAGGTGCAAAAAACACCTCAGCACAGAAAAGCAATATAACAAAATCATGACGAAGACTTGCATGTGGGTATGGGGGAAGGGTTACTGGGGGGCGGGGAGGATCCCAGCACAGTACATCCAAGTGAGGGGCACGGCCTTCGTGGTGCTCGAACCTGGAGACTGTGTCAGGGGGGCTGATAACAGGGGAGCCGGGGAAGGCGTTGAAAATGAGGGAGGTGTATTTATCAGCAACTGTGTGTGTGAGCGGTAAGTCTGTGAACTTTGCCCCAGAGATACTCCTCAGCCATTGTCGTTGATGTTATCAGACGGCTCGGTACAGTTCTGATCCAGGTCCACAGGTGTCCTGAGGGGAAGTGGGAGCAGAGCGTCTTGTTTTCATTCCTCCAGGGAAATTGTGACTGGAGCGGCCTGCCAAGCCGCTCTGTCAAGGTCAGATTGTAGAATCAACTATTTAATTTGGGCCAGGCAGACTCCAGTAATTTTCCATCTGTCATAAGTCTCTGGTTCATAAATGGCGACTGCAAACAGACGAATTTGTGGTCAATTCCCGCCAGCCGAGCTTCCAACTTCTCCAAGGTCGTTTCCATCCTACAAACGAGCTCAAAAACCGCAGCTAGTCTGCAATTCTGTTCAAGAATCGCATCCAGCTTGCGATTTTGCTCCCCCAACGTTAGAGTCTGAGTGTTGGTCGCACAGCTTATCCCTTCAGCCACGTCAGGCAGCTCTGAAAGGGCCGGAATAGCTGTCGACGACTTCCGAATTTGTCGATATGCCAGGTAACCGCCAGCTCCAAAAAGCAGATCATTAATCCAATTATGAAGCATCTTCAACATCCTCGACCGACAGTATGGACAGACACACAATCCTCCACGTCTTCCAGGGGTCCATCATGTATCCAGCAGCAAACATCCCGTCGGGGCAGGAGGGCTCCCTGTTGCCCTGTTTTCTTGTCAAGAACATTTGGTCAATTGCACTGAGAGACCAGCTAACCAATTCCATGATTGTAGAAAGTTTCGGAGGATGTAAAAAGAGAGGCTCCAAGAGTGACAAGACAAAACGCAGCAGCAGGGCAGATAGGGAGGGAGCTTCCACAGAACTTCCACTGACAAAACATCTCGCTTTGGTAGACTGATTAAACCCCCCAAAACGTTACTCACAGTAATGTACAGAAACCTGAGAAATGTGAAGTTGAATAATTAGTTAATGTTACTTTATAAATTGGCTTAATGTTCACACTGAATGGACAGTATCAATGCATATTATAAGTTATGTTTGTGCTGAACAAGAAATAAGCTAGTTAAAAAAAAGAGGACCTGAAAGTTAATGGTTTACGTTAAAAGAAGTATATCTGAGTTGATAATTAGTAATGTTTAACAGTGTTGTGACTATCATTTAAGAGTCTGCAAGCCCTATAGCTGCATAGGTTATTTTCTGTATTCTGATGTTCATTTTGAAAGAAGGGAGATGTGATGTGTAGTAACTACCGCCTGACCAACAGGGGCGCTGTTAACGTATGTTGAATGACAAGCAGAGCGAGACTTCAGTAAACAGTCAAGTTGAAACACATAGTGATCTCTGTCTCAGTCTATCTACAAACCATCATTATATACTGTATACAACAACAATACGTCACAAGGAGGAAAATTCTTAAGGTAGATGAGGATAAGATTGGGAGGCTTCTTTGTTCTGACTTCCATGTGCTCTGACAGCAGCCAAACTCATTACTCTGACTGAGAAAAACTCTCAAACACAGAAAAATCAACACTGAACTCATTAAAAACTCAACTGATTTGACAAAATAACTTTGATGATGGGATTTGGTGGGCTCTGGGACAGAGCTAATCAGAATTTGACACTATAACATTCCTGTCTAATGGGGCTCCAAAAGGATGGTACTGAAAAACAGAATTGTGATTAGGCCACGCCCATTAATGCAAACCATTAAATATAAACATTTTTGCCAGGCCTGGCGTGCGTGCAAAATTTGGTGACTTTTGGGGCACGTTTAGGGGGGAAAAAAGGCCCTCATTTCGTCGGAAAAATAGAAACGAGAAAAATTCCTACAGGTACAATAGGGCCTTCGCACTGTCAGTGCTCGGGCCCTAATAAAGTTTTAGTAGGGAGATGGTAAATGCTAAATTACTGTTCTGAGAGACTCCGGCAACAGTTTTCTGCCAACGACTCTGCCTCTGTGTTGAGGGGGCTTAGGCAGCTCACCAACTACAATCCTACAGGCCCCTGTGCTATTGACAACCTCCGACTGACCAACGGCCTCAACAGCTTCTATTGCCACTTTGACGGCCCATCTGCCAGCCCTGTGACCTATCCAGACGACACCACTCACTTCAATCTATGAAACGGCATTTCCAGTAACGGGAGTTCCGGGGTTATTTTTTCGGGCCGGGCCATTTGTGTGCTTTTCCATTACAAGGAACAGCCCTGTATTGTGGGCTTCTGGAACCTTTACAGGGCCAAAAAACAGCCCTGGAGTAGGACATGGACATTTTTCAGCCCAGTGGAACTACCTGGTGGGTGGTCTTTGCTGATTGGCTATTTTAAAAGCAAGAAAATTACATTGAACACGTGAACCAAATCATGTCCAGACCAGAAATCATTTAAGCATTTTGACCGGACAATTTGCCACAAGCATATGAAAAAAACAATGGGTGGACCTACGAGTCAGTTCAGGTCTTGCTTCATATTACACCAATATATCCAATATACTGTATATTATCCAATATAATATCCAGTGAGGGGGTTCTTTTAATCTCAATTGCTACAACCTTGCTGTATGTTTTAAAAAAACAAAGTAGCATCCGTATAGTTGTATTGTGTTCATTATGTCTTCAGATAGATATCCTACATATAGACAAAGTTCTGACTTCTTACCTTCCGTCTGACAGTTTCGGCGGTTCTCCCGCCTTCCTCAGAGTGTCACGTGATGGGAAGTGACAACGTCCTGCTGATGAACAGCTGATAAGGACGTTGTCACTTCCCATCATGTGACACTCCGAGGAAGGCAGGAGAACCGCCGAAACTGTCAGACGGAAGGTAAGAAGTCGGAACTTTCTCAAAAGCAAGCTTAACCCCCCGCAAGACTCCCAGGCTAGATGGTGTCTCCCTCTACACCCCGAAACACCTTCACAAACATCCTTAACACCTCCTTGAAGTTATTTCAAGTACCAGCCCGCTTCAAAACCTCCACCGTCGTCTCCATCCCCAAGAAGCCATGGATCACTTGACTTAATGACTACAGGCCTGTGGTGCTGACGTCTGTAGTCATGTTCCTCTCCCACCACAAGACAATCACCACCCCCCACCTGCACGCACTGCAGTTCATTACTGAGCCAAGAGGTCTGTAGATGATGCTGTGAACATGGCCCCTTCACTCCAAACTGCATCATCTGGACTCCCGACTCCCCTCTACGGCAGGATATGTTTGTGGGCTTCCGCTCTGTGTTCAATACAATCATCCCAGTCTGCCTGCTCCAAGACAATCTCTCTGCTCAATGTCCCTGGCCCTGTCTGCAGGTTGATCACTGACTTCCTGAGGGTCCAGAGGCAGTACATGTGGCAGTACATGCAGGAAAAATGTAGAGACCATCAGCAATGGCTCCCCTTCAGGACTGTGTACTTTCAGTGCTGCTGTTCTCCCTGTACACCAACTGCTGCACCTGCAGCCATCATTCTGTGAAACTGATCATGTTTAGAGACAACAGCATGCTCATTGGGCTCCATTGGGCACCTGCCAACGATTGGGATGTATCGGTTGGTTTCCTGCTGCAGCTGCAACAACCTAGAGCTCAACGCCCAAAAGACATCAGAGATGTTTTTGGACTTTTATAGCTTCACCTTGCCCTCATTGACTCCCCCATCTCCATTGTTGACTCCTTCTGCTTCCTGGGCACATCCATCAGCCAAGACCAAGTGGGAGCTGACCATCAGCTCTCTCATCAAGAAGGCCCAGCAGGGGATGTTCTTCCTGCGGCGAGCTAAGGAAACTCAAACTGCCTACTGAGGTAATGGTGCAGTTCTACACAGCCATCATGGAGCCCGTCCTCACCTCCTACGTCACTGTGTGGTAGACTGGGGCCACCACCAGGGACAGACACAGATTGGAGCACATTGTGAGCACTGCTAAGAAGGTGATCGGTTGCAACCTCCCATCCTTACCGGACCTGTACACTTTCTAGGATTTTAGGTTGTGCAGGTTGGATGGCAGCTGACTCTTGCTGACCCTTCTTGACTGTTACATCCTTTTGTTTGGTGTGCACTGCAGAATATGAAAACACAAAATAATTTTGGTTCCGATGCAGTGGAAGTTAACGTAAGAATGATAATTTATGCTTATTTATGTTTTATGTTATTCTGATGTGAGATTGTACATATGGAATTGAAATGGAAAATGTGCAACTCTAACACTTTTACCTCCATGATCAGATTTTAGGGCTTTAACCAATGTACAGTGCAAGGCTTTAATCCCTCTGTCTGTTACTGTAGCCCAGAAGCAGCCATCAGCTAATGATGCCTAGCACAGCTGCTCAGAAGAAGCTGGATCTGTCCAAACTCACAGATGAAGAGGCCCAGCACGTGTGGAAGGTGGTCCAAAGAGATTTTGATCTGAGGAAGAAAGAGGAAGACAGACTTGGGTAAGTTTAAGAGAGTCTCGGATCAGTGCTGATTTAAGTATTTTTTTAATTGATTGGAAATCAGTGATGAGCTGAGCTTATCTTTTACGTCAGCTGCTAAAATGGGACTTATATGGGTCTAAGATGTATTAATTGTGTCTGTATCTCTCCTTTCTCTGTTCTTCATCCGTGCCCCCTTATAAGCCAGGTCCTACTCAAGGTTTATTCCCTCCTAAAGGGGGGCTCTGGGACTGCAGGGTAGTTTACTGGGAAATCTGCCTCTGTGAGGACACTGGGCATGGGCAGAGCTTCAGCCGGCAGGAGGAGGCCTGCAATTAGCGCCCTCTTTTATGGTGACAGCCTTGTTTCCAGGATTAAAGAGGCATAGTGGGGCAACATTAGTGGGTTGAGCATTAACTAGGACTCTGGCGATCAGTATTTTGTGCATTTCAACTAAAACATTTTTGGGGGCTGAACATCATGCCTTTTGTCACTTCAACCATCTTTTGGTGAAAGGCTGAAAATAGTCAGGCACTCCCAACACAGGCAAACCTTGAGGTGTAATTAATCAAAATTACTAAAACAACCCTTTGTTTTTTCTTTTCTTGTTTCCTTATTTTTATTCTCATTTTTCTTGTTCAATTTTCACCATGTCCCAAAAGCACAACTTTTCCTCCACACTAGGGTGCACTCAGGAGCTGCACTACCTGAGCCACTTGTGGGGGTTGTAGACTCTGTCTCATACTACCACTAGAGTGAAATCACTGCTAGCATTCAAAAGTGACCAAAACATGAGCCAGAAAACATCGGTAATGAGAAATGGTCTGTGGTGAACACCTGCAGAACACTCCTCTAGTGGGGATGTCTTGCTAATTAACTATAATTCCTTCTGTTGTCAAACCATTTGCAACAGTATGTGGAAATAATTGTCAATCAGTGTTGCTTCCCAAGTGGCCAGTTTTATTTCATATACTGTATTTTCTGGACTATAAGCCGCACCTGTATATAAGCCGCATCCGCTCTATTTAAAAAAAAAGATATGCAAGCCGCAAATATTTATGTTGTTAGATTAGACATTTACTACATGTACAGAACCATTTTGAACTGTAAATGATGTACATGTTTGTACCTAAATAGATCCTTTCCTAACAGTGTCTTTTAACACGGCAGCAACTTTGCTGATTAAAACGGGACAGAACCAAGAGAAAATAACCGGTATTTATTTATCTATTTATCTGTTTGAAATCTGCTTCTACCTACTTCTATCTGCTAAAGAAGTAGTTTTAGTAAGAAGTATTTGCATTTATTTTGTCTTAGTTTTGATTCTAATTCCGGT
This sequence comes from Cololabis saira, assembly GCF_033807715.1. Classification (NCBI taxonomy): domain Eukaryota; kingdom Metazoa; phylum Chordata; class Actinopteri; order Beloniformes; family Belonidae; genus Cololabis; species Cololabis saira. The sequence continues at coordinate 2,759,426 of NC_084592.1, read as the reverse complement.
TAAAGCGCCCGAGTGGTGGAAGAAAAATCCACAGAATAGCTGCACCTTTGTATAAGCCGCACGGTTGAAAACCTATGAAAAAAGTAGCGTCTTATAGTCCAGAAAATACGGTATATATATACACACACACACACACACACACACACACACACACACACACACACACACACACACACACACACACACACACACACACACACATACATCCACACCCAGACACACATATACATCCACACCCAGACACACATACATTTTCACTCCATTCATCACTTTCCACCTGTCATCAGCTTTTTGACCAACACAACAGAGTGCGCTGGTCACAAACACATTCTTAGATCTCTCCTTTAACCCCACTGGCTCCCTTCAAGGCTCCGTCTTTTCACTTCTACTGTTCATTCTGTACACCAGTGACTGCAGGTCCAATGACTGCAGGTACAATGTGATTACAATATGTGAAATAAGAAAATTCAGAAGGAATGAAAGATAAATTGCCAATAGTTTGCTTCGCTGACAACCTATAACCACAAACAAGGCATTATTTATGAAAAACCTTTGTTTTGTCATGTTATCTCTTTACAGAGAGCTGAAGACCAAAATTGAGAAGGAAGATATCAAGAAAGAGTTGTTGGGGAATCAGACCAGCCTAACTGCGTCTCATTGCATTGGCTGTCTCCAGGCCTTCAAGTTCTTGGTCAACATCAAACGTCAGTGTTTAGACTGCCAGCTTTACATCTGCAAGTCCTGCAGCCACTACAGCAAAAAGGAGCTTGGCTGGGTGTGTGATCCCTGCCATATGACTAGGTGGGAAATTAATGTTTCTTCTAAAAGGAAATGTGGCATTTCGAATAAATTCACTGGTGCTGTGGAGGTCTTAACAATGTCAGCAATACTTTCTTATTGTCATTAGATGGGGTTGTAAAGAACTAACACATACTGCAGGTAGACTTTTGTTTATTATTGGACATGGTTATAAATCATATTTAGCTAATTTGTTTAATTCTAATATCAGCATATGACCAGACTTAAGAAGTATGCTCATAAAACACTATTCATGTTGTCATATTATGTCAGCTTCCATCCACTGAGTACATTCTCCAAATCATCTCAAACATTTTATAAGATTTTGAAATTTACTCTAAACATTGTGCTTTTACAGCTGACAGAAAAGTAAAAGTAGCCTTGAAATAATAGGTTTGAGTCCTTTAAATTCTGTTTGAAAGTCCCTCAGGTTTGAATCCTGTCATTTCTATTAGGTTTTATTTTATTTCATTTATTTATTTATCTTATTTTTTCTTTTATGTGTTGTGCCACAGAGGGGATGCTGGTTCAGTTATCGAAGAGTTATTAATGATTGTCGAAGGACTTAAAGGGGACCTATTATGGCATCTAATACCTATTTTAAACAGGCCTTGATGTCTTAAAAACACGTTTTTGGTTGTTTTTGCTAAATAAATTAGAAATTCAGCCTTTGAGCCATGTCTTTATCTTTCCAGTTTCTAACCTCATTATCTATGCGGGATTATGAGTGGGCGGGGCTATGATAATGAGTCACTTTGCTGATTGGCTGCCTGAATGACGCGATACACCGCTATGGAAAAATGGAAACTCCGGCCGGAGGAGTTAGTTGTGGGCGTGGTTTCACGCATCGGAGGCCAACCTATGTAAATCGCATTTTCATTACGTAACGACGGGAGCAGAATCTTATTGGTTCGTAGATCCACATCACACTGGACGGCTCATCCGGGCGGCTGTACAGACACTGCAGAATCTGGTTGCTTTCCTCCTTCTCTGAGTTGGCAGGCTGAGGGGAGACAACTTTATATATGTTAAAGCAAGAAAAAACCTGGTTTTCATAATAGGTCCCCTTTAATAATTAATAAAGTAGATTATTTATCAAATTGAATTATCAAAATGAATCAATCTAGACAGGGAACCACCTGATATAATCAGGAAAATGAAACTAAACAGCAAAATCAGTCTCAAGGTAAGTTATTCTTCAGAGCAATAGTGAAGTAAGGAGTCCAAGCACAGACCTTTGCAACCAGCAGTTGTGACAAATTCACAACACTTAGGATAAATTCTGATGGCTAAACTACACAAAAACAACTAACTAACGGTAAAGAACTTCAGATTACACTTCAGAGTGTGTGTGTGTGTGTGTGTGTGTGTGTGTGTGTGTGTGTGTGTGTGTGTGTGTGTGTGTGTGTGTGTGTGTGTGTGTGTGTGTGTGTGTGTGTGTGTGTGTGTGTGTGTGTGTGTGTGTGTGTGTGTGTCACGTGTGACTCAAAATGGCGGACGAGATTTTGTCTCATCCAGTGAAACAAGCTCGGGGGTTTTATGACCAAGATAAAGTGTGCGTGTGTGGGGGGTTGGTAGGAGAGGATGGGAGGAGAAAAGTACGAAAAGCCCACGACACTAAAATAATTTCTCACCACCAGAAAACCAAGTTCTTCTGATGTTTCCCACGCAGAGACGCAACAATGTGAAACTAACTTCACATGTGCTCTCTGGTCGTTCAACTGGGAAATGAGGAAGGGCGTTGTTTTCTGTTGTGGAAGAACATGCCGTCAAGATCCAGCAACGTGGATGCAACAGTAGACAAACGATAAAATAAACAAACACACTTAAACTAATGAACACAGTTGTGACGGGATCAGCAGTCCAGCTCACAACGTAAAACTAAACTTGTGTTAACTAAGTTTCTCTGCCCAGACAAAAAACAGCCTCTTACGCAGATCTTTGTAAGTGAAGAAAAAGGTGGTTTGGTCTGGCCGGGCAGCGTTCCTTGGTGAACAAAGGTGGTTACGCTCAGCAGAGGATCCTGATAAAGAGTAGCTCTCTCTTTCTCCTGGTCCTTGTCTCCATGTGGATGAGGGTTCTGCCGCATGGGGACAGCAGCTGGTTTCCTCCAGCTCCAGGTCGGTCCAAAGGCGTTCACATCAAGGCATGCAGGGTCCCTGGTTCGGCTCCTCTGGGGCTCGGAACATTCGTGGGTCACTCGTGCAGCGCTCCAGACAGACGCTTCTTTGGTCACGATCCTGGAGAAGGCCAGCTCATAGCTAGTCACTCTTCATGCTAAAATAGGAGTTTGTTGCTCACAGGGAACTCCATGGGACCATGGACAGGTCCGAGCCAGCAGAGACCTGCAGGAAGGAGGAAAAAACGAGAGAAGGGAGCGAGAGAAGAGGGGTCGTTTGGGGTCCATGGGGTCATGGGGTCCAATCAGAGGGCTGTTCCTTATCACTGAGGGGCCGTCAATGCAAATCCTTCTTGGACTTTGAGACATTATGATGGTTCCTTTGTTTCAACCATGCGGTCAGCTGTAAGGAAAATCAAGGCTGGTCTCAGAGTTAGGCCTCAAGTTGACTTAAGGCCTCCCCTGTTCATACAATCACGTAATCACATAGTTCACATCGGACTGTGGCCCACCATATTTTTAAACTTTAAATCATGCTTTTTATGGATGTTTTAATGTCTTTGTATAGCACCGTGAATCACCTTGTTGTTGAATTGTCCCATATAAATAGAATTGCCTTGCCATTCCTTGATTGAGTGTTAAAGTAATTCATGCAATGTATCTCTAAGGCACAGGTGTCAAACTGAATCCCAGAAGGGCCGGTGTCCTGCATGTTTTAGATGTTTCACTGCTTTAACACACCTGATTCTAATTAATCATCGTCACCAGCTTGTCATCAAAGTCTGGATAGTTCTGTTGATGACACAGTCACTTGTATCATGGTGCAATTAAACAGGGAAACATCTAAAACCTGCAGGGACACCGGCCCTCGAGGACTGGAGTCCGACACCCCTGCTCTAAGGTTTCTGCAGTCATTGGATGCCTGCCATGCTTTTAGGGTTAACCCTTCCTCAGATAAAGGTGTTAACATGAGGGCTCCTCAAAGGGAGCATCTGGAAAATATGAATGTTTATGAATGTCAGACTGTAAACTGCACATTGCAGGTTCATTAGTTCACTAAGGATATGGAAAAGTCATATTCAGTCATTGATGATGGCAGGTTTGCATAAATCCTTGTAACAATGAATGTAGTTTGTGTATAATTCTTAAGGACAGTGAAGATTTTTTTGTCTTGCTATTTTTTTCCCCTTTCAGGGTCCTAAAGGTGGGTACTTTGGAGTGGTACCATGACAACGTCCGCGCCCGTTTCAAGCGCTTTGGTAGTGCCAAAGTACTGCGATCACTCTTCAAAAGGTTAAGTGGAGAACACCTCAGTGGTGAGTAGTCCACTCATTTGGTTTTTATTTGTAGGTCTTAAATCCAGAATGATTTTATCTATACTCTACTTCTAAACATTAATATATGTTAAGTGAACTAGTCACACTCCTTTTGTTTGAAAACCACAGTAGTGACCATCGGAGAGATGAAGCCCCACTGACACATTTGAAACAGCCTAAAATTAACAGTTTTTTTCAGACAGCTGCAAAGTTCAAACTGTGTGGATCAATGTAGAAAGTAGTTCAACTCAGAAGTCCAAATGCAGTTGAAGTTTTTTCATTTACTTTGAAGGGGCTCTCTGTAAAAAATGTCCATGTTTCCATTATTTCTGTACAAGCCTTAAGGGATGGCTTTCAGTTAAAGTTTCAGTCTGCCAGAGTGACAGAGCACAACCTTGAAGTCATGGAACTCTGCTTTACCTTTAATCCTCACTCAATGACACGTTCCACTAAGATCAAGCAGCTGCACACTTTACTGCAACTGCATATAAAATCTTCACTACTCTTTCTCAGTTGTGTTCATGTGAAACACTGAGCTCCAAAAAGATAGAGAACACAGAGAACCATGGGTGCCCATTATTTGCCGTGAAAAACAAAGTGGATGATTTTTCCACACTCATATGAAAAAAATTTATTAAATATCAACCTTTTATCAGTAGGATGGGAGGTTGAAGGATCATATCTCCTTCACCAAGATAAACATTTCATACACTGCAAAATAGGGTCTACTTAGAAGTTCATCACTCTATATTTTTGAAAATATCAAATGTAACGATGATCATATTCCTGCCATAGTTTGTCTGATCAACTTCAGACTCACCACAAACACTGGTAACCCTTCACTCACGTAAATGTCATTCAGATTGGTCAAATGGAACACATTCAATGACATTTTTTAAATTTGGACACTAAATATATATTCGACTATCCACCGGATAATCAAACCTCAGGTTGAGGAGGAGCAATATGGTTTTCATCCTGGCCCTGGAATGGTCGACCAGCTCTACACCCTAATCAGGGTCCTGGAGAGGGCATGGGAGCTGCCCAACCTGTCCACATGTGCTTTGTGGACTTGGATAAGGCATTCAAATGTGTTCCTTGGGGACTCCTGTGAGGGGTTCTCTGGGAGTATGGGAGGAATGCAGGAATCGCTTATATGGGCTGTCCGGTCCATCTACATCCTGTGTCAGAGCTTGGTCCACATTTTCAAGTTGGAATCCTTTCCCGTGGGGATTGGACTCTGATAAGGCTGCCCTTTGTCATCGATTCTGTTCATTAGTTTCATGGTCAGAATTTGTAGGCGCAGCCGACGGGTGGAGGGGGTCTGCTTTGGTGGCCTCAGAAGTGGGTGTCCACTTTTCGGAGATGGCGTGGCTCTGTTAGCTTCATCAGGTCAAGACATTTCAATTCTCGCTGGAGTTGTTCACAGCAGACTTTAAAGCAGCTGGGGTGGGAGTCAACACCTCCAAATCTGAGACCATGGTCCTCAGTCGGAAGAAGTGGAGTGCCCTCTCCCGGCAGGGAATCAGATACTGCCCATAATGGAGGAGTTTAACTATCTCTGGGTCTTGATGTGTGAAGGAAGAATGGAGCGGGAAATTGATTGGTGAATCAGTGCGGTGTCCGCAGTGATGCGGGTTCAGCAATGATTCAATTCAATTCAATTTTATTTATATAGCGTCTAATACAACAGATGTTGTCTCTAGACGCTTTCCAGAGATCCAGAACATGAACATAAACATAAACATAAACATAAACATAAACCCCCGAGCAATTATTATATAAACAATGGCAGGTAAAAACTCCCTTAGTGGGAGAAAAGCCTTAAGCCAAACAGTGGCAAGGAAAAACTCCCCTTTAGGAGGGAAGAAACCTTGAGCAGGACCAGGCTCATAAGGGGGGACCCTCCTGCCGAAGGCCAGACTGGGGGAGTCAGGGACGTCGACAGCACACAGCAGGCAGGTGGAAGCAGCAGCGGGATGACCAGAGGTGGGGGGGGGGGGGGGGGGGGGGGGGTCAGCAGCACACAACAGTCATGTGGAAGCAGCAGCGGGATGACCAGAGGGGGGGGGGGGCGTCAGCAGCACACAACAGTCATGTGGAAGCAGCAGCGGGATGACCAGAGGGGGGGGGGGGGGTGCAGGCAGGCGGAAGCAGCAACAGCAGACATCCACGTAGGCAGGTGGAAGAAGCAATGGGATGACCAGAGGGGGGGGAGGGCCGGGAACACAGGCCAGAACGCAGCTCCTGAGGCTCCGGCCTGCAAACATACACAAAAGAGAAAAAAAGAAAAAAGGGGGGCCGGCACAAGAAACTACAGGAACAATGGACAAAAATGATAGCTATGAGATATTTATAATAAATAAAAATGGTAATGGAGAAGAGAGGCAGGGAAAAGGAGAGGAGAAGAAGGGTGAGAGGCACCGCCCAGCGGATCATGTCGGTGCCCCCCTGCAGCATAAGCCTATAGCAGCATATCTACCGCGAAGCTATATTTGAGACTAACTATTATAGTTTTGTTCTATAGCTGCGACAATGACTACTGACTCTAACACACTAAAGTTTACACTACCTAGAGATTTACCAACACCAGCTAGAGGTTTACTTAACACTAACTATAAGCTTTACTAAACAGAAAGGTTTTAAGTTTAGTTTTAAAGGTGGAGGTGGTGTCAGCCTCCTTAACCCAGATTGGAAGTTGGTTCCAAAGTAATGGTGCCTGATAGCAGAACGCCCGCCCTCCAAATCTACATTTAGATACTCTAGGAACTACGAGTAAACCTGCACCCTGGGAGCGGAGAGCTCGGCCAGGAACATAAGGCACTATCAAATCTTGTAAATACTGCGGAGCTAAGCCGTTTTGGGCTTTATATGCAAGTAATAAAATTTTAAATTGAATTCTGAATTTTACAGGTAGCCAATGGAGCGACGCTAACACTGGAGAGACGTGGTCTCTCCTGCTAATTCCTGTCAGTACTCGTGCTGCTGCATTTTGGATCAGCTGGAGCCTATTCAGCAAATTACTTGGACATCCTGCTAACAACACATTACAGTAATCCAGTCTAGAAGATACAACGCATGAACTAGTTTCTCTGCATCCCTCTGCGAGAGGATTTTCCTAATTTTTGCAATATTACGGAGATGGAAAAACGCTATTTTACAAACCTGATTAACATATGGTTTAAACGACAAATCCTGATCGAAAACAACACCAAGGTTTCTCACAGTTGCACTGGAAGCCATCGCAACACCATCTAATCCCTTCCTAAGATGCTCTGGACCAAGAATGATAACCTCTGTTTTATCTGAATTTAGAAGCAAGAAATTTCTGGACATCCAGTCCTTGATGTCCCTAAGACATCATCTATCGTGATGATCTATCGTGGTGATGAGGGAGCTGAGCTGAAAGGTTAAACTATTGATTTACCAGTCGTTGTACGTTGCCACCTTCACTTATGTTAACGACCTGTGAGTAGTGACCGAAAAAACAAGGTCACGCCAGAAATACCTTCCTCTGCAGGGTGTCCAGGTTCTCCCTTAGATATAGGGTGAGTAGCTCAGTCATCCGGGAGGGGCTCAGAGTAGAGCCGCTGCTCCTCCACATCGAGAGGAGCTAGATGAGGTGATACGGGCAGCTTGTAAAAATGCCCCCATGACGCCTCCCTGGTTAGGTCTTCATGGGTATAAATATTCAGTTTAGCTAAAGCTACTACAAGTAAAACGACAGGTTACTGTTGTCTTGCAACTGTGTACTGATTACAGATCATGACAAGAAAAATAAATGTTTGTAGTGATGTGCCTGTAATATGTCTGCATACCCCTGAGAAAGTAGGTAGTTGTGCCAATGGCTATCCCAACCGGCATCACAGCAAATAACAATGAGACAGTAATAAGAGGAAACCAACAAGAGTCTGATGACACATCCATCCATCCATTTTCTATACCTACTTAATCCTGTACAGGGTCACAGGAGTCTGCTGGAGCCTATCCCAGCTCAGTACGGGGGTATAGGCAGGGCTAGTATGTGAAGATCATTTACATGTATTTTCTTTACATCAGACAAAATGTACTTATTCTTGCTGCTGTTTTCTGCCTTCCAGATGATCATGACTTTGACATCCAGAGCATGCCTGAAGTCCACAGTAAGTATAAAGAAAAAAACCTGTCGGGACCTAGATAGCTTAGTGAATTGAGCAGGTGCCATTTACAGAGGCCAATACTCTTGTGCCGGCAATACAGTTTCATATCTTGGCCTTTCACTCTTTGCTGTGTGTCTTTCTCCCTCTTTCCCTACCTGCAACTAGCACCACAAAATCTTTAAAAAAAATAAGATAAAAAACTGTCCAATTCACCAGAAGTAGCACTCTTTTAGGTGTACCAGGTGTACTCAATAAAGTTTTGTGCAACAAAATTATCAAAATGAATAAATCAAAATGGGGCACCCCCTGAATGTCAGGAATTAATAACCAAACAGCACAATCGGTCTATAAATAACTGTTATTCTATGCGTGCCAGCCTGTCACCAGGGGTGGCGCTATAGAGTAACAGAGAAGGAAGGAGTCTGAGCATAGACCTTTGCAGCCAATAAATCTTACAAATATATGCAAACAAACCACAAGTGACTTCTCTCATTCAAATTAATCAGAAATTATTTACAGAGATATTAAAGATGGTGAGACATCAACAATTGGAATAAATTCTGATATCTAAACTACACATAAGCAAACAACTAACTAAACATGAAACAGTGTGGCTGTGACAAGATTCTGTTCATACACGTGTGAATTGTAGAAATGGCCGATGAAGTCACGTTGTGATTGAGTCTCGCATGATTCAAAATGCTGGATGAGATTTCATCACACCCAGTGAGAACAAAGGAAATCAGAGGCAAGCAGCGAGGTGCAGGCGTCCTGAGAATTTCGGTTAGACTTCCAACTCCCAGCTCAAGTAAGAATTGTTACAGGCCTGCAATGTAGGAAATTGGGTAACCAATCCTTTTAAACTTTGTTTTTTCTTTAAATGCAAACAAAATAGTAAAATCATAAAATTACTTCTTCATTCCAAAACAAGGATGATTTTATTTCTGCTACTTTTTATATATTTATTTATATTGACTTAAACTCATAAACTCATAATGTCATTCATTACAGAAAGACGATGGTAAAGAGACATCGTGTGCTGGGATCAGGGACACTAGATCTCTACCCACCACACATTTATGGACTTCTGACATGTGCAAGGACGGATTATCATGACCACGGGCCCTGGACACAAACTCACTATGGGCCCCTACCTACAATAATATCCTACGTGCACGGTGCATGCCCTCCCCAATCACTCAGTTTGGTCACACAATGGCGCAGAGAATCCACAATCACACCGTGTGATTGTGGATGGCGGAGTGGCGGAGCGTGGGTCTCAGTACCGAGGGGGCGGAGCATTCTCCATGGGCCCTTATGATAGTCATTTTAACGTTCAACAACACCTCATCCTACCCCTCAAACAACATTTATTCTCACTTTTATTGAGCTAAGCCTATAGGCCTATGCTGCAGAAAGCAGAGTAAAGTCACAAACTTGTTCACACACACACACACACACACACACACACACACACACACACACACACACACACACACACACACACACACACACACACACACACACCGGCCTGACAGCTGTCAATCACACGGCGCTGAAAACTCAGTCACGGACTGACTCAGTTCCATCTTTGATACAGCTTAAATACAAAAAAAAAAACATTACACAATCTATTTAGATAGATATTGACACAGCGGTCTATAACATCATTTCTGAGCTCTATAACAGAGAATAGACTCGGCGGTCTCGTTGACAACAACACAAAGCTCATTCAAATAGGCAGGTGGTCAAGGCTACACAACATTCTTAGAAATTATTTATGAAGGTTACACTGACTCACCAATGGTAGTCTTCCATAAAACTCTGTACATGCTTAGTCCTCTTTTAAAGTTTAGCGCTCATCTCATGGCCGCAAATTTGCCGAGTCGGCAAATTGGCTCCAACTGTTAAGGCTGATTTATGGTTCCGCGTTAAACCAACGCAGCGACTACGGCGTAAGGTACGCGGCGATGCGCGGAGGCTCTGCGTCGATTTAACGCGGAACCATAAATCAGGCTTTCCAGCCAATCAGCGTTGGCTCACAGCCCTGATGCGTTCAGGACAGTTGTAAAGTAAGAATTAGTCTACACTGGCCGCACAATACACATTTTATCGTAATTATAGCCTACAATTTACGATTATATATGAACGTATCACACAAAACGGGGCCCTATCATTGGGCCCTATGAGCTTGTAAATTTATTTTAATTTACACGTAAAAAAAAAAAAAAAAATGTTTGAAAGCCGAGGGCCCCCATTGGCTCCAGGGCCCTGGGCACACGCCCACTTTGCCCATGCGGTAATCCGTCTATGGACATGTGTTAGGGCTTTCTTCATGACTCAACATACTGTTGTTTTTCTAAATTGTACTGTTTTGCCAACGTTTTAAAGAAAGGTCCCATGTACAAAAGAAATGTAAAAAGTATTGCAGCGCAAAGTACAAATTGTGCTGTGACATAATCTCATGTCTACCTTGATCGGAGAATCTGAGTGATTGCAAAAAAGTACCATTTGATTAGCTATTGATAAGGAAATGATAACACTTCTGTTCGAGTTATGAAAAATCTTCTCTCTATGTAAATCATTGTGTATTAATTCAGCTTCTAGATCTCTGGTATCATGTTGCTATGACAAGGACCCAAGTCCTTAACGCTGTTTCAGGTGGGAGGAGACAGGTTGAAACTCAGGGTTTATTTATGGTGAACCTGCCAATTACCATGATAACAGACTCAAAGTTATAGAGGGTATGCATTGACGTCACTTTCCCACTGGACCAGCCCCCTTACTCGCACTGAGTGGCAAAAACAGCTGCAACTAGTGGAGAAGACGGGATAACAGCTGATTATCGGCTTAAATTAAAGGCAGTTGGACTTGACAGTGACCCGTACAGTTACCCCAAGAACCAGTGGTCCATGGACATTAATATTTGGTACAGTTACCAAGAACCAGTGGTCCATGGACATTAATATTTGGTACAGTTACCAAGAACCAGTGGTCCATGGACATTAATATTTGGTACAGTTACCAAGAACCAGTGGTCCATGGACATTAATATTTGGTACAGTTACCCCAAGAACCAGTGGTCCATGGACATTAATATTTGGTACAGTTACCAAGAACCAGTGGTCCATGGACATTAATATTTGGTACAGTTACCAAGAACCAGTGGTCCATGGACATTAATATTTGGTACAGTTACCAAGAACCAGTGGTCCATTGACATTAATATTTGGTACAGTTACCAAGAACCAGTGGTCCATGGACATTAATATTTGGTACAGTTACCAAGAACCAGTGGTCCATTGACATTAATATTTGGTACAGTTACCAAGAACCAGTGGTCCATTGACATTAATATTTGGTACAGTTATCAAGAACCAGTGGTCCATGGACATTAATATTTGGTACAGTTACCCCAAGAACCAGTGGTCCATGGACATTAATATTTGGTACAGTTACCAAGAACCAGTGGTCCATGGACATTAATATTTGGACACCAATCCAGTTTCCTGATATTTATATGTACTTAATTTCTACGCCGGGGAAATACACGAAGCAAAGCTTGAAGATACAAAAGTCTTGACGCTTGGTCCGACTTCAAGGCAGGATTTGTTGTAGAAATTAAAGTGATGAGGACACCGAACTTTATGATTTGACCGTTTAACGTTAGCTACCCAAAAATCCAACATTACCTGATACAAAATGGGAACCTCAAATCCATGTTTCGGTGCCTGGAATCCAGTTGTTTCTGTGAATTGCAGCGATCCATTTGTCTCTCTTAAGATTATTTTTCGGCAGTCTGTAAAACGATAACTCCGATTTCTTGCTAAATCTATGAGTACAGTCGATCGCACAACAGCTCTTTCCCATTTTAGATATTTTCCAGTTGCTCAAACTGAAAGTTTACGCTGCCACTCAGTCTTTCTGCCACTCAGTCTTTCTGACACTCAGTCTTTCCGACACTCAGTCTTTCTGACACTCAGTCTTTCTGACACTCAGTGTGCGTAACCCGCTGTGAAGTCGCATCTGTGACGTCATGCGCATTCCCTCTATACTAGCCTTGCTTTCTGAAATATAAATCCAGGGTTTCTCCCAACTCAGTGTTACTCAGAGGGTCAATGTAACCTGCTTTTTGGAACACACCCCAGCTCACTGAGAACCTCCACTTTCAACAAAATATCAACACTTCCTGGATCAGACAATACAAAAGAGCACCTTAAAAAACTCTCTAAGCTGCTACTTACCTCAGTTAATGTGCCTTGTTAGCAGTTCACAATCAGTTATCTCTCAAAAACATCCTTCAATCTCTTTGCCTCGCTTTCCTGCTTTATACTATACTTTATAGTCTGGCCCTCAGCAGGAGGATCCCCCCTTATGAGCCTGGTCCTGCTCAAGGTTTCTTCCCTCCTAAAGGGGAGTTTTTCCTTGCCACTGTTTGGCTTAAGGTTTTTCTCCCACTAGGGGAGTTTTTACCTGCCATTGTTTATGTAATAACTGCTCGGGGGTCATGTTCTGGGTCTCTGGAAAGCGTCTAGAGACAACTCTGTTGTATTAGACGCTATATAAATAAAATTGAATTGAATTGAATTGAATACTAGACGCATGGGCAGGCTTGTCTTGTCTCTGCTGTGTCCGGGCAGCTTATACATGTCCACTATGTGCACTATGTACACTATGTGCTATACTATGTGCACGCTGTACAGCAAAATATGCATATATCTTCACGAAGTAGCAGACCACTTAGGGCTAACTGGAACTGGTATTTTATTACGAACCAGTCAAACATAACTGTATTCTGTCCCTGTTACTGTTATTCCTATATCACAGTATCTCTCACTGCTAGATGGTTTACTACTTTTATCATTATACCACGGCACAGATGAGGTCTGGTGGAGCCTATGCTCTCAATGTCCCTTTGTTTATGTGCTGGACCTTCTCTGTCAGATAGCCATTTCATTATTTTGCAGGAACCTAACAGCAAAGTAAAATCACACCTGTTTTGAATTTCATGCAGATATACTAGTTTCACAAACAATAACTGTTCATGATAAGATCAAATTGTGTTCTTATTGTGCCTTATTTTCTTATTCTGCGATTCTAACACTACCCTGCCTGTTCTCTGTCAGCAGATGGGTATGAAGAGCACTTCATGGACACAGCAGACTCACAACAATACAAAGCGGTATGGCTGAACATTTTCAAAGAATTAATTTTGCCTGACCTCACTGGACCTTAAATAAGTTTTTTCAACACAGCTGGTGTCATTATCACATTATTTTGACTTAGGTGAAGATCAGATCACATGTAATGTCGATGTCCAACAATTGTTCATATATTTTTTCTTACCAGTTCATCTATGAGTCAGACAGACATATTAATTGTTCTTGTGATTCACTGACATACCTTTGTGTGTACTTTTTAAAAAAACAACATGATTTTAAATATTGATGAAGCTTGCATTATAAGCATATTAAATAGTTTTCATCACCAACCAGAGTATTTTGTCATCTGTCACGGGGGTAGAAACAGTTTGTTCGTCACTATGTTATTTCTGCTGGTGATGGTGTTTCTTTTCTGCTTTCCAAAGATGAAAAAGACCAAAAGACGGTTAACTGTTGATCCCTATGATGTCATACTGGGATGTGAAAACTCCAGCAACTCAAGAGGACAGACGGATCAGGTAGAATATGGCAAATTAACCACTACCACTATTTCCTAAAACAAGACTAATCTGGTTGTCATTATGTGCATGGCGCTATCTGTCTGTTTGCATCTATTCGTTCTGTCTGACAGCTGTGACAGACCGCACTGTCACTCTTCATTCATGTGTGTGGTGGGCGTTTCCACTAGCAGGAGTTCACGGTAAATCTGCTAGACAGGAACCTCTAACTGGGCTGACCATCATCCCAGCCCCTTCAGCCAACGTGGCTCCATTACAATGTGGCGCCACACAAGAACATTTATCTGAAAAATAGGACAGTCAACCACCACATTGGCAGTAATGTGAATTTTTTGCTCTTCACAAATGAGTAATTTGTGATAAAAATGGGACAGACAAGAGGAAACACGTACACAACAGATGTTATTTGCGTTTTTTTTTTAAACATACATCACAGTCATAGCGATTGACATTAAAAGAAACCAACAGCCAGACCTCTATATTGCAATATGGCAGCAAGACCTGAACCGACTCGTTGGTCCATCCGTAATGTTTTCATGTAGGCTACTCTTAACTGTATCAAATCTACTCTTAACGAAATGTCTCTGGTCCAAATGCTTAAATGATTTGTATTGAACATAATTTAGAAATCCTGATAGACAGAGACCCCCTTTTAGAAGGTTCCTGTTGGCCAACTTGAGTATCTCTCCTACTACAGGGCCATTTTTCGCCCCGTAAAGGTTTCTGACGGCCACTTTTACAGGGCTGTTCCTGGTAATGGAGATAAAGAGACATCTTTCACTTAAACATTGTAAAATCATTATAATTACCAATAATGGTACAGTTTTTACCCCTCCTTGAACCGCCACCTTACTGTGGTGGAGGGGTTTGTGTGCCCGACTGATCCTAGGAGCTATGTTGTCGGGGGCACTTACGCCCCTGGTAGGGTCTCCCATGGCAAACAGGTCCTGGGTGACGGGCCAGACTAAGAGCAGTTCAAAGCTAATCATGGATAAAGTGAAATCAAGGACCGTTACGTCGCCCGGATCGGCGTCACCGGGGCCCCGCCCTGGAGCCAGGCCTGGGGTTGGGCCTCGCTGGCGAGCGCCTGGTGGTCGGGTCTTTGCCCGTGGGACCCGGCCGGGCTCAGCCCGAAACGGCGACTTGGGCCCGCCTTCCTGTAGGCCCACCACCGCAGGAAGGGCCGTGAGAGGCTGGTGCAATGTGGGCTGGGTAGCAGTCGTGGCGGGGTGCCTCGACGACCCAATCCCCGGACTAAAACCCTCACAGTGGGGACATGGAATGTCACCTCGCTGGGGGCGAAGGAGCCGGGGCTTGTGTGTGAGGTTGAGAGATACCGGCTAGAGATAGTCGGGCTCACCTCCACACATAGCTTGGGCTCTGGAACCCAGCTCCTTGAAGGGGGCTGGACCCTCCACTACTCTGGAGTTGCCCAGGGTGAGAGGCGACGTGCTGGTGTGGGCTTGGTTATAGCCCCTCAGCTCAGTCGCCATGTGTTGGAGTTCACCCCGGTGAACGAGAGGGTCGCTTCCCTGCGCCTTCGGGTCGGGAAAAGGTCTCTCACTGTGGTTTGTGCCTACGGGCCGAGCAGCAGTGGGGAGTACCCGGCCTTCTTGGGGTCCCTGGGAGGAGTACTTGATGGTGCTCCAACTGGAGACTCCATTGTTCTACTGGGGGACTTCAACGCTCACGTGGGTAAATACAGTGATACCCGGAGAGGCGTGATTGGGAGGAACGGCCTCCCCGATCTGAACCCGAGCGGTGTTTTGTTGTTGGACTTCTGTGCTAGTCGCAGCTTGTCCATAAAGAACACCATGTTCAGGCATAAGGGTGTCCATCAGTGCACGTGGCACCAGGACACCCTAGGCCGGAGGTCAATGATCGACTTTGTTGTCGTTTCATCTGACCTTCAGCCGCATGTCTTGGACACTCGGGTGAAGAGAGGGGCTGAGCTGTCAACTGATCACCACCTGGTGGTGAGTTGGATGCGCTGGCGGAGGGGGAGGTTGGACAGACCGGGCAGACCCAAACGGATTGTGAGGGTCTGTTGGGAATGTCTGGCTGAGCCTAGAACCCGGTGGTGGACACCGGAAGTACAGGATGCCTTCAGACTGAAGAAGGAGTCCTACCGGGCTATGTTGGCCGGTGGGACTCCTGACGCAGTAGATAGGTACCGGCAGGCCAAGCGAGCCGCGGCTCGCATTGCCGGCAGTAAATCAGACTTGTTCCCGGTGCATGTTGGACTCCGGCAGGGCTGCCCTTTGTCACCGGTCCTGTTCATAATTTTTATGGACAGGATTTCTAGGCGTAGCCAGGGGCCGGAGGGGATCCGGGGATCCGGTTTGGGAACCACAGGATTTCATCTCTGCTTTTTGCAGATAATGTTGTCCTGTTGACTTCATCGGACCGGGACCTTCAGCATGTGCTGGGGCGGTTTGAGGCCGAGTGCGACGCGGCAGGGATGAGAATCAGCACCTCCAAATCCGAGGCCATGGTTCTCCATCGGAAAAGGGTGGCATGCCTTCTCCGGGTGGGTGGAGAAGTCCTGCCTCAGGTGGAGGAGTTGAAGTATCTCGGGACCTTGTTCACGAGTGAGGGAACGATGGAGCGTGAGATTGACAGACGGATCGGTGCAGCGTCCGCAGTTATGCGGTCGATGTAACGGACCGTCGTGGTGAAGAGGGAGCTGAGTCGAAAGGCGAAGCTCTCGATTTACCGGTCAATCTACGCACCTACGGTCATGACCTATGGTCATGAACTTTGGGTAGTGACCGAAAGGACAAGATCGCGGATACAAGAGATGAGACACCGAGATGAGTTTCCTCCGCAGGGTGGCTGGACGCTCCCTAAGAGATAGGGTGAGGAGTTTGGTCACCCGGGAGGAGCTTGGAGTTGAGCCGCTGCTCCTTCACATTGAGAGGAGTCAGCTGAGGTGGCTTGGGCATCTGTACCGGATGCCTCCCGGACGCCTCCCTAGGGAGGTGTTCCGGGCATGTCCCACCGGGAGGAGACCCCGGGGAAGACCCAGGACACGCTGGAGAGACTATGTCTCTCGGCTGGCCTGGGAACGCCTTGGACTCCCCCCAGAAGAGCTGGAGGAAGTGTCTAGGGTGAAGGAAGTCTGGGCATCCCTGCTGAGGCTGCTGCCCCCGCGACCCGGGAACGGACAAGTGGAAGCAGATGAGTGAGTGAGTGAGTGAGGGTACAGTTTTTACTGTAGCTTACTCATACTGCAGTACTCACCGAATGAAATACTGGTACCAAGCATTACCAGTACTCGATACCCATCGAGTGACTGTCTATTTCATGAGACTCCCACTTCCTTGAACTGTCTTACAAATAACAACAAACAGTGTAATTGCTTGAAATAATCAAGAGAGGAATTGTTGCAGTTTTGGGAACATCAGAGATACTTATACAAAACAAATAAATGGGAATAAAAAGTCATTCAGATGTCAGCAGGAATATTTCAACCAGTGGCACATGTAACTGGTATGTTGGTCCAAATGTCCAAAATGTAGTTTTTTCATATGAGACTGTATAACTCAGGCCTGTTTAATTTGATGGGCATGATCCAATGTGATCATCATGGTATACTGCAATGGAGGACTATCTAAATATAAGGACTAAACCCTTACATATTTTTTTTATATGTTAAGGGTTTTTACATAAATACTTCTGAACTCTAACCATGTATTTCATATCTTGTAACATGACCATGTGCCGAAGAATAGTATATAGAAATATATATTTCTATACATTAGATAATCTTTTTTTTTTTTATAAAAAAGTGTAGTTCAAAGTGTGTTGCTCAAAGATTCCAATAAGGCACATCATGCCAGAAGAGAGGATTGGGTTTATGTTGTGCTGTTTCCTCGCCCTAAACCAGCTAGAAGAGACCTAAAGATATTGTTTAAAAGGTATTTAGTGTATCTATATGGGATTTTAACCAAAACATATCACTGACATTTCATTAATACTGGAAAATTATCTGGAAACATTGTGAAAGTGTCTTATTAACCCGCTATAACCATTAGACAATGAGTGACTTATGAACTCTGGATCTAGTTACTGTCAAAGCCTGATGGTAATATGCTCTCAAGAGCTCATTTGTGCTGTCTGTTTTCAATCCTCACCCCCAGGACCAAGGCGACTGTGACCTCATGGATGTGGACACAGGCACAATGGAGTCAGGGATTGCCGAATCTGACATGGCCGCCGCTTTTCACCAGATTGAAGTGCAGCACAAAGATGTGGATGTAGAGAAGTCTTCACAACATGGTAGAGTTTTCAATGCATTACAACATCTTCTGTTCGTAGGAAATCACAGTGATGCTTTGATACATTCAGGGATGCATACATTACAAAGCCTTACAAAATGCTAGATATGTGAAAAGAAAAAGGGGAAAGGCCTAATAAATTTGAGTGAGTATAGATGGGTCAGAGCCCCGGGCTTTCCTATTGGTTGACTTTTCCTTCCTATTGGCTACTTAAAAACCATTTTTATTCCATTAGCCTTCACGTAAAAATAGTAGATAAATCATTTGGGAAAACATCAACTGGAGGACTAAAACATGATTTATTTTTCCACATAGCTTACCAAAATGTTATATAATAACACTACCAAAATGATAAGTGGTGATGGAGGATTTTTTTCTGCAGTGGTGTAGGTCGCATGACTGGGCTTTTTTTTTTTACTTCCTAGTTGTAGCTCAGACAGAGCGGTGGAGCAAACAAAGCATCCATTACGTGAATTGGAGCAGATAACTGTTGAGCAACACTAATATTTACATCAATTTATCTTTCTACCCATCTTATAAACAATGAAAATAAATATACAATGAAATATTGCACATTGCCTCAGCCTGCAATAAAACAGTGGTCAATTCATGATACTGGCTCATCTCCTAATTTTTATACCTAATAATACAATGTCAGTGTCGTTCACACGAGACAACAATATTGAAGAATTTATGGATTTCACGCTGTGATCAGTGATCGGCAATATAAGGATACTGGTTTTGGTGATCGGCCCTCAAAATCCTGATCAGTGCATCTCTGATCGGTGTACAAGGAGTACTCCTCCCGCAGAGCCCGACAGAGAGCTGAATAACGATCTCTTGTTCAAGGTGGAAGGGTTTCAAGGAATACATGAACATTCCTGGCCGTGGTCTTCCAGATTAACTTCATTTTCTCCCGGGAGGAGGCCCGCAGGAGGTCGAGCAGGGGCCATTCAACCTCCCACAGATAGTCATCAATGTTGGATTCTCTATTATGCGGTCGAAACGTTTGATGTCCCTCGCCAGGGACTCTATCTGATGCGTGCGAAGACCGTGGCCGTAAGTTAGGGCTGGTCCATCGCTCTCATCGTCTGAGCTTTCCCAATGATGGTGGTCCCCATAACGTGGGAGGGGTTGTTCTCTCTTGTAGGGCCGAGACGGAGTTCTTAGCCGAGGGCCAATAAGCGAGTGGGAACCCCGACGGGGCTCCGGGTCAAGAAATTGCATGGTACTTGAGGCCTGGTGACGGATTCAACTCGGCCGAGGAGTTGGCCAGCATATCCCGAGTAGTGTGGCCGAGGATCCTTCCAGGAATGATTGTTTCCGCGCAAACCGTTTGTCTAGCCAAGGAGTCGCGGTAGGCATCCCAGGTTACAAAGCTCAGGAGCTATGGAGCTACCCGATCCCTTGCGTCATATCCCAGGTTTGCAGGGGTATCGAACTGAGACTGCCTCTTTTCCTGGGAAATGTGTTTTTCTGCTGCTAGCTGTTTGGCATGCCAACAGGTGTCAGGGTATTCAGGGGGTTGAGAGTTAGCGGTTGGATTTGGGGTCCAGGTGCCAAAGCTGGTCCTTCATTCGGAACATCCTGCGCGGAGGGGTCATCGAACCCACCTACCTGGTCGGTCGGTGATTCCCCCCTCCCAATCCCTGTTGGCCCACAGGCATCCAGTGCTGCATCATCCGAGTTGCTCTGACGTGCTGATAGGATCTGTGCTTGCGCCATGCTCAACAGGCCTTTCTCATTTTCAACCTCTCTCTGCAAATCATGGTTTGCCAGTTTCTCCCATTATTATTTTTGTCGCAACTCATTAAGTTTGTCTACGTGTTCCGCAGCCTGCAGTTCGGCTTTACGTTGCCATAGGAGGGCCAACTGTCCCAAAACGTCGGCTATAAGGATTTCTTTGGTCGGGGTATGAACAAAGTTAACTAATGCTTGTATCCTGTTTTTGCAGGTTTGGAGGCTGTAGTTGTTTAACAAACTCTGTTCTTCTCTGGGTAGATTAATAAGACGTGCAACTACTTCTTGAACGTCTACAAAAGTTGAACTGGGGGTCGCTGTAGCTCCCCTTTCATGGTTTCCCGGGCTGGTCATCGTGGCTTATCGTGGGCCTAGGGGGGAATCAGGAGATGGAAGGGAACCTGGCGAACACTTCTTTTCAACCGAATATAGAATTTGTCTAGTGGTCCTTCTCACTCACCTTTGATCACCTCTAGTGGTTATGTGTCCTATGCGATGAGTCTTCTGGCCCTAATACACCACACAACAGTTCACAATCCAGATACCGGTGTCTGCAATTACTGCTTGGAAGTTCACCAAGAGATTAACACTCAGTAACTAAGTGTGCTAACGCTATCATCCAGTTAGACGAAACCAATACTGACAAAGAACAGTGAGAGATCAAACAAACTCCGATATATTCTTGTCTCAGAGAAGTTGGGGTATCAATTATTGTAAAGAATTTTCTTTTTTAAATAAAACCTAAATAAAATAAAATAAATGAAATTAAATTAAAAAATCAATTAAATCAATTAAAAAATATTACAATAAAAATATATATATTCTAAATTAATCAAATAAAAATAAAAACAATAATTCCAAATTAAATAAAAAACTAAACTTAAATAAAAAAAAAACTAATATAAAAAAAAGTTAAAATTAAAAAAATTAAATAACCAAAAAATGTTATTGTTAGTTTTTTAATCAAAATTATCCATCCATCCATCCATTCTCCACTGCTTATCTGGAAACGGGTCTCAGGGGCAGCAGCTCGCGGATACAAGCGGCCGAGATGAGTCAGGGTGGCTGGACGCTCCCTTAGAGATAGGGTGAGGAGTTCGGTCACCTGGGAGGAGCTCGGAGTCGAGCCGCTACTCCTTCACATTGAGAGGAGTCAGCTGAGGTGGCTTGGACATCTGTAACGGATCCTCCTGGACGCCTCCCTAGGGAGATGTTCCAGGCATGTCCCTCCTCTCTAGGGAGGTGTTCGTGGCATGTCCCACCGGGAGGAGACCCCGGGGAAGACCCAGGACAAGCTGGAGAGACTATGTCTCTCCGCTGGTCTGGGAACGTCTCGTACTCCTCTCGGAAGAGCTGTGTCTGGGGTGAGCGAAGTCTGGGCATCTCTGCTAAGACTGTTGCCCCCGCAACCCAGTTCCGGATAAGCGGTGGAAAATGGATGGATGGATGGATGGATATATATAAGAAGCACTGTCTAAATGTGTGTGAATTGGTGCATGAGGAATACAACGTATTTATTAGCACCTAATGTGACTTTTAAAACCACTACATAAGTGTGGACCATTTAAAATAAAAAAGATAACCCCTTAAGAGCACTCCTAAGTTGTACATATGCTGTTTTTCAGATGACTATGTGTACACAGAAAATCGGGCCACCTCATCTCGCTCCATCTCTCGGCTCAGCTACTCCTCATGCGGCAGTGCTGTGGGCCCCCGAGATTGCAACAGCTACCTACCAGGCCTTGATGACTCTGAGGGAGAGGACTCCTGCCAGCAGTACCCTATCTACCAGTCCCATCCAGGCCCCTGCAGCCACACTTCCCTGGAGAGCCTGAACTCAGCCATTGCTCCGCCTCAGGTATCTGATGTCAATTGTATTGTTATATTTTGTCTGTATGGGTTTAAAAATATTTTTAGGATTTTGTTTCATTCATTACACCCACCCATTAGAAGTTACACATGCATAATTCAGATTTTACAATGTTAAGCCCATTACACATCAAAATTCCAAAATTCCAAAATTCCACCCATACCTTTAAAAAATACCGAACAAAAGTTTAATATCTTGCCAAATCAGAACAAATAAGTGTTAATATCCATCCAGCTACATGTTAACCATTAAAACAACAGCCAGGTATATATAATTAAATGACACGACCAGTGTTCTGAGATGCTGGAGGGGTGTTCGCAGAGGATGCTGACTGACAGTTTAAGGGAAAACAGGCGGCAGAGTAATTAAATCTACCGTAACCTGGTTTTAACTACTAACCAAACTGCTTGGATTTGAAATCACAAACCCACTCCAAAGATATTAATTATCTCAGTCACCTTCCAGCTGTGGTTTGAGACTGCTCTCACAGGTGCACCTTAGTCTGTTTATAACAAATTTGAGTGGATTTTCTTTGTTGGTGTAGTTTTCTTTGTCCGGAGTGAATGCAGTAAGTGAATCGCACTAGAGAACATATAGAAAATATAACATCTCTTTTCACTGCTATGCTGATGACAAGCAAATTTACATGCCATTAAAACATGACTCCCACTCTTTTAAATGTTTACTAGACTGTCTAGAGGACGTCAAAGCATGGATGGCTTTAAACTTTTTAAATTTTAATGAAAATAAAACTGAGGTTCTAGTTTTTCGTCCCAGTGCTGCCTGTGACTCATATGTAGATTTAGGCCCCATTGGACAACATGTCAAAGATACTGCCAAAAACCTTGGTGTAATTTTGGACCCTAACATTAAAATGGAGAAACAAATTAATGCAGTTATCAAATCTATTTTTTTCCAGTTGAGGATTTTATTTTATTTTATTATTTTTTTCCCCACATTCCGTTAAAATTTTTTCCATTTTCGGTTTTTGACAATTTTTGACAATTTTTAATTTTTTTGCATTTTATGCAAATGTAACCCTAAGACAGTATATAAAGTAATGAAATATAGACAATTTATGCAATTATAACTGAAAACTTAAATGTTTTCATACTTTTAAACATATGTAAAGGCAAAAACATGGCACTAGTTATTCTCGTGTCCAACAAAACATTCCTTTCCATTTGAAGTGCAAGTGAAAAGAAATTGCAACAGCTCATGCAGTAAACAAATCATTGAAAATCACCAGCCATGAAGCACCTGGCCTTTTTCAGGTGTGTCATGACAAACCGTGTGTCCGATAACACAAGAAACCAAACAAGCTATACTACATATAGATAATATGAACTTCATTGAACTAATAAAACATTTTGAATTATAAGCTGAAATATCCAAAGCACTGAACACTGGTTGTGCACGGTCGGGCGTGTGTATGAGTGTGTCCGTGTGTTACGTGTATGGCGTGTATGGATCTGCAAGTTTTGCCAGCACACGGTTGACTGGACACGAAAGGATTCGTGCGAGGAAATTTTACAGAGTGAAAAGCATAAACGTTACAACAAAGAGGCTGATGATCATGTACTTCAACGGCGACGTCTGTAATAGGTGGAATCGACGCACCTTCTTACATCTCAGGTCTTTTAAATGACCATAGACTTTCTAGGGCTCTTAGGTCAGCTGACCAACTCCGCATAATAGTTCGTCCCTCCAGGCTAAGAGTAGGGGTGGCCGGGCCTTTGCAGTAACTGGTCCCAAACTCTGGAACGAAATCTCATCTTAAAACTCATTTTTATTCACTAGCATTTAACTCACCATGATTGTTTTATTTTATTTATGTGTTTTATGTTTTACATTGTGCTGTTTTGTTATTGTTGTCCAGCACTTTGGTCAGCTTGTGTTTTTAAAGTGCTTTGTAAATAAATGTGACTTGACTTGACATGACTTGAAATAGTGATTCATATGTGCTTGTATTTATGCTACGGCCACTTCTTATTCTTAGCTAGGTTTAAAAGGGGTACCACATGACAGCTGAGACATTGATCGAGGCTTTGCAAGTACTTGACCAAAAGAAGAAGTGAGTGCTGTGGTAGTGTGAATACAAGGTAAAACAAACGATGATGGAGAAAGTAGTGAGACATGTAACCTGGCCTGACGTTTCTAGACCCCTAGCTTGGTAAGAGATTAACCTCAGCTATTTGAATGTAGGGACAGCTCCACAAAAACCTGTTCTGCTCTCATTTGAGCTAGTGGTGTGACTCCTCCAAAGCCAACTTATCTGTTATGGTTTGATACTTCCTGTTTTATTTTGAAGCCCGTGTCTTTGTGTTTGAGTTCTTGTTTGACTTTCCTGTTTCCCATCGCCCCTGATCGTCTGCACCTGTGTCTCGTTAACCATCGTGTATATCTGGTCTTGTCTTTCCCTTTCTCCCTGCTGGTCCGTACTGTTTCCTCCCTCCGTGGTTTCCAAGTAGGGTTTTTGTGGTTTTTGGTTCTTGTTTGAGCTCTGGTTTGTTTGTATCCTGCTCAGTAGCACTTTTTGTTTGTTTTGATTAAATAAATCAGAATTTTTGGGAAACTCCTGCCTCCTGCTCTCCTACATCTGGGTCTGACTACAACCACCGTTTCCCTAACAGAACGGACCAGCCATTATGGACCCAGCAGGAGAGACTCTGGATCTGTGGGAGTTTTTCTACCCCAACAGAGTGGAGTTCTTCCACTGTATGGTGAAGAGGACAGGGACCTGTTGCCATCCAGCCTGTTCCGGTGAGGGTCCTGGATGCACCTCTTCCTGTTCCCGAGGTGGTCCCGGGCACACCCCAGCCTGTTCCCCCCCCTTCTGGGGAACACGCCTGGCCCGAGGGGGGGCCCAGGGGAAACGACAACGGCAGCGGCAGTCCCAGCCTGTTCCCGTGGTGGTCCTGGATGCACCTCTTCCTGTTCCCGAGGTGGTCCCGGACGCACTCAGCGCTGTTCCAGTGGTGGTCCCGGACACACTTCAGCTGACACCCAGGCCCCTGCCAAGGACCCAGTGTCCTCCTCAGCCGGCGCCGAGGACCCGGTGTCCCCCGAAGCCGGCCCCTCGGATTCAGTCCGCCCCGAAACCGGCCCCTCGGATTCTGTCCGCCCCGAAGCCAGCCCCTCGGATTATCTCCGCCCCGAAGTCAGCCCCTCGGATTCTGTCCGCCCCGAAGTCAGCCCCTCGGATTCTGTCCGCCCCGAAGTCGGCCCCTCGGATTCTGTCCGCCCCGAAGTCGGCCCCTCGGATTCTGTCCGCCCCGAAGCCGGCCCCTCGGATTCTGTCCGCCCCGAAGCCGGCCCCTCGGATTCTGTCCGCCCCGAAGCCGGCCCCTCGGATTCTGTCCGCCCCGAAGCCGGCCCCTCGGATTCTGTCCGCCCCGAAGCCGGCCCCTCGGATTCTGTCCGCCCCGAAGCCGGCCCCTCGGATTCTGTCGCCCCGTCCCTACAAACTGCCCAGTCCCGAGAACGCCCGTCTGCCCAGTCCCGAGAGTGTCACTCTGACCCATCTGCTCAGTCCCGAGAACGATTCTCTGACCCATCTTGCCGGTCTGCCAGGCCCCCAGGACAGCCCCCTGAACTTTCTTGCCGGTCTGCCCAGCCTAGTGCCCAGGGCCCCTGAGCTCTGACTATGTGTTGGTCTAGTTGGCGGAACCAGACCTCTAAATCAGTTAGCCTCGCCTCCAATGCTATGAAGGAACTACACTTAAAGGGGACCTATTATGGCATCTAATACCTATTTTAAACAGGCCTTGAATGTCTTAAAAACAAGCTTTTGATTTTTTTTTTTTTTTTGCTAAATAAATTTGAAATTCAGCCTCTGAGCCATGTCTTTAGCATCCCAGTCTCAAACCTCATTATCTATGCGGGACTCTGAGTGGGCAGGGCTCTGATAATGAGGCTCTGTGCTGATTGGCTGCCTGAATGATGCGTAGAAAATGGCGGAAGCTCCGGCCGGCGGAGTTAGTTGTTCTGGCCAGAGTTAGTTGTCGGCGTGGTTTTACACATCGCTCCCGTCGTTACGTAACGACGGGAGCAGAATCTGAATGGCTTGTACAAGCCACATCACACTGGACGGCTCATCCGGGCGGCTGTACAGACACTGCAGAATTTGGTTGCTTTCCTCCTTCTCTGAGTTGGCAGGCTGAGGGGAGACCACTTTATATATGTTAAAGTAAGAGAAAATGTGTTTTTCATAATAGGTCCCTTTTAAGACACTTACCGTCTTCGCTAAAGGAGGCAGAGAAATAGCTAAACATTGCACACACTGAGCGGTAAGAGGGAGAAATGGTGGGAGAAGAGGAGGCCATTGTAAGAACCTAGCAGACAGTGACACCAGGTTCAGTGACACCTTAAAAAGGTTGTTAGATTAGTCACGAGTCACTTGAAAAAAAAATCACAAGAGGGGTCTCAAAACTCGCCAAATATAGTCACAAAGTCATTAAAGCAGCACTACGTAACTTTTCCACCTTAATATCATATTTCCAGAGTCATTGTGATGGAACATCAACTTCCAACAGGTTTAATGAACCTCTGTCATGGTCTGAGGGGTCTGTATCACCTTCACTGGCACTATGTAACTTTGAGGAGCATGGTAGGAACCCTGCCACACTAAAAAACTACAAATCGTTACGACTTTGACTGCTTTACGGCATACGTCACTTCCCCCTCCTTCCCGATTCGCAGTCGAGACGAAAATGGGCGGGGCGTGGAGTGCAGCTCCGCAGAAGCTCTTATGCTCTTATGCTGTGTTGTGGCAGCAGCTCCACACAACAGACGTGGGGAAAAGATCCTAATGGTTTAACTTTTCAACGGTTTCCTGCTCGGAGGCAGAACCACGGAGACCAAGTATCTGATATAACAAAGTAAAAGAGTGAAAGAGTCGTCGGCTCGCTTTGGATCGCGGCTGTAACGACCAAACCTTCCACACAGTAAAGCCTGAATTATGGTTCTGCGTTAAATCGACGCAGACCTACGGCGTAGGGTACGTGGCGACGCGCAACGTACGGTGCGTGTCGCCGCGTACCTTACGCCGTAGGCTCTGCGTCGATTTAACGCAGAACCATAAATCAGCCTTAAAACACAAACACTCGGGGTCGGATCAAAACACGGGTTTTATTCCCCACTTCAGCTAAACGCAGTTGCTGGCCAGCTCTCTGCGGTGCAACTAACCCCAATCTTCAGATAAAACTAGTTTGTTGAGGAAAAAATATTAACTCTTATTTGTAGCTGCAGAGGAAAAAAATAATCTCACGAGGAAAACAAAAATATTGCTCACGCCTCGGAGCCTCTTCAACATAATATAGCAGTCAAAAAAAAAGAAAAGAGAAGTAAGAGGGATACAAAACATGTACTGTATGTTGTACTATTATACTAATTTATTGAAACACATGGGTCTTCAGTAGGGATTTCATATGGATCCAGACCGTTAATAATCATTATTTTCTACATATACTGCTCCCTGGCTTCCTTGTTTAAGGTATCCCGGTAAATTCCAGTTCCTTTCCAGCAGTTAAACATCTTTTTTTTTGCGTTCAGTCTGTTCACTTGGTGAAACAGAAAAGCGTCCCGTCTTCTATCAAAACAAATGCAACGACGGGACAGGAGTTTTCCGGCAGTACGCGCTGGTGCTCAGGGGAAACGTAGTGTTCTTTCTGGTAAAACAATACCGGTTTTGTCCAAAAGATGCCGCCAAACTCAGAAAAGCTGAAAGTTACGTTGTGCTGCTTTAAGTTGGTAACATTGACACCAGCACACTAGCTACAAATGCTACTCTAGGTTGAACGTTACCCCTACTCCATGCATGACAAAAAGGCAAGGCAAGTTTATTTGCATGGCACATTTCATGTACAAGGCAATTCAGTGGTTTACACAAAAGATTTTTTTAAATGCATTAAAAAATAAAAGAGCAGAAAATAAAAGCAGACAGACATAAGTTAAAAAGAATTTAAAAAATGAGATGCAAGAAATCTTTTGTTGATAATTTGAGCGAGTGGGAGCATAGGCTATAGATGTTAAACCCCAGAGGCCCCAGAATTGGACCTTGAGGAACTGCATGTAATTTTTGTTAGCTCTGATTTGCAGTTACCTAAAATCATAAATAAAAAGATTACTTATGTGGAAGGGAAGGTAACAGGCAGTCTAGCATTAGCATCATGGCAAGGGGCGGAGTCTATAAAAGGGGGCCTTTCTTCCTGCACTTAGACACACCTGAGAGAGAGCAGCTGAAGCCAAGGAACAAGATTCCAGTCACCTGCATGTCTCTGATTGGGGGAAGGGACAGTGTTAGCACATCTGCATAGGACAGACTTAACATATTTTATCGTGCCTTTAATTAGTCAATGAATGGGCCATCTTTTGTTTATTTATTTTTAATGTTGGTCTTTTGGCTTCGTTAAGGAGGGGCTGAGTGGTAGAGTAGCCATTTGGCAAATGCACTTTATTGTGTGGTTTGAGTCACCTTAGCTTGCTGTGAGTAGGTTTACTTGAGTGTGGCAGACAGTTTTGATTTGAGCTGAATTGGATTGTGTGTAGTGGTGTTTGCCTGCGTATTTTGGGACAGTTTCTCCTTCTTATGCATAACTCTGCACCAGCTCCCTGATGATGAAGCCTTGATCCCACATTGTGTATTTTTCCTCGTGGGTTAATTTACCTTTTGATTTAGTTTATTGATTAGACTGTGTGGTTTAATCCATCCATTTTATTGAGGCCTGCATCTAGGTTTCCAACTGGACATAAACCTTTATTCTATGCATTGTAAATAAAATCTATATTTTTTGGTATAGCAGTCTCTGGCTCCAGTGTATTCTGGGTCTTGTGTATTGTGTAACACCTGGTCACACTTAAAAGGGGCTGTGCAACAATCAAATCATAGAAAACACAATTAAAACAACAGAAAAAAACAGAGTTTGCAGCAATTAAATTAAATTCAATTGTATATATATATATAGCATCTATTACAACAGAAGTCGTCTCTAGGTGCTTTCCAGAGAAACCCAGAACATGACCCCTGAGCAATTATTACATAAACATAAAATAAACAATGGTAGGTAAAAATTCCCCTAATGGGAGAAAAACCTTAAGCCAAACAGTGGAAAGGAAAACTCCCCTTTAGGAGGGAAGAAACTTTGATTGATATTTGGGACTTTTCCTTCATGATAGCACAGACCACCTTGTAATGGGCCAAGCAGTAGAATGTCCATCCATCCATCTATCTTCTTCCGCTTTATCCAGAACTGGGTCGCGGGGGCAGCAGTCTTAGCATAGATGCCCAGACTTCCCTCACCCCAGACACTTCCTCCTTAAACTCCTCCACTTGAGGCAGTACCTACCCAAACCGCCCAAGCACATGCTGTGAGGGTCCTGGTCTGATGAAGCCAACAGGAAAACATAATCTGCAAAAAGCAGAGATGAAATCCTGTGTTTCCCAAACTGGATCCTCTCTCCGGCCCCAGGCTATGCCTATAAATCCTGTCCATAAAAATTATGAACAAAAAATCGGTGACAAAGGGCAGCCCTGCCAAAGTCCAACATGCACTGGGAACATGTATGACTTACCCTGACCATCAAATGCGTACCAAACTCCTGCTCCGATCATACAGAGAACGCCCTTAGCAGAGGGCCCCATACTCGCAGATCACCCCCCGCACAACGCCACAAGGGACCCTGCAGAGGGTATAGAGCTGCTCCAGTGTTCCACGACCAGAACAAAAACCACATTGTTCCTCTTGAATCCGAGGTTCGACTTTCGGCCAAATTCTCTTCTCCAGTAACCTGGCATAGACTTCCCCGGTGGCGCTGAGAAGTGTGATCCCCCTATAGTTGGAACACATTCTCCAGTCCCCCTTTTGAACATGGTGTTCATCGACTGTGACTAGCAGAGAAGTCCCAGTTCCAATAACAGAGCACCACTCGGGTTCAGATCGGGCAGGCCGTTCCTCCCAATCACACACCTCCAGGTATTACTGTCATTGCCCACACGAGTGTTGAGGTCCCCCAGTAGAACAATAGTCCCAACAATACAGAACAATAGAGGCTGGGTACTCCGCACTGCTGTACGTAGGCACAAACAACAGTGGGAGACCTTTTCCCGACCCGAAGGCACAAGGAAGCGACCCTCTCGTTCACCGGGGTGAACTCCAACACATTCACCCCTGAGCTAGATTGGCTATAAACAAGCCCACACCAGCTCGCCGCCTCTTAGCCTGGGCTGCTCCAGAGTAGTGGCGGGTCCAGCCCCTTTCAAGCAGCTGGGTTCCAGAGCCCATGATATGTGTGGAGACGGCTCCAGGGAGGGGCCACAGTGATGCCAATCCAGGTGGCGTAATGGTCCCTGATTTATTTATAACCATGTTTGGCTTGTGATCTGCTCTTAGTCTGGCCCATCACCTAGGACCTGCTTGCTTTGGGAGACCCTACCAGGGGCGTAATGCCCCTGATAACATAGCTCCTACGGTCATTCGGGCAACACAAACCCCTCGACCACAATAAGGTGGTGGTTCAAGGAGGGGGCAGTAGAATGTATTGCAGTTTTTTTAATTATTTCCATCATGAAAAATAGAAGAGCATGTGTTGAACTCAGGAGATGTCTGAGGAGGAGTCAAAATTTTTGTGTATTTGCATGGTTTTAGGTGGCCCTAAATGTCTCCATAGTCAGAGACCATGTCATTGATCTCTTTCCAAACCAGTTGTTCAGGTTCTCAGTAGTTGGAAGGATTCCACTCTTACATGGAGGACACCATCACACACTGCCCACCTTTCCTCCTCACCCCCATCTATAAGGGGATCCCTCAAGCCCCTTCCCCATCTACAAGGTGTTTCCAGATGCTCATCATCCTCCCCCAAAGCTCAGCTTACTGCAGCCACAGCCAAACCCCCTATGTCTCCACCACACCCCCAGAGGAGGCCCATGCCTTGATCTCCACCAGCGCCTCTGCCCAGCTCTTCACCTGTAGCTCTGGCCTTGGTTCTGCCTCCTGCTCACACACTGGTCTCACACAGATCCCACTCCTTGAATAAGACGATAGCAATGTATGAGTCTTTGTCTGCTCTTGGTTGTATATTGACATCTTAGCCATAGCTGAGTGCCAAACAGACTCGCACATTTTCTTAGTGCAGACAGTGGAGGACCATTTTCAATGACTGGAATGTCCACCAACACAATGGCTGGCATAGCTCAGCCTCACCAGGGTGCTTCTGCCCCTTGTGGGACCAGGGTTGACCTCTAAATCACATGCTGTGCATCATGGAAGTGAGCTTCGACTCTTAGGATATGATAGTTTAACCTGTCTATGTGTATTTAAACAATGCATTTCTGTCATTAGTTTATTGTACATCTTGTGTTGAAAAAATATTTTGTGAAAGATTTTCACATGTCACAGGATCTTCATCTTCTGACTGTACACTCTTTTTCCATCTTCCTTCAGATCAGTGACCTGAATAGACGAATGTCAGCCATCGAGAACCTCCTTAACCGCTTAGAGCAGAAGGTCACTTCAGCTAAAAGACAGGTAAATCAGTTTCTTGTCAGGTGGTTTAATAATTATCAACGTCAAGTCATCATCATGCTTTTTATCTGCTGCAGAGAAAGAAGCTGTGGGAAAATGATGGGAGTAAAACCACAAACATTAACAGAGCTGCGAAGACCATTTTTCTATGTATTAACTAATACCTACCTTTGGTGTCCTCATCAAAGTCATCCATTCATCATTGACATAAAATAAGAACATTATGAGGTTCTGGTATAAAAGAGCAAACATTTCCATACACATGAGAGCGGTCTCTTGACATGGATTGGACCAGTTTCTTTTATTCGGTGTACTTAACTTTGGCATTTCCCTCATTCTGCTCCGCTAACTTCAGTGAATGTAAAAAAGTACTTAAAGGACACAACATAACATACTTTTTATATTTAGTTAAAATAAGTTAAACATTTTTTGGGGGGGCAACTCACACACAGAAAATCTGATGTCTCCAGGAATATGCAAGAAAGCATATTTCTTGTTGCCAACAGGTGGCGCTACCTGTCTCTTAAATATAACACTACAGATGTGTTTAGAGTTGGACTGCAAACATATGCACCAAGTCTGAGCAAGATATAACATTGTATGGCTGAGTTATGGCCATTGACACATTCTGGTCCCAAAAAATGTTTGTATCTGTATCCTTTACTCCCGCAATTGTTCTCTTCCTCAGCAACAAAATGCTGGGCTTGCCATATGATCTTTTCATTAGTTGATATGGTTCATTTTTCCACCAATAGGATAGGGGATGTCGTGTTTTCGCGACCTCCAGTGCTTTCCCGAGAAACATCTCATTTTCACAATATATTCCTGATCTAAACATAATGGCACTTTGCAGAAAAAGGCATGCTGTGTTTTAGTTATAACTCTATCATAACACATAACTAAGCCACCAGTCCAGTGATTTTCTCTCCCCCAATCATCAAAGGGTTCAATGCAACAATCACAACAGGAATTGACAACATAATTGTATTATTTTGTCTGTAAATTATTTCAATGCCAGATTACTATAGTAAATTTAACAGAAAATTAAAGACCCAAGCAGCGTTGGTCGGACCCTGGCACCTATGACCACTGCCCCCAGGTGCCACCACATTCTTGTTCAATATCCCTATAAAGTACCTTTGTTGTTCCCATCAAAGTCCCCCATTCATCATGAACATAGGAAAAGAACAAAATTCTGAGGTTTTGGTATAAATAACAAAACATTTACACACACATAGAGTGTGATAACAAGTCTCTTGATAATGGATCCGTCCCCCCCCCCGGGACATTTTTTGAGCATAATGCATTTAAATGCATCAATCTGGTGCACTTTTTATATTATTATTGTTTTATATATATACGAGAGGTGCCGGATCTTCCCAAATAAGTCCCGGAACACAGGGAGGCCAAAATCGAGAGGTGCCGGATCTTGTTCCGGCAGGATCCGGCACAAATTAACCCCTGGACAAAGCTAAATGTAATACAAAGCATGTTTCTTGCTGCCAACAGGTGGCGATAAAGGTTTTCCCACTTATAACACTGCTGGTGTGTTAAGAGTTGGACTGCAAACATATGCACTAAATTTGGGCCAGATTAAACAATATATAATGCCGCATAACGGCCATTGACACAGCTATGTCCGCCCCTGCTTTTCTGCTGATTGAATACAGCAAATCCTTGTATAACGGTTAAATTGAAAAATACATGGAAAAATTATGAAAGAAATATGACTCATTCTAATATATAGAGCAACATTTCTAAAATTTTTGGTGACACTGACTGATATATAACATCATAAAAAATATATTTAGTGTCCAAGATTTTAAAATGTCCCTGTACACGTACCGTTTGACTGATCTGATTGAAACTTACAGGATTTATTCAGCTCAGGGTGGACAATGTTTATCGTGAGTTTGAAGTTAATTGGACAAAGTATGGCAGAAATATGATCATTGGTAATGATTTATTTTTTTCAAAAATGGAAACTAAACACATAGTTATGTTATGTTTTAGTCAGTGTCACCAAATATAGCTGTATATCTCACTATAATTCACAATTCTTTTCATTATTTTTCAATTAGTGTTTTTTTTTATTTTTTTTTTATCTATGATACAAGGACTTGCTGTTTAGAATCAGCAGAGAAGCAAGATGGACAAAGCATTTTTAGGTCCAGATAGTGTCAATGACTATAACCCAGGCATACATTGTTTAATCTTCCCCAAATTTGGGGCATATGTTTGCAGTCCTGCTCTGAACACATTTGCAGTGTAATAAGTGTGAAAACCATTAGCCCCACCTGTTGACAACAAGATACATACTTTGTGTTACATTTTGCATTCTCATAGAAACCTCAGATTTTGAGGTGTTTGAGTCAGTAAAGTCAATATTGCAAACGTCTGTTACAGAACAGTAAAGCACCTGCTGCCATATGTTAAAAATGTGTAAAACTGTTATAATATCTGTAAATTTACCACAATGTTGAGAAATAATTGATGTGTCCACCCTTTCACGATCATGGAACGGTTGATGACGGGGTGGACTGAGACAGTGTGGATGTTTATTGTTACTTTTAGCTTTTAATGAGCACATGGTGGGTCTTCAGCTAGCAAGGTTATTCAGTATTGGAAGTGACTGTATACTGTTTATAAAACGTATATTGGTTGTCTAATTCTTTTTTAGATATTAATAAATATTTCACCATGACAGTGTCCACACGTTAAGCTTGACTAATTAGTTGATCTGTTAAACGGTCAATTATCCCATAATGACATGGTGGACAGCCGTTTCAGGGACACTGACAAAATGTATAAAACTATTACAAAAATGGAATATAAATCATCAAATTTACTAATTTTATTAAAGAATATGTGAGGAACAATAAGGAAATCTAAAAATTATTTTAACGTTTTGTCCTTTCATCAATTTTTGCATTTACCAGAGTTAGAAGAGCAGCGTAGGGGACATGCCAAAATTAGCTACACTGAATGAAAGAAAATGGTTTAAAATAATATAAATCCTCCACCCATGTTTCCTGCCTTCGGCCTGGGGCGGTGGGACCAGGGAAGGGACTGATGGCCAGGCCCAGGGTATGGGCTCGCCGTGCTGCCTGGGGGGGGGGGGTCTGCGCCGGGCTGTGCCGGGCCTCCAGGGGGAGATGGGAGTGGTGACAGAATGATTGTCCATGTCATTGTTAGTGAGTGTATGTTAGTGTCTGTGTGAATGGGTGTCGTGCGATGGACTGGCGATCTGTCCAGGATGTACCCCCGCCCCTACGCCTGTAATTAGCTGGGATAGGCTCCAGCAGACCCCCATGACCCTGCAAAGGATAAAGCGGGTATAGAAGATGGATGGATGGATGGATGGATGGATGGATGGATGGATGGATGGATGGATGGATGGATGGATGGATGGATGGGTGTCCAGGCCAACACATGGCCAAAGTTCCGGGGGCCGTGCTTGGGACCGGGCAGACCAGCGAGACAGCTCGGGGGGTCGTCCTCGAAGCCTAGGCTTAGGCTGTGGTGTGGGGCTTGGACTCGACGTGGGGCTTGGACTCGGCGCGGGGCATGGACTCGGCGGGGGGCTTGGACTCGGCGGGGGGCTTGGACTCGGCGGGGGGCTTGGACTCGGCAGGGAACTGGGACTCGGGGGGGAACTTGGACTCGGCGGGGAACTTGGACTTGGCGGGGAACTTGGACTTGGGGGCAGGCAGGACATGAGGTGCTGGCTGCGGGGGAACCCGGGTCCTTGGCACTGGCTGCGGGGGGTCCGGGACCATCACCGGAGCAGGGGCTGATGCGTCCAGGACCACCGCCGCCACAGGGAACGAAGCGCCCAGGACCACCGCCGGAACAGAGGCTAGCTGGGGCTGGCGCTGACACCGTCGTCTTCTCCCGTCTGAATGCTCCTGGGCCCACCCCGAGCCAGGCGTGTTCCCCAGAAGGGAGATTCCTCCTCCTCAGGGTCCTGCCAACCAGGAATCGAGAGTTCTGCCTCCCTATAGACATATTGTCAGAAGGCAAAACTTTCTCCCGCTGGGTCCATGCTGGTCGGTCCGTTCTGTCAGGATGTGGTTGTGTGAGGACCTAGACCCAGGAGAGTGGGAGGCAGGAGTTCCATAAACAGGGTTTTATTTAACAAAAGGGCAAGAACCAAAAACGCTACAGAGCAGGATTATCAAAAACACTAGAGCAAAAACCGAAATCCTGACAGGACACATGGAGGAAGGAAACAGTACGGACCGACAGGGAGCAGGGAAAGACAAGACCAGATATACACAGGGGGTAACGAGACACAGGTGCAGACAATCAGGGCAGATGGAAAACAGGCGGGGCAGAACAGAAAACACAAACTGGGGGAAATGTCAAACCCTGACAGGTTTGGGGCTTTTTGCTGATGGGCTTGTCTGGGTGGCTCCTTGTTGGGGGGTTCTCGCACTCCGTACCCGTCTCTCCCTCGCTGCCCTTGCAGCTGGGCGCACCTTTGGCTGTGGGGTTCCCGCTTTCATTGGGGCGGGTGCCGGCCCGCTGGCGTCGATGGTCGGGGTGGCCCCTACTCTCAGGGCAGGCTGGCCTCTCGCCGGGTGGGGGTTGTGGGCCTGGAGGGTGTGATCGGCCCATGCCGCGCTGCTGGTGCTCGGCTGGGTCCTGGTCTATCGCCGTAGGTTTCCTGGCTGCCTCCTCCCTCGGTCATGGGGGCTCCGCCCGGGGCTTCCCTCTCTCGCCTGCAGGGAGGGGGCAGGGCTTGCTGGCGGGGGGTTTCCTCTTGCCCTCTTCTGGTCCTCTGTGTGGCTTCTGGTGGCCTGGGTTCAGGTTTCTTCCTTGTCGGCTTCTGGTCTCTCGGGTGGCGGGGTTGTGCCCTCCCTCCTCTACTGTAGTTGCAGTTCAGGTAAAGCTTTGTTTTCACTTTGCACACACACAGTTACACAGACATAGACACCTGCTCACGCACCTACATACTCACATCCACAGGCTTGTGTCCAGATGGCCACAATCTTGTGAAAGTCACAGGATGGTACTGAAAAACACAGAATTCTGAATACCTGGATTTTGATCTGAATTTAGATTAAAATTATAAAAATGAATGTCATGTGAAGGTTCCAGACCCTAGGTTTGCTACACTAATTTAGTTATTGGTGTTAATTTTGGTCAGAAATGTCTGTGTTTGAACTGTGGAAGAAATCTGTGGGGAATATCTGCGTCCTGTGTGTTAATTTTCATCAGATTGAGAATTATGCCACTAATCAACCAAAACGTACCAGTGATTTTGTAGATGGTATATAGACGTATTATCTGTGTTCTGTTCCCTATATGACAACCAGGCTCCAACTCTACACACTACATATTCTCCTCCACAGTGGGAGGAAGTGGACATGGAAGAGCTGCAGCTCAGAGAACAGCTTCACAGGATGACAGACAACATCAGTGACCATAGCCTCACTTCTGATGACGATGCAGACCACAGGCCACAGTCTTGCCAAGACATCCCAGAATGGAGGGGCCCCCAGGAGGACCCTGGACCCTTCAGAATACCTACCAGGCCCACATCCAGAGACAGCAATGTCAGCTCCAGAGTTGGAGAGGTACTGCCTCAGCTAAATGAGTCTCACATACTTCAATTAATCTCTTATTTACTGCATAAAACACAATGCTTAACACACACACACACACACACACACACACACACACACACACACATAAAATCAAAAAGGTTTTATTTATTTATTTATTTCTCAGTAATGTGCTCTCAGCACCCCAGCTCGACAGAAAAAACAATGCAATGTAAAAAAAAAATAAAAAATACACATGGCGACTGAGCTGGGGAGCTATAACCAAGCCCACACCAGCCCGCCGCCTCTCACCCTGGGCAACTCCAGAGTAGTGGAGGGTCCAGCCCCTTTCAAGGAGCTGGTTCCAGAGCCCAAGCTATGTGTGGAGGTGAGCCCGACCATCTCTAGCCGGTATCTCTCAACCTCACGCGCAAACTCCGGCTCCTTCCCCCCCACCGAGGTGACATTCCATGTCCCCACTGTGAGGGTTTTAGTCCGGGGATTCAATTCAATTCAATTCAATTTTATTTATATAGCGTCTAATACAACAGAGTTGTCTCTAGACGCTTTACAGAGACCCATACCCAGAACATGACCCCCGAGCAGTTATTACATAAACAATGGCAGGTAAAAACTCCCCTAGTGGGAGAAAAACCTTAAGCCAAACAGTGGCAAGGAAAAACTCCCCTTTAGGAGGGAAGAAACCTTGAGCAGGACCAGGCTCATCAGGGGGGACCCTCCTGCCGAGGGCCAGACTGGTGGGTCAGGGACGGCAACAGCACAGCAGGCAGGTGGAAGCAGCAACGGGATGACCGGGGGTGGGGACCGCAGGCCAGCACACAGCTCCCGAAGCTCCGGCCCAATCAGCAAGTCCCAGGTTGGGGTGCAGGGTCAGGAAAAGACTTGTGCTCCGTAATGCAGCTACAAGCCACCCATGGCCACCTGCAGGTTCCGGTGTCCAGCAAAGGATGCTGCAACATGGACAAAAGAGAGAAAAGGGAGGAGAAGGGGGGGGCCAGCACAAGAAACCACCGGAGCGACTCTGACACACTAAAGTTTACACTACCTAGAGATTTACCAACACCAGCTAGAGGTTTACTAAACACTAACTATAGGCTTTACTAAACAGAAATGTTTTAAGTTTAGTTTTAAAGGTGGAGGTGGTGTCAGCCCCCTTAACCCAGATTGGAAGTTGGTTCCATAGTAGTGGCGCCTGATAGCAGAACGCCCGCCCTCCAAATCTACATTTAGATACTCTAGGAACTACAAGTAAACCTGCACTCTGAGAACGGAGAGCTCTGACAGGAACATAAGGCACTATCAGGTCTTG
Source organism: Cololabis saira (assembly GCF_033807715.1). NCBI lineage: Eukaryota > Metazoa > Chordata > Actinopteri > Beloniformes > Belonidae > Cololabis > Cololabis saira. The sequence goes on along the minus strand of NC_084592.1, from coordinate 2,721,084 downwards.
CAAATAATGCGGAGCTAAGCCGTTTTGGGCTTTATACGCAAGTAATACAATTTTAAATTGGATTCTGAATTTTACGGGTAACCAATGGAGCGACGCTAACACTGGAGAGACGTGGTCTCTCCTGCTAATTCCTGTCAGTACTCGTGCTGCTGCATTTTGGATCAGCTGGAGCCTATTCAGCAAATTACTTGGACATCCTGCTAACAACACATTACAGTAATCTAGTCTAGAAGATACAAACGCATGAACTAGTTTTTCTGCATCACTCTGTGAGAGGATTTTCCTAATCTTTGCAATATTACGGAGATGGAAAAAGGCTATTTTACAAACCTGATTGACATATGGTTTAAACGACAAATCCTGATCGAAAATAACACCAAGATTTCTCACAGTTGCACTGGAAGCCATCGCAACACCATCTAATCCCTTCCCGTCTAATTCAACGGATTGGGTCGTTGCACATTGCACCAGCCTCTCACAGTCCTTCCTGCGGGTGGTGGGCCTACGGGAAGGTGGGCCCACGTCGCCGTTTCATATTGAGCAAAGACCCGGCCACCAGGCGCTCGCCTTCGAGCCCCAACCCCAGGCCTGGGTCCAGGGAGGGGCCCCAACCCCAGGCCTGGATCCAGGGAGGGGCCCCAACCCCAGGCCTGGATCCAGGGAGGGGCCCCAACCCCAGGCCTGGATCCAGGGAGGGGCCCCAGTGAAGCAAATCCGGGAGACGTAACGGTCCTTGATTTGATCTTTTTCACGATTAGTTTTGATGAGGTTAAGAATCAATAGCAACAGCAAAATAAGCTGTTAACCATTGGCAGAGAAGATTTGGCCAACGTTTCATGGACACAACCAGAATATTAGCTCATTTTAAATCCAATGCCAGCACCACATCTCAAAAAAGTTAAAACAACGTGATGTTTACCATTGTGTAGCATCTCATCTTCTCTTAACTGATTTTAAATTTGAATGTGAGGGTACCATTTGCTGAAGTTTTAGGGATAGCACATGCATTTACCATTTTATTAGGTATACCTAATAAAGTGGCTGGTGAGTGTAAGGTATTTCTAATTCTATATTGCGTTGAGCAAACTTAAATGTGTTGAGCCTGTCTGTTTTATACACATTAACAGATATTTTCATTTAGCACTACACTGATGTCCATCAAGTTGGAGTAATTTTGGAGTAGTTTTCAGAAACAAAATCTTTATTCCTCTTTTTTAAGTGTATTTTCTCATTCTTTTTGGCAGCTCTAGTGACCTTTACTGACAGTGTAGATACAAAGGACTTTACTAAGATTTCCTTTTAATGTTAAAATATCAGTTTTAATTTCATTTGAAATGAATTATTTTTTCATTTTAAATTATTTCATAAAAAGATCCTAACAATGGTTTATTCCAACTTTATGGACAACAGTGTGGTATATAATTCATATGCAAGACAAAATAAATGTTTTTTACTTATAGTACCATGGCATTGATTTTACAGATCTATAATTCATCAGAAAGTTTGGAGAGGAAGGATCTCCCCCTGCAGCAGACGTTGATGGCCGGTTTCAAAGGCTCAACGGCTTTACTGGTGGAGCTGGAAGACAAAGTGGCTCAGGCAGCTGCCAGTGTACAGAGTGCTCAGAGTGAGGTCAGGAAATCAGGACGCTCTGAAATGCTCAGCTGTAAAATAAAATTATGTTTAAAAATTAAAAAAAAAAGTTCCTCTTTGTCTTCGTCCTTATTCTCAGGTGACTTACATCGAAAACAGGATTGCTGCCCTGAACGCTGCTGGTAATTCTGTGGATAAAAGGAAAAAGGTAATAGCATTTCATTTCTGAGCTTTCCAGCATTATACTGTACAGTATATTACAGGAGAGTATTAGGGCCAGGCAGGACAAAAATAAAAATAATAGGAAGATTTTGATGTCGAGAATAATGTTGAAGTACAATTTTGAGAAAAAAGTCGAAATGTATTTCGACTTTATTGTCGAAATTTCGACTTTATTCACGAAATTTTGACTTTATTCTTGAAATTCTATTTCAACATTAATCTTGACATTTCGACTTTTTTCTCGAAATTGTATTTCAACATTAATCTCGACATTTCAACTTTTTTCTCGAAGTGCACAATAAAAAAAAAAATCTTCCCCTCTCAAATATTTTTTTTTCTTGCATGGCCCTAATACTCTTCCGTAGTATATCTGAAATACACCAGACAGGTGTTGTATATTAGGGAGCCAGCAAGATTCTACCTGTAGATGTAATTCGTCTGATTGATTGAGAGGATACTGGACAAGTCACTCATTTATCTGTCTCCCACTTCTCTAATCCAAATTCATCAATAAGGTTATTTCTATTCTCTGAGCTGGTCTGCCTCTCATAAATGTTAGTAAAAAGGGGAAAGACAAGAAACTGATTGCTGCTGTATTTTGCCTATATTCTGACATCTGATTTTCTCTCCCTCTCTTTGTTACCTGCTTTGGCGTTGAACAGTCAGCCATCCCGATCCAAACAAGAAGACTCTCCCACAACTTTCCCACGAGTAACAGCTGGCACTACTTTCCCTAAACATGGGCCCCAGGGTTTCCCTAAACATCTTAACCTTGTTAAGACCCAGACAACATCATGATCCACTTGTGAAAGAGTGAACAGTGTTCTATTGTACTCTGTACTTTATTTTCCTCTTCGGGAGCCCAAACTCAGATTTTCTTCATGAAGAATCACTACGGGCAATTTTGACTTACTGCTACAACCACTATTACTAAACAATTGGTTTTCCTCAGCTTCGATTTATATGTGGAATAAATACAATACCTTCAGTTAATCCAAGAAATGTTTGCTTCACCAAGAAACTTAGAGCTGCAGCAAAATATTTCAGACATCATTACCAACTTTTCACACTGTCTGTCCAGACAGAGACTAAAGACAGTGTCTAAGGCCACGTTTCCACATATCCGGGTATTTACAAAAACGCATATTTCCCCCTCTACATTTTGAAAAATACCATCATTTCCAGGAACTTGCATAAATATCTGTTAAGGTGCTATAAGCAGCCAAACCTACAGGGGGCAGTGTAACGAGAAGATAAAGTCATGCTAGCCAATCAGAATCCTGGAAAAAAACATCAACAAATGACACGAGTAACTTCCAGTTACTTCCAAGATGAACCAGAGTCTTTCGTTTGGAGTGACAGAGAAGTGGAGTTACTTTTAAGTGTGACTTTAGAATATAAAACAGGTAAAATACAAGAAAATATTGACAGTGGCCAAACAAATTGTAACCACAGGTGTCACTCATGACGCTGGTGACGTTTCTGTCTCATAACGTGACGTTCTGAAGAATAAATGTCCGTTTCCCTCCGTTTACAAGCAAACGTGAAGACGGAGTTTTTGCAAATCTCCACTTTGGCCAGAGTTTTCAGAAATAAATGTTTTTGGTGACTTTGAGCTTCGTTTTCGTGTAAACGAACGGCCAAAACGCATGAAAACACCAGCGTTTTTGCTGCGTGGAAACAGGGCCTAAGAGTGAAGGAGGAGGCATTGCCAGTTTGTTCATTACAAACTGGAATTTATCAGATAAATATAACTTCAACCGTCTCTTCATATTCTAATCATACATCCAAGTCTTTGTAGCAGAATGTTGTGAATTGTTTTAAAAGCAGTCTGAGATCTAACAGAACATGTACACAACCCACTGCCTGAGGTTATGAGAAGATTGTTGGATCATATGGCTCAATACTACAGACAAAATGTTTTCGTCAGCTTTGATTCATTTGAGAGATCAATAATCATCTCTTACAGGTTGTTTTTTTGTCTTTCCCTTGTTGATGTATTAACTCTCACAGTTATGGTCAGGTTTCAGTTTTTGTATTTTTACTTTGGCCATTTGCATGATCACTTGACATCTTGTGACTCTGGACACTCGTGGCTGCAGTTGCATTGTAATAGCCTGCCATGTCGTTTTTCTTAACTATTTTGTGTCTTTTGTAGGACTTGCTTTCTTCTTGTTTTCTGCTATGCTATTGATTATTTATACCAAGAAATGTTATTGTATATTGAACAAAGATCTAAAGGAGAGAGGCAGCAAAGTTCCACTGTGGGTCTTCGCTCTCAGGTTATGTCCACAGTCAGACCTAGAAAAACATGGGAAATACAAACTAAAAGCATATAGACATAGGCAACATTAGAATTTAAAAACAATTCATTTTTTAATGTCTAAAAGAGCATTCCTTGTTTTATGTTGACTAAAAGTTGACTCAGAGTTACCTATCAAACCTAAATGTGAGGATGAGTGTCAGTTGTTTTTTCTTTACATTGCAAAAAAAAAGCTTGGACTCGGGCGAGAAAACAGGTTCAGGAATGCTCAGAAAAAAACATTTCAGTCAGACAACTCTTGCAGTAATTTCAAAACACTTTATTGTAACACATATTTGGCTTTGGTGTTTAGGCTCCATTCAAGCAAAGTTTTATCAGGCTTACACATAAATACAGGGGTATAGGACTACCCCCCCTTTTGAACCCACATGTGGAAGCCGGGGTGGAGGTGGGATTGACAGGAAACTAGGTTGAGACAACCCAAGGTATCTAAGAATGCATACTTCATGCTCCTTAAATAAGTCAAGGAACAAATTGAGTAATTGGAACGAACCATTCAGACGGGCGAATAAGCAGCTGCACGCACTGCAGAGATGACCTGCCTGAAATAACTCCCAGGGTCGTATCATTGTGGAACATTCCACAGGTGGACAGGTTAACTGCAAACATGCCAAGCATATTCTGAATGTGTTACAACAGCGTGGCTTCATATTAAAAGGGTGCTATACTGGTCTGCCTGCAGTCCACACCTGTCTCCTATGACCAATGTATGCCACATTATGAAAAACAAAAGATGATAAAAAAGATCCTGGACTGTTTTGACAACTGAAGTTGAACATTAAGCAAGAAGGGGAAAGAATTCCACCCAAAAAGTTTCATCAATTAGTGTCCTCAGTTCCTTAAAACCTACAGAGTATTGTTAAAAGGAAAGGTGATGTAACATAGTAAATATTGTTCAAGCTTTTTTTTGGAACGTGTTGCAGGCGTCAAATTCAAAATGAGTCAATATTTGTAAAACACAATAAAGTTAAGTTTGAACAGAAATTATCTTTGTCTTTGTATTGTATCGAACTGGATATATGTTGACAAGGATTTGCAAATCATTGGGGCATCCTCTTAAAATAATGTTTTAAGGCATATTTTTCTAAACCACTGGTTTGGTTCAGTTGCGGAGACGTCCAGCTCCCTCCTCCCCTTCAGTGAGGCGTTGTAGAGCTGAATGGCCCTGGGAACAAAAGAGTTCCTCATTCTGTTTTCTGAGCATGACAGTCACAGGAGTCTGTCCCTGAATATGCTTCTCCGTTTATTGAGAGCGCTGTGCAGTGGATGGTGTTCACTAGGGGTGTAACAATATATCGTGCCACGAAATTTCGCGATACAAAAACGTCACAATACGTGTCGTGGAGGTGACAAAGTGTATTGCGATACTGGGTTATTAATATTAATCTATTGTGTTGACTAGTAACGACCGCGCCTCGACCCGCGGACCAAAATCTTCCTCCGCTCAGAAGAAACTAGTCCCGTTTTGGTCCCGATCACGGGACTCTTGCAGGGTTTTGAGCTCTGAACTTTTACTGATGTAAGGCTGGTGTAGAGTTAAGCCTTACCTTATTAAATTAAACCTTTTTGGGGTGGTGAGTAGGATAAACACGGGGAAACTTCTGCTGAGTTCCAGTGTACTTTAATGTCCCTCAACAGTGTAGGATTTTAGAACATCAACACAGCACCTAGTGCCGTACTGTGGCGTATCACTCCGCCCAATCTAAACAAGACTAATCACTACAGATAAACTGACTAGTGTCATTATAGTCCCTGATTTATATCAGAATATAAAGAATAGATTTATAAAATAATCAACCCTGAATTACCAAAATAAACTTAACAAAAATAAATCTCCTCTTACACTTATAAGGTGAGCATGAATCAATCTTTTTTATGATGTAAAATTGTATGTATTTATTTACTTTTATTTATTTATTTAATTTTAGTTGTTAAATTTCTGGAAAAGAAAAAAGTCAAATCATACATGAGAGAAACTATTCAGTTTGTGGCTAAATATTTGTACTTGTATAAACTGAAGATCATAATGCAAACCTGACATTTACTTTTAGTTCAGTTTGTGGAAAATGGTTGGCCTGGCTTTCTCTTTAAAACTTAAACAGTTATAAAGCATTACAAACTGTAACAATAGGGCAAACGTACAGTATTGTTTTGTATTTTGTGTCTTTCAAATAAAATACAATTTTTTCCAGTCATATGTTCCTCATTCAAGGTTGTTAAAAAATACAGCTATAATATCGTATCGTATCGTTATCGTGACCTCAATATCGTGTATCGTTTCACCCCTAGTGTTCACCCTCCAGGATGGTCAGCAGCCTGTTCTGGTTCCTTCTCTGAGACACTCTTGTCAGACAGTCCATTTCAGTGCCGACAACAGCTCCCGCTCTCCTCACCAGTCTGTCCAGTCACCCTGCACCCTCTTCTTAATGCTACCTCCCTGATGCTAACACACCACAGCGTGGAAAAGGACCCTGGCAACAACAGACTGGTAAAACATCCGCAGGAGTTTGCCGCAGACATTGAAGGACCTCAACAGAGGCGTCAATTCAGTCAAAGCTAATGTACGGCAAGGTTACGAGTCACAGAACTTAACTACAGTATCAATCAACATGCCCAGCAAATCACAGATGTCTGCTATGTAGCTTATCTGTGTGGTCAAGAAAATATGAACTTTTTCCATTGCAGTCTCACTCACATCCTGCTATCTATAAACACTGCACTTAACGTGTTGATCAATTCAGCCAATGGGCCTTTACACATCCGTTTTCTGCACCACGGACAGCAAGCGGAAGAGTTAGAGAGCAGAAAAAGGGTAGCAGTGTGCAGGTAGATGTAGCAGGTGCCAGGTGGGGGAGGTGCAGGAGAAGGTGATGAGCAGCCGTTAGCACCTGGAGCAGGGCAATCAAACCTATTGTAGAACAGGTGAAGCTGGCTTGCTCTCATGACATCCCACAGTGCTGCTACTCTTCTTGCAGCATGTGATGGTTTTCATGACAATAAAGTTGAATCTAATCTAGTCTAATCTAAATTTTCCTGATGTTGTAAAGAGCGAATTGGCAAGACCGGGAAACCGAGGAAACATGCTCCTTAAAGGTCAGCTGGCTGTAGAAAACTCAAATATCTCAAAAAATTTGAATATTCTGGGAATCTTAATCTTAAACTGTAAGCCATAATCAGCAATATTAAAATAATAAAAGGCTTGCAATATTTCAGTTGATTTGTAGTGAATCCAGAATGTATGACATTTTAGTTTTTTTTAAATTGCATTACAGAAAATAAAGAACTTTATCACAATATTCAAATTTTCTCAGACAGTCCTGTATCTGTAAACATGAGGTTTCAGGGGTAACTGTCTTTATCTGAAACTCTTGGGCCCTGCTGCTGGTTCTCAGGTGAATGGAAGCGAAGGGTCTGCATGTTAGACCCATTTCAAATGCATAACTGTACCTTGAACAGTTCAGTTCATCTTTATTTATATAGTGTAAATTCACAACAAAAGGTATCTCAAGGCACTTTACACAGAAGACACGTCCATTACAGGTAAAAGACAATCCAATTAAGTTCAAATATATTCCAATTCCATGCAATTATATGCAATTCAAATAATCCAATTTACACCAATAGAGTTCAAATTCAAAATGTATACACTGCTAATTCATTAAAAACAAGCTCAGCGAGCTGGGGAACCCAACAGACTGGATTGAATCTTTACATCCTCCATCCTGAGCAAACCTGAGGCAAAGGTTGAGAGAAACCTAATTCCCAGAACTTCTGATACATTTTAAAGTTTGTTAGAAGAAACCACAAGAATTCTGGAACACCATTCTATAGAGGGAATGCACATGACGTCACAGATACAACTTCACAGCGGGTTAAACCACTGAGTGTCAGAAAGACTGAGTGTCAGAAAGACTGAGTGTCAGTGTAAACTTTCAGTTTGAACAACAGGAAAACATCTAAAATGGGAAAGAGCTGTTGTGAGATCGACTGTACTCATAGATTTAACAAGAAATCTGAGTTATCGTTTTACAGACTGATGAAAAATAAGCTTAAGTGAGACAAATGGATCGCTGCAATTCACAGAAAAAACTGGATTCCAGGCACCGAAACGTGGATTTGAGGTTCCCATTTTGTATCAGGTAATGTTGGATTTTTGGGTAGCTAACGTTAAACGGTCAAATCATAAAGTTCAGTGTCCTCGTCACTTTAATTTCTACAACAAATCCTGCCTTGAAGTCGGACCAAGCGTCAAGACTTTTGTAGCCTTCAAGCTTTGCTTCGTGTATTTCCCCGGCGTAGAAATTAAGTACATATAAATATCAGGAAACTGGATTGGTGTCCAAATATTAATGTCCATGGACCACTGGTTCTTGGTAACTGTACCAAATATTAATGTCCATGGACCACTGGTTCTTGGTAACTGTACCAAATATTAATGTCCATGGACCACTGGTTCTTGGTAACTGTACCAAATATTAATGTCCATGGACCACTGGTTCTTGGGGTAACTGTACCAAATATTAATGTCCATGGACCACTGGTTCTTGGTAACTGCACCAAATATTAATGTCCATGGACCACTGGTTCTTGGTAACTGTACCAAATATTAATGTCCATGGACCACTGGTTCTTGGTAACTGTACCAAATATTAATGTCCATGGACCACTGGTTCTTGGGGTAACTGTACCAAATATTAATGTCCATGGACCACTGGTACTTGGTAACTGTACCAAATATTAATGTCCATGGACCACTGGTTCTTGGTAACTGTACCAAATATTAATGTCCATGGACCACTGGTTCTTGGGGTAACTGTACGGGTCACTGTCAAGTCCAACTGACGCTAATTTAAGCTGATAATCAGCTGTTATTCCGTCTTCTCCACTAGTTGCAGCTGTTTTTGCTGATGTTTTGCCACTCAGTGCAGTAAGGGGGGGTCCAGTGGGGAAGTGACGTCAATGCAAACCCTCTATTCACAGATGGGACCAAAGTGCATTCATTCGGCCTTAATGCCAACAGTGTTTGGAGAAAAACAAACGGAACATTTCAGCAGAAACAGATCGATACAGCCAGGGACCTTGTCTTTTTTTCCCCCATTCTGTTGACTTGCAGGTGTAGTTGCAGCTTCCTGCCTGCAGGCTGCTCGGTGGGAGCTGGCCAGACCTCCTCCCGGGTCACTTCCTGCTTGGATCCTCCCCTAAGGGCTCCACCAATCTCTGAAGAGTCTATCTTTAAACCAGAGCGGCCCCTCAGATGACGCAGCGGTGTCTGTTGGAGCAGCCGGCCCCGTTACTGGGGGTTTTTTGGACAGGTTTTCACTTGCTGTGTAACTTTGTAAATAGCTGCGTAACTCTGATTCCATGTGACCTGAGTTTAGCTTGTTTCTTTTGTTTTGGTTGGTCTTTTACTGCCTCTGGTTTGAAGCCACTAGGCCTTAGATTGATCTAGTTGTGTTCTGTTGTTTAAGAGTTCTGGTCACAGCTCTTTTACTCAGTGTTTTGGTTTGTAAGACTATGGATTATTTTTTGCTTTTTACTATTGTTCTTGTCAAAATAAAATACAAAAACTGGACAATAAACTGTCAAACCTTTAAGATCTGGGTAATATGTTACTTCCTGTTTTCCCTGGTCCTAACACGGATCACGCCCAGCATGGCTGAGGTGACGATGTTGGCCCTTGCAGTCATTGAGTGGACCATGAATCTCCCAGTAAACCAGAGTATAGAGGCAGATGTGAATGCATCCGTCTGACAGCTCCGGCCGTGCAACCACACAATAATCCCATAAACAGCAGCAAAAAGGCAGAGAACGGCTCAAAACCTTGACTCCTACCCTTTTTTTAAATGGTCTAAATATAGTAATGATATCAACCTGACTGAAATGCTGCTGTGGGACTTTAAGAGAAGTGTGCAGTGAATGTCCAAAAACAGCAATGAACTGAAGCAAAAAAGGAACAAAATTCTCCCACAAAAGTGAGAGAGGCTGTTAAAACCATACAGGACATCGTCGTTGAACTAACTGCTGCTCAGCATGGATCTCAGAGCTCTGTCATCGTGTTACTGGACATCCCTGGGATTCCAGGACAGACAGGGAGGATCTGTGACGGAGCACTGAGAAAACTTAAGTCTGACTATTGAGAGGAAGGAAAGGTTGTAGGAAGGTTTCTGGAGGTTTCTGCAGGTCGGCCCAACCTGTGCAACAATCACAACACAGCTAAAAGTCAAACTGTTTCGTTTTTTCCCCTTCATTTTTGTAAAATAAATAATGGCACGATATTGGATGAAGACTCCTGTTAAGTAAAGTTTGTAAGGCACAGGTGAAGCAGAGAGAACAGTTTGACTTTTTATTGCACAAAGACTATAGTTCTTCATGTTTCCTTAACAATCACGTGAAAGTGTAAACAGCGCAGCAGAATCCAGCTGGTCTGGCGTGTGCAGGAGCAGACAGGGCAGGGGGGGGGGGTCACGTCTGTTCCACATTCACTGGTGAAGGATCCAAACACTTTGGTGGGGGCTGAGGAGGACGTTGTAAAACTCAAATGTTTCAAAACAGTTTGGCTTTGGATGAGAATGACACTGTAGCGCACGCAGCTGCTCCGTCCAGCACGTCTGTCCTCTCCTACTGGAGTTCATGACACTACAAAAATGACAGTCGTCTGAGAGAGTGCAGACAGGAAAAAGGCCCATTGCTGGTTGCAGTTCTCTGCTCTGTCCAAACTGGCTCTGAAGTTGTTGGGACGTCTTCTTCGCCGAAGCAAAACCCTGGATGGTTCTGAATGAGCTGAAGAGGAGCCGACCGGGCCGTGGTTACGGAGTGGGAGCCATGCCCCGGCTGGACTTTATCTTCTCCAGCCGTTTGGACAGGTGGCTGTTGTTTGACTCCAGCTCTTCGACCTTATCCAGAGCAGTTCGCAGCTGTTGGATGAGACGGGGAGAAAGACAGTGTCAGTGTTGGGGTCACGCAGCAGCACAGCGCTGACACTCATGCCTTCATCATACCAGGAACAATCAATCACACTTCTGGAAGAGCATCATTGAGCCGTGCTCTCTGAAACTCTCCATTACTGACTACGTTTACATGCAGTCAAAATTGGGGTTAAGGTCAATATTCCGGTTACTGAAACATTGGGAATAATCTGTTTCCATGCGTGAGCAAACAGGGTTATCCCTGTATACATGGTAATTAATCATTTGGGATATCTGGATCAAACCAGCGACGCACGGAGAACGTCATGACACAATTACCGTTATTTCCGCTTCTTCTTCCTGTATCCAAATTCAAAACAACAACAATAACAGCAGCACGGCGGATAATCGGACCCGCTGTTACCGTTTTGTTTCTCGTCCCTGTAGTTCGCCTTTGTCTTCCAGCGGAGCTTGATCTGGTCTGGCGTTCCTACAAATCCTGCTTTGCGCAACTTTTTCGCTCACCTTTTTTAAAATCTGGTTATCCCCGTACTTTCTACTGTCTACAAATGACAAAATGTTCATATCCTTCAATACATTTATGAAGTGATTAGTCTCCTCCTGGTCTTGTGTTTTCCGTGTTTATAAGAACTTCCTGGACTCAAAAGACTAAGATTCCTTGTGAAAAATGTGAGATTACACATCGGTATTTATCCCACAGTTTTTCTTAAGACTTTTATAAGTACATTCTGATTACTTTGAATGAGGAAGAGGAGTAAACAAGAAGATGGAAAAAGAAGGCTAAAAATAAATAAATAAATAAATAAATAAATGGGTGAAATGGTGAAGGCTGCGAATGGTCTTGCAGATCCATTTCGGGATACAGGCCAGTTTGCAATTGGCTTGGTAGATTTGGAGTTAAAATTAAATAATCAAATTGCTGTGTCTTCATAGAAGAGCATGCACTTGCATTTCGGCATGCAAACAAGAGATTAAGAATCTCCTGAAGACTATATGATTAATCTGGAGACGATTTTCTGACAATTTTCTGGCATTTCTTTTTGATTTGAGGACAATAGAGCTTAACAGCAAGTTGATAAGGCATTATTTGATGGAATGCTCCCTTCGGTCCGACGTTTTGTGACAATAAATTTGTGTTTATATACAGTATATAAGTTCACTGAGGACTACTGTTTTACGTTGCAGGACAGTTGCTGCACGGACAGTTTTGTGTGGGAGGCAACCGAGCATGAACGGCCAGGACTGTTATGTGATTAACCGGTTTGTCACTGGACCGTTATGTTATTAACTGGTGATGGGAGGGGGGATCTGGGGGATCTGAGGGACATAGAGACCCCCTATCTCTAGAGGATCATAGGTCAGACCTGCCGACCTGCCATGAGGCAACGGTCAAGTAGTGGGACAACCACTTATCTGGGGAGGAGTCAGGACTCTGGCAGCCCTGACCCCCCTCTATCCTCTGTTGACATCCAGCTCAACTTCTAGTTGGCATGCAAAATAATGCTGCAAAGCAAACCAGTACTTCCAAGAAAACCTGTTCCCCCTGGTGGCTAAATTGAGCCATGGGAAGTCCCATGTCTCAAACAGGAGGGAGGAATGGTATAGTACACAAAATATAAGTATTCAAATACCTACTTTAAAATTTTTTTTGTAGGAGCAGGCCTAGTGGAAGGAACTAATGGCACTGTTAAAGCTAAGGCTCAGCTCAGCTCAGCTAAAGCTAAGCCGAAGAGACCCACTCTCGATTGGGATGAGCAAATTGTTTGCTGGAAAAATGTTCAAAGTTCTTGTGGGCTGCTGTTTTTTCCTCTCCCTCTCCTAAGCAGGAACTGCTGAAACCAGGTAGCCAGATCCTGAGTCGAGTGGTGAAAGATCATCGCTCCGTCAGCACGGCTCTTTTGCTGTCCAGATCAGGACACCGACAGCAGTAAAGGCTGCTGAACGATCTACTGCGTTCACCAGTTGCAGGCCTTGAGTAGGCTGGAAGCCGGACGGTCTTAAAACCCTTGTCCGCTGAAGAACTCATCTGACGCCTACTCACCAGCCACGGCCTGAAGATGACTAGCCCAAACTGACTGGCTACAACAACCTGGAGAGGAGTCCGAGAGATGGAAGAGACTTTTTCACTACTCAGTGAAAAGTCATGCTGACATAATGACTGAAATTATGATTCCGACTATTACTGTCCTTGTACTGTTCTGTGTTTTCATTACCTGTATCATTCTGTGAAGTTTCATAAGAACAAGAGGAAGGAACTGTGAGATTAATCAAACTTCTGAACTAGTTTCTGTCCTTATGAACCGTCACATGCGTTTGATATACTCAGGGGGTTGACTGGCCTGGTGACTTCCCGGTTTGTCAATGGCCCATTGTCTTTAAGGTTAGCTAAGGGTTAGCCTGGACCATCTGTTTCAAGATCACCATTAAGTTCCTGTTTTTTAGTCAGGAAGCCATTCGACCCCTTGACCTTTGTGTTTTTTAAAGATGTCTGTTGCTCTGACATTCCAGATTAGTTCCTCTTTAACTGAAAAGTCACATGTGTGTCCTTGTAACCCCAACGTCTGTTCATTGTCTGTCTATTTAACTGCTGACTATCCTTATATGGTCATTCCTGTCACCGTTTTCTCAATAAAAAGCGTCTTGCAGAAGCAGCATGTTGGGAGAAGAGCTGACGAGTTCTCGGATGAGGGCCATTTTGTCCCCAAGCTTCTGCAGAAGGGCCTTAAAGATCATTCCAACAGTCTCTTGTGTCTTTCCTAAGTTATTAATTTTTGAGGACCTTAACAAAAAGAACATGTGCAGAAAATTAATGTTCCGTTTGATGGGGATATTCCGTTTGGCGTTTACATGAACAAATATTCGGTTAGAAAAGGAGTAACCCAGGGGTCATTTTTGGGTTTTTAAAAAACCCGAATATGAGCAAATTCGGGTTATTCAAAGGGGTTATTGGTGTTTACATGGCCGTGCGCAACCAGGTTATTGCTAATATTCCGGTGAAAAAAAGAGTTATTGACTGCATGTAAACGTAGTCAATGGTTTCATTGGCTTGAATTGCTGACAGATGGTGAAGTGTCAAAGGTTGAAAATTCCCAACTTTTGATGGAAACATCCCGCCTTCCACAACACAAAGAACACACAATTCAGTTTGGTAATGCTTAGCTTCACCTCATTGAAGTGAACAGACTCCGACACTCAGGGTACTTTCAGCCACAACCTTTACGTCCTCCCAACTGTAGCTTCAGAGGGAATAGTCCAGGGGCCAGAGCCCAAAATTTCACTTGTCAGCACCACTCAAGGTGACCAAACTTACTTATGATTTTTGAAAAGATCCATGTCTGTAGATGATATTCTGGTATGATAACCTTCCTGAGTGGCAGCTGTATCATAGTTATCAGCTCATGAAGTTCAGAAAATTACATTTTAGATGCTGCCTTATATCCTGGTTTAGACTCATGTACAGGAAATCTGTCAATATTTCACTATATTGTCTTTGGTATCATTTTAAAGGGGACCTTTTAAGGATTCATTCAAGCTAAGATGTGAATCTTTCTGACCAACATTGAGGTCACTGCAGCTCTTTAAACTATAAACAATACACATTTTTACACAATTTTCGCCTAAATGATATACTATCTTTTAGCTCTATGTCATCTACGAACAACAGAGACACAAAATACAAAAGCTGGAATACTCCTATACCCCTACTATATCATTGTTACAGGTCATTATTAGCCTTAAACTAAAAAAGCATCATTGGGCTCCTATGAAACTATAACAGCCACTAGGTTAATGACACAAACTGGTCTTTATCTGCAAATACACGACATAAAGGACACCACAATGAGATGAGGAACCAGCTTAGTTTTATAAACAAGCATCTAAAATGTAATTTTCTGAAGGGGCTGGTAACTTCATGAGCTGATAACTATGATACAGCTGCCACTCAGGAAGGGTTATCATACCAAAATATAATCTACAGACGTGGATATTTTCAAAAATTATAAGCAAGTTTTGTCACCTTGAGTGGTACTGATATCTGGTCTGGACACCATCGTACCTCTCTTTGCAGTTTGCGTTTCTCTGCCTTCAGCTCATCCTCCACCGTCTCTGCGTTCTCAGCACAGGACTTGTAGCGGTGCACCTGCCCCTCCAGCCGGGTCACCTGGACGTCACACAAACACACTTTTACAGAAACACTGACGTTACTTTAAACCCATGAGGATGAGCTCGGACTGCCCTCACATTTTGCTCTAAAGCTGTCACTTCCTGTTCTGCCTTCACCAGTTTGAACTTCAGGTCATTGATTTGCCGCGTGGAGTCTCCTGGAACCCAGAAAAATGATAAGTCTTTGTATTTGACAGTTGTGAGCCTGTTAGTGTAGGTTATTTAAGCAGATGCACACGCACTCTGTAAATCCACGATGTTGGAACCGTTGCCGTTTTCAAGAATTTCCCCATCTGGTATAGAACCGCAGTCACTCGCATTTCTCTTTCCCTTCTCTTCCAGCTGAGCCTTCAGGTTCTTTACCTGGAAAAAGACGGATGATCTAACAGTTAGAAGTCAGCCTGTGTCACCAACAGAGTTGGAATGACCTTCATGACAAGTTCAATTCAATTCAACAATATTTCTATAGCGTCTATTACAACAGAAGTTGTCTCTAGGATCTTTGCAGAACATGAACATAAACCCCCGAGCAATTATTACATAAACAATGGCAGGTAAAAAACTCTAGTTAGTGTTAGTAAACCTCTAGTTAGTGTTTAGTAAACCTCTAGTTAGTGTTAGTAAACCTCTAGTTATTGTTAGTAAACCTCTAGTTATTGTTAGTAAACCTCTAGTTATTGTTAGTAAACCTCTAGTTAGTGTTAGTAAACCTCTAGTTAGTGTTAGTAAACCTCTAGTTAGTGTTAGTAAACCTCTAGTTAGTGTTAGTAAACCTCTAGTTAGTGTTTAGTAAACCTCTAGTTAGTGTTTAGTAAACCTCTAGTTAGTGTTAGTAAACCTCTAGTTAGTGTTAGTAAACCTCTAGTTAGTGTTAGTAAACCTCTAGTTAGTGTTTAGTAAACCTCTAGTTAGTGTTTAGTAAACCTCTAGTTAGTGTTAGTAATCCTCTAGTTAGTGTTAGTAAACCTCTAGTTAGTGTTAGTAAACCTCTAGTTAGTGTTTAGTAAACCTCTAGTTAGTGTTTAGTAAACCTCTAGTTAGTGTTAGTAAACCTCTAGTTAGTGTTTAGTAAACCTCTAGTTAGTGTTAGTAAACCTCTAGTTAGTGTTAGTAAACCTCTAGTTAGTGTTAGTAAACCTCTAGTTAGTGTTTAGTAAACCTCTAGTTATTGTTAGTAAACCTCTATTTAGTGTTAGTAAACCTCTAGTTAGTGTTTAGTAAACCACTAGTTAGTGTTAGTAAACCTCTGGTTAGTGTTTAGTAAACCTCTAGTTAGTGTTAGTAAACCTCTAGTTAGTGTTAGTAAACCTCTGGTTAGTGTTAGTAAACCTCTAGTTAGTGTTAGTAAACCTCTAGTTATTGTTAGTAAACCTCTAGTTAGTGTTAGTAAACCTCTAGTTAGTGTTTAGTAAACCTCTAGTTATTGTTAGTAAACCTCTAGTTATTGTTAGTAAACCTCTAGTTAGTGTTAGTAAACCTCTAGTTAGTGTTAGTAAACCTCTAGTTAGTGTTAGTAAACCTCTAGTTAGTGTTTAGTAAACCTCTAGTTAGTGTTAGTAAACCTCTAGTTAGTGTTAGTAAACCTCTAGTTATTGTTAGTAAACCTCTAGTTATTGTTAATAAACCTCTAGTTAGTGTTAGTAAACCTCTAGTTATTGTTAGTAAACCTCTAGTTAGTGTTAGTAAACCTCTAGTTAGTGTTTAGTAAACCTCTAGTTATTGTTAGTAAACCTCTAGTTAGTGTTAGTAAACCTCTAGTTAGTGTTAGTAAACATCTAGTTAGTGTTAGTAAACCTCTAGTTAGTGTTAGTAAACCTCTAGTTAGTGTTAGTAAACCTCTAGTTAGTGTTTAGTAAACCTCTAGTTAGTGTTAGTAAACCTCTAGTTAGTGTTAGTAAACCTCTAGTTAGTGTTAGTAAACCTCTAGTTAGTGTTAGTAAACCTCTAGTTAGTGTTAGTAAACCTCTAGTTAGTGTTTGTTTAGTTTGAGGTTTTTCTCCCACTAGGGGAGTTTTTACCTGCCATTGTTTATATTATGTTTATGTAATAATTGCTCAGGGTTTATGTTCTGGGTCTCTGGAAAGATCCTAGAACAACTTCTGTTGTAATAGACACTATATAAATAAATTGAATTGAAGACTCACCTGTTCTATCATTTTTTCACGTTCATCCACCAGTTTCCGCAAGCGAATCTCTGAAATTTCAAGCACACATCATCAAACATCTGACAAGTCACATGGCAGTATAATTACAACTATTTTGCAGCATATTTAAAAGGAAAAACCAGTGAACATACCAGGGTGGGCAGAGGAGGGGAAGAGCTGAGGTCAACGCATGCAATAAAGCAGGCATCCTATGGGATGATGGAGTGATGACATGGAGGGGTGGGTGGTGGGGTGAAGGGAGGATGAGAACATGCAAAAACTGTGGAGGAGGGTCAACGCACGAGCACATGGCCGCCTCGACTTCATTCACACACCAAATACACTGAGGAGTGACTGAATGTAAAGAATACTCATTCAACTTTTCTCCTTTAATTCAAAATATCTTCAAGATATTTATTCAATCAGGCAACAGCAAGGTGTTTCTTTACATTTTGGTCCTTTACATTTAGTGCAACAAAATGCAATCATATTCTACATAAAACATTCTGACTTTGATAATTCAGAGTTTCTGAACCTGCAGAAGAAGACAAACAGTCTGGAAGCACTTTTCAGGTTAAAATGTAACTTAATACTTCCATCACGTGGAAATAATCTATTATAGTACAAAGCAGAAAGGATTACATCACTGAGTACATAGAGGATGACCAATAGCGTTGCAGCAATGCTGCAAAGTGACCAGTTCAGACATGTAACATGATAAAAGCAGGACGGCAGTTTGGTTCAACATTTAAATCCTCAGAAACTAAACAGTCAATCTTATTTCTCCACAAATTGAGTTTATTTGTAACTGTGACTTGACTGAAAAGAGATAAAGATAGTATCCTCCCACAACTCATTGTTCAGGACAAAGGAAGTTGTA
The DNA here is from genome assembly GCF_033807715.1 of Cololabis saira. Taxonomy (NCBI): domain Eukaryota; kingdom Metazoa; phylum Chordata; class Actinopteri; order Beloniformes; family Belonidae; genus Cololabis; species Cololabis saira. The sequence continues at coordinate 2,702,832 of NC_084592.1, read as the reverse complement.
ATGAGGCTTTGCAATTCTTAACCATTTCCTGGAGAGCTAACCAAATAACAGTTAAAGGGACATTAAATACTGTAGAACTGGGTGTAAAATCTGCAGACTAAGACATCTTACAGTCTTCTTTGCCCTTGCCTTTGGGTTTCCTGCTACTTTTCTTGGCCTCTTTTCCTGCCTGTTTCCCCTCTCCGCTGTTTCCTGGCTGCTCTGCAGTCAGTAGAACATCCAGATCTTCACGCTGCAGCTTCGCAGGTGCTGACAATCGTGTCTGAACATGTTCTGCTACAATATCTCCAGCACCGGTTATATTCTCCCTGTCAGAAATGTGCTGGGGTTCCTGCAATTCACCCGTTTCATCTTGTGTTGAGTTACGTGTCTCTTCAGGCACATTGTCCACATGGTCAGATGGAGCTTCTTCTTGAGGTAAAGCATTTTGGTTTTGGTGAGCTGCAGTTTCTAATTCTCCTTCCAGTTCATCAACCTGGTCATTTTCAGGTATTCTGTTTCTTAAATCTTTGTTTGGTTCAATTTGCTCCAACTCTAAATCACCGTCCTTGGTTTTATCAGACGTGACCCCGACTCCCTCCTCCGACCCTTTCTGTTTGGAATCATTGGAATGATTGGATTCTAGGGCCATTTCAATATCCACGTCATCAAAATCAAAAGACTGGCCTTCCTGCTCCTCCCCATCCTCTCCATCCTCTCCATCGCTGCCCTGCTGGATTTGCGGAGACGAGTGGTTGCTATCGCAGTTGTCCTTGCTGGAGTTGTGCAGTTCCTCACCAGCACCTCCCTCCCTGCGTTGGCCGTCGTCCACCTGGGAATGTTCAGAAGCAGCAGGCTGCAGTTCCCCTGAGGAACTCATCGGTGGAACTGCAGGACAAATTCCAACTGTCTTGTTTGCTTCTGCTCCAGTATTTGCTTCAGTCAGATCCATGGGATGTATTGGAGTAAGTTCTACCCCTTCCTGACCCTCTGCAGGGTCGCTGGTTAACGTTGCACAGCTGTCACTGTCTGCTGGGTGCAAACACTGGTCCGGCCCAGACAGGTCTGTTTCTGTAATGTCTTGGTCTACAGCTAAATGGTTGCCTTGGTGATGGGGAGGAAGGCTTTCTAGTTTGTTCTCGGACCCTAAGACTGTTTCAGCTGCCTCCTCGGGACCTCCATCACAGATCTCTGTGGCAGTGTTGCTGCTTCCCCAGGTCCCCGCTGCATCGGTGGGATTTGGAGGAGTTTCCAGTGAGGCGGGGGAGTCACCTTTCCTCTCCAAACTGTTGGTGGACTCAGATTCATCAGCAGTGTCTGGAACACGTGATTGGACGTGCGTGTCGTCTTCACTGCACACTTTCTGTCTGGTTTCAGGGGTGGTAGTTGTGCACTCAGATTTCATCTCAACGGTGGAGAGAACTCCTTCCTCTGCATTCTTGGTGTGGACGCCTTCCTGACTGGAGCTGTCTATTGTCCCGGGGTTGTCTGGCCTGGATGGATTCTGGGGGTCAGGACAGCCTGGACTCTGGGGGTCAGGTGTGAGGAGACTGGTCTCTGGAACAGGACAGTCTGGACTCTGGGGGTCAGGACAGTCTGGACTCTGGGGGTCAGGACAGCCTGGATTCTGGGGGTCAGGAGAGCCTGGATTCTGGGGGTCAGGAGAGCCTGGACTCTGGGGGTCAGGTGTGAGGAGACTGATCTCTGGACCAGGACAGTCTGGACTCTGGGGGTCAGGACAGTCTGGATTCTGGGGACCAGGTGGGAGGAGACTGGTCTCTGGACCAGGACAGTCTGGATTCTGGGGGTCAGGACAGCCTGGACTCTGGGGGTCAGGCGTGAGGACATCAGGACAGGCCTCTGGGTCAGGACGGCTCACAGATCCATTGTTTTCTGCTTCCTGAGGTTCCACAGCTCGGCCGTCATCTTGTTCCTTCATGGTGGAATCTGTGGTGGATTCAATGGGCTCGTCTACATCTACTGATTCTACCTCTACTGATCCTACATCTGCTGTTTCCAACATTTCTTCCTTGTTCTGTCCATCCTGAACATGATCCTCCCTTTCTTTTTCCTGAATGTCAGTGGGCACCACTGCTTCCACGTCTACCACCATCTTAGTGTCTACATCTCTGAGAACGTCCCCGTGGGAACCATCTCCAGTGGGTTCCAGCGTGTCTGCTGCCTCTTCCCCTGCTTCCTGCAGCTCCTTCTCATCTTCTACCTGATCTGACTCAGACTTCTTTAGGGCGGCGTTGACAGAAGCACGAGTGGCCGCTTCTGTCTCTGCTGACTGTACATCTTTCATTTGTCCATTTTCCTTCACACTTTCAGCTTTTTGTTGGTTCTTCTTCTTTTTGCCTCTCTTTTTCTTTTTCTTCCCTGAAGCGATAGGAGCCCGAGCCTGAGATTTACCTGGCATTTCCTGTTCCTCATCTTTCTTTGGCTCTTCTGCGTCATCAGCTAAACTTTCTTTCACTGAAACTTGATCTGATTCTGCGTTTCTCCGTGTGCTTTCCTCAGCACCTCTGTGTTGGTTTTCTGGCTGCTCTAAAAGGTTTGTTTCTCTCGTATGATGAGCACATGTATCAACACTACAACTTGGAGTTCCTGATTCTGGATGAATTGTGGGTAACTGTTCTGACTGTGGAGCAGTTTCTTCACAACTTTTTGGGATCCCCTGAAGGTCAGGGCTGATGATGACAGCACTAGCTTCTGTTTTTGGACATACAGTCCCATCTCCAGTTAAGTCCTTGTCCTCCACAGAGGCTGAGCTTGTCTCTTCGTGTTCTGAAAGCTGCTTCTCACCAGACACATCGGCAACAGCACTAAACGTATCAGAGTTCACGTGTTTGTCTTTATCTGGGTCAAACATTGCTTGTAGCTGCTGAGAATCCACCTCTTCCTCTGTGTTTCCTGAGAGATCATGAAGAGCACATTGTGATAGAGCGCTAAAAATGGTCAACTTTCAGAAACTAATCATGAGGATGTGCAGCAGCAGAAGTCAGAGGAAAGGGAGAAACACCCGGCTGATTTGGTGGTCAGAAAGACAGACATAAAAGGAAGAAAGGACCACGAAAGAAGGAGAGAGTTTACCACTAGCAACAGAGAGACAAGCTGATGGCCTGGACAAACACTTGTAAAATGGTGAAGACCATTCGGTTGTGTTAAGATTTAGGATCCAACACCACCAGAATTAAATTAGGAGAACGGTGCGAGACACCTCCAAACAGAACGATAAAAACAAAAACATGGAAGATAAAGAAAGTGTTAAGAGTTCAGATGTGAACAGAAAGGTCCCACACTCCCTTAACGATAGAAGCAGAAGCCCTGAATGATGGACCGGTGTCAGGGGGACTCGTGTTAGCGCTTCATCTCACAGGCTTCTTCACTTCTATTGTTATTCATGTTTTATACGTCTCCTTTACTTTTACATTATGTATCTTATTTGTGTGAAATCAGACCTGGAAACAGGCATTGTGACGTAGAATTGTCAAATTTGTTTAATTCACTGTACAAATTGTTACAGATTACTTTTGTAATACTGTATTTGACCCGGTCTTTGTACGTTTTGACCGTATAGAAATTTTAATTCTTACCATTGTAAGAATGAGATGTACCTGCTGGACTCTAATGCCCTTACTTTTTAACAATTCTGCTTTTATTATTTTACCTCTTTTCCTATCATTTTATTTCATGTTATTTGTTATTTACTGTTTAATTGTGTCTTGCCGATTTAATGTTGATGTAAAGCACTTTGAATGACCTTGTGTTGAATTGTGCTGTACAAATAAACTTGCCTTATTTCACATGTGTCAATCGTATGTTCAGCACTTTGGTCAGCGGTTGCTGTTTTTAAAGTGCTTTATAAATAAAGCTGGCTTGGCTTCTCACTTATCAGTGCAACGGTTCTGGTGTATTAACGGTTGGTGAATACATGTCTGAGCAGTTTCTAAAACTATATAAATCTACGTCCCAACAGTCAGTCAAGACCAGTGTCACCTAAGGGAAATTACGTTAATTCCAAACTTGCTGGAAACCCTTCAGAAATGTTTCTGGGGAAGTTATGTTGGGGAATTTGTAAATATTCCATCTGGATAACTTTCCATAAGAATGTATGGGGGGTTAAAAAGAACTAATAAGAAATTTGAGGTAATTTGTGATATACAAATGAATAAAAAAATAGGGTGGATAATTAGATGAGCACCTCTAAATCAGCATGCTAAATCAACTGTAGCATACATTTTAGTGGTTATTGTCCCAGCGCTACTTAAACCGGAGGTAAAATGGTGTTAGCTGCCTTATAGGTACCACACCTGACCTCCTGGCTGCTGTGTAAACATGTGGAGTGTTTGTAAGTTAAACTTTAATAGTACTGGGTCCTCATTTATAAAAGAGTGCGTAGGATTCATACTAAAAGTGTACGTGCGCCCAAAAGCCGAAAAAAAAAATCCTGATTTATAAAACCGTGTGCACGCACATCTGCACGCAATGTTCTCTTTATAATCAGTCCAGCTGGAAGGTTGCGCACATGAATTCTCCTCATATCCCGCCCTCTATACGCCCACTTTTTACCATGAATGGTCAATGCAAACTACATGATGACTGTATTTGCATATGAATGAGCCTGCTGAGCATGTGCAGCAGCTTCCTGCAGTCTGTTTCTGCTGCGTCAGGATGAATGAGACGTGTGTCGAGCCGGTGTTCTGCAGAGGTGTCCTGCCTCGGCAGAAAATACTACCGTACCATCCCCGTTTCTTTTATCTCAGTTCCTTTTTTTTTTCAAAGGCTTTTTCATGCAAATAGACGATTTAACAGCAGGAAGTCAGAATGTGCTTCCACATAGATCTATGTGTACGACGCTTCGGCGGAAGAAAAAACCCGTCAGACCACGCTTCCACGTAGATATTGGCAGGTAGGATGATTTGACAGATGAAAATACCCTGTCAGATCACGCTTCCACATAGACATCAACATTTATCTATGTGGAAGCGTGATTTACGGGTTTTTTTCTTCTGCCGAAGCGTCGTACACATAGATCTATGTGAAGCACATTGTGACTTCCTGCTGTTAAATCGTCTATTTGCATGAAGCCTTTGAAAAAAAAGGAACTGAGATAAAAGAAACGGGGATGGTACGGTAGTATTTTCTGCCGAGGTAGGACACCTGGGCAGAACACTGGCTTGGGTGTACATGGATCTATAAGTCTGATATGTGATGACATTATTAAGAGTATGACATGAATCTGGCTTCATTTCACCACCTCAGCGCCTGCGTCGCCAGTTCCCCATGTCTTAAGACTGTTCCTACGGGAGGGTCAGGGTTGGCGTAGAGATACACACATTTTTCCGTTAGTTTTTTTTTTTAAATCCCAACCTTTGCGTAGAAGGTGGCGTCTCATCTTTCAAGCCCTGTTTTGTGCGCAAGCTTTAGAAATGAGGCCCCAGATTACTAAAGTTTGACCTTGTCATATCATCCAAAATACCTGCTAGTCTTTGGACTGATAAAGTATGTTTTCAATAGTTCTGGTATTGCATGCAGGTTTCCATAAAGTACTTGTGTGTATGATGGAGGAACAGACAGTACAGAGCTGTTTTTATCCAACTGCACTTTCGTTCACTGTTACAGCTAACTTGCAGTTATGGAAATGTCTTGATTATTCCTACGTACATCTATTAATGCCAATGTAAAGTTTCCAGCTTTGAACACTGTAGTGCTAGTTAGAAGTGAAGAAGCCTCCTGGATGAGAACTAAGAAGTCCATCAGCTTTTACTCAGTCGCAGGTGATTCCCAGTATTTCTCTTTTCAGCCCAAAAACAACGCATCAGTCCATCTCCCTGTGCTTTCTGACATCCTTTACTACTGAATAGATTGGTTTTTAAGTCTCTAACAAACTGTCCTTTGCACTACCGCTAGAAGTAGTGCTGCCTGTAGAACTGAAACTCAATTCTGATGACGTTAGACTGACCCGCCATGTCAATGTGAACGTCCAGTTCTGCCAAAAATGTGCAAATGTGCAAAAAGCTTTCCCATAAACTGGATTGTTGAGGCATCTGGAAAACCACCTTCTGAAAGCATTACACAAGGGATTTTGCAATATCTGCAAAAGAGGTGTTTCCATTTAGGGTTTTTCTTTGTGATAATTAGGTTTTTCACAAATCAGGGGGTAATGTAATGCAACTACGTTAGGATCACTGCTCTTAAACACCCAGAGGAGCCAGCTCAGGGGTTTGGAGCCCTCCGGACTCAAACTAAGTAAACCGTTAGTTTCACATTCACACTGTGAGTGTGAAACTCAACAGTTTCATTAGATGTTCAGATGACTGATCCTGTGAAGCTTCAGGACATCCTTATAGAGGGAATGCATTGATATCACTTCCCCACTGGACCAGCCCCCTTACTCACACTGAGTGGTAAAAACAGCTGCAACTAGTGGAGAAGACGGGATAACAGCTGATTATCAGCTTAAATTAAAGGCAGTTGGACTTGACAGTGACCCGTACAGTTACCAAGAACCAGTGGTCCATGGACATTAATATTTGGTACAGTTACCAAGAACCAGTGGTCCATGGACATTAATATTTGGTACAGTTACCAAGAACCAGTGGTCCATGGACATTAATATTTGGTACAGTTACCTCAAGAACCAGTGGTCCATGGACATTAATATTTGGTACAGTTACCCCAAGAACCAGTGGTCCATGGACATTAATATTTGGTACAGTTACCCCAAGAACCAGTGGTCCATGGACATTAATATTTGGTACAGTTACCAAGAACCAGTGGTCCATGGACATTAATATTTGGTACAGTTACCTCAAGAACCAGTGGTCCATGGACATTAATATTTGGTACAGTTACCCCAAGAACCAGTGGTCCATGGACATTAATATTTGGTACAGTTACCCCAAGAACCAGTGGTCCATGGACATTAATATTTGGTACAGTTACCCCAAGAACCAGTGGTCCATGGACATTAATATTTGGTACAGTTACCAAGAACCAGTGGTCCATGGACATTAATATTTGGTACAGTTACCAAGAACCAGTGGTCCATGGACATTAATATTTGGTACAGTTACCAAGAACCAGTGGTCCATGGACATTAATATTTGGTACAGTTACCAAGAACCAGTGGTCCATGGACATTAATATTTGGCCACCAATCCAGTTTCCTGATATTTATATGTACTTAATTTCTACACCGGGGAAATACACGAAGCAAAGCTTGAAGGCTTACAAAAGTCTTGACGCTTGGTCCGACTTCAAGGCAGGATTTGTTGGAGAAATTAAAGTGATGAGGACACCGAACTTTATGATTTGACCGTTTAACGTTAGCTACCCAAAAATCCAACATTACCTGATACAAAATGGGAACCACAAATCCACGTTTGAGTGCCTGGAATCCAGTTGTTTCTGTGAATTGCAGTGATCCATTTGTTTCTCTTAAGCTTATTTTTCTGCAGTCTGTAAAACGATAACTCTGATTTCTTGCTAAATCTATGATTACAGTCGATCCCACAACAGCTCTTTCCCATTTTAGATGTTTTCCAGTTGCTCAAACTGAAAGTTTACGCTGACACTCAGTCTTTCTGACACTCAGTCTTTCTGACACTCAGTCTTTCTGACACTCAGTCTTTCTGACACTCAGTCTTTCTGACACTCAGTCTTTCTGACACTCAGTCTTTCTGACACTCAGTCTTTCTGACACTCAGTGGGCGAAACCCGCTGTGAAGTCGCATCTGTGACGTCATGAACATTCCCTCTATTATGCTATCTTAAAGGGTGGCATCTCAAGCATCAGAAAAGGAACTAAATGAACACTGAAGTGCTAACCCCTCCCTATTATAGTAGAGCCGTCAGTTCAGTGGATGGACCTTTAGTTTACAGAAAAATAGAGAGAATCACCAGCTTACTGAATAATACTGTGAGCCAATCAGAGATGAAATAACATTCCAGGAGCATTCCTGCAAACGGTGCACGGTACATGCAGCATGTCACACGTGTTGCATCAGCACTCAGTAGACTTGCCAAGCTGAAAGAACAGAAAGATCCGGGGTGTGTTTTACCGAGCAGGCTGTTCCCTTCCGTGGGCGGGGGGTGTGAGGGCTGAGCTGGGCAGGACGTGGGGTCTGCTGCGGGGTCTCCCTCCACCACGGCTCCACCCACCTCCCCGTTAACGTTCAGGTCAGGTCCAAGGATCAGTCCGTGTTTCTGCTCAAACACAGGGAGATCTTAGCACGACACACCACACAACCGAGCTCTGGACAGGTGACTGTTCTCCACAGTGAAAGGTCAAAACATTGGATCCTAAACTTTTCCTGCTGGGCTTTTATCCAGAGAAACATAACTTCAGTAAATATGAAAAAAGCACTTAGAGATTTAAGCTTGTTAAATGCCAAAAAATGTATTGCACTATTATGGAAAAGAACCCATCAACCAAGTACCAGTCAATGGTTAAAACAAATGTTATCAAGCCAACCGTTGGAAAGAATTACTTATATTCTGAAAGCCAAACAGCATGTATTTGAAGGTAAATGGAAGCCCTTTATTGAATATGTCAAGAACTCAGACTTAACAGAAAACCAAATTGATGACTAACTGTGGGTATGGCAATTTCTGAAAATTGTGAATGTTAATGTATTTTTTCGCTATTACAGTTATTATTATTATTATTATACTTTTATATATATATATATATATATATATATATTAGGGGTGTCACGGTACACACAAGTCACGGTTCGGTACGTACCTCGGTACAGGGGTCACGGTTCGGTACGGGTTCGGTACGGGTTCGGTACAACGGAAAAAAAATACAAAAAGTCCCAAATGTATAAGACGAGTTTTTTCTTCCTTTATTTTGATCATAGCATTTGAAAGTTAAAGTTTGTTCAATTGGCTACAAAACTAAAAAGCATCTATTATTAAAATGTAAAATAAATAGAATAAAACATTTAACTTGTGCATTAGTGTTTTTAATTTTACCACGGACTGGTTTATGTGAGTGCGGGATGGGACATTGTAACGAGCTCGTGCACTTGTAATAAATACTTGAACCCGGGCTCCTCTACTGCTGCATATGGGCAGAGCCGTCTGGGGGCGGAGCATTCTCCATGGGCCTTATGATAGTCATTTTAACGTTCAACAACATCATCCTACCATCAAACTACATTTATTCTCACTTTTATTGAGCCAAGCATATAGGCCTATGCTGCAGAAAGCAGAGTAAAGTCACACACACACACACACACACACACACACACACACACACACACACACACACACACACACACACACAAGCCTGTCAGCTGTCAATCACACGGCGCTGAAAACTCTGATAGTCACAGACCGACTCAGTTCCATCTTTGATTCAGCTTAAATACAAAAAAAAAAACATAACTGGTCTAAAATGACACAATCTATCTAGATAGATAGACACAGCGGTCTATAACATCATTTCTGAGCTCTATAATAGAGAATAGACTCGGCGGTCTAGTTGACAACAACACAAGCACATTACAGGCAGCTGGTCAAGACACATTCTGATAAAGACATTATTTAAGAAGGTTACACTGACTCACCAATGGCAGTCGCCTCTTCCATAACCCAAAATAATCCAGGTAACGTGGAAAACAGGGTAACATTCAAAACTTTGTACAAATTTAGTCCTCTTTTAAACTTTAGCGCTAATCTCCTTCACGGCAAATTTGCTGTGACTGTTAAGGCTGATTTATGGTACCGCGTTACACCAACGCAGCGCCTACGGCGAAGGTTGCGCGTCGCCGCATAACCTCGCCGTAGACTGCGCCGTACCCTACGGCGTATGCTCTGCGTCGATTTAACGCAGAACCATAAATCAGTCTTTACACCCAATCCGCTTTGGCTGGCGGCCCCGGTGCGTTCAGGACAGTTGTAAATTAAGGATTAGAACATTTTATCGTTATTATAGCCTACAATTTATGATGATATATGAATTGCACATATATTTATTGATATGCACAGACTAGCACACATTTAGGTCTGTAATGGAACGTGACTGTTGATATTTATAAGGGGAAAAAAAACGATTATTGATTTTTTTTTTTTTTTTTTTAACTCAGTCAGACGTATTCGCCGTATGACTGCGTGAACCGAACCGTGACCCCCGTATCGTGACGGGACGGGACGAATACAAATACCGTTACACCCCTAATATATATATCTATATACATACACACATATATATACTTTTTTTTCTGTTACTTTTAAGCCCGTAGCTTATCATTATTATTACTATTATTTCACAATCCATTTTATTGTGTTCATAATCTGTCAGTGTTTTTTATTGTGATTGTTTTGTTTTCAGCTGTGTTTTTGCTATATTTGGCAGCTAATCTACAGGACTGTCTCAGAAAATTAGAATATTGCGATTTTCTGTAATGCAATTACAAAAACAAAAATGTCATACATTCTGGATTCATTACAAGTCAACTGAAATATTTCAAGCCTTTTATTATTTTAATATTGCTGATTATGGTTTACAGCTTAAGAAAACTCAAATATCCTATCTCAAAAAATTAGAATATTCTGGGAGTCTTCATCTTAAACTGTAAACCATAATCAGCAATATTAAAATAATAAAAGGCTTGCAATATTTCAGTTGATTTGTAATGAATCCAGAATGTATGACATTTTGGTTTTTTTAAATTGCATTACAGAAAATAAAGAACTTTATCACAATATTCTAATTTTCGGAGACAGTCCTGTACATGTCATGATTGTTTGTACTGTGATTATCTTGTGCTGCTATAAAACTCAAATAAAGGTATTGTGGAAAAAAAAAAAAGAAAAGTGAGCCAGCGAGTACCTTGAGAATATCTTTTAGTTTGACCACCTCCTCTCTGAGCTCATCCCGCTCATTCTGGACGGCATCTGTAAATACTTTCTGCCGCTCTAAAGCCTGAGCAGAGCCGGCGGGAGTGCAAGAAGGCCGAGAAGAAAAGTGGAGGAGAAGTGAGAATATAGGAAAGTGAAAAAGTTTATTTTCATGCAAAGAAAATAATGAGTGAAAGTTAACGCCAAACTACTGGATACCCCGATTTTTTTCCCCTTCCACTCCACCGTCTCCTGTAAGTCAGAGATCTCTCTAGTAAAACCTTCCTGTTTGACACGCAGCTGACGGATCTCCTGCACAGCGAGGAAAGAGCGTGGAGTTTAGAGAAAGAGAGACAAAGAAAGAGGATGAGCATTTAGAAAAGTGAAAAGGGAAGTAGAAGCCAGCGGTGTATACAGACGTAAGGTGAGGAAACGTCTCCTCAGCGGCTTACTCACATTTAAAAGCTCTTCACTTTGCTTTAGAGTTTCTTTCATCTCGTTGAACTGGAACCGAAGCGTTTTTAGAGCATGTTTCTCCCGCTCGTATTCCTGCAGAGAGCAACACATCACTCATCACCTCACTCGCTCCTTGCAACATTTTGGATTTCCAACATCTTTAACAACATGTTTAAATTTCTTTGCTGTAGTTCATTAATGTGTTTATTTGCCTCTTCCACTAATATCTCTAACTCCAACTCGTCAAATTTCATTTTGCGCTTGTGACTTGTGACTGTGCATTCCATCCACTCTCCATGGCGCAGAGTTTGCACTCGCAAACCATAAGACACGCAACACCTCATTTAAATACTGCTGTTTGCACCTGTTATCAATTGCACACGCAATCTTAGTTGATCACCCGCAAAACACACAACAACAGCACGCGCAAACTTTTTCAGTGCACACGCAATTTAGTACTCTTTATTTAGGATCTTAGTGAATCGGGCCCTAAATGTTGAAATAGCAGTAAAACCACATTCATTGATGAAATGACATAAGGGATGGAAAGGAGGGATGGCAGTTTTACAGGGGGGATGATTTGGACCGTTTTTATTTCAGGGGGGATGATTTGGACCGTTTTTATTTCAGGGGGGGATGCCATCCCCCCTCATCTCCAGTACTGACTGTATATTTCCAGAGCAGCTTTACAAACCTTGACTTTGTCCTCGTATTCTTGTCGTGACTCTGAAAGCTGCTCCTCCAGCTCCATCAGTGAGTCTTTGAGCGTGTCCACTTGGTACATCAGGTTGCTCTTCTCGTTATCCAGCTGGGCGTTGGACACCATGGCCTGCCGATACTTCTCCTCTGTTTCTGCAAACACGTCCTGAGGTGATGACACAAGCATTACATCAGCAGAAATACATGGGAGCTGCAGCGTTTCTCCGTGGGAACTCTGGTATCCTGCAAGTGTTTGTGGTCATGGCTGGATGGATTTGACAGTAGTGAAACGTGTCAATCTGTGCAGACCGGCTAGAAATGATAAGTGGAACTACGGAAGAGTATTAGGGCCGGGCAGGAGAAAAATAAAAATTATATTTCAGAGGAGGAAGATTTTTTTTTCATTATGCACTCGAAATGTTGAGAAAAAAGTCAAAATGTTGAGAAAAAAGTCAAAATGTCGAGAAAAAAGTCGAAATGTTGAGAAAAAAGTCAAAATGTCATTTTGATTTTGATTTTTTTCCTCAACATTTTAACTGTTTTCTCGAAGTGCACAATAAAAAAAATCTTCCCCTCTCCAATATTTTTTCTCCTGCATGGCCCTAATACTCTTCCGTATGGAACTGACCAACTAAGACAGGAAAACTAAACTAAAGGAATGTGGAACATGCAACTGGATCTCCAGAAGTGGAATCCATGGTGGCAATTTAGAAGTGAAACATATTTACATATCAGAAAAATAAAATTACAAAAGAAAAAGAAAGATTTGACATTAAAGCTGCCAGCAGCATTGATGGGGCCCTGGGGCTTATGGCCCCCTCACGCCCCCCCCGGTAACCACATTCCAAACTGCCTTTGGTGTCACCATCAAAGTCACCCAATCATCATAAACATATTACAAAAAACGACAACATTCTAAGGTTCTGGAGTAAATGATGACACATTTGCACGTGTTATGACATTTTGAAATGTCCGTCTTGCTGCTCTGCTAACTTTAATGAATGCAAAAAAGTACCGTAGTTATAGAACACAACATTCAAATTCTTTTTATATTTTTATATTCCTACATTTTCTTCAATAAAATTTACTTTTACGATTTGTATTCCATTTTTTTTAAATAATTTTAAAAACCTTTTTGTCAGTGTCCCTGAAACAGCTTTCCACCAACAAACCCATTTCACTTTTATCGTGTGTTTTGAATAATTCTAGGCTGCTGACCGGGACCTGGGTGCAGGATTTCTTCCTACTTTCTGTGAAGATGTAAGGAATGACAATAAAGTACTTTGAACCTTTACCCAAGGATAACATTTTAACAATGACATCAAACTTGATGCCTTGAAAAAGGTCTATGACCGAAACGTTGGCCCAATAAACACGAGTACAGTGAGAAGAAGGTGTGCAGGAGTTTTCTTTTTAAATTGGCTGCAGCTTTCCTCCTCCGACGCACCTTTCTGCATGTCCGGTGTGCTAAGTTTTTTTTTCTTCTTTTTTTCTTCCTTTTTCCTTTCCTTTTTAATCTCGACATTTTGACTTTTTTCTCGACATTTCAACGTTTTTCTCGAAATTTTGACTTTTTCCTCGACATTTGGGCTTTTTTCTCAACTTTTTTCTCGACATTTCGACTTTTTTCTCAATATTTCGACTTTTTTCTCTACATTTCAACGTTTTTCACGAAATTTTGACTTTTTCCTCGACATTTGGGCTTTTTTCTCAACTTTTTTCTCGTCATTTCGACTTTTTTCTCGACATTTCAAAGTTTTTCTCTAAAAATTTTCACTTTTTCCTTGACATTTCGGCTTTTTTCTCAACTTTTTTAACTTTTTTCTCGACATTTCGACTTTTTTCTCAACATTTCAACTTTTTTCTCAACATTTCGACTTTTTTCTCTACATGCATAATGAAAAAAAAAACTTCCCCCAGTTATAACTAATATAGAAACATGCAGCACGTGTTTGCTTCATTCTAATCTGATACAAGACTTCATTTTTTGCGGCTCCAGACATATTTGTTTTTTGGGTTTTTGGTCCAATATGGCTCTAAAACATTTTGGGTTTGCTGACCCCTGCCCTATCTCCTTACTGGCGGCGCCGCCATCAAAGATGTAGAGGAAAGGGAGGTGGTTGCGTCCGCACGGGATATTTAAGGTAGGTGGTGCTACCTGCGGCGGACGGACACATTTCACCAGCCAATCAGGATTGGCGTAGTGAGATTAATGCTTCTGACGTCCGCAGCAAGGTGTACATCCCATAGTGAAACATCTAACTCATATTACTCAGAGAACCGGGGTCGTGTAAATAACCTAAAGTCCTGTGGTGTTAGAACTGAACAACACAAAAACAACACGGACCCCAGGAAGAGTAGCTGATGTACTGCATCAGCTAATGGGGGTCCTCATAAATTCAAATTCAAATTCAACATGGCCATTGGAACGATAGAAGAATCTCAGGCTTGTACCTTGACTTCCTTCAGGTTCTGCTTATACTTGATTTCCACATCTTGAATCTGATCCTTCAGCTCATGAATCTCCTGGTGAAGCATGCAGCAGTGGTGAGCAGTGAAGTGGTGGCACAGCAAGCACAGAGGTTGGTGGAAAGATGATGGCAGAAAGATGTTTTACAAAGGAAAAAGAAAGGAAAACAGCATGAACATGACACATATATGGACTAAAGACCACAGATGGTTTGGTATTGTAAAAGCCAGCCAACCAGATTTCTTCATGTTTCTTTCACATTACAGATAGTCCCGTACTTACTAATATTTGATTTGGGAAATTTCATGAATAGAAACAAAGTTGCTCTTAAGGCAGTACAAAAGATTAAAGATTTGTATTGAGCACAATGCCCTTTAGAGTGCAGCCTCAGGGCTGGATAAATGCAGAGGGTTGGGGGGGCATGCCACGTAAAACCTATCCCAAACAAAGACCCATGAGCCGAGTACTAGATCAGTCCAGGCTTGGGTACCGGAGCAGCTGAAGAACTGACAATGAATGTTTGGAGTGGAATATCCCATTTTTAAAAGTCATTTTGGTGGTGATGATAAGTACTTCCAAAAAGACTCAAAAATGTATAGCTTTAGCCGAGTACCCACGTATTAAACATACAACAACCATAGTACTAGTAAAACTATTCACCTAATCAAGTTTTAAACATAAGGCTTACATAACAATCAACAAACTCATCTGGCCACTGCAAATGTCCACTAGCAGGTTTGCAGCTCCTCCAGCTTGGACTGACTAAAAGAGCTGGTAGCCACGACCAACTTTGTTCCAGACAGATCCCGGGACTGCTCATTTTTCTGTCTGCAACATGACACTGGACAGTACAACAAAAATCAGGCTTCAAAACTGGTCTTCAGAAAACCTACAGGTGACATCGTGGATCACAACACAGAACATCAGAGTCTCACATAAAGGCAGAGCTCTCAGGTAAAGCAAAACATCAGAACTACCTTTCAGTTGCTTTTTATATTTTTTCTTGCCACTGTTTGGCTTAAGGCTTTTCTCCCACTAGGGGAGTTTTACCTGCCAGTGTTTATGTAATAATTGCTCAGGGGTTTATGTTCTGGTCTCTGTAAAGCACCTAGAGACAACTTCTGTTGTAATACACGCTATATAAATAAACTTGAATTGAATTATATTTCATGTATTTTGCAGGAAAACACCAGCTGAGTCTGTTAAAAATGGCTGGTGCTGAAATGTATTGATTGTTATGTAAGCCTTATGTTTAAAACTTGATTAGGTGAATAGTTTTACTAGTACTATGGTTGTTGTATGTTTAATACGTGGGTACTCAGCTAAAGCTATACATTTTTGGTCTTTTTGGAAGTACTTATCACCACCGAAATGACATTTAAAAATGGGATATTCCACTTCAAACATTCACTGTCAGCTCTTCAGCTGCTCCGGTGTGGAGCAGCTGAAGAGCTGGGAGCCTTGGGTAACTGTAATTGGCATGTTCCAGCAAACTTATAGGGCCTGTTTGTAAAAATCTATCATATATATACCGATATCATGAAGGGTTAGTTTAGAAAAGATAGTGAATGGACACAAGTCTCATTCTGAGTCTGACCTGGTGCTATCGACTAGGTCAACTATAAGATTAGCAACATTTGTCCCCAACAACATTATAAGACTCTTGATCTGAATATTTTTTCAAATTACAGGGCCATCTCAAATCTCCCTTCATTTCCCAAGTACTGGAGAAAGCTGTTGCTGGCCGTCTTCAGGACCACCTCAAACAGAACAACCTGTTTAGTTTCCGCTCTGCTCACAGCATGGAAACAGCCCTGGTGAGAGTGACAAACGACCTTCTGATCACAGCTGATGCTGCTCCCCCTCTCTTCTCATTCTCCTGGACCGTTCTGCAGCATTTCACACCGTTGACCATGACATACTCTTAAACTGGCTTCATTACCCCATTGGTCTCTCCGACACAACCCTCAACTGGTTCAAGTCATACCTTACAAATCGAACAGAACGCATCTCCCTTGGTAACTCCTTATCCAAACCCCATGATGGCACCTGTGGGGTCCCCCAGGGGTCTGTGCTTGGCCCCACCCTCTTCACCCTCTACCTTCTTCCCCTTGGCCAAGTCATTAGCCGGCATGGAATTTCATTCCACTGCTATGCTGATGACACACAACTTTATGTCAAAACTACAACTGCAGTCCTGTCACCAGTGTCCTCATCCTCATAACTCACCATCTGTCTGGAGGAGATAAAGGCGTGGATGGAGCAACATTTCCTTCAACTGAACAGCTCCAAAACAGAGGCAATCATGGGTGGGCCCCCTCACCAGACCCAGTCATCATCCATAACCAGCATCACCTTCTCTGGTCACAACATTCCCCTCTCTTCATCTGTCACCAACCTTGGTGTCAAAATGGACCTCCAACTCTCCTTTGATTGCCATATAAGTGACCAATCTCCGTCCCACCCTCACCCTCCCAGATTCTGAAAAGCTGGTCCACGGCATTGTCTCCTCCAGACTGGACTACTGTAACGCACTTCTCATGGGGATCCCCAGCAAGAGTCTCCAGAGGCTCCAGTACATCCAGATCACCCCCACTCTTCACTCACTCCACTGGCTTCCTGTGTCCACCAGGACTGAATATAAGGTCTCCCTCCTCACTCACCAGAGTGTCCATGGAAATGCTCCCCCCTAACTCAAAGAACTACTCTTCCCACAACCCACTACACCTCCCTCCGCTCTTCCCAAACTAACCACCTCCATGTTCCCAGGACCAGACTCTGCACCCATGGGTGACGGGGCCTTTAGTGTCGCTGTCCCACGTCTCTGGAATGCCTTCCCTGACAACCTGAGGGCACCATAAACCACAGACTATTTTAATATAATAATTATAATTATGACATCTTTGACAAGACAGAGAGAATGAAGTATCCCAAATTCTGTCAAAACGATTGGTTGAATGAACTGCGTCTACTTTGTTTACTTTCATTTAGTTCCTTTCTATATTAGCTGTAGTGGATTTGGAAGCTTCAAAGGTAACGGGAATACTGTCTGTTCTAGTCCTTCCTGCCCACGACAATAACCATCTACAATGACTCCTAAATGAGAAGAGGCCCATATGATTACTGCAACAATTGATTTCCCTTTGTGGATAAATAAAGTATTTTTTAAATTGAATAAGATTGTTGAGATAAGAGTGAATGTAATTATAATTGCCACAGATCTTTAGGGGCCATGAATCTATATACTGTTCTGGTGTCTTTACAATGTACAGTTAGGGCCCTACTTATGAACCGTTTTCTGTTGGGAGAATTTGTTGGTAAATCCTGTTTATTTATAAGTCCAACTTTTGTGCTGTCGTGTACTGGTGACTAATTGTTTTAGCGTGTTTTAGCTTCGGTGGTTCTTAAGCGACATCAGATGGAAGATAAGAGATGTAATAGAGAGATAGTTGTAAAATATGACATCAGTGTCACCAGTTCAAGCTCACGAGACTATGGTCGTCGAGAGTCTTATTCTTCCTTCATAGATGAGACATTAGGCCTGAACAGCATCACAAGACACTTCACACAGCAAAGAGCTTGCTCCCCGTGGTGGATTTATCTGGGCTCTTGCCCAGATAAATGCACCTAACCCTGCGTTCACACTGAAAGCGTCAAAAATCTCCTGACGCCAGCATCTCGCTGCTTGGTGCATTCACACTGAAAGCTGCATGTACTGTCGACGGCTGCAGTGGGCAGGGCTACAGCTGCAGTGGGCGGGGCTACAGCTGCAGTGGGCGGGGCTAAAGCTGCGCTGCAGAACTGGGAACAGCCTACACATATAGCTGCACATCTTCAGTTTCCTATTTCACCATGGATCACACTTTGGGACGGGTCTTTATATTTTAGCGTTATTTCCGCGTAGATAAGAGTGAGTTTGATGCTCCTTAACAAGTTCGGTCCGCGGATCAACATCAACCGCCAGAGCCCTTGCTCCCGGTGAAGGCTGATTTATGGTTCTGCGTCACACCAACGCAGAGCCGACGGCGTAGGGTACGCGGCGTCGCACACCGTACGGTGCGCGTCGCCGCCTACCCTACCCCGTCAATTAAATAAATATTAAATATATATTAAATATCAAAATGTATAAAACAAATTAAATAAAAATAAACTGCCTGCATATATAGAATAAAAATGCTTCTTGAATAAAATAAAACAAATATCCCTTTCCTGCATAACAATTAAATTAAAATACACTGTGCAATTAATACAATGTAGACAGTAACAGGCAGACTTTTCCACTGAGGTTGACAGTTGTGCAAATAAAAAAACATTTGTGCAAATCTCAAATAAAACATTCAAGTAAATTTGTCACAAAATAAGCTATATCAAAATCATTAAAACAAAAAAAAGTTGTTTTTTTTTAATCGATATAAACGATATTGTCCCGTACCATATTGCGTTTGAAAATATATCGATATATATTAAGATCTCGATATATATCGCCCAGCCCTACTGGCCGGCTGCTCGGGAGCTGCAGGGGAGTGTTCAATATCCTACACATGCGTATAGCTCAGTCTTGCACTTCTCTGTTGTAAAACCACACAAATTGAGATTGCACTGCTTGTCTAGTTTATTGACAAACAAAGAAAGAGGAAATCTTATCCTGATTGCTTTCTAACTGATGCCCCCTTGTGGCCACAACATTTCCAGACCTGCAAACTAACAGGACTGTCTCAGAAAATTAGAATATTGTGATAAAGTTCTTTATTTTCTGTAATGCAATTACAAAAACAAAAATGTCATACATTCTGGATTCATTACAAATCAACTGAAATATTGCAAGCCTTTTATTATTTTAATATTGCTGATTATGGTTTACAGTTTAAGATTAAGATTCCCAGAATATTCTAATTTTTTGAGATAGGATATTTGAGTTTTCTTAAAAGGAACCCTGGCTATTAATACATGTACGTCTTAAAAGATAAATGTTGGTATCAATTATAACAATGTGATATAAAAAACCTTGTTGATGTCTTCGTTTTTATAAAATTTGAAAATATAATTTAACTCGTAGGTCGCCATTGTTGTTTACATTCTGGGTAGTGACGTCAGACGGTGGCTCCTGCTGGCCCCTGTACACTGTTTGACACCCAGAAACAGATGAAAACACAGCTAAACAGGTGACGGCGCACCAGAAACACAGATCAAAACACAGCCAAACATTAAGGTGACGGCGCACCTACAAAAAAGTAAAAAAAAAATAAAAAAAAAGTACCGCACCATAAAGCATGAACTACAAAAACACCATAAAACTCAGATAGACTAACAGACCACACGTTTCAACTAGCAGGTAGCCGATGCTACAATAAAAACCCCAGCCAGATCTGGTGTCATTAAATCAAATAAAGATGTTCTTGCCTATTTGAAGCGAAGTCTGCGCCTCCCGTTTCGTCAAAGTCCCGGGCCAGTCCCCTCAGCCTCTGGTCTGTCATCAGCACCGAAGCCGGTTTTAGGGGGGAGAGGGGTGGGCTATGCCCACCCAAACGTGCATATTGCCCACCGGCGTCTCCATCCCGGCGGCGGCGAGAGCGGATGGCGGAGCGCTGCAGGCTCTAAAGCCCCGGCTACGCCGTCTACGCCGTAGGCTACGCCGTCTACGCCGTCTACGCAGGAGCCTAATGCACTGGTAAGATGCGCACGACTTTGATCATTTTTGCAGATCTCCCGTGCATCACAGAACTTTGATCCAGTTTGCCTGAACCGAGACGTCTTATGGGCTCCCTCGTCAGCCTCCACGGCCGGGAGATGCTGCTCATCTATGTTTTAGATACCTGTCCCAGTTAAACTAACGGGGCTTATCTTCCCAGAGCCAACGAACTACGTCATCGCCCCCAGAATGCATTGCGCAGGTAAAACATGGCGCCTCCCACAGGTCAAAATATGTGATAAACATTGTAGATTTTTAAAGCAATTAGATTATTTTATGTGTTTCTAACAACATATTTTAGTATAAGAGAACAATTGTGGCTAATTAGGGACTACATGTCTTAATAGCCAGGGTTCCTTTTAAGCTGTATTTTTCTGAGACCGTCCTGTATACAGCCCTTGCCCAAGCAACAAGACACTTTTCTGTATGAAAGCTCACAATTCAAAAATGTGTCAGTAGGGGACTATTTGTATGTTTTTTTGAGAAGACACTTTCAGAGTAAAAAAGAACCCAATGTGGGTTTGGCACACAACAGTGCAAGCATCTAAAAGACATTTTGCAAGACATTTTCTTGTAACTTCCCTCTGATTCTCTATTCCACTGACTGTGTGAGCTTTACAATCCCGTGCCAGCCGTCCTAGTCCTCTCTGTGTCGGGGGGAGTTTACCTTGATATCTCGTATGGAGCTTTCTACGTCCACCGCTGTGTCCTCACTTCCTCTCCGCAAGGACATGCCCCCTAGCGAGGTGAGGGTTCCTGCCGTTAGGGCAGAAGCTGGACGAGACCCCTGACAAGAGAAACATACACATTTGTACTAAAGACATCACCACTTATCGCTCTATTTTATAGACTAATGCCGTCTAATGACAGAGTCCTCCCATGAAATTCACTCACCTTCTCCAGGAATTCTCTGTCCTCCTCCTGAAAATACAAATGACAAACAATCAGAGCAAGCAGAGGCTAAAGGGAGGATAAGTACGGGATAATGACATTAACATAAATATATGGACGACGTGGGGGCGTGAACCTTTTTGCCTCCGCAAAGTCCATATATTTATGTTAATGTCACCTCGAAGGACATTATCCGCTTATACCAGTCACTTACCAGAAAACATAAATATTAAATCAGTTGTTCATGCTTTAGTGTGTTTTCAGTGTAAATCATTAGTTTTATAACAACCACAGCTGAGCGGCTGAGCGACTATTTAATCTCTCGTCTGCAGCCGTTGGAACCTGATAGTTTTTTAACAAGCCATAACTCAGTTTCCTTGGTAACACCTGAGGGTCTGACTAATACCTGGAACAATCACTACCGTCCCATAAGCTCATTAGTGGACACAGTGTTGATTCTCCAGGAACTAGGACGGACCTGAGATACGACTCAGCAACAGGAGATATTCTAGTCCACTCAGCTCCGCTCGCCTATTTTCTTTTCTCTCCTCTTCTGCATCCCAGTCATCAAAATTGTTAAATTCACAAAATAAATTAAAAGAAATTACAAAATCCCTCATGTGCCGTCCTGCGGTAGCCGGCTCTTCTTCTCTGAATCTCTGTTGCCGTGGTTACCACCTGGCAGTTGATCCAGCGCAATGATATTAAAGATATCAGGCAGTTTGACCAAACTTGTTTTCTAGGTGGAGGTTATCACTTTTAACCTACACCTGCCAGCCAATCAGAATGGAGTATTCACACAGACCGTGGTATAAAGAAAAGTATTTTACCTTCATATCTCCTGATAAAAAAACCAACATAAAAGAGGATACACTAAAGAAGATATAACCAGCCTGGGCTGCTGTTTTCATGAACACCAAACATCTCCAGGTTCTAGTCAAGTTCAAAAGCACTTCAAACAAAGCCGTCCCAGTGTCATGCAGCACCACGGACCAGGACTACGTTTACATCAGTCAAAATTGGGGTTATTGCTGATATTCCGGTTACTGAAACATTAGGAATATTCCGTTTACATGGTAAATAATCATTGGGGATATCTGGATCAAACCAGCGACGCACGGAGAACATCATGACGCAATTACCGTCATTTCTGCTTCTTCTTCCTGTATCCAAATTCAAAACAAATGCTGCTTCGCGCAACTTTTCTCTCACCTTCTTGTAAATCTTCTATCCCGGTACTTTCTACCGTCTACAAATGCAGAAATGTTCATATCCTTCATTACATTTATGAAGTGATTAGTCTCCTCCTGGTCTTGTTTCTCCGTGTTTAGAAGAACTTCCTGGACTCAAAAGACCAGGATTCCTTGTGAACAGAGCATGAGCAGAAAACTAATTCCTGTTCCGTTTGATGGGGATATTCCGTTTGGTGTTTACATGACCCAATATTCAGGTTTTAAAAGGAGTAACCCAGGGCTCATATTCGGGTTTTTAAAAACCCCAAAATGAGCAGATTCGGGTTATTCAAAGGGTTATTGGTGTTTACATGGCCGTGCAAATACGGGTTATTGCCAATATTGGGGTTTTAAAAGGGTTATTGATGCATGGAAACACAGTCAACGACCAGACCAGGTCCACACCCAGGGCAGCGGGGATGCAGCGGGGATGCAGCGGGGATGCAGCTCACGTGGCAGCCGGGGAGTCCTGCAGCTGCAAAGCGGTTCACGTCAGGGAAGTCGGGGATGGTGACACTGTCCAGGTCGTGGAGACTGGAGCCAGTCGTGCTCAGGAAGTTGGAAACAGAGCCACAGTTGTCCTACGACGGCCACCGGTGACACAACAACAGATCCCAACTCAGAGGAATTCTACACTTCTGAACACACAACAATGCCTGCTCTGCTTCAGCTTCTGGACTGAGAAGATCTACAATCAGCCATTGATGCACATCCATTTATCTTTAATATTCATCTTTTATTGCTATTTTTTTTTCTTTGTCTGCATATATATTAATGGTTAATACCATGTTGGTAAAAACCTAAGGCATATATATATATATATATATATATATATATATATATATATACAGTGAGAGTAAAAAGTATTTGACCCCTTGCTGATTTTGTTGGTTTGCCCACGAATAAGGACATGATCATTCTATACTTTTAATGGTAGATGTATTCTAACATGGAGAGACAGAATATCAAAAAGAAAATCCAGAAAATAACTTAAAATAATTTATTTTAATTTATTTGCATTTCATTGAGGGAAATAAGTATTTGATCCCCTAGTATGCATTAGGAGTTCTGGCTTTCACAGACCAGTTAGACACTCCCAATCAACCTGTTACCTGAATTGAAGACACCTGTTCTAACTAATCACTTGTATAAAAGGCACCTGTTCACAGAATCAGACAATCAGACAGATTCCAAACCCTCCAACATGGGTAAGACCAAAGAACTCTCTCAGGACCTCAGAGACAGGATTGTTGACCTGCACAAATCTGGTATTGGCTACAAAAACATTAGCAAGATGCTAGGTATTAAAGTAACAACTATTGGTGCAATTGTGAGAAAATCTAAGAAGTTTAACATGACCATCAATAGACCTCGGTCTGGTGCTCCACAGAAGATTTCACCTCGTGGGGTGGCAAGGATCATGAGAACTGTGATAAATCGTCCTGCAACCACACAGAGGGAGTTGGTGAATGACCTCAAGGCAGCTGGGACCACAGTCACCAGGAAAACAATTGGCAACACCTTGCGCCGAAATGGATTAAAATCCTGCAGTGCCCGAAAGGTACCCCTGCTGAAGAAGGCACATGTGGAGGCCCGCCTAAAGTATGCCAATGATCACCTCAAAGATGCACAAAGTGATTGGGAGAAGGTTCTGTGGTCAGACGAGACCAAAATTGAACTATTTGGCCTGAACTCTACCCGTCATGTGTGGAGGAAGAAAAATGCTGCCTATGACCCCAGGAACACTGTGCCCACCGTCAAGCATGGAGGTGGAAACATTATGTTTTGGGGGTGTTTCTCTGCCAAGGGCACAGGGCTACTTCACCGCATCAGTGGAAAGATGGATGGAGCCATGTACCGTGCAGTCCTGGGGAACAACCTCCTCTCCTCTGCAAGGAAGCTGAAAATGGGCCGCGGTTGGGTCTTCCAACATGACAACGACCCGAAGCATACAGCAAAGGCAACAAAGGAGTGGCTCAAGAAGAAGCACATTAAGGTCATGGAGTGGCCCAGCCAGTCTCTGGATTTCAATCCAATTGAAAAACTATGGAGGGAGCTGAAGGTCCGAGTTGCCAAGCGACAGCCCACCAACCTTAATGATTTAGAGAGGATCTGCAAAGAAGAGTGGGCCAAAATTCCTCCTGATATGTGTGCTAACCTTGTGGTAAACTACAACAAACGTCTGACCGCTGTGCTTGCAAATAAAGGCTTTGCCACCAAGTATTAAGTGCTTTTGGCTAGAGGGATCAAATATTTATTTCCCTCCATGAAATACAAATTAATAAAAATATATTCTTTAAAGTTATTTTCTGGATTTTTGTTTTGATATTCTGTCTCTCCATGTTAGAATACATCTACCATTAAAAGTATAGAATGATCATGTCTTTATTAGTGGGCAAACCAACAAAATCAGCAAGGGGTCAAATACTTTTTACTCTCACTGTATATATATATATATATACACCGTATTTTCTGGACTATAAACTATTTCAACCGTGCAGCTTATACAAAGGTGCAGCTATTCTGTGGATTTTTCTTCCACCACTCGGGGCGCTTTAACCGGAATTAGAATCAAAACTAAGACAAAATAAAAGCAAAGAAGAATACGCTACTTCTTATTTAGCAGATAGAAGTAGGTAGAAGCAGATTTCAAACAGATAAATAGATAAGTAAATAGCGGTTATTTTCTCTTGGTTCTGTCCCGTTTTAATCAGCAAAGTTGCTGCCGTGTTAAAAGACACTGTTAGGAAAGATCTATTTAGGTACAAACATGTACATCATTTACAGTTCAACAGTTCTGTACATGTAGTAAATATCTAATCTAACAACAGAAATATCTGCAGCTGGCATATCTTTTTTTTTTAAATAGAGCGGATGCAGCTTATATACAGGTGCGGCTTGTATATCTTTTATTATTTTTTAAAAAATAGAGCGGATGCAGCTTATAGTCCAGAAAATACGGTATATACACACATATATATATATATATATATATATATATATATATATATATGTATATGTATGTATGTATGTATATATATATATATATATATATATATATATATATATATATATATATTTATATTATCTATTTATTTATTTATTTTTAGCTCTATTGTTGAGATCCAGTCCCATGATGACACTGTAACCTGCTGCAATCCCTAAATCACTACAGTGTGTGTGAGTGGATGCAGGTACTGGGACTCCTGATTTACACCATGCCTGTGCAGTTCAAATATCGGCGTGGCACCCAAATGTATCTTGTAGTTGTACAAACATGTTTGCTGTGAAACCCGGGGAGGGAGATCTCACCACTGGGCTGGAGCGGGCTGAACTGGCCCTGCTGGAGGTTCTGGAGCGGGGATAACCCATGATGTCTAAGGGCTGGGGAGAGAGGACCATGTCATCACACCAGAGTTGGTTTCTTCTGATACAAATCCTGTGATTAGTTTGATTGAAGGTGTTTGCAAATGTAGTTTTCCTGTTTTGTGCGATTTGTTTCATTTTGTATGAACCACGGGGCAACATGACAACTTCCAGGTTGAGTCCATTGCAATAATAAGAAAGTTCCAGTTTCTCCACTGACCGCTATGGGCTGGCATCATTGCAGAAATACAACATATTAATAGTAACCTTTTGTTACTTTTGTGGTTGACAGCTGTACGAGGAGGTGAATTTTTGTTGCACCAAATAAAGCGCAATTATTGAGGTTAAGCAGGACTAAAAGCCCAGAATGATAGGATTCAGTGATCTCAGAGCATCTAAACATGGCATGGTGGGTAGAGACGCTTTTAGTCGACTGAAACTTGACACGACTAAAAGGAGAATGAACGTGACTAAACCGAATAAAAACTAAAATGATAGCTTGACCCAAAGACTAGACTAAAACTGAAATTGAAACAGGCTGACCAAAACAACACTAGTTCAGAGAAAAGAACTGCTAGGAGGTGTCACAGGAAGCTGGAGAAACTCTGCAAGGATTTATTGAGGCTACAGACTGGGATTACACAGGATATCAATGCCTGGACTGAGTACATTCCTGACAACATGAACTGAAACTAGTGACAACACCATCCCCACCAGAACAGGGGGCTGCTTCCCCAGTAACTAACCCTCAAAGACCCTCAACGACGAACAACACAGTCTTCATGGGGGGAGGCAGCTCATTATTGACAACTCAAGTCAGCATAAAGTCAAAATGAAAAGCTCCAGCAGAACAGAGTAAGGCCACGTTTACACATAACCGGGTATTTACAAAAAACTGATATTTCCCCCTCTACGTTTTGAAAAATCCCATCATTTCCAGGAACCTGCATAAATATCTGTTAAGGTGCTATGAGCAGCCAGACCTACAGGGGGCAGTGTAACAAGACAAAAAAACATCAACCAACGACACGAGTAACTTCCAGTTACTTCCAAGATGAACCAGAGTCTTTGGTTTGGAGTGACAGAGAAGTGGAGTTACTTTTAAGTGTGACTTTAGAATATAAAACAGGTAAAATACAAGAAAATATTGACGGTGGCCAAACTAATTGTAAACACAGGTCACACTCATGACGCGTGCAAAAAACTCAAAATCTTACCAGGAATATTTGTCTTATTTCTAGTTAAAATGTCTAATTTTTAGTCAAAAAATCTCATTAGACTTAAAGCAAGAGTCATCACCAGATAAAGAACTTGTTATTTGACAATTTTCACCTGTTTCAAGTAAATTTTCACTTTTTTCCAGTGATGAGTCTTGTTTTAAGTGTAATGAGATTTTTTTTTACTAAAATTTGAAACATTTGAACTAGAAATAAGACAAATATTTTTGTTAAGGTTTTGAGTGTGAGTCTCATAATGTGACGTTCTGAAGCCTAAATGTCCGTTTCCCTCCGTTTTTGCAAATCTCCACTTTGGCCGGAGTTTTCAGAAATGATGGTTTTTGGTGACTTTGAGCTTCGTTTTCGTGTAAACGAACGGCCAAAACACATGAAAACACCACTGTTTTTGCTACCTGTAGAAGAAGATCCCCTCAAGCTTGGACACAACCAACCAACATGTTCTCCAACAGGTTTCCTTATCATGGATGTGAAATCTAGCTAGACCAGAAATGGTTTTTGAACTGGGCTATAAATATTTTTTATGTTAATGTTAATATTTTCTACAATGTTGGAGTCAACCTGGAAGTGAGATTGTTGGTGCTTGCATTAAACAGATGCACGCCTATTTTGTGTAATACGGTGCATGCTGTGCAAAATCCACATGTTCAAGTAGTCGATGTAATAGATTACATGGACACTTTGTTACAGCCCTAGTTTTTAATTTACTTACATTATAACCTTTAATGGAAAATTAACTTTTTACAGAATATTGGCTTCATATGGAAGTTGTGTTTGCCCTGTGATCAGCATTAGCTTCTTCAGGTCAACACATTGTTACTGACCCTGCCAGACAAAACACTGTAACCATCCTCACTGCTGTTGCTCTGTGGATAAAAAAACAGGAATGAGAGACTCCTGCCATGTCTGTCCAGGACATTCATGCAGCTTCTTTTTAGTTACAACATTCTTACATACGTCTTTATCTCTGTGCTTATGTTTCTTCTTTTTCTTGGACTTTTTATGCAGCGGGTAGCCCTTAAGAGGGACAGAAAAACAACCGTCAAGTCGAAAATCTCAGCAACCGAGCCGTCTCATTATACATGCAAGAACAGCCTGACGTATCAAGCAAACACTGTATCCATGTGAGTTCAATGAACAATCATTAGTACGAAGACCATTTCCACAATTAAGAAGCACACCAGAAAACAGCTTCACACTTTGAGGCATAACCGACCGTTTGACCTGAAGAAAAACAAAGCACAATGTTCTTGTGGTCAGAATGAAAGCAAACTGCTTTCAAGGGAGTCAGCCTTCCTGCACAAGACCCTCCGCCCCATTCAGCCCTCATTCTTTACACTCAGAAACAAATCCGGAAGCAGAAAAGGACATTGTTCACTTTTGGCATGCATAAAAGCGAGAAAAAAAAAAGAAGAAAAAAAAAAATCGGGCTAACCAACATTAAATTATTTCAATCATGCGTAGAAGGTAAAATGGTGAGGAAGGTGCACATGTGAATAACAGACGCTCACCTCTTCACCACAAGCCCCAACAAAATCAAGGTCCAACTGTGCAAAACAAAACAACATCATCAGCGTACAGAATCCCAACAGACTGCTGCTGGGAATAAGACAGAGAGGCTCAAAATGAGGATTTTAAAAAGAGGGAATGCGCATGACGTCACAGATGTGACCACACAGCGGGTTAAACCACTGAGTGTCAGAAAGACTGAGTGTCAGAAAGACTGAGTGTCAGAAAGACTGAGTGTCAGAAAGACTGAGTGTCAGAAAGACTGAGTGTCAGAAAGACTGAGTGTCAGAAAGACTGAGTGTCAGAAAGACTGAGTGGCAGTGTAAACTTTCAGTTAGAGCAACTGGAAAACATCTAAAATGGGAAAGAGCTGTTGTGCGATCGACTGTATTCATAGATTTAGCAAGAAATCTGAGTTATCGTTTTACAGACTGACAAAAGATAAGCTTAAGAGAGACAAATGGATTGCTGCAATTCACAGAAACAACTGGATTCCAGACACCGAAACATGGATTTGTGGTTCCCATTTTGTATCAGGTAATGTTGGATTTTTGGGTAGCTAACGTTAAACGGTCAAATCATAAAGTTCGGTGTCCTCATCACTTTAATTTCTACAACAAATCCTGCCTTGAAGTCGGACCAAGCGTCAAGACTTTTGTATACCTTCAAGCTTTGCTTCGTGTATTTCCCCGGCGGAAATACACGGAAATTAAGTACATATAAATATCAGGAAACTGGATTCGTGGCAAAATATTAATGTCCATGGACCACTGGTTCTTGGTAACTGTACCAAATATGAATGTCCATGGACCACTGGTTCTTGGTAACTGTACCAAATATTAATGTCCATGGACCACTGGTTCTTGGTAACTGTACCAAATATTAATGTCCATGGACCACTGGTTCTTGGTAACTGTACGAAATATTAAAGGTATTGTGACATGAAAAACACATTTTTCTTGATTTTTTGTGTTTTGTTGGGTGTCTTGACATCAATTACACCCAAAAAACAACTAACTTTTAACATTCAGTGTATTGTGTTCTTTCTGGGATTTTCCGCATAACTGTGCAAAAACGGCGCACCTGGTTTGGTGGCGGGCCGTGACGTCAGGGCCCGCTAAATCACCGCCCCCTCCACCCAGCTCCCTGCCTCCTCTCCTCTCCAGCGCACCATAAAGGCTGATTTATGGTTCCGCGTTACACCGACGCAGAGCTTACGGCGTAGGGTTACGCGGCGACGCGCACCTTACGCTGAACCCTACGTCGTAGGTTCTGCGTCGATTTAACGCGGAACCATAAATCAGGCTTAACACGGAGCAGTTTAGAGCCTCTTCTGTTCTAATCACCGGAGGAAAACTGCTAAGAAGACCCGCGGCCACTGACTGGACTTAAGATAAGGAGACACTGCTGCTTGCATGCCTTTATTTTTATGATTGTTTGCTGTGGACTGTCTGCTTCGCCCTGCTGCTTTTCCGTGCATGCTTCGCCTGTCGCTCCCGGCTTAACTCTACGACGCCGCTGTGAGCGTATTGCTCGCGGGGAGCTGCGGTCCCGGTCCTCTGGTCCCGGTTGGACTTCATCCCCGGGCTGTAGTCGCCCTGTCTGGGCTGTGTGTCGGTGTTTGTGGTTCGGTGTGCGCGCGTGTGTGTGGAGACGCCGGCAGAAGTGTGTAGCGGTTGGTTGGAGGAGGTTTGGAGGAGGAGCGGCGCAATGATTGACAGGAAAGGGGGTAAAGGAAGCGTTTTTCACGGCGCAAAAAAACACTGTCATAAAAAGCCAGGAATGGAGTACTAGAGTGAAGTTTTTCTTGTTACACTCTTTTAGACACATTTGAGGGATGTTGGCCAAGACTTTTTATAGTGTTAAAAATGATGTCACAATACCTTTAATGTCCATGGACCACTGGTTCTTGGTAATTGTACCAAATATTAATGTCCATGGACCACTGGTTCTTGGTAACTGTACCAAATATTAATGTCCATGGACCACTGGTTCTTGGTAACTGTACCAAATATTAATGTCCATGGACCACTGGTTCTTGGTAATTGTACCAAATATTAATGTCCATGGACCACTGGTTCTTGGTAACTGTACCAAATATTAATGTCCATGGACCACTGGTTCTTGGTAACTGTACCATATATTAATGTCCATGGACCACTGGTTCTTGGTAACTGTACCATATATTAATGTCCATGGACCACTGGTTCTTGGTAACTGTACCAAATATTAATGTCCATGAACCACTGGTTCTTGGTAACTGTACCAAATATTAATGTCCATGCACCACTGGTTCTTGGTAACTGTACCAAATATTAATGTCCATGGACCACTGGTTCTGGGGTAACTGTACCAAATATTAATGTCCATGGACCACTGGTTCTTGGTAACTGTACCAAATATTAATGTCCATGGACCACTGGTTCTTGGGGTAACTGTACCAAATATTAATGTCCATGGACCACTGGTTCTTGGGGTAACTGTACGGGTCACTGTCAAGTCCAACTGACGCTAATTTAAGCCCATAATCAGCTGTTATCCCGTCTTCTCCACTAGTTGCAGCTGTTTTTGCCACTCAGTGTGAGTAAGGGGAAGTGACGTCAATGCAGACCCTCTATTACAACGTGCTAACGTGATACTGACCCTGACACTGCCACGGCTTCCCAGAGATCTCTGCTCATCAACGTCCGACAGCTGCAGGGAGAGGTGAAGTGGAGCGTTTGGGTTCACCATGTTCATTTACCTTCAATGTTTTATTTCTTCACAGACTCATTTTACTTATTGTTCTACAACCTTTACCTGAGGACACCAGGTTTTTACAGAAGAGCAACAAAAAACCAAAGCTCATACCTTCCGCACTCCATATTCTCAAAATCAAGCTGAATGAAAAGATTGCCTGATGGCGCTTTTCCACTAGTACCTACTCAGCCCGACTCGGAGGTTGGAGTGAAGCTGCTGTGACGTATTTGATTGTGGGATCTAAACGAAGAAGACAACAACACTAAAGATGTAGAACCTGGAGGAGATGATAAATGTGCTGCTGGATCTGTGGCTTGTGTTCCATATCAAGTTAAAAAATGAGAGTGAGAGAAGATTCAAGCAGCGATGCTTTTTTTTTTTCTTTATCTCAGCGCTGCTGAAAAGTCAGCTGGAGCCGTGAGCAGTTATGAAGAGACAGAGTTCCTGGTAGATCTGGTCGTTCCTTATCTCCGTCTAGATCTTTTTAATTCTCTCCTCAGCACCAGGTTTATGAACATCTGACCCTCAGAGTTGGATCAGAAACAGACTTTTGCTGCCATTGCTGGTTGAATAAAATGAACAAGAATCCGTCAGAGTCTCTTTCTCTGATTTCCTCCTCCTGACTCAGACGTCTGACTCCAACCCCCCGACCAATCGGTGGCCTGTAGTGTGATGATGTCAGATACAGCCGACTCAGCAGCTTAGAACCTCAGCAGAATAGATACAGAAAAGTATCTACTCTGCACGTTAGACCCCTGGTGGAAAAGAACCAAACTGAGGCGAGTCGAGTCGGGCTGAGTAGGAACTAGTGGAGGGGTCAGCAACCCGTGGCTCTGGAGCCCCATGCAGCTCTTTTTTTCTTCCCTTTTTTTTCTTTTTTCCTTTTTCTTCTTCTTTTACCTTTCCTTTTTAATCTCGAGATTTCGACTTTTTTCTCGGAATTTGGAATTTTTCTCAAGATTGTACTTCAACATTAATCTTGACATTTCAACTTTTTACTCGACATTTCGACTTTTTTCTCAACATTTCGACTTTTTTCTCGACATTTCGACTTTTTCTCAACATTTCGACTTTTTTCTCAAGATTGTACTTCAACATTAATCTTGACATTTCGACTTTTTTCTCGACATTTCAACTTTTTTCTCAACATTTCGACTTTTTTCTCAACATTTGACTTTTTTCTCGAAGTGCACAATAAAAAAAAAATCTTCCCCCAGGTCTAACTAATATAGATAAATGCAGCATGTGTTGTCTTCATTCTAAGGCTTATACAAGACTTTTCATTTTTTGCGGCTCCAGACATATTTGTTTTTTGTGTTTTTGGTCCAATATGGCTCTAAAACATTTTGGGTTGCTGACCCCTGAACTAGTGGAAAAGCGCCATGAGCTTCTGCTGGAAAACACCAGTGTCCAACAAACGTCCGGGACAACCTTTCAAAATAAATACGACAGGAAAGGAGGTTAGGAGTAGGAAAGCTACAAACCGTGTGCATCTGTGAAGAACACGAGTACCTTTCACTGTCCTCCTGGATTGGGGGGGGATAAGGGTTGTGGGGGGGAGTAAGGAAGAGAAAGATGTCACAAACTAGGGATTCATTTGGCCTAGATCTTAGGATGTAATGGTCTGCCATCATTACACGTTTGACAGGGTATGATTTCCATTTTTTTAAATCATGGCCAACAAATCTCTTAAAAAATATTCAGTCAATCTTTTATTAAGGTCTTGGGCTCTTTTATTAATGTCCATGGACCACTGGTTCTTGGTAACTGTACCAAATATTAATGTCCATGGACCACTGGTTCTTGGTAACTGTACCAAATATTAATGTCCATGGACCACTGGTTCTTGGTAACTGTACCAAATATTAATGTCCATGGACCACTGGTTCTTGGTAACTGTACCAAATATTAATGTCCATGGACCACTGGTTCTTGGTAAATGTACCAAATATTAATGTCCATGGACCACTGGTTCTTGGTAACTGTACCAAATATTAATGTCCATGGACCACTGGTTCTTGGTAACTGTACCAAATATTAATGTCCATGGACCACTGGTTCTTGGTAACTGTACCAAATATTAATGTCCATGGACCACTGGTTCTTGGTAACTGTACCAAATATAAATGTCCATGGACCACTGGTTCTTGGTAACTGTACCAAATATTAATGTCAATGGACCGCTGGTTCTTGGGGTAACTGTACCAAATATTATTGTCCATGGACCACTGGTTCTTGGTAACTGTACCAAATATTAATGTCCATGGACCGCTGGTTCTTGGGGTAACTGTACCAAATATTATTGTCCATGGACCACTGGTTCTTGGTAACTGTACCAAATATTAATGTCCATGGACCACTGGTTCTTGGTAACTCTACCAAATATTAATGTCCATGGACCACTGGTTCTTGGTAACTGTACCAAATATTAATGTCCATGGACCACTGGTTCTGGGGTAACTGTACCAAATATTAATGTCCATGGACCACTGGTTCTTGGTAACTGTACCAAATATTAATGTCCATGGACCACTGGTTCTTGGTAACTGTACCAAATATTAATGTCCATGGACCACTGGTTCTTGGTAACTGTACCAAATATTAATGTCCATGGACCACTGGTTCTTGGTAACTGTACCAAATATTAATGTCCATGGACCACTGGTTCTTGGTAACTGTACGGGTCACTGTCAAGTCCAACTGCCTTTAATTTAAGCCCATAATCAGCTGTTATCCCGTCTTCTCCACTAGTTGCAGCTGTTTTTGCCACTCAGTGTGAGTAAGGGGAAGTGACGTCAATGCAGACCCTCTATTACAACGTGCTAACGTGATACTGACCCTGACACTGCCACGACTTCCCAGAGATCTCTGCTCATCAACGTCTGACAGCTGCAGGGAGAGGTGAAGCGGAGCGTTTGGGTTCACCATGTTCATTTACCTTCAATGTTTTATTAATTCACAGATTCAACCAAAGCTAATACCTTCCGTACTCGATATTCTCAAAATCAAGCTGAATGAAAAGATTGCCTGATGGCGCTTTTCCACTAGTACCTACTCAGCCCGACTCGAGGTTGGAGAGAAGCTGCTGTGACGTATTTGATTGTGTATCTGAAGGAAGCAGACAACAACACTAAAGATGTAGAACCTGGAGGAGATGATAGATGTGCTGCTGGTCTGTGGCTTGTGTTCCATATCAAGTTAAAAAATGAGAGTGAGAGAAGATTCAAGCGGTGACGCTTTTTTTTTGTTACTTTGTCTCTGCGCTGCTGAAAAGTCAGCTGGAGCCGTGAGCAGTTATGAAGAGACAGAGCTCCTGGTAGATGAGGTCGTTCCTTATCTCCGTCTAGATCTTTTTAATTCTCTCCTCAGCACCAGGTTTATGAACATCTGCACCTCAGAGTTGGATCACCAAACAGACTTTTGCTGCCATTGCCTGTCCAATAAAATGAACAAGAATCCGTCAGTCTCTTTCTCTGATTTCCTCCTCCTGACTCAGACGTCTGACTCCAACCCCCCGACCAATCGGTGGCCTGTAGTGTGATGATGTCAGATACAGCCGACTCAGCAGCTTAGAACCTCGGCAGAATAGTTACAGAAAAGTATCTACTTGGCACGTTAGACCCCTAGTGGAGAAGAACCAAACTGAGGCGAGTCGAGTCGGGCTGAGTAGGTACTAGTGCAGGGGTCGGCAACCCGCGGCTCTAGAGCCGCATGCGGCTCTTTAGCGCCGCCCTAGTGGAGCTTTTTCAAAAATGTTTGACCTTTTTTTTCCTCTTTCTTCTTTTTTTTCCTTTTTTTCCTCCTTTTTCCTTTCCTCTTTAATCTCGACATTTCGACTTTTTTCTCGACATTTCGACTTTTTTCTCGAGATTTCTACTTTTTTCTTGAAAATTTGACTTTTTTCCTCGACATTTAGACTTTTTTCTCGAGGTGCATAATCAAAAATCTTCCCCCAGTTATAACTAATATAGATACATGGAGCATGTGTTGCCTTCATTCTAAGGCTTATACAAGACTTTTAATTTTTTGCTGATCCAGACATTTGTTTTTTGTGTTTTTGGTCCAATATGGCTCTAAAACATTTTGGGTTGCCGACATTGCAGAGATTTCGACTTTTTTCTCGAAATATTGACTTTTTTCTCAACATTTCGACTTTTTTCTCGACATTTCGACTTTTTGCTCGAGATTGTACTTGAACATTAATCTCGAGATTTCGACTTTTTTCTCGAAAATTTGACTTTTTTCTCGACATTTCGACTTTTTTCTCAACATATAGACTTTTTTCTGTACATTTCGACTTTTTTCTCGAGATTGTACTTCAACATTAATCTTGACATTTCGACTTTTTTCTCGACATTTCGACTTTTTTCTCGAAGTGCATAATCAAAAATCTTCCCCCAGTTCTAACTAATATAGAAACATGCAGCATGTGTTGTCTTCATTCTAAGGCTGATACAAGACTTTTAATTTTTTGCGGCTCCAGACATATTTGTTTTTTGTGTTTTTGGTCCAATATGGCTCTAAAACATTTTGGGTTGCTGATCCCTGAACTAGTGGAAAAGCGCCATGAGCTTCTGCTAGAAAACACCAGTGTCCAACAAACGTCCGGGACAACCTTTCAAAATAAATACGACAGGAAAGGAGGTTAGGAGTAGGAAAGCTACAAACCGTGTGCATCTGTGAAGAACACGAGTACCTTTCACTGTCCTCCTGGATTGGGGAGAGGGGTAAGGGTTGTGGGGGGGAGTAAGGAAGAGAAAGATGTCACAAACTAGATCTTAGGATGTAATGGTCTGCCATCATTACAAGTTTGAGAGGGTATGATTTCCATTTTTTTTAAATAATGGCCAGCAAATCTCTTCAAAAATAGTCACTTTTATTATGGTCTTGGGCTCTTTCTAACTGTATTAACATCAGAAAGAGATGAAAACAGCTCTGTGCTTAAATGTTAATATTAAAGTACCAACAATGGAATGTTGGGTGCCTGCAAAAAAACTGTTTAGCAGTTAAGCAGATATCTGAGCATGAAAGCAGAATGGCACGGATGCTATTCGGCGGTAGAAAAAGGGAAATCAACTTAAAGTTAAATAACATCCTTGGTCAGACAATATGTGGCAGATGTCAGACATCTGTAAATCACAAAAGAATTTTGTATCATTCACAGGGAAATACCAGTTCACTTGATGTCTTGTTCACAATTCATACATTTAACCAAGACATTTAATGTCTAAGTAACAGTAGAGTTAGTCAGTCATGGATGCTTTTGAAATGGTGACAATCTGCCAGTAATCAAACTAAAACACCAGTGACACACACCCACACAAGTTTCAAACACATGCAAAAACAGTCCAAAAGTCCAGACCAAAACACAAGGTTTTACCGACAAAAAATGTTAACGGGACACCTTTCTACCTCGGAAAGTACAAGTACATTACAGTAATTAAAACACACCAGTTAATTAGGCTGTTAGTAGCACACAGAGTTGCAATATTCCAGAAATGTAAAAAAAATTAAAGTTTCCATGGCATTTAATGGGAATAGGAGGAAATGAATGGAAACAAACTGGATATGATTAGCAAAACTGCAGGTTAGTCCAGAACAACTAACATAAATGTAGCTGGAAACAACCCTCCCTCAGCATATTCTTGATTTAAATGATCAGATTTCATGCAAATTCAGTGGAATTCCGACCCTGGGCTCTCCATCGTATGGAGAGATCATTAGTAGAATCCTCCAGAAGAACAGCAGGACTGTCAAAGCTGCACTATTTGAGCCTAACAACTACATCAACTAAAGTACATTCTGATGATGTTGCTAGGATAAATATATTTCAATACTAAATGTGTGTATACAGCAGGTACCACTAGGTTTTAAAGTCATGTATGCAAACTCTCTAGCTCACTACTGGGATTCTGTTTCTTCTACCTTCTATTCTCAGTTTTAAGTAAGCTATCATTTAAGCATACAGATTAACTTGTGCTCATCTATTAATCCAACCTTTCTATTCAATTATCCAGCATCCTTCTTTCACTATTCCAGAATATTCCAGCAAATCCCTTCAAATTGATGCTGCCAGACAGAAAACACATTTAACCTTTTGCAACACAATGGGACAGAGAACATGTCATGTATTCTAGCCTTTACACGGCATTAAAATCATGCTAACCAACATTCTAGACTCATTTAAGGATATTTCAGAACCTTCATTAGCTGGTTGCTCTTAAAACCTTCTCATCATTTCTGATTCAATGACTAAACTGCTCACAAGAGCGTCAGGACTTGTCTGACCAGTCCTGATTGATTCGGAACTGCAAATATCAAATTAAGTCAAGCTCTATAGCCTCTGAATCAAGAGAGACTGAGACCTTATCCCCCTAAAACTGCTTTTTAAGAGTGAGCAATGTTAAATGACTGATCAACTCCCACACGTTGGCAGCTCTTCCCACAGCAGCGCCTACAGTGCTCAATCACACCACAACAATCACACCAGCGGCCATTGGCACTGGTAACTGAATGTTAGCCCCCTATAAATGGAATATAATTTATGGCAAAAGCTTTCATCCCCTAGAATCCCCTTCTTTGCAAAAAAAAATAAATTCTCACTCTGCACAGGAATCACTGTGTACGTTTCCATGCAGTCAGAATTGAGGTTAAGGTCAATATTCTGGTTACTGAAACATTTAGAATAATCTGTTTCCCTGTGTGAGCAAATACATGGTGATTAATCATTCAGGATATCTGGATCAAACCAGCGACGCATTGAGAACGTCATGAAGCTATTCCTGTCATTTCTGCTTCTTCTTCCTGTATCCAAATCCAAAACAACAACAACAACAGCAGCACGGCGGATAATCAACAGCCCAGTAGAAGTCGCCTTCTTTTGCGCTTTGGTGCTGGTTCTGACCCACCACTTTGCACAACTTTTCTCTCACCTTCTTGTAAATCTTCTATCCCGGTACTTTCTACCGTCTACAAATGCAGAAATGTTCATATCCTTCATTACATTTATGAAGTGATTAGTCTCCTCCTGGTCTTGTTTCTCCGTGTTTAGAAGAACTTCCTGGACTCAAAAGACCAGGATTCCTTGTGAACAGAGCATGTGCAGAAAACAGATTCCTCTTCCTTTTGATGGGGATATTCCGTTATACATACATTATACATATAACACGCGTTTACATGACCAAATATTCAGGTTTTAAAAGGAGTAACCCAGGGGTCATATTCGGGTTTTTAAAAACCGGAATATGAGCAAATTCTGGTTATTCAAAGGGGTTATTGGTGTTTACATTGCCGTGCACAACCGGGTTATTGCTAATATTCCGGTTGGAAAAGGATTATTGATGCATGTGAATTCAAACACAAACTCTGTCAAGCACACTATTAAAGAACTCACATGAACAAACGTTCATCAACTTATGCTTTAGTGTTTTTAGTATTGTCATCACAGCACAGATACTATACCATCCATTGTTCAATATCTCCCCATTTGCTGTCCACTCTGTCATCATATTTGGTGTTTAAGCCATAGTACTTCTAAGGGGAGACAGGAAATGAAGGCAAGAGAAAATATTCAAGACCTCTGTCCTTTTCTGGGACACAGCGTGAACAGATCTTTGCATAGTCATGCTTTAATCAAGCTGTACTTGCAGTGGAAGTGAGGGCGAGTGGGCCTACCTTTTGCACCTGAAAGATCTACACATCAGCATCAAAGAGGGGCACAGGGATAAGATCAGGAGACAAGGGAACAAGGAGAATAAGCACAGAAAATGATATGAGAGGGACCAATAAAACCATGCAAAGTCTGAAAAACAGCATAGGAAAACTAATAAGACATCACTCACTCATGTGCGGTACAATGCTGGTCCATGATACCAGCAAGGTCTGACCAGAGACACAAGTTATTGGAGTTTTAAAAATGGGCACTCCTAAACAAGGTAGCTGAAGACGTGGGTTGTGCAGAACTGCGGCAGTAAGTCCTTACTAGTAGGGATTTCATATGGATCCAAACCGTTAATAATCATTATTTTTTCCCTATACCGCTCCCTGGTTTCCTTGTTTAAGGTATCCCGGTAAATTCCAGTTCCTTTCCAGCATTTTTTTTTTGCGTTCCGTCTGTTCACTTGGTGCTACCACACTGCTACTACGCTGCTGTTTGTTTACACTCACGAGGCTGCCAACACGGCCGTCACGTCCCAGAATGCAACTTGGCGACCAAGCCCTATAGTCCTGGTCAAGTCTGGAAGTTTGGTTAAGATTCATCAAAGCACCAGCATACAGCATTTTATTTAGATTTTGCCGTTTAATGCATAATACACTTAACATCTTTTACGACACATAAAAACGTCATTTCTGAACAGACTAATAACTAAGTGAAGGGATCTTGGCTGGTTACTTATCTACCATACATGTCTGAACACCCTCTTAGCAGGAAAGCAAGCATTTGCATAAGCCCATTCACCAAAAAAGTCACACAATCAGCCTTCAAGCCTGAGCCCGTTCTCTTCAACTCACCAAGCTCCCTTTCCTAGAGAGAGGTGGGACTCTTCCCCGGGTAGCAGGAAACACTCTAGGCATCTAGGCAGGATCACAGCCAGATGGAATACTGACATTTGTGTCCAGAGCAGCACACTGCTTGTTTGCCGATAGAAAAACCTTGCTACCAGTCCACCCCTGAATTCTGTGTTCACTGTGTCAGGAAACAGGAAGAACTCCCAGAAGAGGATATCAGCACCCGCTAATCCATGTCTCTAGTCAAAACTATGGCAACAACAATTCCTCGACTGGAGGCTGCACCTAAGATCGACCTACTAATCTCCTTTAGAACTCAGCTAAAAAGCTAAAAGGTTTAAGAGTCACATGCACAGAGACCCTGACCACACTGAGCTAAACAGTGACCATTCATTCAGTATAGTTAGTATATGTACACACAGCCATGTCAAAAGGAACTCAAAGTTTATAAAAGATAGAATATGACTCACCTGGTCCTTACCAATTATTAAAATACAATTTAAGATGAACAAAAATGACATATTACACCATGCCATTATGTAATAAACAAAAACTAAGACAATATGCAAAACCACTGTCAGGAAAAACTAAGTACAATCCTTGAATTCAGGGCCTACAGAAAAATTGAGAACTAAGTTCCTAGGTGCAATGGTCGACAACTAAATCATTTTTCCTTCCACATTTGATCAGTTTTTTTAGACTGAATATCAGATCTCTATAATGCTGGATTCACACTGAAAGCGTCAAAAATCGTCTGACTCCTGCATCGCTGCTTGGTAGAGTCG
Organism: Cololabis saira; assembly: GCF_033807715.1. Lineage (NCBI taxonomy): Eukaryota > Metazoa > Chordata > Actinopteri > Beloniformes > Belonidae > Cololabis > Cololabis saira. Next base: position 2,662,420 of record NC_084592.1, on the reverse strand, counting down.
ACGCCTGTCCACGCCTGCGGTGGCCGGAGATTTCAAGCTGCAGAACTGGAGGGAACAAAGTGTATATAGTCTACATATATCTATATATAGCTGCACATGTTCAGTTTCCTATTTCACCATGGATCACACTTTGGGAAACCTTATATTTCAGCGTTATTTCCACGTAGATTAGAGTGAGTTTGATCCTTAACCAGGTCGGTCCTGGATCAACATCAACCATCATCGTTGGTCCCGGTGAAGCTGCAGTCTGTCTGAGGTGATCACTGACACACCGGGTCCCAGTGGATTTGGTCATATTGTTTAAACTGTGTTTTGTGATTAATAAGCACGGTTTTTAATTATTTTGCGTTGGATCAATGTAGCAAATAAAAGCGTTGGGACCATCCAGCTCCTCAACCATCACTTACGTGTTTCACATGATCATATTTCGGGTAAAATGGCAGTCAAATCAGCAAAAATGTCAGTTTGCTGGATTAAATATATTAACTCCTGATAAAATAAGTGTGTTAGTGCACAGCTCTGCTCATGTGTGCATGTGAATGAGTGTAGGTTTGTGTGTACATGAAAGTACAATCTGCATTGAGGCTTCTTGCTTTGGGAATCCCGGTCTGTGATTGGACGCTGCCTCGGCAGCGCTGCTGCTCATTTGCATAAAGTTGAGATTTTTCAACTTCAAATTGACCCTCTGGAGGCCTCCAATGCGCTGCTCCCGACGCCTCTTGCAGCGCTTTCATAGAAAATGAATGGCAGCCGGACGCCTATGACGCCCATGACGCTTTCAGTGTGAATCCAGGGTAAGACAGTGGAACGGAAAATTGATTTGCAGAACTTCAGGAGTCAAAATATATTACTACGAACAAATGGATTTGATTTGAAACATATCATCACAAATGTTAGAGGACCTTCACACCCACTCAAAGAATTTGCTTTATGTTTAGTGCACTGAACATAAATCAAGAGTTAATCTGTGATTATCACAGGACTGCACATGCATCTACAGTAGTTTGTCGATTTAACACACACCATGTGTAACACAATTAATACATTTTTTGAAGGGAGAACTGCAGATATTTGACAGCTTTATTGCTCCTGACAAATACATTGAGTAAATTGGTGCATTTATTCTGTGCAGAACCATCGTTACAGAGAATCAAGGTAAACCACAAACATCAGCCTCATCTATCATCTATGGGTGCTAGACTGTTAAAGCCACATGGACATGTTTGTGAGTCGGATTGCATCTTTGACAGGAAATGGCTGCACCAACAAAGTCTTAAAGGAGCATGAGGCTCCTTTTAAGAAATGAGACTCTCTAGCGCCACCCTTCACCACGACGGCCGTTGGGGGTACTGCAGCCAACAGTGAAGCCGGCACGGGAGAACGGGGAGAACGTGCATGCAGCGTCATGTGACGTCACATCTGCAGCCCAGCGCGGGAAATTCGGGACCGAATTGCAGCACATTTTGCAGCACACAGCCTGTTCAAGGCAACGGAGAGATACACTAGAGGAATCATTCTTTTTGGTTTGGAACGCTTCATCTGACATTATTACTAGAAAACTTAAAACGTTTACGATTTTTTTTCATAAATCCTGCCTCAATCCTGCCTCATGCTCCTTTAAGTTGTAATAATTAAAGTTTTACAATCACTAAACTTAGCCCACCTAATGCATCATCATGGATAAGACATTCAGCAGGAAATATTGTCAAACGTATCCTCAGTAAAGGCAAGTGTTTGGGTGAACTTTGGCTTCATTGATGTGTGCGTAGAAGAAGAAGTTGTACATGACTTGCTACAAGTCTTTCATTAGGAAAACAGAAAAGCTTCACCACCATGTCAGAGTGGTGTAATAATTCTCACACACCTTTTTACAATGTTTATGGTACCTAACTTTGGTCTACATTTCAGACATAAGATCATAGCCCTTCACTATGGTGACATATGCATTTATCATATGGTAAAGAGGAATACCAGTTAAAGTCAAACTTGAGTGTATCCCTGCAAAGGATAAAGTGGGTGGATGGATCTTAACTAATAATAAAAGTAATAGTTATAAAACTGGGAGTAACAGGTGTAGAAACGCCACAACATTGTCCATGAGGTATGTAAAACCTAAAACATTCACAAACAGTTCATGGAAGTTTGTGTCAGTTTTGAGCAAAAGAAAACAATGTTTTCAACTCCTATTAATAAAGTAAATAGCTTTGTAGAGACTTTGGTCTCACTTCCCAGCAGTTTGAAGATGCCCTCATATACCTGATGGTCATCCAGCTGCCAAACAAGTGAGAGCCGAGAACTGGGGGTTCGTGGGAACTTCCTCCAATGATCACATACGGAGGTGTTACATTATATTGATATTGATGAAAATCATGGTATTAAGGAAATCAAGTATCTACTTCGTGTTAGTAACACAAATATGATACCGTATTTTCGCGACCATTCGCCGTACGGAAAGGCGCACCCTCAGTTTTGTGTGTCATTTCTGTATTTAAAACACACATACGGCGCACCGACTGAAAAGGCATCGTCTACACACACACGCGCACCGCCTTACAACAACACACACGTGCGCCGCACAACACACACACACACAAGCATACAAGTGTGACATTTAAAAATAGAGCGGGAGCAAAACTTAGTTGGATTGTACTTTATTTAAGTTATTACATTAATCAAACCCATCGAAATGTTCATCCATCCAGCGTGTCGGGCTTCATCCGAGCCTGATCGCGCTGAGGCCGGGAGAACTGATCAGCTGCGACGGGCACGAGCCAGGCGGCAGCTCTCTGGCCGCGCTGAGCAGCCCAGTCATTTTCCGTGCCGTGCGGCCCCTCGGAAATGATGACGGCTTTTGCAAAAGCCCGAACAACAGTCCAGCCCAGCAGACACGTCAGCCCACGCATCTACAATCCTTCAACAGTAAACGACAGAGCCGACGACCGAGCTCGGTCGTCGTCCGTCCTCGACGCGACGGCGGTTCCTCCGGCCTTCAGCCTCTGCGGCGCAGCTCCACCGGGAGCCGCGCCTCCTTCTCGGTAGGGAGGCCGAGTCTCCCCGTCCGCTCCAGGTGTCCCGCCACAGAGCAATCACGGGAAATTCACACGCCCCCCTTCCCCCTTTAACTTCTCACCAGAAAGTCCAAACTAAACTTCTGTGCCAGTAAGACCAGTGAAGTTCGTAATGAGATGAGCAGCAAACAACTGCAACCATAAACATTATTGATGTTCATGTTCAATGTCTTTAGAAATCCTACAAGCCTACCAGCCACAAAACAAAGATAAACAAATGCACCTGGTAATTGATTAAAAAGCACCTCTGTTTGTGTGTGAAGTGCGTTCACGGACACGTACCTCTTTCTGCTGTCGCTCCAGCTCTTTCATGCGTATCTCCCGGGCCTCGGCCCGGGCCGCCCTCTTCGCTGCCAGCCGAGCTTCAGCCTGAAACAAGGTGGCAGAAACAAGACACTTGAGACGGGGCAGGGGAGGACATTCCTGGACATTTTTCAGAGAAAATGGAAAACAAAACATTGCTGCACACACTCCAGGAAGTCTGTCCAATACACAAAAACATCTGCTGGAGTATGTTTGGACAATCTCAACATGTTCATCATTGCATGTACCTGTACTTGCAATGATGGGGAGGGGAGTTTTCCTTCCCACTGTTTGGCTTAACACTTGTACTGTCTTTGGGTCAAAATGACCCAATTCTTCTATCCTTCTTTCCTCCTGCCATGCTCTCTCCTTCCTTCTTCCTTTCCTCTTTTCCTCCTTTTTTACCCTCCTTTACTCCTTTTTCTTCCTACCTCCCTTTCGTCATTCGTTCCTTTATTACCTTCTTTGCTTTTCCTTCCTTCTTTCCTTATTTTCTCCATTCCTTCCTTCTTCCCTCCCTTCTTTCTTTCCTTTTCTCCATTCCTTCCTCCCTCCTTTCTTTCCTTCATTTCTCCCTTCCTTCCATCTTTTCTCCCTTCCTTACTCCCTTTCCTATTTCCTTCCTTCTTTTCTCCTTTCTTCCTTACTTCCTTCTTTCCTTCCTTCCATCTTTTCTCCCTTCCTTCATTCCTTCTTTTCTCCCTTCACCCTCCCTTGACCCAAAGACAGCACAAGGGTTAATGTTTTTCTCCCACTAGGGAAGTTTTTACCTGCCATTGTTTATGTAATAATTGCTCGGGGGTTTATGTTCTGGGTCTCTGGAAAGATCCTAAAGACTTCTGTTGTAATAGACGCTATAGAAATAAAATTGAATTGAATTGAATGTATCGTGCACATATCCTTTTGTATACTCTCTCAGCTCTCAGACAAACACAGCACAGCTTCCTTAAAAGGGCATGGGCCAGGGTGTGTATCACAGTGTGTGTGTATCACAGTGTGTGTGTTACAGGGTGTGTATCACAGTGTGTGTGTTACAGGGTGTGTATCACAGTGCGTGTGTATCACAGTGTGTGTTACAGGGTGTGTGTGACACACTGAGTGAGTGCATTTCCTTCCTCTGCTGTGTGCTTGCAGGGTGTAGCGAGTACACTAATGCTTTTCCTTCAAGTCATGACTGGGTGAGACACAGGCACACACACACACTCACACACACACACACACACACAAACAGTTGCTTTCAAGGGGGACTGTGTTCTCAACTGTACATGTACCGTACACAGTTTTAGACGTTGAGTCATGATTCAGTTAACCACATAGGAAAGCTTCACTCCGCCCTGACAAAAATGGGCTATGATTAGTTTTTTCCTGTGAATGCCACACTCAAAAACATTAGCACCTCTGACCTCACAGTGGCAACACATCACAATATATATATACACACACACACACATATATATATATATATATATATATATATATATATATATATATATATATATATATATATATATATATATATATATATATATATATATATATATATATATAT